>NC_141535.1:229732500-230332500 GCF_021556685.1 Rattus norvegicus | reverse complement strand
TTTTACAATCTATCCTGCTCCTTTTATTTAGAGATAAAGTTACCTTTAACTGTAGACGAAATGAATATTGTATATATGAAGCTAATTAAACGTAGCAAAAATGTAACCAGCTAGTTTCCATTAGTTGTAGGTAAGAAAACCAGTGGTTTTTGGTTATTTTGATTTTGTTTCTTTTTGTTTGTTTTTCATATATCGAATCTAAAGACCATGACTTTTAAATCATAGAGGGAAAAATAAAATAACCTGTGCTCTGTCAGCCTCATCAGTGAGGGAATTTTGCCTCTTCCTGTTTGAAAGACTGAGACAGAAATCTTCAACTTTGCAGTAAGCTCTTCGTCAAATTTTGTTCAGTGTTGCTGTATGTATATACATACACTAACTACAAAGATAACTACACATACACTACAGCAATATTCCCTGTTGCCTCCTCCAAGAGATTAGTGTCATTCAGTCTCCTAAGATGTTTCCCATGCTTGACAAGAAAGGGTAAAAGAAATGCACAGAGTATGAATTATCAGCTTTACTCTAACTCATCTCTGTGGCCTGTGCTTCTAAATCTAGGACTTGCAGGAAGATGCTGATTTTGAAAAGATGTTATAGAAACTGAAATGCCCTGCACAGGCTTGTGTGTCTGAAAATTGGTTCCCAACATGCAGTGCTGTTTAGGGAGTTGCCAAAATTTTGAGAACCATGGTCAAGCTTGAAGAAATAGGTAGCTGGGTGTGATCCTCGAAGGTGATATGTGCTGCTACTTCAGCATAAGCTTCCTCATGTGGCCAGATGTGACAAGGAGTGACATACGTTCATGACAACCCAAACTTGGCCACTCCAGCCACAAAGTGCAGCCATGAGGGATCCCGTGGCAAATAAACTTCCCACTCCCTCAGATTCCTTCTGTCAGGTATTCTGTCACAGAGGTGGAAAAGTAACTTATCCGGGTATGTGCAGATGAATTTAAATTCCAAAGTCATAAGAATGAATGAACATGAGGCATGGCCATTCACAGCCTGTTTTATACAGTATGATAACATTGCAATAGTAAAATTGTATAACAAATGCATTATACATGTAACAATATCCATAGCTTTTCAACTTTACTGTAAAACAATTGTAAATCAAAGCATCATATTATAGTTTCACATAATAATCTTCCATCTGATCATTTCATGTTAGTTTAATATTTATTATAGTAATAGTCATATTCTTCAGTAATATTAATTTAAAATTTAAATACACTACCTATTATCTATTCTCAATTCCCCAGTGTGAGTTTTGCTGTCTCAGTGAAAGAATGACAGGTTTGCCGTGTGAATAGGCTAAAGTCTGATGAGGATGACAAGATCTATTTTATCACTGATCTGACGCGCACACACACACACACACACACACACACACACACACGAAAGCTGAAATGACTTCTTCTAATTATGAGATATCCCCTGGGGTCTTGTGCAGAGGGAACAATTGCATAGGAAGTTAGGAGCTATCACACTTAATTCTGTTATCAAATAAACTTGAGGAAACGTAGAACAAACAAATGTTGTTTATGTAAATTACATTAGCAGCTTTATATTTCAGAATAGCTATTGTAATTCTTCAATTGTGAGTATTATTTCCAAGTTGTGATAGAAGTCATCTTTGATGCTGTTAGTAGTGAAACAATGCACACAATCTCTGAGCAGGACTTTCCTTCTCATAAGTAGCCTAGAAAGACTTCCTTTTCCTTTTGTGGCATCATATTGATTTGCTCTATAGCCGTATAGATGTAGTCCTGCTGAAACTTTATTTAGCTAAGGAAAATGACAATTTCAATTCTCTATCTATTCAAGCGGCTGACACGAGCTGAGGAATACTTTATATATGAAAATATCAATTTGGACTTATATAAGCTATTTGAGAAACGTGAACATACCCCTCAGTAGATCCTATATTCATCTACAAAACTAAAACGCACAACACATAAGAAGTACACTCAATAGAAGATGAAGACAAGCCTAATTTAAATGGTTTAAGGACCTGAGTCTGAATGATTATTTTTCAAATAATGTTGTACAAACACAAAATAGGGCATAAAAAAAATCCAGTCTTATCAATCATTAGAAACATCAAAAGCTCACAATCAGAATTATGTACTTGTTGGGAAGTGTATTTTCAAATAATTAATGGTGATTAGTGTCCAGAATGTTGTGGAGAAAAACAGTTCATCTATACTATGGGTGGAAATTAAATTGGCACAGTCATTGTAGAAAACAGGTCAGTGACTCCTCCATGTTTAAGATGAAACTTCTCTATGACCCAGAAGTTTGTCCTCTAAGAATTTAACCAAGGGGACATCACTGCCACTTAGAGATGTCTGCACATGCCTGTCATTTACATATTATTTATACTAAATTTTATATGATAATTGCCCTAGTATTCATACGAAGATAACAAATAAATTGTTCTATAAATACACAGACATACACAGAGAGATTATTATTCACTCTGGAAAATGGAAATTCTGGCAACTGGCAACAATGTGGATGAACCAGAGGACTTACAAAAAGAAATCTCTACCATAAATATTATATAATCTGTGTTATACAGTTACTGGTTAAAAGCTTCTTGGTGCTATATAGAAAACACAGAGGAAAGAAATAAATCAAGTGCTAACTAAGAAAATCCCAGTGGAACGATAAACAAATTTAGACCATAAACAAGGTAACAATACAATATTGAATATAATCAGTACCATTATTTCTCAGAAGTTCCAGAGAAGCAAGGAGCTTATCTGATTGGCAGAATTTGAAAAGGTCTCATAAGAAAGGGCAGTCTAGATGGACATACCTAAAACTGTGAATAATATTTTGCTAATTAAGTTCAAGGTACTCCCAAGTAAAAGAAATGAGTTGGAATTCTGACAAAGCAAAGACATATTTTGAAAACTGAAATGTCTAATTTAATCCTATGATATGAGGGAAAACTTGATGTAGAGCAAACGGAGAACGGAGAAACCAGAGCAGGCATGGGAAGTTCAGGCCGTCAAGGCTCAGCTGAAGGCCATGTATTTACATAACACACAGCGAGCCAGTAAGTATATCCAGGAAACATGAATGGCATACTCGGACCTGTGTGCTGCAAGACCTTTGAACCACTTGTCTTTCCACACGTGAGGATAATAGACAATGGCTCCTAAGATTACGGCATTATTTCTGTCCTCAGGAATGTTTCTTATAGCGTAAATGTAACAGTTTTATCAGGGATAGCATTTCGAGTAATATGTGATAAGCTATGACAGAATGAGCCACAAGGCAATCATGACTGGCTCTCCTCTTGAAGTCACATGATTCTTTAATTATTGGGAGGAAACAGAGCGGAGCTTCACAAGAATACACAGAGGCATTTTCATCATATTGAGCACTCCCCAAAAGAGGTGCTTTTAATAATAGTATAGCTGGCCAAGCTGATTATTTATGGTGCATTTCTATTACCAGAGTCAGATTTAGATCAAATTATGAAGTTCAATGGGAGGACAGCAGCAAAGTCCTTTCTTTTTCTTTATCATCTAACAGTGTTAATTTACTTACCGGAGGGTCTTCCTTTCTGGGTAATGCTGGGAGGTATTTCCAGAAAGCCCTCCTTATAAAATTGCCTGTCCAGTCAATCTATAAACAGATTATCAGTGGTTTAGGTATAATTTATGAGCTTCCAGTAATGGTTCTAACATGGGCCTAAGTCAGATGTTAGTTTGGTGAAACTTAGTTTAAAAAGAGATCATCATTGAAGACTATAATTGTACAGAAAATGTCCCTACTTGATCCAATCAAGTCAAACACACCAGGAAAAAGCTACTACGACTATATATAATACTATTTCATTTTAAATAAGTGCATTAAATTCTATGTTAATCTCTGTACAGAAGAAATTTTTAAACTAAATGTGTTTTTCATCATTTCCCTCTTTGTCTATTGATTTCATGAAGAATCATCTCATATTAATTAATAGAGCCTTTCAGCTAGTTATAATAAATGTTATGGTCTCATATATCTAATTAAAATAAACAGTTTGCCATGTAACACCATCAGTAAAATGCCATGACTGAAACGTCAGAAAAGCCATTGTCTGAACGCAGATAGGAAAGCGTGCTTCGAATTTAGCAAGCCCTTACCTGAGAAATGCAAACCAGCTCTTATATGCCAGGTTACACAGGACTTTACTGCCCAGTGAATGTATGATAAAATCCAAGTAGGAAACTCGAAGAAAGTTGACATGATTTTGGTGTTCATAAAAAATTTATCTGAGTCATTTAAGGATGTGCTAAATGTACCAAAATGGAGGTCTACTAATTCTCACTTACTGATCACGGCCACTGGAAAAATGTGGATATAGTGTTAAGATGTGGATTCTGATCACCCAAGTAAGACACATGAGCGGACAAGGACTGTCATTAGAGCCAATTTCTCTCTGGGACTTGAGCACCTCCTCCCTAGCTCTGCCCTTTCCTGCGTGATCCAGTGGCTGCTCTGTGTGTAACATCATAACCACTGCATCAGCAATTGTTTGCTCCATGCAGACGGTCCCTGAAAATTCTCAATCAATGATGTAGCCAAAGAAAGAGTTATGAAGCTGGCATACCATGGGAGTTACAGGTGATATCACTGCATTATTATTGGGCCTTCAATGGATTCTGTTACCTTATACACAGCAAAAACATCAATTTGGGTCTTTAACATTCTAAAATGAACATTTTTGACAAGTTTTAAAATCACGCATGACTCTGTTGTGCTAAGGCCCATGCCAAGCTCACAAGGTACAGCATCAACACCCTTGTCTTTCCCAGCATTACAGGGTGGGCTCCCTCTAAAACATGCTTCTGGGACTATTCAGTCTCGTAGTTAAACTTCTCCTCTTGGCAAAATTACTATCAAAAAATTGAAGAAAAAACATTTTCCAAAAAACAAAACATAGAGAAGCAACTTTAACTGAGTAGTAGAAGACAAGTAAAATGCTGAATTCTTGGGTTGTGATTGGAGGGAGAAAGCTGTGAAACAGAAATGCAGCCCAAATCTAGGCAGGTAAACCTCTTCTTATTTTGTCATGGATGTTTATGTGCTTGTGGATATGCACATGTTTGTAAACATGGAGCCCGGAGCTGACATACTTCCCCCCTCTACCACTCCATTGTATGTCTTGAGGCAGAGTCTCCAGATGAACATGGAGCTGGCTGATGCAGCTGTTTGGACACCTAGCTTGCCCAGGGATCCTCCGTCTCTGCCTCCCTAGGGTTGGGATTACAGGTAGCTGTTGTGCTTACCTGGTTCTTCTGTGGGTTCACAGGATGCAGACTTTGGTCACACTTGCAGGATAAGCAATTTATCTATCTTTCCAACCTTAGTCAACCAAAATATAAGTATCAATCATTTAGAGAATAAGGGGGAGGATCGAGAGGCTCAACCTAATTATTCTGATAGATGATGTCTCAGTTTTATTAGCTTTTCCTTACTATTTGTCAAACCTTAAGATAGCCCTCCTAAGTATTACAGAAATGAAGAATCTCAAATGCCCTCTAACACATTTTCTGGTAACTGGGTCTACTGCATGGGTTCTGTCTTAGGGGCTCTCTACAAATGTGTAAAAGTACAGAAACTTTGATGGGTAAGGAAAATGGAAGTAGAACAGCATGAACAAACTCTCTCCTTCAGAAGAGATCATACCGAAATCAAAACGGGCACTGACATACACACACACACACACACACACACACACACACACACTACACTACACAAATACTCCTAAAGACTTCTCTTTAGTCACATGGTTATGTAATCAACTCTATTAGAGAAAAGGATACAGAAAGGATTGTTTGGCTTTACATCCTCCACAGCTGAGGAAGCAGATAAGGTGAATTACAGAGGCCAAGTCCGAGGTATTACTGCTAGGTAGGAAGATAAACCCTTAGTGCGTGCGCCTCATAGTTTTAGTGAGAATGCTATCATTTTGTCATTGTTTGACTTAGTGAAAATGGAATCTTATTAAAGTACACAGTGGATGCCAGATAATAGGAAGACACGTCAGAAAGGACAGAAATGTTGGTGCTTTGAAAAGAAACTGAATTGCTACTTGACCAACCAAAAGAGTTCTGACAAGGGTAAATTCACTTCTGATTTGAGAAGGTTTCTAATTACAGAAGGTATAGCGCAAAGGAGTAGAGATAAAATATATTTCCCAGGGATTGGATCAGGGTCAAGAGGATTTTCCTGCATGAGCCCAGAGAGTACATCCTTTGAGTTGTGGTCTCTAAGACAAGGCAGCATAAAAGCAGTCCCAGGCAACGTGTGGATGAGTGAGTACAACTGTATTCCAATCAGAGTTTCTATGTGTTATCATTAAAATCTGACTCCATGTAGGTCAGTATATAACAGTATTCTTGCTTTGTTCTTTCTGAGACATCTTAAATGTACAGGTTGTAGAAGTACAACCAAGCTTGACTTAGAAGCCTTAACTTGACAGCCCCTTACAGGAGTAAGAGTTCTCATAAATTGGCTTGCATCCTGTTCCCCAGTTCAATGAAAAGAACTCTAACATCACATCCCATTAGATTTAGAGGTCTGTCTGCCTTGCTCTCTGGAAAAGAGTCTAGTTGTTCTCAATCCCTTTCTATAAAATTCACTACAAGGAAATTTAATGTATTGGATCGAGTCAATGGATAAAGGAGACAAAACCATCCGCACAGTTACATGGGGAGAAAAGTCATGTTTATCCCTGCTATTCATGTTGCTTTCCTCAGACATGGAAGCTTGCATCCATGATGAAGCAAGAGAGACAAGTATCATTTCACTCATATATCATTTTCTAGATAGATTAAAAAGTATGTGTGCCTGCTATGTTTTCTTATTTAATATTACTGTCAGTGACTTCAACCCATCCATTATTCACTATTTTATTATGTATTTGAGTAGATAATTATCTTATGAGAAACATCAAATGCTTAAAAGCAAGATGATGAAAACTTATGGACTTAGATCAGGAAACAGCTCAATCTGAATCAATGAATTAGCAAATTAAATGGAATGATTTAGTGAACATTTTATGAATGTGTAGGAATGCTGATTTAAAATGTATGTAGGATCTGTGGTGCACGGGATGACGCTACTCGACAGTGGGCCTAAACTAGAGATGAATTAAAATTCCTGTCTTGTGCAATTAAGAAAGTAACATTTCCCAGTTTCTCACTGTTAATTGAAGAGAATTACCAGGATGTACAGGACCCACTGCAGAGACACTTGCACCTCGTATCTCCTTCCTCTTGCTGTACCTCACGTGCCCATTTGTATTTTAAATCTTATCCTTTAGCCTCTTCCTGAAATACCCAGCGAGTGTGTGGTTACTAGCGTTTGGGAGTCCTGGGACCTGTATAGTGAATAATCCGCCTTGAGTGGTCTTCAGGTTTATTCACACATGCACAAGAGTCCTGTGTGTGCTGAGGTAAGAGTGACAGTACAGTCGTCTTCCAAATAGACATGGTGTGTTTGTTTGTTTGTGAAACACATACTGCTCCTCACTACAGCACAATATAGGAAAGAAATTGAAAGTCAAATTGAATACATTTCTACTAAGGAATTTCTGTCAATAAGTGATAATAACAAGAGAATTTAGGTGTAAGTGGGCATCTTAGGAAAACAGCCAAAATGTCCTAACAGTGATGTGGAGAGAATCCACTGATGCCAGCTAGGACTCAAAGCCACCTTATGAGGAGGTTTGCTCCATGAATGTGAGAGCCCAAGAATTCCTCCTCAGGAAAGAACTAAGAGAAGAAACATAGCCCCCAAAGGGACATCTAATTCTACTCACTGACTCAACATTCTCTTGGCCCCAGCTTCTCTGACATAGCCTTCTCTCCACATACATCATTATCCCCCCTCCACATATATCACTACCCTCCCCCTCTCTCCACATACATCACTACCCTCCCCCTCTCTCCACATACATCACTACCCTCTCCTTCTCTCCACATACATTACTACTCTCCCCCTCTCTCCACATACATCACTACCCTCCCCCTCTCTCCACATACATCACTACTCTCTCCTCTCCACATACATTACTACTCTTCCCCTCTCTCCACATACATCACTACCCTCCCCCTCTCTCCACATACATCACTACCCTCTCCTTCTCTCCACATACATTACTACTCTCCCCCTCTCTCCACATACATTACTGCTCTCCCCCTCTCTCCACATACATCACTACCCTCTCCTTCTCTCCACATACATCACTACCCTCCCCCTCTCTCCACATACATCACTACCCTCTCCTTCTCTCCACATACATTACTACTCTCCCCCTCTCTCCACATACATCATTACCCTCTCCTTCTCTCCACATACATCACTACCCTACCCCTCTCTCCACATACATCACTACCCTCTCCTTCTCTCCACATACATTACTACTCTCCCCCTCTCTCCACATACATCACTACCCTCTCCTTCTCTCCACATACATTACTGCTCTCCCCCTCTCTCCACATACATCACTACCCTCTCCTTCTGTCCACATACATTACTGCTCTCCCCCTCTCTCCACATACATCACTACCCTCTCCTTCTGTCCACATACATCACTACCCTCCCCCTCTCTCCACATACATCACTACCCTCTCCTTCTCTCCACATACATCACTACCCTACCCCTCTCTCCACATACATCACTACCCTCTCCTTCTCTCCACATACATTACTACTCTCCCCCTCTCTCCACATACATCATTACCCTCTCCTTCTCTCCACATACATCACTACCCTCCCCCTCTCTCCACATACATCACTACCCTCTCCTTCTCTCCACATACATCACTACCCTACCCCTCTCTCCACATACATCACTACCCTCTCCTTCTCTCCACATACATTACTACTCTCCCGCTCTCTCCACATACATCATTACCCTCTCCTTATCTCCACATACATCACTACCCTCCCCCTCTCTCCACATACATCACTACCCTCTCCTTCTCTCCACATACATTACTACTCTCCCCCTCTCTCCACATACATCACTACTCTCTCCTTCTCTCCACATACATCACTACTCTCTCCTTCTCTCCACATACATCACTACCCTCCCCCTCTCTCCACATACATCACTACCCTCTCTTTCTCTCCACATACATTACTACTCTCCCCCTCGCTCCACATACATCACTACCCTCTCTTTCTCTCCACATACATTACTACTCTCCCCCTCTCTCCACATACATCACTACCCTCTCTTTCTCTCCACATACATTACTACTCTCCCCCTCTCTCCACATCCATCACTACCCTCCCCCTCTCACATATATCACTACCCTCCCACTTTTAAGGCCTCGGCTTAGCTTGCCAGGAATAACTTTGCAGAATTCCAGAAGATCAAATTCTAATCAACAAGAAAATGCTTTGTAATTTCTAGGTACTTATTTTTATTTATAAATAGTACATGGCAATTATATTTAGAAAGTATTAATATATAATGTAGAAATCACTTATTCATATAATTCCTAATTTTATTTATGTTCTCTAAGATTTAATAACATTCACTGTTATGCACATTTAAATTACAAGCATTTTTTCAGCAGGATTATATTCCACAGAAATTTTTATATTTTTTTCTGTAGCTAATATTTTATCATAGCACCCCTAAATATAGGTTGAAGTGTCTCTAAGTGGCTTGGTTATTTCACATTATGATAAAACACATGATCCCTTCATTTCATAAAGGATAAACTGAAGATCAGAAGGGTTATGTAAGTCAGTCAGTCAGGTTGAACTAGATAAAGAGCTTCTCCAGCTTTCCCACGTAGCGTTTCTGACCCCGCTTTATTCTCCATTGCACAATACCGCTTAGTTACTGGTCCTGGAATAACCAATGCACTGGAGCATTGGTTATTGGTCTCTGCTCTGTTTACAGCACTGGTTCCCAAACCCACAAAGGGAAACGCCCACTCTTCGCAGGAGCGTTCAAGACCCTTTACAAAGTTGTCCACATCCCCTTCCGGCGCTCAGGCACCTCGCACCAGCACTTGCTCAGAATGGTCCTTCACTGTTCCCTGGGAGCTCGCGGGCTAACACGGAACTAATACTCATGTGCCTCTTTCCTTTGCCAAGGTTTAATTTCCTCTTCTTTTATGTGTAGAAATGCTGAAATCTTCCAGGGCTCTGTTCAGATCTTGTATCCTTCATAAAGCCTTTTCAATCACAATAACCCCACTCTAATCTTTTTCATTCTCTGAATTCATAATACCCTCTTCAAATGAATACAAAGTGTCTTCCCATTAGAGTAAACTATCTCAATTATTCACTCCCATGTCAATTTCCCTGTGATGCAAAGAAATAACTGTACTGACTGCCCTCATTTCAAAGTCATGAATGTAAATGTTGTACTTTTTTCCTGTGGTTAAATAAAGACCATAATCCTGCCATCTGTAAATGTACTTTCAGATGGCATTAAATTAGTTTGAAATGTATCTATCGTACTGTTATAGTAACTTTTTCATTAATGCCATGCAGTTTACCATAACTGTTATGATAACTTTTTCATTTGTAATAACTCTCTTTCCCCACTTGATTCAGCCCCTGGTCTGAAAATGTACATTTTCTGACCGAGCAATTGTTGATTCCAAATACCTGAAGATTTCTCATGTAAGAGGAACGGTGTAATGTCTGTTTGTCTGTGTCTAACTTATTTCACTAAACATAGCGTTTTAGAGGTCTATTCATGTTATAACATATAACAAAATTTCACTTCCTTTCATAGATTAGTAGCATGCTACAGGAGATAATATGCTCTATTGATCCATTCCTTTCTTGATGAACAAAGGTTTGCTACCTTTTTGCTATGCACAATATTGTACAAATTTTCATTCACATTTCTAACTTCACTTCTTTTAGATTCCCAGAGGTGAAATGTGAAGATATCTGACAGTTTTATATTTAAACAGTATAAAACCAACAAAACTTCCCCAAATTTTACATACCATTTTATAATCCATTAGGATTGTGCAAAAGTCCCCTTTCTCCAAACTCTTGCCTGTAATTCATACTTTGGAGACTGTAGCCATCCAAATGTGGTGTCACATCTCATGATAGCTTTGATTTGCATTTCCCTGGCAACCAGTTATGGCCATCACAATATCACTTACATATCTAACTTTCATTATGTTGACCAGTCCTTTGACCCATTGTTTTCCTTCATACAACATATTTTGATCATGTTTTTCCTCCTCCAATTCCTCGAAGCTTCTCCACACTTCCCTATCCAACCAATGTCATGTTCTTTCTCTCCTTCACCCCCTTCTTTCAACAAGCAAGCAATGAGATCAATAAGGCACAGCATGAATACTAGTCAACAGGTATGATACTTCTAATTAGTCATGAACATGCTGACTTCTCTGTTTGATGATACACATTATCTTCAGCAAAAGGGCTTTACCCTCAGGTTGCGGGAGGCAACCAATAGCCTTGGCAAGAGTCTGTGATGTGTCTTGTGTTCTATGGGACCACCTTGGTTAATGATTCAACAGGATGTAGCACATTCCTGGCACTGGTGGCTTGTTTCACCTACTACTGTTTGGTGATTTCATTTAGGTTGTTTTCACAGATACACATAATTGAGGAAGCTTCTAGCATAGTAGATTTCCATGTAACTTTTCAAATGGTCTTAGTGTTAGTTGTCTCTCCTCATATTCCCTCCTTTATGTTTCTTATTCACCCTTTACTATTTAATATTCATTTTGCAGTTTCCCCTTTATTTCTCCATATCATTAGATTCTATATCTAGTTCCTTGTGAGATCCTCTCTTCCTTCCTCTTTCCTAGCCATTGAAGTCAACAGATTAAATACTATTTGTCATGCTAAAATATCTTGTTTCTGGCTTTGCTTAAAATATTTTTGAAACACCACTCAGAGTAAACAGCTAATTAAGATAAATGAGGCCATTGTGAGTTTTGCAGGGCAAATAGAACTAGAAAATACCATCCTGATTAAGGTAACCCAGACCCAAAATGACATGTGAGGTATGTACTCACTGATAAGTGGATATTAGCTAAAAATCCAAATACCTGTGATAGAACTCACAGACCCCATGGAAGTTTAACAAGAAGGAAGGCCCAAGTGTGGATACCTGGAACCCACTTAGAAAGGGAACAAAATAATCATCAGAGGCAGAGGGAGAGAGAGAAAACTGGATGGGAGAAGGGAAGGGGATGGGAAAAGGAGGGACAGGATTGGGTATGGAGAAAGACAGGAGGGTCATCCAGAGGGCCAGGAGAATGAATCAAAATATACAGCAGTATGGATTAGGGAGCAGGGGAAACCTGTAGAAAATCCCAGAGACCTGGGATGTGGGAGGCTACCAGGACTCAGTGGGGATGGCATTAGCTGAAACGCCCAACAGTGAACAGATGGACCACCCTCAGTAGAGAGACATGGCCCCCAGGTGAGGCAGGGAGCACCCACACATCTTCAAAAATTTTAACCCAGACTTGTTCCTGTCTAAAGGAAATGCACATAAAATGGAATAGAGACTGAAACAAAGGCTGTCTAATGACCCGCCCAACTTGCTATCCATCCCATGTGCAGGCACCAAACCCCAACACTATTACTGAGGCCATGACTGAGACAAATGTAGATAGAGCCAACCATTGGAATGACATCGGGGACAAATATGGAAGCGTTAGAAGGACTGAAGGAGCTAAAGGGGATGGCAACCCAATAGCAAGAACAACAGTGTCAACTAACCCAGACCCCTCAGAGCTCCAGAGCTGAGCCAAAATCCAAGGGGCACACATGGGCTGGTTCCGGCTCAGGGCACATGTGAAGCAGAGGGCTGCCTTGCATGGCCTCAGCGGGAGAGGATGTGCTTAATCCTGTGGAAACTTGATGCCCCAGGAAAGAGGATGCTGGTGGGGGTGAGACGAGGGTGGGTGGTCAGGTGGGGGCACCCTCTCAAAGGCAAGGAAGAGGTAGAGGGAGTGAAGAACTCAGGGAGGGGAGACCAGGATGGGGGACAACTTTTGGAATGCAAATAAATAAAATAATTTCGTAAAAAGACTCACATTGAAGAAAAACGTCTTAGAGTAGGTGTCTGTACCTATTTCCCCTATGTAAATATAACGGAAAGTGGCAATGGTGTTTATGAGTAATAATAACTCAAGCACGACTCGAACAAGGGAGTTGAAACTTGAGAATCTAATACACGAAATCCTGGTAAACATTGCATCTAAATTATTGAATAGCCGGAAGCAACAGTGTTCCTGTTGCATGTTCCGGCCCTCTTCTCTGTGGAAGCCATAGTACTGTGCTCTGTAACTGATATTCTTTACCTATTCTGACATATGCCTATTTCCCTCACATATACCTACAGTATCTTATCCCTAGTAGTATAAATTGTCAGTTTCTTTAAGAGAATAAAACATTTACATTCCTTTCATTTATTTCCAACTTTATTTTAAACGTTTACAAAATACGTAGCTCTGAGAAGCTATTGGTGTGCCGCTAGATTTGACTCATGCTAGATAAGCTAAAACTCTTCACTAATTGATATCTATTTACACCCCCTAGATGTGCTCCACTGAGGATGGGCTCTACGTTTGAATTACAAAAGTATCCTTACTTCTACAGTTAACCGAAAGTTAAACCCACAGATCCAATCATTCAAAGGGAACACATATGAGAGAAAGCCTGTGGCATCTGTCTCCCAAGGGACACGTAGAGGGTGTCCTGACAGAATCTCATAGAGCACAGGTGACAGAAAAGGAGAAGGGCTGAGGGTGGAAAGGTTAGAGCGAGCCAGGAAGTGGGGGGATGGGAGAAATAAAAAGGAGAGAACGAAGGGTTAACCAAAATGAAGAAAGCATGAAAAAGCCGCATAGAAGCCTGCGTGCCGATTAAAAACATAAATTTAAAAAGTAAAAGTTAAAAGGGAGCTATCCTGCATGACTCAGTAATACTGCTTCTAGACACTATTTACTGGACAAAATTCCACTGCCACATGTGGGATACCTCCTTATGAGCTGTCAGTCAGGGAGAACCCAGGGGTCTCCTCCATGATACAGAGTCCTCCTATTCCTCTTAGCCGTCCCCCAGAGCTCATGACAAAGACCCTGTTACTTAACGTATCCTATGCCTTTGTTGCAAGACATAATGAAATCTAACTCAAGATGAGTTGGGATGTTCCTTCCTGCCGGCTTGATTTCCTAACACTGAAAATGCTGTGCAGGCCCCTGAGCCATAAGTCTTGCCCAGCTATGACCTTCACACACTTCTACTGTTGTGATAAAGCTACAACCAAAAGCAGTTTGGGGAGGAAAGGCTTCATTCGCTCACACTCCCATAGTGCATCATTGAAGAAAGTTAAGGCAGGAACTCAGGGCTAGAACCATGGAGGCAGGAACAAAGGAAGAAACCGTAAGGACAGCCTCCTTACCGCTTGCTTCTCATGACATGCTCAGCTCGCTTTCTTATGCCAACCAGTGCTGCCTTCCAGGGGTGGCACTGTCCACAATTAACAAGTAACTTTTTTTTAAATGTCACCTAAGACTTTCCTAAAGGCAGATTGATAGAGGTATTTTCTCAATGAGCTTCATCTTCTCAGATAACTCTAACATGTATAAAGTTAACCAAAAAAAAAATTAGGGTTAGTAACCAACTGCCCTCAGAATAGGTTTGAGACCCATTCTACACCACATATCATCGGTGCTATAATACATGGCTATGAAGTCACCACCTATGGAGAATTCACTGTTTTTAGACAAATTGACATGGCTCTGAACTGCATTCTAAATATCAATGTCTGTACCCATAGACAAATGCTACTCTCACCCTTCAGAGAAGTTTCTCTTTGTGATGAAAAGCAGTTGTGGCTTGGGGCTGCTCAAGGTGCAGAGGAAGGCGATGAGAGAGCATTCAGCACAGAACAGGGCATTTATCCCACCCGATGTAAGGCTTGGGGAGCGAAAGGAATGCAGTAGCCAGGAGGAAGGAGAAGAGATGTGACCTGCTCTCTTAGGGACACAAAATAACCACTGAGAACACGTTCTCATGGCAGCCGCAGCTGTCTGAACAGGAGCTTCCGAAGACTTGGCTTGTTAAGAGCTAGTCATAGATCCAGAAGGGATTTATGGGAACCTACTTCTCTTGGATGAATTGACTGATGATGGATGAATTTTGGGGTGAGAACGGTAATTTTTTTCCATTACGAACTCAATAATAAGTCTAACAGACTTCAATAAATAGTCCCAGGCCCATGGTTGCATAGTCCTTGTTATAAATCAGTGTGTTACAAACAAAAAGGTATGGATGTGGAAAAGACACTTGTGGGGAGGATGCTTAAGTTTTGCGCAAAGATGGCAAGATAGATTAAACTGAATTTTTTTAAAGATCCTCTGTTGAAGACATACTAATTAAATCATATTTTAAGAATTCATATCTTCATTCAGTGTTTCATTTTGAATATTTTAATAAGCATGATCAAACGTTTGACAGCTGGCTAGGATTCACGTGCTGGAAAGAACCACTATGACATGAAGTAGCCCTTCAAATGTGGAGTTTCTTCTGGGTTTCCATGTGTCTGTTTCATTTTTTTTTTCCATTTGGTTCATAACTTCTTTTTTTTATTTTATTTTATTTTATTTTATTTTATTATTAACTTGAGTATTTCTTATATACATTTCGAGTGTTATTCCCTTTCCCAGTTTCCGGGCAAACATCCCCCTCCCCCCTCCCCTTCCTTATGGGTGTTCCCCTCCCAACCCTCCCCCCATTGTCCCCCTCCCCCCAAAAGTCTAGTACACTGGGGGTTCAGTCTTAGCAGGACCCAGGGCTTCCCCTTCCACTGGTGCTCTTACTAGGATATTCATTGCTACCTATGAGGTCAGAGTCCAGGGTCAGTCCATGTATAGTCTTTAGGTAGTGGCTTAGTCCCTGGAAGCTCTGGTTGCTTGGCATTGTTGTACATATGGACTCGAGCCCCTTCAAGCTCTTCCAGTTCTTTCTCTGATTCCTTCAACGGGGGTCCTATTCTCAGTTCAGTGTTTTGCTGCTGGTATTCGCCTCTGTATTTGCTGTATTCTGGCTGTGTCTCTCAGGAGCGATCAACATCCGGCTCCTGTCGGTCTGCACTTCTTTGCTTCATCCATCTTGTCTAATTGGATGGCTGTATATGCATGGGCCACATGTGGGGCAGACTCTGAATGGGTGTTCCTTCAGTCTCTGTTTTAATCTTTGCCTCTCTCTTCCCTGCCAAGGGTATTCTTGTTCCCCTTTTAAAGAAGGAGTGAACCATTCACATTTTGATCATCTGTCTTGAGTTTCATTTGTTCTAGGCATTTAGGGTAATTCAAGCATTTGGGCTAATAGCCACTTATCAGTGAGTGCATACAATGTATATCTTTCTGTGTTTGGGTTAGCTCACTCAGGATGATATTTTCCAGTTCCAGCCATTTGCCTACGAATTTCATAAAGTCGTTGTTTTTGATAGCTGAGTAATATTCCATTGTGTAGATGTACCACATTTTCTGTATCCATTCCTCTGTTGAAGGGCATCTGGGTTCTTTCCAGCTTCTGGCTATTATAAATAAGGCTGCAATGAACATAGTGGAGCACGTGTCTTTTTTATATATTGGGGCATCTTTTGGGTATATGCCCAAGAGAGGTATAGCTGGATCCTCAGGCAGTTCAATGTCCAATTTTCTGAGGAACCTCCAGACTGATTTCCAGAATGGTTGTACCAGTTTGCAATCCCACCAACAATGGAGGAGTGTTCCTCTTTCTCCACATCCTCGCCAGCATCTGTTGTCCCCTGAGTTTTTGATCTTAGCCATTCTCACTGGTGTGAGGTGAAATCTCAGGGTTGTTTTGATTTGCATTTCCCTTATGACTAAAGATGTTGAACATTTCTTTAGGTGTTTCTCCGCCATTCGGCATTCCTCAGCTGTGAATTCTTTGTTTAGCTCTGAGCCCCATTTTTTAATAGGGTTATTTGTTTCCCTGTGGTCTAACTTCTTGAGTTCTTTGTATATTTTGGATATAAGGCCTCTATCTGTTGTAGGATTGGTAAAGATCTTTTCCCAATCTGTTGGTTGCCGTTTTGTCCTAACCACAGTGTCCTTTGCCTTACAGAAGCTTTGCAGTTTTATGAGATCCCATTTGTCGATTCTTGATCTTAGAGCATAAGCCATTGGTGTTTTGTTCAGGAAATTTTTTCCAGTGCCCATGTGTTCCAGATGCTTCCCTAGTTTTTCTTCTATTAGTTTGAGTGTGTCTGGTTTGATGTGGAGGTCCTTGATCCACTTGGACTTAAGCTTTGTACAGGGTGATAAGCATGGATCGATCTGCATTCTTCTACATGTTGACCTCCAGTTGAACCAGCACCATTTGCTGAAAATGCTATCTTTTTTCCATTGGATGGTTTTGGCTCCTTTGTCAAAAATCAAGTGACCATATGTGTGTGGGTTCATTTCTGGGTCTTCAATTCTATTCCATTGGTCTATCTGTCTGTCTCTGTACCAATACCATGCAGTTTTTATCACTATTGCTCTGTAATACTGCTTGAGTTCAGGGATAGTGATTCCCCCTGAAGTCCTTTTATTGTTGAGGATAGCTTTAGCTATCCTGGGTTTTTTGTTATTCCAGATGAATTTGCAAATTGTTCTGTCTAACTCTTTGAAGAATTGGATTGGTATTTTGATGGGGATTGCATTGAATCTGTAGATTGCTTTTGGTAAAATGGCCATTTTTACTATATTAATCCTGCCAATCCATGAGCATGGGAGATCTTTCCATCTTCTGAGGTCTTCTTCAATTTCCTTCTTCAGTGTCTTGAAGTTCTTATTGTACAGATCTTTTACTTGCTTTGTTAAAGTCACTCCGAGGTACTTTATATTATTTGGGTCTATTATGAAGGGTGTCGTTTCCCTAATTTCTTTCTCGGCTTGTTTCTCTTTTGTATAGAGGAAGGCAACTGATTTATTTGAGTTAATTTTATACCCAGCCACTTTGCTGAAGTTGTTTATCAGCTTTAGTAGTTCTCTGGTGGAACTTTTGGGATCACTTAAATATACTATCATATCATCTGCAAATAGTGATATTTTGACTTCTTCTTTTCCCATCTGTATCCCCTTGACATCCTTTTGTTGTCTGATTGCTCTGGCTAGAACTTCAAGAACTATATTGAATAAGTAGGGAGAGAGTGGGCATCCTTGTCTAGTCCCTGATTTTAGTGGGATTGCTTCAAGTTTCTCTCCATTTAGTTTAATGTTAGCAACTGGTTTGCTGTATATGGCTTTTACTATGTTTAGGTATGGGCCTTGAATTCCTATTCTTTCCAGGACTTTTATCATGAAGGGGTGTTGAATTTTGTCAAATGCTTTCTCAGCATCTAATGAAATGATCATGTGGTTTTGTTCTTCAGTTTGTTTATATAATGGATCACGTTGATGGTTTTCCGTATATTAAACCATCCCTGCATGCCTGGGATGAAGCCTACTTGATCATGGTGGATGATTGTTTTGATGTGCTCTTGGATTCGGTTTGCCAGAATTTTGTTGAGTATTTTTGCGTCGATATTCTTAAAGGAAATTGGTCTGAAGTTCTCTTTCTTTGTTGTGGCTTTGTGTGGTTTAGGTATAAGAGTAATTGTGGCTTCGTAGAAGGTATTCGGTAGTGATCCATCTGTTTCAATTTTGTGGAATAGTTTGGATAATATTGGTATGAGGTCTTCTATGAAGGTTTGATAGAATTCTGCACTAAACCCGTCTGGACCTGGGCTCTTTTTGGTTGGGAGACCTTTAATGACTGCTTCTATTTCCTTAGGAGTTATGGGGTTGTTTAACTGGTTTATCTGTTCCTGATTTAACTTCGGTACCTGGTATCTGTCTAGGAAATTGTCCATTTCCTGAAGATTTTCAAGTTTTGTTGAATATAGGTTTTTGTAGTAAGATCTGATGATTTTTTGAATTTCCTCTGAATCTGTTGTTATGTCTCCCTTTTCATTTCTGATTTTGTTAATTTGGACACACTCTCTGTGTCCTCTCGTTAGTCTGGCTAAGGGTTTATCTATCTTGTTGATTTTCTCAAAGAACCAACTTTTGGTTCTGTTGATTCTTTCTATGGTCCTTTTTGTTTCTACTTGGTTGATTTCAGCTCTGAGTTTGATTATTTCCTGCCTTCTACTCCTCCTGGGTGTATTTGCTTCTTTTTGTTCTAGAGCTTTTAGGTGTGCTGTCAAGCTGCTGACATATGCTCTTTCCTGTTTCTTTCTGCAGGCACTCAGCGCTATGAGTTTTCCTCTTAGCACAGCTTTCATTGTGTCCCATAAGTTTGGGTATGTTATACCTTCATTTTCATTAAATTCTAAAAAGTTTTTAATTTCTTTCTTTATTTCTTCCTTGACCAGGTTATCATTGAGTAGAGCATTGTTCAATTTCCAAGTATATGTGGACATTCTTCCTTGATTGTTATTGAAGACCAGTTTTAGGCCGTGGTGGTCCGATAGCACGCATGGGATTATTTCTATCTTTCTGTACCTGTTGAGGCCCGTTTTTTGACCAATTATATGGTCAATTTTGGAGAAAGTACCATGAGGAGCTGAGAAGAAGGTATATCCTTTTGCTTTAGGATAGAATGTTCTATAAATATCCGTTAGGTCCATTTGGCTCATGACTTCTCTTAGTCTGTCGACATCTCTGTTTAATTTCTGTTTCCATTATCTGTCCATTGATGAGAGTGGGGTGTTGAAATCTCCCACTATTATTGTGTGAGGTCCAATGTGTGTTTTGAGCTTTAGTAAGGTTTCTTTTACATATGTAGGTGCCCTTGTATTTGGGGCATAGATATTTAGGATTGAGAGTTCATCTTGGTGGATTTTTCCTTTGATGAATATGTAGTGTCCTTCCTTATCTTTTTTGATGACTTTTAGTTGAAAATTGATTTTATTTGATATTAGAATGGCTACTCCAGCTTGCTTCTTCTGACCATTTGCTTGGAAAGTTGTTTTCCAGCCTTTCACTCTGAGGTAGTGTCTGTCTTTGTCTCTGAGGTGTGTTTCCTGTAGGCAGCAGAATGCAGGGTCCTCGTTGCGTATCCAGTTTGTTAATCTATTTCTTTTTATTGGGGAGTTGAGGCCATTGATGTTGAGAGATATTAAGGAATAGTGGTTATTGCTTCCCGTTATATTCATATTTGGATGTGAGGTTATGTTTGTGTGCTTTCATTCTCTTTGTTTTATTGCCAAGACGATTAAAAATATGGAACGCTTCACGAATTTGCGTGTCATCCTTGCGCAGGGGCCATGCTAATCTTCTCTGTATCGTTCCAATTTTAGTATATGTGCTGCCGAAGCGAGCACCATGTGTCTGTTTCTATTCTGGACATATTTTCTCATTCACATTCTCTCCCCATCCTGTCACTTTCATAAAAATGTCCACTACTTTTTTAAGTGTCAAATACTGTTTATTTGATATCATACATAAACCATAATAAGTAAAAGGCAGCATCCTTGACAAAGGGAATTCTAATTAAAACAGAATCGTCAATAATAGACAGTTGCTTCTTGGTGTTTATCTATTGCCTGTAAGAGGACAGTGGGCACAAACTGAAACACAGATGAGTCTTGGTTCTGAGACAGTGATAGAATTTTCCCAGTGTTTAAACATATTCATATACCCAGTTATATAAATCTAAGTATAAAACCATACAATAGGTTTGAGGCTATACCCCCATATTTATGGAAGGTAAATCATTACTAATTAAGTCCAATCGTATCTTGAGAAAGGGAGAGCAGGGATAGCATGTATACAACTGGAAGTGTTACTTTAAATAAGATCATATCCACCTATGACAAGTCAGTTTCACTTAAATCAGGACTGTCCAACAAAAACATTGTTAGCCATTCGTGATCTGAATTTTGTGTATTAATTAAATATCATTAAATCATTAAAAGCCATAAGACATTTGTTTTATAAAATATAAGGCAGTGGAATTACTCATTAGTAGCCTTTTTAAGACAAGCTATTAGGTCTGCCCTTTCTCCCTTCTTCTTAATTCCAGCGAAAATCATTTTTATTCCAGGGATGTATTTTTTGGGATTCTCCAAATACTACCTCAGGGCATCCTCTCCCCATGTGATGCCTTTGTTCTTGTTGGCATCTGTGTAAGAAAATCCAGCAGCCTGGCCTGTCTTCCACCCAAACAGATTTGGTCCAGTCTTATGCTTTTCCAGCATGACACTGGGCACACTTCTGAACAAAAATCTTCTTGCCTTTTTCAACATCACCCATTTTAAATTCGCTCCCGGCTAGTCAACATCACAAATGTTCAGTCCAGAAGACAGACATCCCACTTTCTAAATTTCCACTCTTTATACCTGCATTTCTCTGTAAAAATTATTTCAAAGCCTTCTACTTTTTAAGGGACATAAATGAATCAATTACAGGATATAGTCCACCATGCCATATTGTAATGTTTTACTGACAGATAATTAAAAATTGAAGAGTACAAACACTATTTGACTTGAAATATAGATTGTGATCATTCTCTATAATTAAATAATTTTGCCACCATTTCATGGAGAAACCAGTGTCTCTGAGCAGATGTCCAATCAAGTCCTTGGGTGGACTCCTTCCTCTCATTCAAGAACCTCATGAACATTTCTTCAACTTTTTATTCTTCCTTATAATTTCAGTGGAGTAGAATCAGTTGCATATCACCAGCAGCGAAGTTTAAACATTTAACATTAAACAGGAAAATGGGTGAACTTGGGAGTTAAAGTGGGATCACCAATGCTGAGAGGAAAAAGCTGCACATTCTCTGATCCTAGCCAACAGTTCATACATGCAAACAGCTGTAACTATGGGTATTCCATAATATCTTAAAAGGACATCAAGAATTTCTCTATTTGGGTCCATACCCGATTTTAATTGGATCATTTGCATTTTTATATCTAATTTCTTGAGTTCTTTATATATTAGAATTATATCATTGTGTAGAGTTAGTTTAAAAAAATCCTTTCTCATTCTGGGCTGCTGCTTTCTTCATTTCATGGTGTCCTTTGCCTTACAGAAGCTTTTCAGTTTCAAGTCCCACTCATTGTTAACCTTAGTGCCTGTGCTACTGGTGTTCTGTTCAGAAAATCTTTAATTTTAAATTGTATTATGTGTTTCCTGATTTTCGTTGTGACCAGTTTCTTGAATTCTTTATATATTTCGGACATTACTCCTCTATTATATAAGGAGTCGATAAAGAAGAAACTCTTTCCCCATTCTGGAGGCTGCCGTTTAGTCCAATTGACCGTGTCCTTTGCTTGACAGATTTTCAGTTTCATGAGGTCCCGTTTCCTAATTGTTGATCTTAGCGTCTGAGCTTTCTGTAGGAGGAACTTAGTCAAGCAGGCCCAGCTGCAATGCTGGCATAGAGGCCTCTGACCCTTTTGCCTCTGCAGTTCCTGTTTGAATTCCTAAACTTTTGAGTTCCAGAATTCCCTCAAGTGTTGTTTTCTTTTACTTCCATTTTCAGGTCTTGAAGAGTTTCATTTGTTTCTTTCAGCTGTTCATTTCCATTTTCATAGATTGCTTTATGAGATTTATTCATTTCCTCTTTAAGAGCATCTACCATCTTCATATAGTTGGCTTTAAGGTCCTTTCTTTGATCTACGACTACATTGGAATATTCATGACCTGCTATGGTAAAATAGCTGAGCTCTGGTGGAGACATGTTGCCATAAATGTTATTAATTTCATCCTTATAGTGGCCTCTAGGCATCTGCGTTTGAAATGATTCTATGTGCTAATTTCTGGGTTTGTCTTTTTTGGGTGGACATTTGTTTCCTTGGTTTCTGTTTCCACTCTGGATTTTCGGAGAGTGTAATAGCTGTGTGTTGCCTGTTTTACTGGCTTGTCTGCTGGTGTTGGAGCCTGGGATACAGAAATTGGTCGGGGAGGAAGTGTAGGAGAGGATAGTCTATGGTATCCACAGGAGATGTGGGCATGGGAATGGATAGTTCCACTAGTGATCTGTTACAATGCTAGGGATTGGGTCTGCAGGGAACAAAGTGACTGGAGGTCTGTGGCAACTTACCTGGTTCTCTGACAGTTGTGACTTAGACAAATTTACATTCCAGCTAAAATATACTCTTTTGGTATCAGCAAGTGTCAGAGAATGATGAAGTCAGCAAACTGCTAGGGTAGATTTTACCTGATCAATACTTTCGTATGAGTCACTACCAGTATTCACCTCACCATTTTACAAGCCCTGGGCTTTTCTCCAAGCAGTAAAACATTCAAGTGAAATACATTAGAAAACATGGGGAAAACGCACATGCTACTTACCGCCCGCTGTCACGTGCAGTGTGTACATCCCTACACTTACAATTCGAGTCTGTCCCTCACCGTCACAATGTTTCGTCTTCTCCTCATAAGCAGCTCCTCCCCACAAATGAAGTTAATTAGATCACAAGCAGCTCACCCACTAACTGAGTTCACTGACAACACGAATGCGCTGGCCCACTGTAGTCAGATGAGGTGCTCTGGTTGGCAATCAAGTCTGTTGCATAGACTCTCGGGTTTCGAGTGGTTCCCACAGTGAGAACAGCATAGTCTTTATGTCACGTGATGCCTTCTAAAATTTAGTTAACCAACTTTATTTTTACATCCTCGTTTCATATCCTTAATACAAAATAGATTTTTTCTGATTAATATTAGTAGTATGTTATGCACAAATAAACTAAAACCTACTCTAGTTTAACGCCACAGTTTTCAAATGAGTGTATTCATATACTGTTGATGGCCACAATGGCCAAGGAGTTCATCCTACTTCTGTAGTCTACTCTTCCTTCCCCCTTTCTTGTACATATTTGCTAGAGATGTTAGTACAAGTTAACAGCTAGAATAGGTTGTAAGACTGACATCTGTGACTAAATCGTTGGCAGACTAGCCCCGAATCACCACAGAAGATTAAAAGACACTTCCTACCGCTAACATAAGCCACCCTCAATAACACATCTACTTCATTTGGAAATATTGATGAGTAAAAAAGTATAAACTATTAAATAGTAATTACGATTGTTGTCACTAGGTTTATACAAAATTTGAAGATATTGGTCCAGCTGCTAAGTAATGGCCATTGTTTGATGAGGTCAATGGTGGTTGATAATCCCAATATTAATTCTTTTGGTCATGAAAGCATTGTAGAGGCCTGTATGTATGACAGTGTAGAAGTCTTAGAGAGTGAGTCATAAGGAACATGGAAACTAATGGGTACAAGCTAAAGAATTTAATAGGAAATAACAGGAATTCAGCTACATTTTTTTTCTGGTGTATTGAATGATACATGAAAACCAAAATAAGCAATTAAAAAAATCTCAGAATTTTAAAAGATAGGAAAATTCTAGCTAAAAAAAAAAAGAAATTCGGCAGGATGCAAAATGTTCATAAAATAGATAAATGTCTTTTAAATTCCTTATACGTAAAGAGGGTGAAATTTCCCAGTGAAATGAGATATTTAATCCAAGGCACTGCTGAGGCCGTGGCATCTATGAAGAAAGTTTTAAAGACAAAGAAAGATTTGGAGAGCGTCAAAGGAACAGGCAGACAAACGGCTCGATGTCTCCATCATGCCAAAGGATAGAGTATGATAGTGAGGTCATCCTCTGCCATGAGTCTTTGCCCTAAACACAGAATTGTAGATGTCATAACTGTCACTGACTTTCCAAAGCACAGGGTTCAGAATGAGGCCAGCTTTGCCATGCTTCTCTGAGAAAACTGCCCTGTATGTTACGATGGAGAATGTAACATATTCTAAACTAATGGAAGTGAAACAAAACTTACAAATGGTAAACATAGAATTAGCAAAAAAAAAACAAAAAACAAAACAGGAAGCACATGGACTTGGTCAGAAACAAGGCAGTGCCTCATGTTTGCTCGGCAGCATCACAATGGCCGTGGCAAAGGCCTGGACTTGTTGGTCTATGGGTAAAAGAAGGCTGACAAATTTAACAGTCTACAGTATTTAGAATTTGGGTAAGCCTCATGGAGAAAAATCAAATACAAGTAATAAAGTATAAGACTTAAGATGGCCAGCACAGACCATCTTGCTTAAGGAGTTGCACAAAATTGTTTCCTGAAGTTTCATATTTGTCTCAAGGTACAAAGGATGCAGGATCCCTCAGTCTATACGTTGTGCCAGTCAGTCTTCAGAAAACTAGAGGAAATGGAGCCGTTCAGTCTGCCTCTACTGGTAATCTTTCCAACCCAGAAACAGCACTGCACATAATGTCTGAAACGTGAGTCTGTCCTGTCAAACAAAGCTGTGATTGTTTTCAGAGGCTCAAGACAGAGCCTCTAAATTTTCTTTTCTTTCTGGCTTCGAGAATGTTCACACATTTCTTGGCTGATGGCCACCCTGAGTCTCAGGGTTAGCAAGAGCAGGCAACCTTCTGACAAGGGAACGCTGGCTCTCCTGTTCCTGTCTCTAACGTGTAGGAGGCTGTGATTCCACTGGATCCAATTACAGAATCAAAACTAATTCTCCACCTTAGAGTCAAATTACCTGCAAATTTATTTACTTTTTGCCATTTACTATGTATTGACTCATGTCTCCAAAAAAAAACCGATGTAGTGAAGTTCTAACTCAGGATTCTGTTTTAGAATGTGATCCTATTTCAATATATATATATATATATATATATATATATATATATATATATATATAGTTATGAAATATATAATTAGTTAAAATAAACACACAATGGTCTGAAAGTGGATTACTGGTTGAGAACTTGCTGCTCTTGCAGATGACCAGAGTTTAGTTCTTAGCACCCATAGTTAGTTGATCATAACCATCTCTTCTGGACTCCATGGGCAACTGCATCCAGACATGTATTCACCCACACTTAGACACACACATGCATACAAATAATGTAAAAAAATAAATTTTAAAGAGATGAAATAAGTGTATTCTATGGTATGGTGGGAGGCTGGTGGTCTGAAGTAAAATATACAGAAAGTGACATATAAAGTAAAACACACCGAATGCAAAGTGACACAGACACGTGGTGGGAGCTGGCCTGGCATTGAGAGGCAAGGGCTGTCAGATGGCTGGCAAACACCGGAAGCTAGAACCAAGGAGGGAAGGTCACCCTTACAGAGGAGAGCCAGGTGACTTCTGATGTCTCCACTGGGGACTTCCTCACTACAGAAGTGAGTAGCAAGTTTCTACTGGATGAGGTACCAAGTTTACAGCACTTTGTCGCTACAGCAGATTAACACACATGAAGCACAGTGGCTTCCCAGGTTCTGGATCCATTGAATCTAGTCTGGAAGGAAAGGAAAGTTTTCTACTGTGGAGTATCTTGAGGCTTTTCTCTCTTTTATCTTCCAGGAAGTCTTCTGGGTCACTGAAATGCTGTTCACCACTGGGATTTGTGGAGTGGGGCATTATTTGGTGGGAGTTTGTTTGTTTGTTTGTTTGTTTGTTTGCTCATTATTAGTAGGTGAACCCAGTGCACCCCTATATGTAATTCCTATATCTATGTGTGGTTAAGCACACATAGTCCATGAGTGAAATAGACTACTCGCAAAGGCAGAGGGAGAGGAAGAGAGCAAGGCTGAGTCAGCCCAACCCAGGTGTTCTGGAAAAGAGAAGACACTAGTTTCTAGCTTCAATTTGGGGGGCGGGGGTAAACGATGTATTTAAATCCAAGTTTACAGGTGGCAGAATTTATTTCTATCCATTTTGGAAGAAATATATATACTTCCAATGTTATTTTAACCCCACTGAAGCAAAATTATTCACTTTCCATGTTTTGTTCTGTCCAATTTATCATTCTCCTTTCTAATAGGGAAATATGACACATTTGTCTTTAGAGACGAGGCATGCTCCCTGCCGTCCAGTGACCAGTCTTCACAGAACATTCCACTCAGACCTGAGCTGACTCTCAGTGGCTGGTAAGGGCAAAGGCAGAAAAATGTGTACGGTGAGGGGTCAAGGGAAAAGCACTTCCAGGTGAGCAGGGAGTTTTCCTACGGTAACGACTCTGCTACTGTGTATAGATGAACATCTTTAACAAATATGCACACTGACTTCTACATACAGTTGAAATGTGGGGACGGAGGATATACGGGGGGGACATAATTTGACAATAGCAATGAGAAAGAAATCAAAGCTACTAACTTCATTTTATTTTAAAAGTATTTTATATTAAAGAAGTATTTTAATTTCCTTGGCCATTATCAAATTATGAACAGATATTACTCTTAATATCATATAACTATAAAGTAATAATGTAATCTATTTTACATAAATGTTAGTCTATCTCTTTGATCTGATATTCAAAGCTTACATATTAAATCTTCCTAATGTGCTTTCAAGTCTCACGATCAACAATAGAAAGTTATATTGTGCACAAATGCTGACACAAGAAGATAAGAGTCTCCATCTACCCTAAGTATTAATAAAATCTAGCATACAGTTTTCTATATGGCATACACGTTTACCACATAGGTAAAGGTAGTGAGTATTTTAACTTAACCTTAGATTCTCGAAATCAAGAAAATAATTATTCACTATAGAAAGAAAAACAAAAGAGTTAGAAGATGATTCAGACCCTATTGAAAGAATTTCAACTCAAAGTTTGCAAGTGTGTTTAATAAGCACCAATTCTGTAAGATGTTTCTGTTGTTTGATTTGCTGGATTCCTTCTATAAAAGAGTTAGCTCATAACTAAAGATAAACATAAAACACAGAATAGAGTGATTACATGTTCCAGTTATTCCTGGACAGTCTTGTTGAATGCCAGCATCAACATGAGCCACTCTCAACTCAAAGCTTTTCAAAGGGACAATACTACATTGTCATTCCATTAACAATACAATCAGGAGAATTAAGACAAAAATAAACTGTATCTTCAACAAACAACCTTTAAAGTTGCATTAATAATTGTAAAAAAAATACTTGTAACCAGTCTGTAGTAGTGTTGTGACAGGAAAGCACACTATCTTACAGGGAGGTCTCAACTCTGTGTTCCCTGTGTTAGGTGTACAACTGCTAAGGCATGAAGCATTGGATTGCTGACCCTGCTGCCGTCTGGTGGCTATGATCTGATAAGCCAAGACTTCTCATTATGAGAGAGAGAGAGAGAGAGAGAGGGAGAGAGAGAGAGAGAGAGAGAGAGAGAGAGAGAGAGAGAGAGAAGAAGAAGAAGAAGAAGAAGAAGAAGAAGAAGAAGAAGAAGAAGAAGAAGAAGAAGAAGAAGAAGAAGAAGAAAGGAAGGAAGAAACAAACAAAGAAAGAAACAAAGAAAACAAAAACAGAGAAATGTTGATAATTAGTAATATATCGATACTATATCACCCCCAGAAGTAGCAGATCCTTTCACTCCAAATTGATTCAAGGCTACACTAGAGTTCTGTTGTTAGCTTAATATATTTTGGATTCTATAAAAAGGAAGAAAAACCCGAGCATTGGGTGTGTGTGCCTGTGACCCCATCACTTGGGAGGCTGAGGTAGGAGGAGTTAGTGTTCCCTTTGAAGCCATACCATACTAAATGTCCAGGGCCTGTCTCAAAAGAAAAGTGGGGTGGGCAGGAAGGAATAATCTCCCAGTAAAAGGAACAGAAAAACAAATCATAGAGATAGGAATTAAAGTCTACTATTGAACTATATTCCTAAAAAGAGAGTAAACTTGACATTTAGCTTATGGAAGAATCAGCATAATCTATCTGCAATAAAGCACATGAGAGGGCCTGACCTTTGTGTCTCGGTTTTCTTCCCTCTGTAATCTTGCTCAACTGTTATCAGCAGTAAACATCAAAGAGGGAAAGGTATCTCTTGAAAAAGTCGCCTGTGCCTTTTCACCTTTGTTTCTATGTAGAATTGCTTTTGCCTACCCAATAAAAAGGTTAAGAGATACATCAATTCAGAGGTCTGGGGTTCAGGAGAGAAACATATGGGCTTGACCTTAGAGATTCAGGAATGGAACATGGATGGTAGGACCCTAGAGTCCAGCATCAGCTTTGGTTTTGCGGTCAATGCTATACAAGACTTTGGAAAAGTGGGCGTGCTGGATGCCAGCAGCGTTTGTGGTCCTAAGAATGGTGGGTGTTGCCATCAGATCCTATCAACTATCATCAACCATGACGATGTTATCAGAACATGCTGTTGGAGCTGCCAGGGTACAGCAGTCAAATGTGAGCAACTTACTCACAGACACCCCAGTTAACTACCTGTGAAAATAATGAAATCTATAATTAATTTTCTTGTTCTGCATTCAAGCAACATTGCTGACATCACATAGCAGATAGTAAACTGGTCTGTGATCTGCACAGGGAGAACAACATTCTGGCTTCACCTGAGAAGCTACACAAATCTGAAGGACCTAGCATACACCCTGTCAGTCATCTTAGTGATAACTCTTCCTTACATGAACGAATTATAAAGTTAGAGAGTTTGGATTCCAAAACAAGACAACTTTTTAAATCAAAAGGCAGAACAATTTTTACATAAATTTTAGCAGAAAAATAAGAACAACTTAGGTTTTGGGGTTGGGTTTTTTTGGTACTTGCTTTTATCAAGCAAATTAATTTAGTAACATCTCATTTTTAATTAACATAAAAATTATAAATGTCAGTTTCTCTTTTCTACCTCACTATATTAAATTATAATTTACTGCATATTATAATTTCTTACATATTTAGTAAATTGCAATGATAAACTTAATGTAATTAAAACAATGAACGGAAAAGTGAACATGATCATCTAAAATTTCTAAATATTAAGCATGGGTAACTGAAATATTCTGAAATTCATGAGAATAAATGGTCTAAAATTTATGTTTGGTGATTTTATGATGGAAATGGTAATTAAAGCTCAGTTGCTGACAACCTGAGACACACTTTGTCGTGTTTATGCCACTTCTACTTCTGTTTGCTATTTCTCCTACTAAACTGATGGACAGAGAGCTTGCCTTTTCACAGGGTTCCTTCTATGCCCACAGCAAAGGACAAAAGAGGACAGCGGCTGAACCTGGGAATACTCGGGTCAATGCTTTGTCTTCCTAACTGATGTTTTAGGGTTTTGCCATTTGTTATAATAAAGACATTTCGCTGAATAGGAAAAATTACTTTAATATGATAAAATGGATCTCTCTAGCAACTAAATGTGACAGCAATTTTAACAATAATAAACTAGCTTCTTTTAGAGTTTCGATTTTACAATATTTATATACTTAACTACAAATTAAAGGAAATAAATATGTGGTTTATATTTCTCTGGAGTTATCAGACCATATAGAAAATGCAATTTTAAATCATTTCTCCATAAAAGTTATATTTTGTCTAAAGGAATAACTGTAAAATAAACCTGAATGTGAATTCTGTCACCTAAATGTAGGATTTGGATTTGGATGTCTTGGTTCACAGTTATAATCTCCTCACTGAAGAGGTTCAAAAAAAGAAATAGTGAGTTCAACACCAGCCTGGACCAAATAGGAAAACTGTCAGATCAGTAATATCATTGAGGAATTAGAGGTTAGACTATTTTGGATTCAGTTTAGTGGGTAATAAACAGTCTTGCTGGCTTTCCATCCAGAGGTGACCAGCACTTGGCTGTAAAGTGAGGGGGAACCTTCTTTCTATAGAGAAAGAATGACAAGATATTTAAGTGGACCAAAGACCACTACAGGCAGGGATAGCACACTGGAGAAGACCTGGATGAGAGAGCTGGTGGGCCATGACGATGCAGTAGAGGGCACAGAGGATATAGTTCCCCTACCCACCCAACCAACCCCGTGAGTCATTGAGAATGCAGGCATGCCAAAAGAATGGAAGGTTGGAGCACTGTTGGGTCTTGCGCTTGTAGAAGAAACAGAGTCAGGAAAATGCAAAAAGCTTGAAAGCACAAAGTGTCCATCTTGGAAAACAATAATAAATAACCAGAGCAAAGATAAGAAAAAAACAGGGTATTTCCAGAGTGGGTGAGTAGGATTTGACTCTTGTTGAAAAAGCCACAGGCAGACAGACAGACAGAGGAATTGGTCCATTTCAAAATCAAGAATTTGGAGCTGAGAAACAATGACTTGATAACAACCATACATGTGTTGAGACGCATTACTAATATATGGATAGCAAGTCATGAGACTAGACAAGCATCCCTTAAATAACTGTCCGTAAAATTCCACATTTGATTTCTATCCTTTAACTAAAATGTAATTATGTAATTGGCATTTGTTGTTACAAGGCTAAAAGCTGAAATTTATACAGTTTATCACATTGTACAAAACAACCATTAGAAACTGTCAAATATTTAAACCGTGAAAAGTCTGACAATCCAAAGTGCAATTAGCAAAAATGCTTTTAGGTAGATAAGGTTAAAATTGCTTTTTGGTTTAAAAAATGTATGTAGATATAATACTTAAAGTTTCAAAAAGATGTTTGGCACATTAACTTTATAAATTAAGTAGTTCTAAGTAACATAGATACACTTTATAGCCATTTAATTTTATCGAGGTTATAGGGGGTTTTTCGGTAAGGGAGTGGTAAAACAGAGTCTCATACTGTAGCCAAGGCTGGTCAGGAACACCCTCTTCAAGCAAGGCTGGCATCAAACTTTCAGCTATCGTGACTCGGCCCTGAGAGCTGGGATCATAGGCACCCATGATGACACGTAATTTAGAGGGCATGAGTCTTGAAGTGCTGCTACTTGGGAATTTATCTCAAAAGTGTGCAGGAATGATCCCACACCTAGCAGAAGGGCTATGTGTAATTGACCGATGCGGGTAGAGGAAGAGTTAGTTGTCTATAATGTGTGGCACCTGCCTCCATGAATGGCCACACAAACAAGGGTAAAAGCAGCAGGGGATAAAAGCTCAATTGCCTTTTTAAAAAAATAATAAGAATACAAATCTGGGGGAGTATGGAATTGGAGGTAGATATTGGAAGATTTGAGAGAGGAGGAGTGCAACCAAACTACAATGTGTAAATTAATAAAATATTTTTAAATTAAAATGTATATATAAAGTAAAGGCAGAATAATAACTTTGCTCCCTTATAGCAATTACCTGTGATCATGCATGCCTAATATTCATCCAAGAAGAGAAAACTGTCAAAAATAAATCCATTTCCAGTTATTTTCCAAAGACAACCAGGGCCATAAACATATGAAGATGACATTAGAGATACAAGTGAGATTTTGCAGACTAGTTGTTCTTTGAGCAGCCTGCCCCAATGCTATGACTTTCAACTACTACCGGAAAAGTGACAGCAGTCTGTTCCCGAGAGGTCATGCAGCACAGCAGGGGGACTCGGATGGAGCTGTACGATGCTGCCCTTGGAAGCACAAGCGCCCCATACAGTGTATGGTCAAGCTGTATTGTCATCAAAACTTTCACACGAGGTCAACACACAGTTGTGCGCCTTCTCTGTGCCGCATCTTTATCTCAAACTCACTTTTAATTTCCTCTCTGAAACTTTCCTACATTCTGTTTTGGAAAGTACAAGACTGATTTCCATGATTGAAAGGAGGGTGTTTTCAATCACGTACTTATTTGATTTGACAAGAAAATTGCAGCTGATGCTATTTCTAACAATGACATTGAAATAGCTGTATTGTCATTGCACGATCCACAGGAGTATTTAAAAGCCTTCTTTATGAATAAAAATGTTCGCATGATGACAGGAACTTGGGACTTGAGAGATAAAAGCATTCTGTGGTAAGCACAACCTTTAATGCAAATGCCCTTCCGATCACACAGATCCTAAAGCAACAAAGAAAAGCAAAATTATTTAAACCATCATTTTATCACTGAACACATAGTAAAACCAAATCAGGCTTTAACTGCCGTTCGTATGTCACACTATGCAAAACTAATTAAAGCATATGTTTTACACCGGGAGTGTGATGCTGAAAATTTAATATGACAAGTCCATATTCCATTGGATAATTATTTAGATTTTGTGTATTTTATAAAAGAATCAAAATAATATGTTTGTCTTGAAGGAGGAGGATTTCAAATCAGTTATAAGTCTGTGTCTGAAATATTTGGGGTCAGAAATAAGAACTTGCCTCCACATCTTGGGAAGCCCAGTCCCAAAAAGATACATCTACAACACAGCTCGTTTACACAAGCTCGGGCATCACTGCAGAAGGTGTTGGGGAGCGCAGAGAGTCTAAGAACCAGAGAGAGGATCAGTAAGTTTTCTGTGAGACGGTCTCAGAAGCTACACCAAAAAAGTCTCACCAACACAGCCACATAAAATGAGATGAAGAGAAACGCATCGACAGACATGCTAACACAGGTAAGGGGAAACCATGAGATCTCAACCCTACACCAGTAAGACTTCCCAACATGGCTGCTCAAACGTAGGCTGAACGAGAACAGGCAAACTGGCTGAGGGAAAGCCCACAAGGCCTCAGCCTTACAGAGAAGTGCAGGCAACAGAGCAAAGCAGAGAGTACGAGGGGTGAGCTTCCCCAGCCACACCTAGCTATAGTAAAACTAAGGATGCACAAACAATTCTCTGAATAAACGTTTATCCTCACTAAGAAAAACTGAAGGATATTCAGTCTTTTCTCTCTACCATATTACAATAGATCACCTCAAACATAAATAAAAGCAGCTTCCTTGGGGAATGGCTCTCCAACAGAAGAGTCACTGAGAAGTAATAAAGTAAAGAGAAGAAGACAAAACCAAAAGGCATTTGTGGTCTTTACAGAAACAAACTAGAGACGCATATCTGCCCCTACGGAACCCATACTCTAGTAAGTTGAAGGTGATAACATACAGTGGCTCTACAAAGTCACCTAGAAAACTAGCCACAGAGTAAAATAGCTCACAACACTTTCATTACCTATAATTAAAAATAATTAAAATCTATCTTCAAAATATTGCCACAGCTTTAATAAAGGAAGGGCTATTTAAATTGTTAATGAGTGTAAATACATAGTAAAGAATTAAGAATTGTCATTTTAAATGATACAAAATATCATTGCTAAATTTTGATGTTTGGAATGTTGTTTTCATTACATATTTCAATAAAAAGATGAAGGTTTTCATTTTATAAATTTGTGCATGTATGTAGATTAATAAATATATAAGTACAGTTTATATGTAAAATTTAAGATGAATCTTATTTTCATTTAACCCTATAACATTGGTAATAATATTAGAATTGTTCCACTTTGCAGATGAGAAAACTCAGTTACAAGGGATTCTGCTATGACCTGACAGGGGACACGTGACCCACCCGTGGCAAAGTGACTCAGTTCTGGGAGGCCATTCCAAAGTTTACGCTCTCGGCCAGTCCATTGGCTCTCTGGGCCCCTTGCTCCATCACCGTAGCTTTGCTCTCCATTCTCACTATCTGAAGTTTGCTACTGTTAAATCTTCTTGAACCCCAGCAACTGTAAAGTGGCTATTCTCTAAAGAGACATGAGTGAACTAGGGAAATGAGAAAAACATCGTTCTGTTTGCCAAGATCTGTCAAATGTTTGTAGGAGGTGGGATATAATAATTATGGAGTGATGCATGTGATTCCCATAGGAACTGTGGCCTGTAGAGAGAATGAATAATTTTGAAAATATTAAGGGCATTATTATCCACCACATTAATATAATTAAATAGATCAATCAAGCCCATGAAAGCCCTGGAAAACCTCCAAGAGATAAATCCTCTTTATTATTGTTGTGGACAGTTTTTTCAGGGCAATGGGATCTACAAAAGTAATGCTGAGGCTGTACTGCCCTGCGCTGGGAGCCAAGGGTCCTACAGTGGAACTGCACTGCACTGGGAGCCAAGGGTCCTACAGTGGAACTGCACTGCACTGGGAGCCAAGGGTCCTACAGTGGAACTGGTCTGCACTGGGAGCCAAGGGTCCTACAGTGGAACTGCACTGCACTGAAAGCCAAGGGTCCTACAATGGAACTGGTCTGCACTGGGAGCCAAGGGTCCTATAGTGGAACTGCACTGCACTGGGAGCCAAGGGTCCTACAGTGGAACTGCCCTGCGCTGGGAGCCAAGGGTCCTACAGTGGAACTGCACTGCACTGGGAGTCAAGGGTCCTATAGTGGAACTGCACTGCACTGAAAGCCAAGGGTCCTACAGTGGAACTGGTCTGCACTGGGAGCCAAGGGTCCTACAGTGGAACTGCACTGCACTGGGAGCCAAGGGTCCTATAGTGGAACTGCACTGCACTGGGAGCCAAGGGTCCTACAGTGGAACTGGTCTGCACTGGGAGCCAAGGGTCCTACAGTGGAACTGGTCTGCACTGAAAGCCAAGGGTCCTATAGTGGAACTGGTCTGCACTGAAAGCCAAGGGTCCTACAGTGGAACTGGTCTGCACTGGGAGCCAAGGGTCCTACAGTGGAACTGGTCTGCACTGGGAGCCAAGGGTCCTATAGTGGAACTGCACTGCACTGAAAGCCAAGGGTCCTACAGTGGAACTGGTCTGCACTGGGAGCCAAGGGTCCTACAGTGGAACTGGTCTGCACTGGGAGCCAAGGGTCCTACAGTGGAACTGGTCTGCACTGGGAGCCAAGGGTCCTACAGTGGAACTGCACTGCACTGGGAGCCAAGGGTCCTACAGTGGAACTGGTCTGCACTGGGAGCCAAGGGTCCTACAGTGGAACTGCACTGCACTGGGAGCCAAGGGTCCTACAGTGGAACTGCACTGCACTGGGAGCCAAGGGTCCTACAGTGGAACTGCACTGCACTGCGAGTCAAGGGTCCTACAGTGGAACTGCACTGCACTGAAAGCCAAGGGTCCTACAGTGGAACTGGTCTGCACTGGGAGCCAAGGGTCCTTTAGTGGAACTGGTCTGCACTGGGAGCCAAGGGTCCTATAGTGGAACTGCACTGCACTGGGAGCCAAGGGTCCTACAGTGGAACTGCCCTGCGCTGGGAGCCAAGGGTCCTATAGTGGAACTGCACTGCACTGAAAGCCAAGGGTCCTACAGTGGAACTGGTCTGCACTGGGAGCCAAGGGTCCTACAGTGGAACTGGTCTGCACTGAAAGCCAAGGGTCCTATAGTGGAACTGGTCTGCACTGAAAGCCAAGGGTCCTACAGTGGAACTGGTCTGCACTGGGAGCCAAGGGTCCTACAGTGGAACTGGTCTGCACTGGGAGCCAAGGGTCCTATAGTGGAACTGCACTGCACTGAAAGCCAAGGGTCCTACAGTGGAACTGCACTGCACTGAAAGCCAAGGGTCCTACAGTGGAACTGGTCTGCACTGGGAGCCAAGGGTCCTACAGTGGAACTGGTCTGCACTGGGAGCCAAGGGTCCTACAGTGGAACTGCACTGCACTGGGAGCCAAGGGTCCTACAGTGGAACTGGTCTGCACTGGGAGCCAAGGGTCCTACAGTGGAACTGCACTGCACTGAAAGCCAAGGGTCCTACAGTGGAACTGCACTGCACTGGGAGCCAAGGGTCCTACAGTGGAACTGGTCTGCACTGGGAGCCAAGGGTCCTATAGTGGAACTGCACTGCACTGAAAGCCAAGGGTCCTACAGTGGAACTGGTCTGCACTGGGAGCCAAGGGTCCTACAGTGGAACTGGTCTGCACTGAAAGCCAAGGGTCCTATAGTGGAACTGGTCTGCACTGAAAGCCAAGGGTCCTACAGTGGAACTGGTCTGCACTGGGAGCCAAGGGTCCTACAGTGGAACTGGTCTGCACTGGGAGCCAAGGGTCCTATAGTGGAACTGCACTGCACTGAAAGCCAAGGGTCCTACAGTGGAACTGCACTGCACTGAAAGCCAAGGGTCCTACAGTGGAACTGGTCTGCACTGGGAGCCAAGGGTCCTACAGTGGAACTGGTCTGCACTGGGAGCCAAGGGTCCTACAGTGGAACTGCACTGCACTGGGAGCCAAGGGTCCTACAGTGGAACTGGTCTGCACTGGGAGCCAAGGGTCCTACAGTGGAACTGCACTGCACTGAAAGCCAAGGGTCCTACAGTGGAACTGCACTGCACTGAAAGCCAAGGGTCCTACAGTGGAACTGGTCTGCACTGAAAGCCAAGGGTCCTATAGTGGAACTGGTCTGCACTGGGAGCCAAGGGTCCTATAGTGGAACTGGTCTGCACTGGGAGCCAAGGGTCCTACAGTGGAACTGGTCTGCACTGGGAGCCAAGGGTCCTACAGTGGAACTGGTCTGCACTGGGAGCCAAGGGTCCTATAGTGGAACTGGTCTGCCCTGGGAGCCAAGGGTCCTATAGTGGAACTGGTCTGCACTGGGAGTCAAGGGTCCTATAGTGATACTGCACTGCACTGAGAGCTGGCAGTCCTACAACATAACTGCACTGTGGTGAGGACCAAGGGTCCTATACCATAACTGCTCTGCGGTGAGGACCAAGGGTCCTACAGCCGAAATCCACTGCACAGAGAGCCAAGTGTCCTTCAAGGGTTTTGTTCCTTCTAATGTTAGGAATGGTGAGAAAATTACTCTCTGTCTATGCTGCCTTCCTTAAACATGAAAAGAAAGCCAACTGCTAACCACGTGTAAGACTGGACGACAACAGTGCTTTGCTGGAGCTTGGTAAGTAAAGGCAAGAACAGATCTGATCCACTGGTGATCCACGAATAACTCTTCAAAATGTGATAACAGTTGTTCTTACTTAAAGGACATTGATGAACCCTCAGCTCATATTTAAACTGCACTAGCAACAGCCTCTGTGGGTTTGTAGAACTTTTCTCACTGTCAACTTCTATCCAGAAAGTTGACGTAATAATCCTCTGTATTAGATGTAACCTAAAGATCTCATTCAGATCCCACTGTAAAGAAAATTTACACAAACGATAATGTAATTATGCTCCCAAACAGAAAAAATCGAGGGGAAGTTATATCCTACCATAGGTCCCTTATACAGATTCCATTCTGTAAGAAAACGGTGTGTATGCCTGAACCAGCCCATGTTCTCTAACCAGATGTGGTTATCCCCAGGGATGAGAGAAAGAATTGCAGAGCCAAAAATTAAGAATGCTTCTTCCCTTCTTCTGCATGTAAAGGCTAGTGCTTTGCAGTCAAATGCAAATATATAACTGTGGTTAGACAATCAGAGGTGACTTTGGTCAACTACCTTTTATTATTTTAGAATAAATGCTTTAGTTCCAAATACTTGGTTTAAGAAAAGTAGAAATGATCTGGATGCTCACTTCTCACTATGCACATCCATCCCCACTACCAAAGGACCTTAGCTAGACCTACACGTTTATCTCCACCCATCCCGCAACCTCCCCAAAGAACACCTGACCTATCTGGCTACCCGTGCTCATTCCCAGACACCGACTTCAGATAGGCAGGCCCAACTCAGGCCTCTAACCCTACTCACCACTGCCAAGGCTCCTCACATCCTTATGAGGATGCCCTCATCCCTATGTAGAAAATCTAAAACTACCAAAAATCGGTCCCACCCTTTCCTGCTATGTGAACCTTGTCCTTTCTCTGGGAAGAAACCAGACTCAATCCAAGTACACCAATCCCAACAACCTGAGGACAACCCCTCTCTAGAAAGGGGATCTTACACCTGCTGGTTTATTGAAGGTGTTCTCTTTTCTCCAACTGAAATACTGACTTCTTTATCAAAATGGATAGCTACATGTAGAACAATAAAACTCAATATTATATTCATGCCCCTGCACTAAACTCAATCAATTCCAAACAAAGCAAGAATTTTAACCTAAGACCTAATACCCTAAATCTGATATAGGAAATACACTAGAACTCAGTAGCAAAGGAATAGATTACTAAAGAAGACATAGATAACACAGTCATTTGGGTCAACAACTAATAAATGGCACATTATAAGACTAAAGTTTCTATATAGCAAATGATTATATCACTCAAGAAAAGAGGCAGCTGACATTGTGGGGAAGAAAACTTTATCAACTATACATCTGACAGAAAATTATAATTCAGGATGGATAGATGGATGGGTGGATGGATGGATAGATAGATAGATAGATAGATAGATAGATAGATAGATAGATAGATAGAAGATATATATTAAAAACTTAATCTCAAGAAAACAAATCACCCAATTAAAATATTGGTTATGGAAATCTCAAAAGAAAAAAAAGTGACTGAGAAACTACTTTTTCTCTGGGGTAAAGTTTCTTCATTCTGTTTCGTTTTGCTTTGTTTTTTTCTCAGTATGGATCACATTGAGGCTACCCCTTGTTTTAAATTTTACCTGTAAGCTTTTCTATTATATAATACTCCTGAGTGACAAATTATGGGGATGCAGAACCCGTTATTGATTTCTAGGACTCCGGAGTTGGTTTTCATGTGAACGTCACCACAGGACAAGACAGGTGATCTTACTTTTTTCATTTAATTTGATGTTTACTTATTCATTTTATATCCTGCTCACTGCCGCCTCACAAAAGCCTTCCCCCATCCCCCTCCCCTTCTTCTCTGAGCCAGTAGTGGACTCCTGGGTATCCCACCGCTAACCCTGGCATACCAAGTCTCTACAAGGCTAGGTACTTCCTCTCCCACTGAGGCCAGACAAGGCAGCCCAGCCAATAGAACATATCCCACATACAGGGAACAGCTTTTAGGATAGCCCCGGTTACAGTTGTTCAGAACCCATGTGATGGCCAAGCTGCACATCTACTACATATGTGCGGGGAGGCCTAGGTCCAGCCCATGTATGTTCTTTGGTTGGTGGTTCGGACTCTGGGAGCCCCAAGGGTCCAGGTTAGTTGACTCTGTTGGTCTTCCTGTGGAGTTCCTATCCCCTCTGGGGCCAACAATCCTTCCTCCTATTCTTCCACAAGAATCCCCAAGCTCCATCCACTCTTTGGCTGTGGGTGCCTATATCTGTCTGAGTGAGCTGCTAGGTGAAGCCTCTCAGAGGACAATGTGCTCTAAGACTGGTGATCTTAATAATGGTGTGTCTTGACTGAATAAATGTCAGCATCGTGTGTATGATAGCATATTATAATTTTGTAAGATATTGTCTTAGGTAAGTTGGGTAAAGGTAAATGGGTCTTCTTTGCATTATTAAGATTCATGGATTTTACAGAATAAAAAATGTAGTATAAAAATGTGGTTATTGAACCATCAAGGAAGAATAAAAGAGAAAAAACTGAGTTTGAGTCATACTACTATTAACAGTTTGTTACAGTTGGTATCTGAAACCTTATCAATAACGTTCTTCGTGCATTATCACATTAAAATCTATTTGTTTATCCCAAAGAAAAGATCTAGTTCAATGCCCTTGGACCTCAGGAAAATGAAAATTGAAACTTCTTTGAGGTTTTATCCTACCCAGTTAAAGTTGCTAAGGACAAAAAAAAAGTAAATGACAACAAATGTTGGCGTGAACGTAAAAAAGGAGAAGACTTCTTCAGTGCTGGCGGAGTGCAAACCAGTATAGACACTAAGAAAGTCAGTGTAGAGACTCCTTACAAGACTAAATGTGTATATTCCATTCAGTCCAGCTATATTCCTCTCGGATATATGTGAAAGGACTCTGTATCTTACTCTAGAAATACCTGTTCATCCATCCTTATTGCTGTTTTATTCACTGTAGTCAAGAAATAGAAACAGACTGAATGTCTACTAATTTATGAATGATTAGTAAAACTGCATTATATTTACACAATGGGATATTAGTCAACTATTAATAAAATGGGCTTTGGGGAAAATGGAGAGCGCTGTAACCAACCATTCTGAATAAGGTAACCCTGACTCAGACAGACAAGTCTTGCATGTGTTTTCTCATTTATGGATGTCAACTTTGAATCTTCAAATACGTTTCCTTGATTTGAAATATCTAGAAGGACCATGAAGAACATTTTTCAAGTAAAGAGCAATGGGATGCACTGGTATAGTGTTAAATGTGAATTATGGATCAGGAGGGGTTACAGTAAAGTGGGGAATAAAAGAGCCAAGGAGGGAGCATAGAGAGATAACAGTAAAGGCCTTTCAAAAACATAATGAAACCCACTACTATAGAAACTTCCCTGGTGTGTGCATTGTGTGAGTGTGTGTGTGTGTATGAGTGTGTGTGTTGTGTGTATGAGAGTGTGTGTGTGGTATGTATGAGTGAGTGTGTGTGTGTGTGAGGTGTGTGTATGAGAGTGTGTGTGTGTGTGTGTGTGTGTGTGTGGTGTGTATGAGTGAGTATGTGTGTTTGAGGTGTGTGTATGATTGTGTGTGTGTGTGTGTGTCTACGTGATGAGCTAAAATGAAGTTTCCCTATAAAAGGATAACAATGCTTCTGCTAATGACTAAGGCTAATATAACACACAGGGCAAAAGATGGGTCATTTCTTTTGAAAATGCTGACCAGTGAGAGCCCATAGACTCCCAAACATAGCAGGATACTGTCATTGCTCTTGGTTACCTTCCAGGATGTGACCATAAGACTCTGACGACACCATATGCTCAAGTCTTAGAACATGGAGAAATCATGGTGGTATGGACCTGAAAGCTTCATCCCTAATGGCTACCTTCCACGGTGCTGGAAAATTCCATTCAAGCTACCTGAGATAAATAATCACCAGTCATTCCCAGCTCTGAGACATGTGAGAGACAACATCTGGCCTGGGAAGACGTGCACACTGGTGCAAAAGCAGCATAAGCATCATAGGAGGAACCCATTACTGTCTGGTTGGATTTAAGTCCAACCACGCAAGGGAAGTCCTATACATGACATCATTATCTGATTCAGAGCATGTGAGGAAGACCTACCACTAATATCCTACTAAAGAAACAGAATCAAAACTGAATCCTAATGACTTAACATGATAACCACACATCAACAAATCTCTCAATCCTCATCAGGCAATTTTCTATTTGCAGTGGATGGTTATTAACATATTGATCCACACCTGGCCAAGATGAAAAGAACAAGAGACAGCAGCAGCTTCAATCCTAAAGGAAACATATAACATGCACACCCTCCCACGGCTTACAGGGATCATTGTGGATGAGCAGAAAGAATGAGTGTAAGAGCCTGAGCCAGAGGACGTCTACAAGGAAACATTACATTTTATAAGTGGCGGGGGAGCTGGACATACTAATTTTAAATATACAGCATGAACAAAACTGCACAAGCCCGTCTATGCCACATCACAGCAGGGCAGGGCAGTTGGGCACACACTGCCACACCTCGGCAAGGAGTTACTGACAGCAGTTAGAGTCTGGGAAGAGAGGCAAAGCATTTTCTGTAAGAGTGTAACCTCCGGTAAGGTGACCACCGGCTGTTCTGTAGAGGAACGCAGAGCCAAGAATACTTGGGCAGAAAAAAATTGGGCTTGAAGGATTTAACATAAAGTCCTCAAAGGTGGATGAATAGGAAAAGTAGAGATCAATCAGGTGTGAGTGGATGTAGGGGATGAATATGACAAAACACGTGACTAGAAAACTCTCAATATGTCTAATTTTAAAATGCCTATTCAGAAATAAATACCCAATTTAAGAAAAAATGCCTATGTAGTTGTTTAGCACATTTTGAATTAACTGTTCTCAATTATTTCCCGTGTACTGTCCCTGATAGTCACACTAAGATATTAAATTATTACCTAGTAAATTACTGCTTTTAAAATCTATCAGCAAAGCACGAGCATATATGTTCTTTGGCCTACTTTCTTGTTTGTGAAATTAAATTCTAATTGCTTAAAATTAGATCAAACAGTAAAATAGGTCTATAATTTGGATAACTTTCTATGCACCAGGAATTTCATTTTTACTAATGGACTATTTACTTCTTTTCCTGATCTAAATTTTTTTGATTTGCTGTTAAGTTGCCTCTGCCAAATATGTGTGAGAATAAATTTCACTATTAGAGATTTAAGTAATGGTTTTTCTTGTTTCTGTTCTAATGTTTCTAGAGTGAACATTTTAAAAATTAAATCATTAGAACCAGAACCAAAACGGATTGGTAATAAAGTTTGCACCTGAATAATTTTATCCAGATTTAAACAAGTATATAATGTGGTAAGGAACAGAATAAGGGAAGGAGAAAGGGGAGGAACAAAAGAAAGAAGGATGGAGGAAAATAAAATTGTACACATGGAAACAGGTAAAAATGACAGAAGCTTGACCTTTGCGGTTTTTTTCCTTGTAATCTAATGATTCTTGCTATGAAATCTTATAATATAACTGCATATAGACTAAATTTTACTTCTAAACTTCTTTCTAGTTAAAATAATTGTGGACCTCTCTAATTGGCATTGATTAGAGAAAAACTTAGAATGATCTAATGGATGATGTTTTAGTGGGTTCTTGCTTATTGTTCAGTGGACATATTTATTGACCAGTATTCCTTAGAATATAAAATATGAATGGCTATATATTATTATATAGTACATATCTAATATAATATACCTGTTTATAATGAAAGTAAAAATATATATCACATAAACATGTAAATATAAATAATGGCATGCAATGAGTTATGCATTATGTGAACATATATATGTATATAAAATTTCCTTTAAAAATGCTAAAGGCCACGAGACTCACTCGCACAGGGTGTATGACAGTTTGCATGTTCCTTTCCCGTACCCTTGTATTTTTATGCCTCTGAAAATAAGGAGAGATTGCATCCTGTCTACCTGAAGCAAGCTACAGTTCTATGCAATTCAATTTAGAGATGTCAAAAGCATCCATGTCGTTTATATAAAATTCACCAGTTGTCTCTCTTTTTCTTTCACTTTGATCAAAGATGACTAAAACTGATCAAAACAATTTGTCCAATTTGTCATCATGACAAGGCTTTCCATCAACTCTTTATCACATGCAGCTTCTGATTTAACAGCCCACCAGTTACATTTGAACCACTATAAAGTGTTCATGAATGAAATCTGTCTTCTAGTTGATTCCACTTCAATCCCAATTACAGTTTTCCTTCCAGCCATGCATGTAGCCATAGCAAAATTGTGCTAGCATATGTAAACTATTCTTATACATACTCGAAATGATAGAATTAATGGAATACAAACCACCAGTGTTCTACCCATGTTTACTAAAAAGCTCTTTTCTAAAGGTAAGTGTTAAACATTTTTCTATAAACTAATAGCTGAACTTAACTAGGAAGCATAGGAAACAGTGAGACAGCTCATAGTCTTAATAAATAGGAGGGAGAGATAGGAAGGATAGATAATTATTTTTATTATGTAATTTATTGAAATCAATTTCAAAAACTACTGAAGCATAAAGCATTAGGATGCTCGTGCCCGTCCCCTCTTGCTCCCGTTCTGCGCTCTGTCCCCTTGTCCCTTCTCTCTCCATTCCCTTCCCCGCTCTCTCCACATGCTCACGGCCAGCCTCTACTTCTCTCTGTCTCTCTCTCTGCCTCTACCACCCTCTCAGTTCCTCTCCCCATGCCCTGAATAAATTCTTTTCTATACTATAGAAACTAAGGCATTATGATGAAAATAATGTCATTTTAAAAATCATAAATATCATTACTGAAGAAAAAGACCCGGGCACATAAAAAGCCTTCTGTGAATTGCATCTGTAACTTCTGACTAAATTTATTCTAGTCTAAGTTTCCTGTAATTTCTTCAAAAGAAAATTCAGCTACAAAAATATACTTTAAAGAAATCAGAGATACTTCTTAGTTTTCTTATCATAGATAAAAGAAAATGTTTGCGTAAGGGAAAAATACAGAGACGCCAGAGTTCTTACAATTGCACTCATTTTTCCTAAATTATTAAAAAAAGATCAGGCACAGACATACTACAACCACACTAGACATGTCTTTGAAGAAAAGTATAACTGGGGTAAATTGTTCTGTGCAGATATCATTTAATTAATATAAAATAGATTAATCTGGCATATTTTGAAACTATGCATGAAGAAACACATAGCACCCTGAGAGGACAGTACTTTGAGAACAGCAACAGTGTCCGGGATGATTCTTAAAATTTGTGATTCCTTAGAACACTGTACACCAGTGAACAGTCCATTCTGTTGAGAGGATTTCACCTTAAAGGGCATCACCACAGATTACTCTTGACCACCATGTAAAGAATGACTGTTAAGTCAGCAATGAAAGCGGGTTTCTTAAGAACCTATGTCAGGTCATACTATAATTTATACTAAACTACAATTTCCATGGATTTTCATTTATGCGGCTGAATGAATGATTTTTCTCTGAGAAGTGCTTCTGTAAATGTAGTTGAAGATGCAGGGGCAGGTAATAATTTAGCTTTCTAATTTTAAGTTTAAAAATCAATGTTAATAATTTGAATATAATTAAACATACCATTTCACACATCTTATTAAATTTACATGTCGTGTCATAGTCAAAGAAAAGATTGTATCTACCAAAAGCATCGTTACTTTCTATCCAAACACCTTCCTCTCCACGCGTACACAACTGTCAGTTTGAAGAAGACCTTGCAGGTACTCAGTTGTTCTGATTTTGTCAGATAACTTTCATTTTAACAGTATTACCTTTTTCTGATACATAGACATGGTGTGTCTATTTCCATCTCTATTTATACAGAAGTGATGCTTTCTGGGCTTCTACTTTTCAAATTTCCAGAATTAAAGAGTACTTAAAATTCTCTCAGTATTATACATCATCATGCAACCATAAATCACTTTCACGTCGACCTTCACCTTTTGCATTGCTATTTGTCATACTTTATCTCGCCTCCTGGGTCTGTGCACGCGGGTCTGTGTGCACTGGTGTGAGTCTGTGGAGGTCTGAGGTTGATACCAGATCCTTCCTCTGTCACTCTCTGTGGCAAGGACCTTCCCCTAATAAATAAAAGTTTCAGAGGACCAATCACCAGGCGAGGAGTAGGTGCGACTTCCAGGTCAGAGGTGGGGAAGAAAGGAGGAGAAAAGGGACTTGAGGATGTTGGATGGAGAAGAGGTTGGGGTAGAAGACGTAATGAACTAGAGGCCCCCGGTTAGATGGCGATCCTAGTGGATCCGTCACCAGGGGATTTATTTTAGCATGGTTTACTCAGGATGTTAGCAGTTGCACCCAGCGATTGAGTTACTTGTTGATTCTAAACTAAAGTTTGTGTGGTGTTTTATTTTTCTTTTTTTCATAAAGGACAAGATTTAATTGGGGCTGGCTTACAGGTTTGGAGGTTCAGTCCATTTTCATCAAAGCAGGAGCATGGCAGCGTCTAAGTAGGCATGGTACAGGAGATGAGAGTTCTACATCTTCATCTGAAGGCTGCTATCAGAATACTCACTTCCAGGCAACTAGTAGTAGGGTCTTAAAGCCTGTGCCCACAGTGACATACCTACTCCAAAAAGGCCACACCTCTAAAGAGTGCCATTCCTTGGGCCAAGCATATACAAACCATCAGATTCCACTCCCTGGCTCCTATAGGCTTGTTCAAACACATGAGCCTATGGGGACCATACCTAGCCATTTCACAATAAAAAAAAAAGCCTATTTGGTCCAACTTCCAACATCCCCATAGTCTATACTAGTCTCAACAATGTTAAAAGTCCAAAGTTCAAAGAATCTTCTGAGATTCATCCAATCATTTAACTGACAGGAAACCAGCTGGGCAAACTCCAAACACCTCCTTGTCTGATGTCAAAGTGGTCTTCAGATCTCCAACCCCTTTTTCACCTTTGTTGACTGCAACAAACTTCTTTCTCCCAGGCTGGGTCCACGCTCTGTTAGCAGCTCTCCTCGACAGGGACCCCTCGGCTCTGGCATCTTTCACATCTTTGGGTCTCCAAGGCTATTTCAATGGTACAACTGCTTCCAGTGTCTGGGATCCACACAGGATCTTCAGTGTGGTGTTTTCCTTCGTGCAGCGACTCAACTGAGTTCCAGAGAAAGGTAGGGTGCCCCCCAACCAGCCACAGAGTTTGATTCGTAGGACTGGCGTGGTAGCAACCCTCCATGGGAACTCAGAGGGTTGGGTGGAAAGATTTTAGAGCAAAGGGTCAGAGAGTCTGCAGGGATGAGAACATCAGGCCAGTGCTATGTGGCCCACAGGTGCCCTGCATAGTATGGGATGGTGACCTTTTATAAATATGTAATGCAACAATTCTCCACCTTATAAGGTGGGCTCTCTTAACTGAACCCAGAGTTAGTCTGACTGACAAACTTGCCCTAAGGATCACCTCTCTCTGCAGTCTAAGCTGTAGAATTATAAACAGGCCACTAACCCACCAACATGTACCTCCTGAAACTATCTTAATTTGCTTACTATAATTACTTCCAATAATTTTATTTTCCTTCAAAATATGTAACTATGGTCTTTATGATTGGAAAAATATGGAGCCAAATAAAGTCTTCGTGCTGTTGAGCAAGGGCTTTAACTCCCGAACTGCCTCAACAACTTAAAGTTCTTACATTTCTTAAATTGTAGAACACTTAAAATTCTCTAAGTATGGGGCTGGAGAGATGGCTCAGCGGTTAAGAGCACTGACTGCTCTTCCAGCGGTGCAGAGTTCAAATCCCAGCAACAACCTGGTGGCTCACAACCATCTGTAATGAGATCTGATGCCCTCTTCTGGTGTGTCTGAAGACAGCTACAGTGTACTTATATAGAATAAACAAATAAATCTTTTTAAAAATTCTCTAAATATCCATACATCATAATGCAATTATAAATCATACTTTCACTTCAATCTTCAACTTTTGCATTGCTAGTTAATTAGTTATAATTATATATTACATATTCAATTCTGTGACCTTCTCTATTGATTCAATATGTCTGTAGGGGTTTTAGATCATTTACCCTCTATTAGAGAACAAACAAAATCATATGCTGTCCAAACAGATGATTTAGTTATCCTTTATAGACTACAGCTTTTCTCAAATTCCTAAACTGGAATTTTACATAAAATCACTTGTTAAAAATTGGAGAAGGGGTCATTTTGCAATATTTCCATTTGGGGGAAGTAGGGTTATACCTTCCAGCACTGACTATGGTAATAGGTGTGTGGTTTCCATGGTTTCCTACCATTATATTGAGAAAGATGATTTCTAACCCTACTTTGCTGAAATTTTTGTTTTCGATTTTTCATGCTTTTACCTTACTTTTAAATTTTTCACAGCTAGACAGATGTACAGATAGAGCTGTAGGTGTAGAGATATCAAAGTCTGACATCTTCTCCCATCCCTGCCTCTGCTTTTGGTCCCATCCTTTCTAACACCCATCTTTGTTAAACTAGAAAAATCTCAATTCTTTCATGTTGTATGTACAAACACGATTTATGTGTCTAAATCCTAGGGACTGATGTCTCATAATAATGAGAACGCATGCATGTATGTCTTTCTGAAACTAGCTTAATATTCTTACTATATTTACCTCTAGTACTGTTCCATTTTCCTTCAAGCAATGCTACTACGGTCTATGGCTGACAAGGATCCACTATGTGTGTATGCCACATTTCCCTCATACATCCTCTGTTCATGGACACCTATGTTGACTTCATAGCTCAGCACATTAGGAAGTATAAGTTTCTCTGTGACTTGCCAACTTGAAGTCCTTTAGATACAAACTGAGAGTGATTCCATTGTGCTGTACCATAGATCTATTTTTGGTTTTTAAGTAATCTCCATACTGACTTCCCAGGAGCAGCAGATAAGGGTTCCCTTTTGTCCAAATACTCAGCAACATATGTGGTTGTTTTCTGAATGACTGCCATTCTGACTGGCTGAGATTAAAACATTATGTATTTTTAATTGTTATTTCTCTTGTTGCTAGCGAGAGTGAACATTTTATGTTACTGGCAATTAGGTTTCATCTTTTGAAAACTGTGTTCACTCAGGAATGCATGTATTGATTCTGTTCTTTCGTCATTTAGCTTCACGAGTTCACTGCATATTCTACATAACAATAGATTATAGCTAGCAAAGATTTTGCTCCCAGCCTATTGGCCATCTCTTTTGTAAACTAACCGGTTTCTTTCCTGTGCAGGATTACTTAGAATATTTTTTCTGTTTATGAGATTGATTTAAATTTCATTTTTTCTTCTATTTTGAGCAAACATGATCATCCTCTGGCCCTTTCATTCATCCCACCCCCTTTTCTGCAACGATCCCTGAACATTAGATGTGAACGTTGTTTTGTAGATCTGTCCACTGGGGCTGTGCTCCACGACTCTGCATTCTCATTCGTTGTGGTTTTCTGTAATGGTCTCCATCTGTTCAAGGAGATATTTCCTTGATGAGAGTAAGGGCTACACATATCTGTGGTACAAACATAAATATTACAAAGTGTAGCGGATTGTGTTAGTTACGTAAGTAGTGGTGTAGGTTTGTCCCCAAAATATCTGCTTCACTAGGCCTTGGTTTTCTAGGCCTCCAGGACAGGGATGGCCTTTCTTTTGTTTAATAGGCAGTAAATCTGGGTTAAAAAAATTTGAGATGGGTGGGTGTCCCCATCTCTCCACTGGGGGCCATGTCTATGTACTAGAATTGGTCTCTTCAGGTTCTATCTCTCCACTATTGAGTATTTCGGCTAATGTCATCCCCATTGAGGTGGGGATTGGGGGAACCTCTCACATTCCTGGCATCTGGGACTTCCTTACATTTCTTTTTGCTTGGGCATCACTCAAGCATTTATTCTCCTTACATCATTTTTCGTTAACATCATTAAGCTATTTCTTTGTTTCTTCTTTAAATTCCATAAATTCTTCAGTCAAATTTATTACAGTCCTTTTAAATTCTGTGTCCTGGAATTCATCTAAATAGTTCTCATTGGCAAACAGTTCTATAGCACTGGTGGTTTTGGTGAGGAGATACTTACTGTCTTGCATTTCATATTTTTGTACTTTTGTGATTAGATATGGAAATGTGGAGTACTTTTGTTACTTTAACGTCTGATATGGACAGAACAGTTTGAGACAGAGACAGGATTTGCAGGCAGGTTAGGCCTAGAGGTTGAAAATAGCTTGGAAGGAAAGAAGTCAAGTGGACAGACAGACTTAAATGACTGAAATGGGATGTGTTTCCTCATACAAACCTGGGGTGTGGGAATAGATCTGCCTGAACAGGCAGGCTGGATGTGCTGTGGGAGGAACCTTTGGGTTGGAAGGACGTGTCTTAATAGAAGCCTCGAGATTGGTTCAGCTCAGCTCACGGAGGAGTGTTTAGACTGTGCTTGAGAACTAGATGTGAGACACTGTCTAAATAGAATATGTTGAGCTGAATATATGGGGGGGAGGATCAGGCAAATTCATGGATTAGACCTTGGAGAAGGACAGGCTGATCTATCTGACTGGAGAGGTTGGATGTGATATGGAAAGGACTTGTGGGTTGCTGGCAGATAAGCAGATCTTGGTTGAGGGTTAGACTAAACCAAGACACTGGATTTGAGACCTAGGCTAGGTTTGGGGTTGGGAAGAATCCTTCGTTAGGAAGATTAGAAGGAGAAGAATGTGAGAGATCTAGCTTAGTAGAGAGGTTGGGTGGTGAGTGGGAGGGACTTGGGAATAGTGGAAGATAGAGTGGGGTCCTGGCTGAATTCTAGAGGTAGTTACAGTGAGCGAGTGGTCATCAGAATAGGCCGGGACACTGAATTTTGACTCAGAGTTAATGATTGTATGTAGATGTGGAGAGTGACACTTATGAGCTAGACCCAGGAAAAAGATGTGAGCTGTCTGCCTGGGTAGAATGGTGAGAATAATTTTTAACATTAATAGCCACTGAAGTTTGTCAGGTTTAATTTTTAACAAATGTTATTGATCAATTATATTAATAAATGTCCATATGTTAACCAAACTTACATTTTAGAGGTCTGTATTTATTAGTAGTATATAACCATATAGTTGGACTTTATTGAATTCATCCTTTAATTTTTAATGTATCTCTTTAGTTTGATGAGCCTACCTAAAATTTATCAATGTGATCATTTTTTAAATAATGATTATTTTTGAAGGTCTATTTTTTCTCCCCTGAATTTCAAATATTTCTTATTTTCTAATGTTAACATTAAACTGCTGATTTGTAAAATGATATATAGGGACTGAGGTGGACATTTCTGATTTCTTTGGAAACTCAGTTGTGTCATGTGATGTTTTTCTGGAAACTGCCTTATGAGAGGATATTTTGGCTGAAGCAGACATATGGGGGCATGTTTCGCCGAGAACAGACAACATGTGTTTTACTAGAAGCTGCCTAAGCATGTGACATTTTGCTAGAGCAGATTCTTCAGAGAACATACGATGTTTGGAAAGGGTATAAATATTAACCCAATAGATGGTAGATGATGCTGTGTGGCATTGGTTTGCTTTGCTATTCTTTGCTGGTCTTCTCTGGGTTTTGCTAATGCTGGTCTTCTCTGACAATTCTATGGCATTGGTTTTGCCTTGCCTTCTTTGCTGATCAGCAGTTGCATGACTTTGTAGAGAGAAATGTACCAAGGAATTTCTGATGGTGTTCCAGCAGATGCTTGCTACTTCTGGAGTCTGAGGCCAATTGGAAGAGCCTTGCGGTTTCTTCTGGATCAAACTGCCATTTGTGATTTGTGAATAGTGTTTGCCAATGTATTGAGCTACTGGTGCTGAAACTTGTGAACTGAACTGCTGCTATCCTGACAATGAAACTGAAGTAACTCCAAAGAACTATTTCTAAGCAGGTCCACATCCTCCTTTGTCCTAATAATCTTTCCTTTCCCCTACCTCTGGTGGGTGGTGAACTAGGTTAAAGCATTAAGTACTCTTATTAAACTAGGTCTTGAAAAATATGTCTATAATGGACAGTCGCCAATTTCAAACTTATGGTAGAATTGGGTCCTAAACTTGATAGTGTAGGTTTTTATTCTATAAATAAGTGAAGGAAATTATGATTCCCACATAAATTAACTGAATTATTGAAATGGAAAGTCGTTCCAAGTTACTTAGTTGGATTGGAAGATTAAGCAAAAGATATGCTATTTAAAACTAAAGTAAATATCAATTCATATTAATAAAGACATGACTAAGAAAAATTCAATTCCAATAACAATATTGATCTTGTTCTTCATTAAGTATATAAATTATTTTAAGTCCAATACAAATATATTAAGGCAAATCTCAGTATCCTTTCACAACTATTTGGTGTATATTAATGACAAAAAGTCATCAATAGCTACTTTCTTCTAATGAATCCATATCAATACCATCACCACATCAATAAGTGATAAAATAATGTATCTCAGCTTTATTAATTTTTAAGTTCTAAAAGTATAGATTCTGTAAGAACTACTTATGACTAAAATTAATTTTCTATTATGTGATTTCTATCATACTATATTTCATGTAATTAAAATTATAATCTTGAGGGAGTTTTTGTTTGTTTTGTTGTTTTTGTTTAGATTTTTGAGACAGGGTCTTTTATGTAGCCTTGCTGCCTTGGTTGTCCTGGAACTCACTCGGAATATCAAGCTAGCCTTGAACTCACAAAGATCTACCTGACTCTGTTTTACAAGTTCTGGTATTAAAGGTGAATGTCACTTCACCCTACTTATGGAAGGACTTTTAAGTGCCATGTTTCCCTAAGTGTTTCTCATCTAAGTACTCCAAGTACACATTAATGTGGGAACATTAGGTGTCTGGACAGCAGATAGGGCATCTATTCAGTGCCCTGAATGATGACCTTCGAAAGATGGTTGTTTCACTGTTTCTTTTCTTTAAAATTTTCCTTCTAACCCCTAAAACTGTAAAATCTCAAGGCAATCAAAGAAGTCATTAATTTCCTACTTAGGTGAAAAGATAAGAGGAAGGATACCAAACCATAAAGAGTGTTTTTTCCAAAGCTCACAAGTCTTATAATAGATTCTGCATACATTCCTGTTTACTTGTTGTCTGATGGTCCCACCAGAGTGTATACTGTACATACTGGGATATTTCTTCTGGTTTTCCTAGAATGCCACAGACTATACCTGAAACTGTTTGCATTGTAGTATTTCCTGTCTGTGATAGTTAATATTGACTGCCAACATGATAGGTCTAGTTTATCCACTGGGTTAATTAAAGTGGGAAGACTCACAGTGACTACTAGGCTGATTAGAGGGCTAAGAATTAGCATCTGTCACACTCCTTCCTCACTTGGGATATGTCCTGTCCAGCTGCCTCAAGGTCCTGCCGAAAAGACTTCTTTGCTAGGGGAGACTGTACCCTTAAACTATGAGCCAAATAAGTCCTTTCTCCCTTAAATTTGCTTTTCTTTTATCAAAGCATAGGAGAAATAACTAAGACATTTGACTTATTTTGCATGGTCAGATTTCAGTCCTCTTCAAGGAATTCTTATTTTCAAAGCAAAAAGAATACTTACTACCAATTTTTTTAGTTTTGCATACTAGTTAACAAATTATCATATTTCCCATGACTAAAACAGGTAAGTCAACCCATAATTATTAGGATGAGAAGTTTGCAAGTCTCAGCTTGTGTCTCTGCCTGTTTCTCAGAAGACCAAAACAGAAGCTTCAGGGACTTTCTTCTTTTAGGAGGGTTCCAGGAAAATGGTTACTCCAAGACTCACTCAGATATTTTTTATCAGCTTTGAGTTCTTGAATAGAACACAATTTCCCTCCTTACTGGCTGTCAGGGTGATTCTTCTCTTGATGTTTTGTTTGTTTGTTTGTTTGTTTGTTTGTTTGTTTTCTGCTCCCTTCTGGCCTCAGCAGCAGCACGCTCGCAAAGCTCCCTCAGTTCTGGATTCTTTGTCTCTGCCTCACATTTCTACTGCACACCTCTTGTTAACACTACTGCCCCTCTCATCTTAAGGAGCACACCCAATTAGACAAGATGGATGAAGCAAAGAAGTGCAGACCGACAGGAGCCGGATGTAGATCGCTCCTGAGAGACACAGCCAGAATACAGCAAACACAGAGGCGAATGCCAGCAGCAAACCACTGAACTGAGAATAGGACCCCCGTTGAAGGAATCAGAGAAAGAACTGGAAGAGCTTGAAGGGGCTCGAGACCCCAAAAGTACAACAATGTCAAGCAACCAGAGCTTCCAGGGACTAAGCCACTACCTAAAGACTATACATGGACTGACCCTGGACTCTGACCCCATAGGTAGCAATGAATATCCTAGTAAGAGCACCAGTGGAAGGGGAAGCCCTGGGTCCTGCTAAGACTGAACCCCCAGTGAACTAGACTATGGGGGGAGGGCGGCAATGGGGGGAGGGTTGGGAGGGGAACACCCATAAGGAAGGGGAGGGGGGAGGGGGATGTTTGCCCGGAAACCGGGAAAGGGAATAACACTTGAAATGTATATAAGAAATACTCAAGTTAATAAAAAAAATATATAAAAAAAGAGGTTAAATGGGACCACCTGAATAATCCAGGTAGCCCTCTCTGTTTTAATAGGAGCAAACTATCAGCCTTTAAAACCCTCTGCAAAATCCCATTGCCAGGTAAAACTTGACATTCGGTTTCAGAGATTAAGCAATGGACATCAGAGAGGAGGCCATTTTTGTCCTCATAAGCCAGTGGTGTGAAGTAATCAGTCACTAAACGTTTATAACATTCTAAATAGTATAATGTGACACCAGATTCTCAGATTCGGCCAAAGTTTTTCAGGTTCTGTAAGCAGCCTACAAGTGTACTTCCTGGGCCCCTGAAAAAGGCAGAGCAGACATCTGAAGGTGTGTTTTCATTATCTGTTACTGACACAGGTTCACTTCAATTTATATTTAATAAAACCTTATGGCTGCGGCATGAGAACTGTTCAGAAAAGGTGCAATGAGATGGAAAACTGTCTTTCTGAACTTTTTCTCCCACTAAGAAAAGAAAAATCACTGCATAGTTCAAAGAGATAGGAATTGTTACAACCTCTGAAAGAATGTACCCTACAATGAGTTTAATTTAATCTTTACAAAGTAACTTGAGTGGAAAACACAGTTCAGAAGGCCATGCTGGACAGCGAATTTCATTTATACTAAAATAAAATGGCGAAGAGAACAACCATAATCTCTACCTCATACACTGGGCTGATGTTTGACTTTATGTTACGCCATTTTTCTGCCAAGCAGTGAATGCCGTTTTAAAGCTGTCACAGTCAAAAACAGTTGAGAACACAAATAGCCTCCGTTAAATTTAGGTTATGTCACAGTAAGATCTCAAACTGTATCATCCCAATTTGTTCCAAATGTGTCAGTCCTCTGTCTTCTTGTTGTATTCTATTTCAGGTCACAAAGATTAGGTAAAGGGCAGCACTATGTTAACCAAGATTACTAATCACATAATACAAGTTTTATAATAGAAGTATATGGAGATAATAACCACATAAAAGGTTTTATTTGTAGTAAATCTCAATGTAGAGTAGACCATTTTCCTGCATATATATACACATATACTTACATTTTATAAGTAAATCTGTAATTTATGATTTTTAATGAGTTCACCTGGACATCAAATTTACAATTGAATCAATACTTATTCTTAAAAGTAAAACAATTCCCATTATAGATTATATTTACACAAAGAGGATCAGTTTGCTAATCAGTATATATAGTAAATAAATATATATATGTCTGTGTGTGTGTGTACACTAATCAGTATATATATATATACATATAGAGAGAAAGAAGTCGATGACAGATGATTGATAAATAGATGTTTGATAGATTGATAGATATTGTATAATATCCCTGTATATTACAAAATTCAACTTGTCTGCATTCCCTGCAGGAGGAACAAGCAGCTCCCTGTCTTTTACAGCAGGTGGGGGAACTGAGATCACCACACAGCTGCATGCATCTCCTAAACCACACAGACAGTATTAAAAGCTTTATCATATAGATGTTTAGCATATATTTTACCCAACATATTTTTAATTCTTGAATAACTACTTATAAAAATAAAGCAAAAAGTTCATAACAGACTGAGTGGATGAAAAGCCCCTGAGAGATGGAGAACAGGCAAGATTGGTAAGGAAAGACTCACTTAGGAGAGTGCTTGCAGGGAAGAAAGGCAGACAAGGGGCAACGTGAACTCAGTACCTGAGCCAAATAACTAGGCCTCTGCAACCCCTCTACTGAGAAGAGTGCTTGGCTGTGGTGAGCACAGCAAATCCTTTACCTTTTATGCTTGAACCTTTCCAGCTTCTCGCCTGGGGCTTGACCTAGCCAGTCCTTACTGGAGTAGATGCTCCCCTGTGCCCCATCTCCCCAGTTCCCTCAACTTTCTCTCCTGACCGTATCCAGAAATCACCTCCCCTGTCTGATGATCAGTATCCCCCCTACTTAAAAAGTTTCCCCCTTTGCCTCATTTCTTTCCTGACAACTAATAAGTAACACACGCTGTAGTATATTTTGTGCTCTAACTTGTTTGCTGATTATGTCATTACTAGAATTTTAGTTCCATAAAACAGGAAAAGCTTAGATGTTTATGGATACAGCTTACATGTGCACTGCAGACAATATGTACTGACTTGGATGAATAGCTGAGATCACTGGCTAACAAGCGTCTCTTATAGGGGATTTCTTCTCTTACTAGGGGCTTTCTAAAAGATACCTAAGAGTCATTAAAGGTATTTTGTGGGGTGGTTGAGGGGGATGGTTCCATTCAAGAAAAACATAAATGACTCTGGAACAATGGACCTATATACAAAATAATAAAGAAAAGAACTCGTGAAAAAGTAACAAAAATAATCCAAATTATTTTTTGTTTTTTATTGGTTATTTTACTTATTTACATTTCAAATGTTATACCCCTTCCTGGTTTCCCCTCTGCAAAGTTACAGAAAAGGATAGCTCAGAAGGAGCAAATATTTTCACGGTATGTAACCTTTTTCACACGTGCACATAGCAAACCCAAAGGTATTTAGTAAAATGAGAAACCAGACTATTGGCCTAGATAGTCCCAGCTAGGAAAGAAATGAATTAGAGGTGAAAGTGTAAGGTGTGGAAGGGGGGCTGAATGTTTGCAATTAAAAAAGAAAACGGTGGAGGGAAACATAAAGCAGAGTGTTCAATCTGCTTACAAAAGTAAACTCTATCTCCCAAAGATGGTAATAAAAAGATCCCAATTTAAGAATCAAATAACAGTTTGAAATAAAAGAGGATGATATACTGAGTCCTCACCTTCTCATCAGCACAAACGAAACAATAGAGACACAGGAAGGAAATTTTAATATGATAAAAGGTTCACTTCTCCAGAAGGCAATAATTTATAGTCAACTAATATTATTGATTCCAATATCATTAATCCAAAGTTAAATAGAAGCAAAAGAGTAATTATAAATTATATCACTAAAATGGGAGTTTTTAACACTCACTCAAAGTAATTAATATATTAAAAGAGACACAAAAATAAGAAAAAGTAGATGAATAAGCTTACTTTAGGTACAATCTACAAAATTTTGTCCCCAACTACTTGCAAATAGGCATCGTTTTAAACAAAAATGGAGTACTTGAAAAATGCTAAGCATTTAACTGTAAATTAAATAAGATAAATTTTCAAAAAATGGATAATTTTGTTACCAAAAAGCAATTAATTTACTTTCAGTTACAGAAAGACTACATACTTTGGGATGATAACACAAGGTTATCTCAGTTGGACAGTTTCCTTCTTAATGTGCTAACATCAATTCCAAACACCACAAAGAGCCCATACTTCAGAAATTGAGGCAAGAGGATCAGAAATTCAAGGACATCCGGAACTATAGAGCAAGCTCAAGGCCAGTTTAAGGCAAAAAAAAAAAAAAACCCTACTAAAAGCATATGAATATAATGATTTTTTAAAGACTAAAAAAATATAAAAAGGTTTCACTGAGTACCTAACAGATGCCACACATAAAATATATTTCATTTGTATTCACCAAAAATAATAATAATTTTGAAGTGGAAATAGAGAAAGTAAGTACTTAAATAATAACTATTGTTATTTTAAGATAGTGAGGTTTTGAAATTGTCCTGAAACTGTTTAAATCAGAACAACGTATAGTTAAAAATGTTTCCCCATTTTACTCTTTTTTTTTCTTTTATTGGATTTTTTTTTATTTCCATATCAAATGTTATTCCTTTTCCCAGTTTCCCAGACATTAGCTCCCCTATCCCATCCTCCTCCCCTTATCTACAAGGGTATTCTCCTCCCTATCCACCTCTCTTTCTGCCCCATCCCCCGACATTCCCCTACACTGGGGGTACAACCTTGGCAGGTTGGCCAAGGCAGCCTTGGCAAGGGCTTCTCCTTCCATTGGTGCCCAACAAGGCCATCCTCTGCTACATGTGCAACTGGAGCCATGGGTCAATCCATGTATTTTGGTAGTGGTTTAGTCCCTGGAAGCTCTGATCGGTTGGCATTGTTGTTCTTAAGAGATTTCAAGCCCCTTCAGCTCTTTCAGTCCTTTCTCTAAGTCCTCAAACAGGGATCCTGTTCTCAGTTCAACAGTTTGCTGCTAGCATTCGCCTCTGTATTTGACACGCTCTGGCTGTGTCTCTCAGGAGACATCTATATCCAGTTCCTGTCAGCATGCATTTTTTAGTTTCATCAATCTTATCTACTTTTGGTGGCTGTATATATATGGGCCACATGTGGGGCAGGCTCTGAATGGCCATTGCTTCAGTCTCTGCTCCAAACTTTGTCTCCATATCCTCCCTGTGAGTATTTTTGTTCCCCCTTTTAAGAAAGAGTGAAGCATCCATACTTTGGTCATCCTTGTTGAGCTTCATGTGTTATGTGGATTGTATCTTGGGTAATTCAAGTTTTTGTGCTAATATCCACTTATCGGTGAGTGCACACCATGTGTGTTTCTCTGTGACTGGGTTACCTCACTCAGAATATTTTCTAGTTCCATCTATTTGCCTATGAATTTCATGAAGTCATTGTACTCCACTGTGTAGATGTGCCACATTTTTTTAATCCATTCCTCTGTTGAAGGGTGTCTGGGTTCTTTCCAGCTTATGGCTATTATAAATAAGGCTGCTATGAACATAGTGGAGCATGTGCCTTTGTTGTATGTTGGAGCATCTTTTGGGTATATGCCCAGGAGAGGTATAGCTGGGTCCTCAGGTAGTGGAATGTGCAATTTTCTGAGGAACCTCCAGACTGATTTCCAGAGTGGTTGTACCAGTCTGCATTCCCACCAACAATGGAGGAGTGTTCCTCTTTCTCCGCATCCTCGCCAGCATCTGTTCTCACCTGAGTTTTTGATCTTAGCCATTCTGACTGTTGTGAAGTGGAATCTCAGGGTTGTTTCAACTTGCATTTCCCTGATGACTAAGGATGTTGAGCATTTCTTTAGGTACTTCTCAGCCATTCAATATCCCTCAGCTGAGAAGTCTTTGTTTAGCTCTGTACCCCATTTTGTAATAGGGTTATTTGGCTCTCTGGAGTCTAGCTTCTTGAGTTCTTTGTATATTTTAGATATTAGCCCTTCATGAGATGTATAGGATTGCCATTTTGTCCTAATGACAGTGTCCTTGGTCTTACAGAAGCTTTGCAGTTTCATGAGGTTCCATTTGTCAATTCTTGATCTTAGAGCATAAGCCGTTGGTGTTTTGTTCAGGAAATTTTCCCCAGTGCCCACATGATTGAGACTCTTCCTCACTTTTTCTTCTATTTGTTTGAGTGTATCTGGTTTGATGTGGAGGTCCTAAATCCACTTAAACTTAAGCTTTGTACAGGGTGATAAGAATACATTGATTTGCATTCTTCTACATCCTGACCTCCATTTGAACCAGCACCATTTGTTGAAAATACCATAATACTGTTAAAGCCAAACAGGAATAATCAAAATCTGGTAGCTAAGGCTCCTGGGGAAGCACCAGGAAAGGATCACAAACCAGCATCACATGCAATATTTGTGATGGGGATGGGGAGACAGTTGTGTTGGTGAAGCATCTGAAGCATGAACATGAGAATGTGAGTTTGATCCCCCAGATCCCACCTTGGAATGTAGGTGTGGTCACCATGGTAGGAGGTAGACCCCTTGGATCTCCAGAGCGTCAGCTACTTAGGCAATGGGTGTGCACCTAGTCAGAAACCTTGTCAAAAATATAAGATGAAGAGCAAGCAGAAAGGTATCAAATATCAAAGCCATGCTTCTACACACATGTGCATGTGGACCTGTGTACACATACAAACACACATAAGAATATAAAACAAATACATGTATTACATCCTTTGTGAAAATATTGACTGTGAATTCCAAAACAATAAAGCTTCTATTAAAAGTAATATTAAACTTTGAAAGATATTTAAATGATATAATAGAAAACATTTATACAATTTATCGCATTAAATGAAGATGTTAAGGTATTCAAAAAAGTATTAAGAAAATGAAAGGAGTCATAGAGAAGATACTTTTACAATGATATGATCATAATGCAATGTCAAAGAGGTGGCTCGTGAGAGAAAGGTGCTTGACGCCAAGCCTGGTAACCTGAGGCTGTGTGTTGTTGTAAAAATATAAAAAATAAAAAAAGTACGGTTGTCTTTTACCCCCCCCCTTAGGTCCGGCACCTCAGTGCCCCAAGATATCTGCTAGATATCCTGGCGGAAACACATCCCAACTCCAAGGCGGCACAGTGTCTCCTGCCACCGCATACTTTCCTACACTCAAACCATCACATAAAAGAACACACAACACAATAACCTTTGACCCAATTGATAAGATATAAATGCCCACCTAAATTGCACCATCCATCCCTTAAGAACATTAATAACAACCCATAAATACACAGAGCAGAATCTGAACATCACCTGCCATGGCTTCTCTCCCTCTCCCTCCTGTCTCTTCCTCCTTTCCATTCCAGTCTCCTCCTCTACCTTCAAACTTCTCTCCCGCCCATCTTCCTTCTCATCCAGTGACAGGCCTCCTTCTATCCCTTACCTGCCCCTCACCTGTACTTTACAAATTCAATGGGGAGAAGGTTCTGGTGAAGTCACCTGATTCCTGAGTACGTGACTAGGCAGCTGTCCTTGGGGCAGTGGAATTAGCATCAGAATACAGATAACTCCAGGGCAAACCACACATGGTGGAAAGACAGAACTGACTCCTTTACATTGTCCTCTAATTTCCACACACATACTATGGCACAAGCATGATTACACACACACACACACACACACACACACACACACACACACACACACACACATATCAGCAAATGAATGAATGAATGAGTGAATGAATAAATAAATAAATAAATAAATAAATAAATAAATAAATGTGATGTAAATTTTTAGGAACATGACATATAAAGAACAATATTAGATCAGTAATAAAGGTAATCCAATAAGTAGTCAACAGATATGAAGAATTAGTTTACAATAAAATATTAACTAGAAATTAAACTTTGATACTCATAAGGAAAATGCACATGACAAGCTTAAGGAAACAGCTCTAAGTCAGAAGAGACAAACGAAAGTGGCTAACAATGCTGTACTTTGGTAAGTCCTGGAACAATAGCAACTCTCATGTACTGCTGGTGGGAATGGAGTCACTAGATTCATTTGGAGGAAAACAAAATACCATTAACCAAGGTCTGTTAAATGAAACATCACAAAGATTATGATTCAGAAACTCCATTCCCAGTGGGGTAATGAAAAGGTGTCTGTACTCATTTGTGACATGAAACATGTATAAGAATGCTCACCATAACACTAACCAGCACCAAGGAAACAACGCGAGTTTCCATCTTCAGTGGATAACTAAGCCATAATACACTCTTCTACTTTGAGTTAACCAAACATCGTTTGCTGAAACAATCGAGAATTAGACCCTGCAAATCTCAAGTCTAAGGGAAAGAAACCAGACAAAGGATAATACAAGCTTCATTATTCAACTTACACATAAACTGGAAAACAGCCAAAGAAAATCAGTGGTGACAGAGAAGAAACAGTGTCTACTTTGGAGCCATGGTAATGAGAACGTGAAGGTTAGGGATCAGGGGAGAGGCTGGAACTAGGGGGCCCTGGTGTGACGCTCCTTCCTTTTGACAGTGGTTACATGGGTGGTTCACTGAAAGAAACGCATAGATATGTATGGTGATAATACGTAACTTTCTCTATGCATACTTTATGTGATAACTTGTGTGTGTGGTGTGTTTTGGATTACATGATTACATACATGAATGCATGATGTGTACACACATGCACACACCTTTGGAAGTCAGAACAGAACTTTGAGTGTCTTCCTCTATCGCTCGGGTCTCTCACAGAATTGGAAGCTTTGGCTGGCCTGTCTGCCCCTCCCCCCATGCTGGAATTATAAGCCACACACAGCTTGAAATGTTTATTTTAAATTATGAATAGTTTGGAGGTTACAGGTTATAATTAATAAGCAATGACACAAAGATGTATAGTAACATAAATTGTGGTTTCTATTAATTGTCTTATAACATATTTATAATAAAATATTACATATAAAATATGATCCCCAAAGTTCTACCATTTGGTAAGATAGATAAATTGAACCTATCTTAGTATAATTTAGCTTTATGTGTGGAAAGAATAATTTTAGAATACACTTTTGGTTTCAATATTTCTTATAATTCCGCATCTCATTACACTTGCCCTAAATGCACATCTTTCTTAAAAAAGACTAAACCGCCCTTCTAATCTCAACTTGGGGCAGTAAACGCTTCTAACAACATGGTGGCATTTTAAGTTATAGGTACTCTAATGTGTTCAGGTAACCAGTGCTGACTCTACAATGTATCTACCAAAATCAATTTTTATCACTCAAAATCTATTTCAATTAGAGAGCAATGCCAAGGCACTGACACACTAATGGGTCTCAAAATATTTCAAAAGGAATAAGGGAATTGCGGTGCGTGTTAACTGAAATGCAGCTGTGATTAGGATAACGAAGTGGATGGACTGAACCTCCCACACAGTGAGCACACAAACTAGCATTCCAGAGGGCACCGAGTTTTAATGAGCACTGGCATTGTCTAGCTGCATTTTATGGAATAATCGCCATCCAGTAAACCTATTTTTAAACTTCACAATATCTTTTAATGAAACAGTTGTTTGACTGTTACAAGTATTTGATTTTTAATTTTTATTTTAGAACAAGAGTGTAGCATTTCCAAGAAAGGATCCACTCTACAAAACTGGACATGCTTGAAAGGACTATCATATCTGACCCGGCTGAAACAGCCTCATGTACTCCACCACAACAGCAATTACATGAAAATGATTAAACTGGAATTAGAAAACAGCTTTCTAATTCCTGGAGTGTTAAATTAACAAGGCAAAAATGATCACCTCTTGCTGGAAACGTTGCTCTGATTATGTATAAAAAGTGGAATCCTATCAAGGACATCATGAGCCTCGGTTTCCTTTCTCTCCCTATTCCCTTAACCATTTCTTGTCATTTAATAAGTGTCCCAATTTCAGTAATTATGTTTGCTGGACTTAGAATGAATGAATACTCTTATTTCCTCCAAATCCACACATCTTCATTTTTTAATTATTCAACTAGTTCAAAATGTATTATCTTCCATTCTTTCCAACTTGTCCTTCCTTCGTTCTTATTCCCAGCTCAGCTCTGATTCTACTGTTGTAAGAAGCAGTGAAATCCTGATATTTGGGGCTGGTGCTACACCTGTTACAACAATCCGAACCCTTTTAACCATCACCACAGAAGCTGCAATCAATGGGCCAGCCAAACACAAGCACAGTGCAGCATTTGGCCAGCAGCATGGGCAAGCTCTTTTCAGAATTAGGAGGACATCAGAAAGGAACTTGCTTCAAAACTCTAGAATTCTCGGTGTCTTCCTTCTCTGGCCAATAACCTGGCTGTGGGAGTTTCTCTCCTGCTTTCTGGCTGATGTAGCAAACTTGCGTTCAAAATGGTCCCTTCTCTGTTCTCACTTTTATAGTTTCTCCTCCATATCTGCTCAACTTTTGGGGTCTGCCTCTTCATGCTCTACAAATCCATCAGTAAGCACTGAATGAAAGTTTCGAACTTTAAGAAGGAGCTGATAACTAAAGGAAATTCAGTGTGGAAGAAATATATTTTAATTTTAGCTCTATGTCAAAGAAGACTAAACCTTAGTCAGCACTTTTCAAGCACACACACGTCAGGTGCACACACAGGGCTTCTTAGTGCATCCATGGTAGGACCTTGCCTGCCTTATTAAATGAGTCAGTTTGAGGTAGGAAATGTGCTGACGCTGCTACTCCATTAACTGCATGGACAAGCGAGTTTCCTAATTGAAGTGGGAGGCAACCTAAAATGACATTCTATGGGGACGCTTCCCCACGGCCCCTGATCCAAGCTCCCTGTGAGAGAATACTCTTCTCACCTATTTCAACAAAAAAGAAAACTACCTGACCAGCCTCAGAAGCAGAAACACACCCTATCTGGACCCCCAGTAGACACACCTGACAAGATCTCAGAAGCATTTCCTACCAGGAAACCCACAGCTACGACGCTCTCCTAAAAGCCAAGAAAAGCGACAGAAACCAAGGACCAAAACAACCGCCCAACAGAGACCAGAGCAGATATTGGTGCCTGGAATCACAATTAGCCTAAAGCCAGATTCTTAGACACCAGTGTAAGAACACAATCAATGACACCCAGGACAATATGTCTGCCTAGAGTCCAGAAACCTTACTATATACAATAGGCCCCATGAAGTGTAATATAACTGAAACACAATAAAAAATTTAAAAAAAAACCCTTTATAAATAAATGTAAGAGAGGACCTTAAGGAGAAATGAATACATTTATTAATGACGTCTATGAAAACACAAACAGTGGAAAGAAATGAAGAAAATGGTTCAATACATGCACTTGGCAATAGAATCAATAATGAAAACCCAAACTTGGGGGTAACTGGGAATGAAAAATTTAGTAACTCAAACAGGAATCTCAGAGGCAAGCCTCTCCAACACAAAAGAAAAGATGGAAGAGAGAAGGTCTGTCACCTAAGGACAGTATAAAAGAAATGGACATCACAGAAAGCAAAAGATAAATGTAAGAAAGAAAGACAGACAGACAGACAGGAGGAAAGAAAGAAAGAAAGAAAGAAAGAAAGAAAGAAAGAAAGAAAGAAAGGAAGGAAGGAAAGAAGGAAGAAAGAAAGAAAGAAAGAAAGAAAGAAAGAAAGAAAGAAAGAAAGAAAGAAAGAAAGGAAGAAAGAAAGGAAGGCAGGAAGGAAGGGGCACTATGAAAAGACAAAGTTGAGAAATAACAGTAGAAGAGGGAGGAGGAGAAACCCAGGTAAAATGTGTGGGAAATATTTTCAACAAAATCATAGAAGTAGCCTAACCTAAAGAAGGCAGTGCCTATCAGGGTACAAGAAGCACACAGAACACCAAAAACCAGGCAGAAAAGAAAGTGTACATGTCACATAATAATCAAATATTAAATGTACAGAACAAAGAATACTTAAAGCTGTAAGGTAAAAAGACCAAGTAACATAAAGTAAGACCTACAAAAACAACATCTAAAACCCAGAAAGGCCTGCATATATATGCTGCAGACTCTAAAATACCACACAGGCCAGTGCAGACTACTAAACCCAGTAGGACATTCAATCACAATAGTTGGAGAAAGACATTTCATGATAAAAAAAAAAAAACAAATTCAAGTAGCATGTGCCTACAAATCCAGCCCTAGAAAGCACTAGACGGACTACTTCAATCTGAATTAGTTAACCACACCCAAGTTAAAAAAGGAATACATAATATCAGACCAGCAAATCAAAGAGGGGGGACCACACCACAACAACAAAATAACAGGAATTAACCAACATTGCTCATTGATAGCTCTCAACATCAATAATTTCAATTTCCCAATCCAAAGACTCAGACTAACAGAATGCACTCTAAAACAATATCCATCCCTCTGCCCCATCCACATCCTGCAATGACAGCACTATGGTGGTGACAGCAAAGAGCATGTGCTTAGTCTCACATAGTATATTAGATTTTTCCTCAATGTAGCAAATCCATGAAAAAAAGTTACAGGACAAGAATAACTCTTTTGGCTCAAAGTTTCAATCATTTGCTTCCATTTTGTTCTATGTCTGAGGTGAGGCAGAAAATAATTACAGGAAGCATGTGGCAGAGTAAATTTCTCATCTCATGATGGCCAAGAGGCAGAGAGAGAGAGATGGGTGGAGGCATCTAAGTAAGGCAAGTCCCCACCGACTTACCTCCTCCAGCCTGGACCAAGCTCCCATCAATCTATCATTTCCAAACTGTCTATATGAATTCTGAATCCACAAATGCATCCCTTCATTAGGTAAGGCAAAAGCCTCATAATCTAGTCATACACAAATCCCCACCTCTGGAGTTTGCTTGAGGCACACTGTATCTAAAACATCACACTTGATTCCAGGTTAGAGAGGCAAGAATGAATGAAGGTGGGAGAATCACACTATAGAGACCAAAGATTTTACTATCAATTACAAGACCTTTCTCCAAGTCCTCTTGGCTATAAATATCAATCTGACAGATCAAAAAGAAGAACAAAAGAGAAATGTCACTAGTCTAATCACTTCAACTTAAAGGTTGCATTAATTTCTGTGCAATTATATGATTAAGAATGAATTGTGATGCCCCTTCTAAACAACTTAAAGGTTCTCTGGCTGGCATGGGGTTTACTGCTTCCTAGAGACAACTCCTCACTACAATAGGGAGGAACTAATCAACAATAGCTGTCCTTGACATTAACAATAATAATATTAGTTAAAATCATATACTCAAACATTTTAATTTTCCTGTAGTTTCCATTCTTTGTATGCATACACGAAATACACAATTGCCTGGTAATGCCTATCATAATATAAAGACAATTTTATAGCAACCTTTCTCTGTAACACAACACTCACAACATCTACATGATTTCAGTGGTTTTATTAAGTTCAATAGCTTCTACTATGATAACATCTTTATGTTCCTGAAACTTGTTTTCCAAATACTTCTGCTAGAAGGAATGGTATTTATGGGAAGTATGTTTCCAGTAGCCTGGTAAATACTACCAAGTCAGAAAGAACTGCCTTCCTCCAGAGCAGCTGCTTTCTAGGGCAGCACCTAGATATATGAGCTGGATACAGTTGAGATGCTGTGAGCCGTTGCCTAGCTTCTGTAAGGGACAAGGCTCTGGTACTAGTCCCTGAACAAAAGAAAAGGGAGGGGAAGAAAAGGCCAGTCTCTACTACAGTAAAAATTAGTCTATTGTTTCTAGCATCTCACCACTGAAATTATACTTTCCTCAAGGATTAGGTCCTAATCAACTAGATGATATAAAATTTTCCCTGGAGTCAGATATTAAGGACAAAGATTTAAAAGACAAGAAGGCTAACAATATGACTTTATTAGCATAAGAATGGTGGAAGCCATAAGCCAAAGAATACAGAAAGCTTTGGGCAACTTTATCAGGTGACATCCTGATGGCCCTAAAACCACTGAGGCTGTAATTCAGCCCAAGGGTGAAGGACCTTGGAAGCCAACTCTTCCCTAGAACGCAGGTTCTGTTCCAAGAACTGGAATTAATGACTCCGGCTGAACGAGAAGGAAAGACCATTCTCTGAATACGTTCTTACACATATACCTGGTATCCTCCGTACATCAGGCTCTGGAATGCAAGGATAAACCGACTGAAGCCTGCAAGAAGCCCTCAGAGCCTGCCACAGAACACGGTTGAATAATCCTGCTGAATTACGAATTCTAAATGAAGTATAACGTAAAAGTCAATGTGTACCTTACAACAATATAGTGAGAAATGCCACAATTTGATTATTGTGCCATTACTCTATACTTAAATAAAATGTTCCAGGAAGCTAATTTATTAAAAATTATCATCCAGGAAATATGAAAGTATTTGTATGCTTTATAAAATACAAGTACTATGTGGTCAACCCAAGTTAGACTTAGGAAAGGGAGGGGGAGGTCAGGGGAATGAAACTTTCCAAAGAGGTCAAGAATTCCAGAGGAAGTGGTCATGAATTCTAGAGGAGGTAGGCAAAGAATGAGAAAGAGTTGGAGAAGAAAAGGAAGGGAAAAATAAAGTTAAAAAGTAAATATAGTGTGCTAAAGTTGAGTTCTTAAAAACAGTTCTTTATTCATTTGTCTTCTGAAATATCTATATAATTTCAGAGACAAATAGAAGACTGAGGAGATGTCTCAGCAGTTAAGAGTACATAGTGTTCTTGCCTAAGACCTGAGTTCCACTCCTAATACCCTTACCGGGCAGCCTACAACCCCTAGTAGAACTCACTCCAAAAAGATCCAGGACATATACCCATACCCAAACACAGACACAAATGCAAATAAAATAAATATTTCAAAGCCATAGAATCTCGCATTTAATGTGTATTTACCACTGTTATGCGGTCTTTTTTTTTTTTTTTTTTTTTGCATCTCTTCTACTTCCCTATACATCTGAACATTCCACGGACCTCTCTCCCACTAGCTCACTAGCTCCCTCTCAAACTCATGGCCTTTATTTAATCCCTATTATTATATGTATGTATACAAACCATGCATTGTGACACAGGACTTGGAGGATCCAAACTGGATCTGAGCTGAATGCCTACCCTAAAGCCTAGCTTTCATATCACCAGAAAGATAAATATAATACACAGATAGCCAAGATCAGACTGAGTAAGGCCTAAAACACCCAAACTTTCATGCCTTTCAGATGATTGTATATACAACACAAGAGGACCAATCCGAACTAGACATGGATACTTAAAATACCTTAAGGAGTCCACCAGAAAAAAAGATGTATCTGATAAACACTTTCAGGAAATTTGCAGGATATAAATTCAACAAACAAAAGGCATGGCTTCCTTCTATACCAATAATAAATTCCTCAGAAAGAAATTAGAAAAAAAAGCTTCATACACAATAGCATAGAATAACATAACAATAAGTCATCAAAGTGGCAGAAAATAAATATGACATTAACAGAAATAATTAATAAAATACAAGATGTTAGAAAGACCTTCCATATTTCCAGATTGGCAGGACAAACATTATAAAATTGACTATATTATCAAAAGTAATCCACATTAAAATTCCATTAGCATTATTCACATAACTAAAAAGTAAGAATCCTGAAGCTCATAAGGAAACACAGAAAGGTCAGAGAGAGGCAAAAATATCCTAAGCAAAAACAACACTGTCAGGGACATCACAATTACTAACATCAAATAACACTATAAAGTTACAATGGAAAATGCAGTGTGATCATAGTGATGGTGATGGCATCAAATAGGCATGTGTACCCCTATAGTACACTAGAGGACCATGAAATAAGCCCACAAGTTATGGAATCTAGGTTTGGGCAGTTGTGACAATAAAAGATACAATGACAAGAGGATGGCTGGTTCAGCAAATGGTGCTAGAAAGGTGAGATCACCTCTAGAGGAGTAAAGGTAGGCATGGCTAAGACCAGTCTTAAAGGGCTCCTGAAGCATAGGAAATAAACCCAAGAACTGTACAGAGGTTTATAGAGAGGTCTAAACTTTGGGTCTAACTAAGTTTAATGTATTATTGTTTTTAATCCGCAAGGTTTTTCTTAGAATAAAGCTTATAATTGAAAAAAGGCTAAAACTAGATCACCTATAAGACCTAGTTGTATCATTCCTGGACATGTATCGGAAAGACTCTAAATCCTACTTGGACGTCCATTAACACTGTTGTCATTCACACAATAACAAGAAAATGAAACCAACCTGTATTTCAATCAACATCTAAATGGATAATGTAGGCCAGTTGAAAACATGTAAGCAATGAGATTTATTTCAGACACAGAGAAAAAATAAATTTAGGAAAACTATAGAATACTGTACAGATTTAAAAGTCATTACATTAATAATGGTATAGCAGGTTCTAAAAAACAAACACTACATATTCCCTCTCATTTGCAGATATGATAGCTTCTAGTTTTTACATGTGTGTATATTGTCTTTTTATAAGTGTGGGATAAGTATAGGTATAGGCCATAAAACTAAAGAAGGGGTCATTATCAAGTGAAAAGAGGTTTTATGATAGGGAGAAAGGATGATATACCACACATGACAAAATGGAAAGGAGACTACGGAGGTCATCAGGTACAAGCACAGGGGTTGGGGAAAATCCTTCCGAGGGAGAAGGATGAGTCTACGTAAAGTATTATGAAAATGCCATAATAAAATGTGTAATTCTATATGCTAATGGAAAAAGTAAAAATGTAAATGAAATAAAATAATTTAAAAGAGATATGAGGAGACCCGGTGAGAGAGAGACCCAACCGCCTGGTCAGGTGGGCACTCCTGAGGCTGCAGAGCGGAAGAGACCACCAACACTGCTCACCCCTGCCCACATCCCTGGCCCAAGAGGAAACTGTATAAGGCCTCTGGGCTCCCGGGGGGGAGGGCCCAGGAGCAGCAGGACACCTGCCAGAGACACCACCGGACCCTGAAGGAAACAGACCGGATAAACAGTTCTCTGCACCCAAATCCCGTGGGAGGGAGAGCTAAACCTTCAGAGAGGCAGACAAGCCTGGGAAACCAGAAGAGACTGCTCCCTGCACACACATCTCGGACGCCAGAGGAAAAAGCCAAAGACCATCTGGAACCCTGGTGCACTGAAGCTCCCGGAAGGGGCGGCACAGGTCTTCCTGGTTGCTGCCGCTGCAGAGAGCCCCTGGGCAGCACCCCAAGAGCGAACCTGAGCCTCAGGACCACAGGTAAGACCAAATTTTCTGCTGCAAGAAAGCTGCCTGGTGAACTCAAGACACAGGCCCACAGGAACAGCTGAAGACCTGTAGAAAGGAAAAATTACACGCCCGAAAGCAGAACACTCTGTCCCCAGAACTGACTAAAAGAGAGGAAAACAGGTCTACAGCACTCCTGACACACAGGCTTATAGGACAGTCTAGCCACTGTCAGAAATAGCAGAACAAAGTAACACTAGAGATAATCTGATGGCGAGAGGCAAGCGCAGGAACCCAAGCAACAGAAACCAAGACTACATGCCATCATCGGAGCCCAATTCTCCCACCAAAACAAACATGGAATATCCAAACACACCAGAAAAGCAAGATCTAGTTTCAAAATCATATTTGATCATGATGCTGGAGGACTTCAAGAAAGACATGAACACACTTAGGGAAGCACAGGAAAACATTAATAAACAAGTAAAAGCCTACAGAGAGGAATCGCAAAAATCCCTGAAAGAATTCCAGGAAAACACAATCAAACAGTTGAAGGAATTAAAAATGGAAATAGAAGCAATCAAGAAAGAACACATGGAAACAACCCTGGATATAGAAAACCAAAAGAAGAGACAAGGAGCTGTAGATACAAGCTTCACCAACAGAATACAAGAGATGGAAGAGAGAATCTCAGGAGCAGAAGATTCCATAGAAATCATTGACTCAACTGTCAAAGATAATGTAAAGCGGAAAAAGCTACTGGTCCAAAACATACAGGAAATCCAGGACTCAATGAGAAGATCAAACCTAAGGATAATAGGTATAGAAGAGAGTGAAGACTCCCAGCTCAAAGGACCAGTAAATATCTTCAACAAAATCATAGAAGAAAACTTCCCTAACCTAAAAAAAGAGATACCCATAGACATACAAGAAGCCTACAGAACTCCAAATAGATTGGACCAGAAAAGAAACACCTCCCGTCACATAATTGTCAAAACACCAAACGCACAAAATAAAGAAAGAATATTAAAAGCAGTAAGGGAAAAAGGTCAAGTAACATATAAAGGGAGACCTATCAGAATCACACCAGAGTTCTCGCCAGAAACTATGAAGGCCAGAAGATCCTGGACTGATGTCATACAGACCCTAAGAGAACACAAATGCCAGCCCAGGTTACTGTATCCTGCAAAACTCTCAATTAACATTGATGGAGAAACCAAGATATTCCATGACAAAACCAAATTTACACAATATGTTTCTACAAATCCAGCACTACAAAGGATAATAAATGGTAAAGCCCAACATAAGGAGGCAAGCTATACCCTAGAAGAAGCAAGAAACTAATCGTCTTGGCAACAAAACAAAGAGAATGAAAGCACACAAACATAACCTCACATCCAAATATGAATATAACGGGAAGCAATAATCACTATTCCTTAATATCTCTCAATATCAATGGCCTCAACTCCCCAATAAAAAGACATAGATTAACAAACTGGATACGCAACGAGGACCCTGCATTCTGCTGCCTACAGGAAACACACCTCAGAGACAAAGACAGACACTACCTCAGAGTGAAAGGCTGGAAAACAACTTTCCAAGCAAATGGTCAGAAGAAGCAAGCTGGAGTAGCCATTCTAATATCAAATAAAATCAATTTTCAATTAAAAGTCATCAAAAAAGATAAGGAAGGACACTTCATATTCATCAAAGGAAAAATCCACCAAGATGAACTCTCAATCCTAAATATCTATGCCCCAAATACAAGGGCACCTACATACGTAAAAGAAACCTTACTAAAGCTCAAAACACACATTGCACCTCACACAATAATAGTGGGAGATTTCAACACCCCACTCTCATCAATGGACAGATCATGGAAACAGAAATTAAACAGTGATGTCGACAGACTAAGAGAAGTCATGAGCCAAATGGACTTAACGGATATTTATAGAACATTCTATCCTAAAGCAAAAGGATATACCTTCTTCTCAGCTCCTCATGGTACTTTCTCCAAAATTGACCATATAATTGGTCAAAAAACGGGCCTCAACAGGTACAGAAAGATAGAAATAATCCCATGCGTGCTATCGGACCACCACGGCCTAAAACTGGTCTTCAATAACAATAAGGGAAGAATGCCCACATATACGTGGAAATTGAACAATGCTCTACTCAATGATAACCTGGTCAAGGAAGAAATAAAGAAAGAAATTAAAAACTTTTTAGAATTTTATGAAAATGAAGATACAACATACTCAAACTTATGGGACACAATGAAAGCTGTGCTAAGAGGAAAACTCATAGCGCTGAGTGCCTGCAGAAAGAAACAGGAAAGAGCATATGTCAGCAGCTTGACAGCACACCTAAAAGCTCTAGAACAAAAAGAAGCAAATACACCCAGGAGGAGTAGAAGGCAGGAAATAATCAAACTCAGAGCTGAAATCAACCAAGTAGAAACAGAAAGGACCATAGAAAGAATCAACAGAACCAAAAGTTGGTTCTTTGAGAAAATCAACAAGATAGATAAACCCTTAGCCAGACTAACGAGAGGACACAGAGAGTGCGTCCAAATTAACAAAATCAGAAATGAAAAGGGAGACATAACTACAGATTCGGAGGAAATTCAAAAAATCATCAGATCTTACTATAAAAACCTATATTCAACAAAATTTGAAAATCTTCAGGAAATGGACAATTTCCTAGACAGATACCAGGTATCGAAGTTAAATCAGGAACAGATAAACCAGTTAAACAACCCCATAACTCCTAAGGAAATAGAAGCAGTCAATAAAGGTCTCCCAACCAAAAAGAGCTCAGGTCCAGACGGGTTTGGTGCAGAATTCTATCAAACCTTCAGAGAAGACCTCATACCAATATTATCCAAACTATTCCACAAAATTGAAACAGATGGAGCCCTACCGAATTCCTTCTACGAAGCCACAATTACTCTTATACCTAAACCACACAAAGACACAACAAAGAAAGAGAACTTCAGACCAATTTCCCTTATGAATGTCGATGCAAAAATACTCAATAAAATTCTGGCAAACCGAATTCAAGAGCACATCAAAACAATCATCCACCATGATCAAGTAGGCTTCATCCCAGGCATGCAGGGATGGTTTAATATACGGAAAACCATCAACGTGATCCATTACATAAACAAACTGAAAAAACAGAACCACATGATCATTTCATTAGATGCTGAGAAAGCATTTGACAAAATTCAACACCCCTTCATGATAAAAGTCCTGGAAAGAATAGGAATTCAAGGCCCATAACTAAACATAGTAAAAGCCATATACAGCAAACCAGTTGCTAACATTAAACTAAATGGAGAGAAACTTGAAGCAATCCCACTAAAATCAGGGACTAGACAAGGCTGCCCACTCTCTCCCTACTTATTCAATATAGTTCTTGAAGTTCTAGCCAGAGCAATCAGACAACAAAAGGAGATCAAAGGGATACAGATCGGAAAAGAAGAGGTCAATATATCACTATTTGCAGATGACATGATAGTATATTTAAGTGATCCCAAAAGTTCCACCAGAGAACTACTAAAGCTGATAAACAACTTCAGCAAAGTGGCTGGGTATAAAATTAACTCAAATAAATCAGTTGCCTTCCTCTATACAAAAGAGAAACAGGCCGAGAAAGAAATTAGGGAAACGACACCCTTCATAATAGACCCAAATAATATAAAGTACCTCGGTGTGACTTTAACCAAGCAAGTAAAAGATCTGTACAATAAGAACTTCAAGACACTGAGGAAAGAAAGTGAAGAAGACCTCAGAAGATGGAAAGATCTCCCATGCTCATGGATTGGCAGGATTAATATAGTAAAAATGGCCATTTTACCAAAAGCAATCTACAGATTCAATGCAATCCCCATCAAAATACCAATCCAATTCTTCAAAGAGTTAGACAGAACAATTTGCAAATTCATCTGGAATAACAAAAAACCCAGGATAGCTAAAGCTATCCTCAACAATAAAAGGACTTCAGGGGGAATCACTATCCCTGAACTCAAGCAGTATTACAGAGCAATAGTGATAAAAACTGCATGGTATTGGTACAGAGACAGACAGATAGACCAATGGAATAGAATTGAAGACCCAGAAATGAACCCACACACCTATGGTCACTTGATTTTTGACAAAGGAGCCAAAACCATCCAATGGAAAAAAGATAGCATTTTCAGCAAATGGTGCTGGTTCAACTGGAGGGCAACATGTAGAAGAATGCAGATCGATCCATGCTTATCACCCTGTACAAAGCTTAAGTCCAAGTGGATCAAGGACCTCCACATCAAACCAGACACACTCAAACTAATAGAAGAAAAACTAGGGAAGCATCTGGAACACATGGGCACTGGAAAAAATTTCCTGAACAAAACACCAATGGCTTATGCTCTAAGATCAAGAATCGACAAATGGGATCTCATAAAACTGCAAAGCTTCTGTAAGGCAAAGGACACTGTGGTTAGGACAAAACGGCAACCAACAGATTGGGAAAAGATCTTTACCAATCCTACAACAGATAGAGGCCTTATATCCAAAATATACAAAGAACTCAAGAAGTTAGACTGCAGGGAAACAAATAACCCTATTAAAAAATGGGGTTCAGAGCTAAACAAAGAATTCACAGCTGAGGAATGCCGAATGGCTGAGAAACACCTAAAGAAATGTTCAACATCTTTAGTCATAAGGGAAATGCAAATCAAAACAACCCTGAGATTTCACCTCACACCAGTGCGATTGGCTATGATCAAAAACTCAGGTGACAGCAGATGCTGGCGAGGATGTGGAGAAAGAGGAACACTCCTCCATTGTTGGTGGCGTTGCAGACTGGTAAAACCATTCTGGAAATCAGTCTGGAGGTTCCTCAGAAAATTGGACATTGAACTGCCTGAGGATCCAGCTATACCTCTCTTGGGCATATACCCAAAAGATGCCTCAACATATAAAAGAGACACGTGCTCCACTATGTTCATCGCAGCCTTATTTATAATAGCCAGAAAATGGAAAGAACCCAGATGCCCTTCAACAGAGGAATGGATACAGAAAATGTGGTACATCTACACAATGGAATATTACTCAGCTATCAAAAACAACGAGTTTACACCCGAGGATCCCGGCCCGCAGCAGCTCTCTACTCCCAGACACGGTGAGAGAGAGACCCAACCGCCTGGTCAGGTGGGCACTCCTGAGGCTGCAGAGCGGAAGAGACCACCAACACTGCTCACCCCTGCCCACATCCCTGGCCCAAGAGGAAACTGTATAAGGCCTCTGGGCTCCCGTGGGGGAGGGCCCAGGAGCGGCAGGACCCCTGCCAGAGACACCGCCAGACCCTGAAGGAAACAGACCGGATAAACAGTTCTCTGCACCCAAATCCCGTGGGAGGGAGAGCTAAACCTTCAGAGAGGCAGACAGGCCTGGGAAACCAGAAGAGACTGCTCCCTGCACACACATCTCGGACGCCAGAGGAAAAAGCCAAAGACCATCTGGAACCCTGGTGCACTGAAGCTCCCGGAAGGGGCGGCACAGGTCTTCCTGGTTGCTGCCGCTGCAGAGAGCCCCTGGGCAGCACCCCACGAGCGAACCTGAGCCTCGGGACCACAGGTAAGACCAAATTTTCTGCTGCAAGAAAGCTGCCTGGTGAACTCAAGACACAGGCCCACAGGAACAGCTGAAGACCTGTAGAGAGGAAAAACTACACGCCCGAAAGCAGAACACTCTGTCCCCATAACTGACTGAAAGAGAGGAAAACAGGTCTACAGCACTCCTGACACACAGGCTTATAGGACAGTCTAGCCACTGTCAGAAATAGCAGAACAAAGTAACACTAGAGATAATCTGATGGCGAGAGGCAAGCGCAGGAACCCAAGCAACAGAAACCAAGACTACATGCCATCATCGGAGCCCAATTCTCCCACCAAAACAAACATGGAATATCCAAACACACCAGAAAAGCAAGATCTAGTTTCAAAATCATATTTGATCATGATGCTGGAGGACTTCAAGAAAGACATGAACACACTTAGGGAAGCACAGGAAAACATTAATAAACAAGTAAAAGCCTACAGAGAGGAATCGCAAAAATCCCTGAAAGAATTCCAGGAAAACACAATCAAACAGTTGAAGGAATTAAAAATGGAAATAGAAGCAATCAAGAAAGAACACATGGAAACAACCCTGGATATAGAAAACCAAAAGAAGAGACAAGGAGCTGTAGATACAAGCTTCACCAACAGAATACAAGAGATGGAAGAGAGAATCTCAGGAGCAGAAGATTCCATAGAAATCATTGACTCAACTGTCAAAGATAATGTAAAGCAGAAAACGCTACTGGTCCAAAACATACAGGAAATCCAGGACTCAATGAGAAGATCAAACCTAAGGATAATAGGTATAGAAGAGAGTGAAGACTACCAGCTCAAAGGACCAGTAAATATCTTCAACAAAATCATAGAAGAAAACTTCCCTAACCTAAAAAAAGAGATACCCATAGACATACAAGAAGCCTACAGAACTCCAAACAGATTGGACCAGAAAAGAAACACCTCCCGTCACATAATTGTCAAAACACCAAACGCACAAAATAAAGAAAGAATATTAAAAGCAGTAAGGGAAAAAGGTCAAGTAGCATATAAAGGGAGACCTATCAGAATCACACCAGACTTCTCGCCAGAAACTATGAAGGCCAGAAGATCCTGGACTGATGTTATACAGACCCTAAGAGAACACAAATGCCAGCCCAGGTTACTGTATCCAGCAAAACTCTCAATTAACATTGATGGAGAAACCAAGATATTCCATGACAAAACCAAATTTACACAATATCTTTCTACAAATCCAGCACTACAAAGGATAATAAATGGTAAAGCCCAACATAAGGAGGCAAGCTATACCCTAGAAGAAGCAAGAAACTAATCGTCTTGGCAACAAAACAAAGAGAATGAAAGCACACAAACATAACCTCACATCCAAATATGAATATAACGGGAAGCAATAATCACTATTCCTTAATATCTCTCAATATCAATGGCCTCAACTCCCCAATAAAAAGACATAGATTAACAAACTGGATACGCAACGAGGACCCTGCATTCTGCTGCCTACAGGAAACACACCTCAGAGACAAAGACAGACACTACCTCAGAGTGAAAGGCTGGAAAACAACTTTCCAAGCAAATGGTCAGAAGAAGCAAGCTGGAGTAGCCATTCTAATATCAAATAAAATCAATTTTCAATTAAAAGTCATCAAAAAAGATAAGGAAGGACACTTCATATTCATCAAAGGAAAAATCCACCAAGATGAACTCTCAATCCTAAATATCTATGCCCCAAATACAAGGGCACCTACATACGTAAAAGAAACCTTAGTAAAGCTCAAAACACACATTGCACCTCACACAATAATAGTAGGAGATTTCAACACCCCACTCTCATCAATGGACAGATCATGGAAACAGAAATTAAACAGTGATGTCGACAGACTAAGAGAAGTCATGAGCCAAATGGACTTAACGGATATTTATAGAACATTCTATCCTAAAGCAAAAGGATATACCTTCTTTTCAGCTCCTCATGGTACTTTCTCCAAAATTGACCATATAATTGGTCAAAAAACGGGCCTCAACAGGTACAGAAAGATAGAAATAATCCCATGCGTGCTATCGGACCACCACGGCCTAAAACTGGTCTTCAATAACAATAAGGGAAGAATGCCCACATATACGTGGAAATTGAACAATGCTCTACTCAATGATAACCTGGTCAAGGAAGAAATAAAGAAAGAAATTAAAAACTTTTTAGAATTTTATGAAAATGAAGATACAACATACTCAAACTTATGGGACACAATGAAAGCTGTGCTAAGAGGAAAACTCATAGCGCTGAGTGCCTGCAGACAGAAACAGGAAAGAGCATATGTCAGCAGCTTGACAGCACACCTAAAAGCTCTAGAACAAAAAGAAGCAATTACACCCAGGAGGAGTAGAAGGCAGGAAATAATCAAACTCAGAGCTGAAATCAACCAAGTAGAAACAAAAAGGACCATAGAAAGAATCAACAGAACCAAAAGTTGGTTCTTTGAGAAAATCAACAAGATAGATAAACCCTTAGCCAGACTAACGAGAGGACACAGAGAGTGTGTCCAAATTAACAAAATCAGAAATGAAAAGGGAGACATAACTACAGATTCAGAGGAAATCCAAAAAATCATCAGATCTTACTATAAAAACCTATATTCAACAAAATTTGAAAATCTTCAGGAAATGGACAATTTCCTAGACAGATACCAGGTATCGAGGTTAAATCAGGAACAGATAAACCAGTTAAACAACCCCATAACTCCTAAGGTAATAGAAGCAGTCATTAAAGGTCTCCCAACCAAAAAGAGCTCAGGTCCAGACGGGTTTAGTGCAGAATTCTATCAAACCTTCAGAGAAGACCTCATACCAATATTATCCAAACTATTCCACAAAATTGAAACAGATGGAGCCCTACCGAATTCCTTCTACGAAGCCACAATTACTCTTATACCTAAACCACACAAAGACACAACAAAGAAAGAGAACTTCAGACCAATTTCCCTTATGAATATCGACGCAAAAATACTCAATAAAATTCTGGCAAACCGAATTCAAGAGCACATCAAAACAATCATCCACCATGATCAAGTAGGCTTCATCCCAGGCATGCAGGGATGGTTTAATATACGGAAAACCATCAACGTGATCCATCATATAAACAAACTGAAAGAAGAGAACCACATGATCATTTCATTAGATGCTGAGAAAGCATTTGACAAAATTCAACACCCCTTCATGATAAAAGTCCTGGAAAGAGTAGGAATTCAAGGCCCATACCTAAACATAGTAAAAGCCATATACAGCAAACCAGTTGCTAACATTAAACTAAATGGAGAGAAACTTGAAGCAATCCCACTAAAATCAGGTACTAGACAAGGCTGCCCACTCTCTCCCTACTTATTCAATATAGTTCTTGAAGTTCTAGCCAGAGCAATCAGACAACAAAAGGAGATCAAAGGGATACAGATCGGAAAAGAAGAGGTCAAAATATCACTATTTGCAGATGACATGATAGTATATTTAAGTGATCCCAAAAGTTCCACCAGAGAACTACTAAAGCTGATAAACAACTTCAGCAAAGTGGCTGGGTATAAAATTAACTCAAATAAATCAGTTGCCTTCCTCTATACAAAAGAGAAACAGGCCGAGAAAGAAATTAGGGAAACGACACCCTTCATAATAGACCCAAATAATATAAAGTACCTCGGTGTGACTTTAACCAAGCAAGTAAAAGATCTGTACAATAAGAACTTCAAGACACTGAGGAAAGAAATTGAAGAAGACCTCAGAAGATGGAAAGATCTCCCATGCTCATGGATTGGCAGGATTAATATAGTAAAAATGGCCATTTTACCAAAAGCAATCTACAGATTCAATGCAATCCCCATCAAAATACCAATCCAATTCTTCAAAGAGTTAGACAGAACAATTTGCAAATTCATCTGGAATAACAAAAAACCCAGGATAGCTAAAGCTATCCTCAACAATAAAAGAACTTCAGGGGGAATCACTATCCCTGAACTCAAGCAGTATTACAGAGCAATAGTGATAAAAACTGCATGGTATTGGTACAGAGACAGACAGATAGACCAATGGAATAGAATTGAAGACCCAGAAATGAACCCACACACCTATGGTCACTTGATTTTTGACAAAGGAGCCAAAACCATCCAATGGAAAAAAGATAGCATTTTCAGCAAATGGTGCTGGTTCAACTGGAGGGCAACATGTAGAAGAATGCAGATCGATCCATCACCCTGTACAAAGCTTAAGTCCAAGTGGATCAAGGACCTCCACATCAAACCAGACACACTCAAACTAATAGAAGAAAAACTAGGGAAGCATCTGGAACACATGGGCACTGGAAAAAATTTCCTGAACAAAACACCAATGGCTCATGCTCTAAGATCAAGAATCGACAAATGGGATCTCATAAAACTGCAAAGCTTCTGTAAGGCAAATGACACTGTGGTTAGGACAAAACGGCAACCAACAGATTGGGAAAAGATCTTTACCAATCCTACAACAGATAGAGGCCTTATATCCAATATATACAAAGAACTCAAGAAGTTAGACCGCAGGGAAACAAATAACCCTATTAAAAAATGGGGTTCAGAGCTAAACAAAGAATTCACAGCTGAGGAATGCCGAATGGCTGAGAAACACCTAAAGAAATGTTCAACATCTTTAGTCATAAGGGAAATGCAAATCAAAACAACCCTGAGATTTCACCTCACACCAGTGCGATTGGCTAAGATCAAAAATTCAGGTGACAGCAGATGCTGGCGAGGATGTGGAGAAAGAGGAACACTCCTCCATTGTTGGTGGGATTGCAGACTGGTAAAACCATTCTGGAAATCAGTCTGGAGGTTCCTCAGAAAATTGGACATTGAACTGCCTGAGGATCCAGCTATACCTCTCTTGGGCATATACCCAAAAGATGCCTCAACATATAAAAGAGACACGTGCTCCACTATGTTCATCGCAGCCTTATTTATAATAGCCAGAAACTGGAAAGAACCCAGATGCCCTTCAAGAGAGGAATGGATACAGAAAATGTGGTACATCTACACAATGGAGTATTACTCAGCTATCAAAAACAACGAGTTTATGAAATTCGTAGGCAAATGTTTGGAACTGGAAAATATCATCCTGAGTGAGCTAACCCAATCACAGAAAGACATACATGGTATGCACTCATTGATAAGTGGCTATTAGCACAAATGCTTGAATTACCCTAGATCCCTAGAACAAACGAAACTCAAGACGGATGATCAAAATGTGAATGCTTCACTCCTTCTTTAAATGAGGAAAAAGAATACCCTTGGCAGGGAAGGGAGAGGCAAAGATTAAAACAGAGACTGAAGGAACACCCATTCAGAGCCTGCCCCACATGTGGCCCATACATATACAGCCACCCAATTAGACAAGATGGATGAAGCAAAGAAGTGCAGACCGACAGGAGCCGGATGTAGATCGCTCCTGAGAGACACAGCCAGAATACAGCAAATATAGAGGCGAATGCCAGCAGCAAACCACTGAACTGAGAATAGGTCCCCTATTGAAGGAATCAGAGAAAGAACTGGAAGAGCTTGAAGGGGCTCGAGACCCCAAAAGTACAACAATGCCAAGCAACCAGAGCTTCCAGGGACTAAGCCACTACCTAAAGACTATACATGGACTGACCCTGGACTCTGACCCCATAGGTAGCAATGAATATCCTTGTAAGAGCACCAGTGGAAGGGGAAGCCCTGGGTCCTGCTAAGACTGAACCCCCAGTGAACTACTCTATGGGGGGAGGGCAGCAATGGGGGGAGGGTTGGGAGGGGAACACCCATAAGGAAGGGGAGGGGGGAGGGGGATGTTTGCCCGGAAACTGGGAAAGGGAATAACACTCGAAATGTATATAAGAAATACTCAAGTTAATAAAAAAAAAAAAAAAAAAAAAAAAAAAAAAAAAAAAAAAAAAAACGAGTTTATGAAATTCGTAGGCAAATGGTTGGAACTGGAAAATATCATCCTGAGTGAGCTAACCCAATCACAGAAAGACATACATGGTATGCACTCATTGATAAGTGGCTATTAGCCCAAATGCTTGAATTACCCTAGATCCCTAGAACAAACGAAACTCAAGACAGATGATCAAAATGTGAATGCTTCACTCCTTCTTTAAATGAGGAAAAAGAATACCCTTGGCAGGGAAGGGAGAGGCAAAGATTAAAACAGAGACTGAAGGAACACCCATTCAGAGCCTGCCCCACATGGGGCCCATACATATACAGCCACCCAATTAGACAAGATGGATGAAGCAAAGAAGTGCAGACCGACAGGATTCGGATGTAGATCGCTCCTGAGAGACACAGCCAGAATACAGCAAATACAGAGGCGAATGCCAGCAGCAAACCACTGAACTGAGAATAGGTCCCCTATTGAATGAATCAGAGAAAGAACTGGAAGAGCTTGAAGGGGCTTGAGACCCCAAAAGTACAACAATGCCAAGCAACCAGAGCTTCCAGAGACTAAGCCACTACCTAAAGACTATACATGGACTGACCCTGGACTCTGACCCCATAGGTAGCAATGAATATCCTAGTAAGAGCACCAGTGGAAGGGGAAGCCCTGGGTCCTGCTAAGACTGAACCCCCAGTGAACTAGTCTATGGGGGGAGGGCGGTAATTGGGGGAGGGTTGGGAGGGGAACACCCATAAGGAAGGGGAGGGGGGAGGGGGATGTTTGCCCGGAATCCGGGAAAGGGAATAACACTCGAAATGTATATAAGAAATACTCAAGTTAATAAAAAAAAAAGAAAAAAAAAGAAAAAAAAGAGATATGAGGTCTCTCTACATGGTGTGCACACCTATGATTGTGCATCTAAGGACATGGCAGGAAATGATATTACACAGTAGGACCATGTCGCAAGAGAGCTGGAGAGAACAAGGTAGACAACATGATCTGAAAGATACATGAGTGACAGCATCCAGGAAATCACCTAGTAAATATTCCAGACAAAAGCAGGTGCACTAAGGCCAAGGGTACACTGATAATGTACAGAAAACACGGGCTGAGCAATGTCAAGTCAGGGGTAGAAAGGAAAACGTTCTCAGATGGGCCATGATGTTAGGGAAACAAAGAGTCAAGATTACAAGTTTGTTCTCAACTAACTTTTGCACTCCATTGGTAATCACATAGATGTTATGACAGTAAGCATGATCATACTGCTGCATGAATATAGAGGAGAAGGAAGTCTTTGACAAGCACATACACTTAATTGATATATCAACTTAGAGAAAACTGTAATCATATCAATATCACAACCCCAAGTTTACATTTCTCTTTTACAGTGGAATTGAATTTTCTCAACTTACATTCACCTTATTCACTTTACACTCACTGCCCCCTCTTTATCACCCCCTCCAACAATCTTTCCCTACCTTTTCCCCTCCCCTTCTCCACAGGTCTGGTAGGTGTCCCCCTGGGTATCCTCCCACCCTGACACATCCAGTCTGAGGCTAGGCAGAGATGTGCTACTGTTAAAGGATAGACTCCCAACTCAAAATAGCTGGATCTTACGATAGATCTATTTTCAGATTTCAGAGTACCCTCCACACTTGTAGTAGCTGTGCCAATTCAGACCTCCACCAGCAATGAATGTATCCTATTGGAGGAGGAAAACAAGCATCAATATCACCTAACTACAGACTCTGCAAGCTACAACAGTGACAGGCCTGAAAGATGAACTGACTAGAGTAATAGTAGCACAAATTTCAGGAGAGTACCAAACACATTTTAATTTGATTTAAGGCACAATTCATGAGATGGAACTCACATGTTGATACTGTTAATGAAGCAAGACACCAGAGACTATTCTAGGGGCCCTAGGGGTAGCATTCTGCTATTACTCTACTCAGTGAACATGACAATAAATAAGCTTCCTAATGACATATTGCTCTACCCATCAGTCAACCATCATCACAAAAGCTTCCTCTAGCAGAACACAAGGATGAGGATGGAGACAGACAACTGGACAATGTGCGGAGAGTGAGTGACTTTGACACACTCAGGAAATATGGGATATCTATCATCGTTTTCTCAAGACCTGGGGGACCTATGCTGAAGAAGAAGTGGAAAAATTGTAAGAGCCAGAGTTGGTAGATGACTCCAAGTAGACAGCATGGGACAGACACAACAGAACTGATGCACAAATGAATGCACAGGGACTGTGACAACATGCACATGTCCTCAACAAGCTCGAGCCAGACAAAATCACAATGAGGAGAAGGGGAAATGAGCACAAATACAACCTAACTGAAAAGCCGTTTACAATCAATAGATTCTTGGAAGGGACAATCAGTTTTTTCAGTTGAATGACACTGAGTACATCAACCACACTCCAGGACAGGCTTTTCTCTCAAGAGTAGTTTGCCAACGCAAAACAGACTCCATATTACTCTGTGTGTGCTTTTGGTTGGTTGGTTGGTTGGTTGGTTGGTCGGTCGGTCGGTCGGTTGGTTGGTTGGTTGGTTGGTTGGTTGGTTGGTTGGTTGGTTGGTTGGTAGGTTGGTAGGTGGGTAGGTTGGTTGGTTGGTTGGTTGGATGGTTGGTTGGTTGGTAGGTTGGTTGGTTGGTTGGTTGGTTGGTTGGTTGGTTGGTTGGTTGGTTGGTTGGTTCGTTGGTTGGTTGGTTGGTTGGTTGGTTGGTTGGTTGGTTGGTTGGATGGTTGGTTGCTTGGTAGGTTGGTTGGTTGGATGGATAGATGGATGGTTGGTTGGTTGGTTGGTTGGTTGGTTGGATGGTTAGTTAGTTGGTAGGTTGTTAGGTTGGTTGGTTGGTTGGTTGGTTGGTTGGTTGGTTGGTTGGTAGGTTGGTTGGTTGGTTGGTAAGTTAGTTGGTTGGTAGGTTGGTGCATTTGTTTGATTTACTTTTAGGTTTTTTTAAGAGAAATAATATGAAGATGGGTGGGTAGAAAGTGGGAAGAACCTTGGAGAAGTTGGGAGAGGGGAAAGAATATGACCAAAATATATTCCCAGAAAATATTTTAAATATATTTAAAAATAGGAAATTATATATAAATAATATGTGGATAATTTTAACTATAATCTATGTTTAGTAAAAAATCATTCTCAACTTGTGTATAATTAAGAAGAAATATGTTTTGGAGTATTTCAAAAACCAACATAACTTGAGATTGAACAGGAAAGAAAATTAGTTCATATTTTATAATAAAATAAACATACTCCAAAAATTAATCTTATCATTTTTTCTCTAGTCAGAATTGCCATGCCTTCAAGCAGCTCAGAAATATTCCTAGAAGCTATAAAAGGGAAAAAAACACTCTATGTTTATAGCAATCTGTTAACAGCACTCAATGTGAGGAAAGAGCTGCATTTGGACAAGCTTTATGGTACTTTGGGAACTAGAATATTACAAGTCACTGAGAAAATAGAAGAAATAATTAGTTTTCACACTACAGTGATTTTTATATCCAAGGTATTACTTATGTTTATTAAAAGAGTAAAAAAAACCAGCTTCGTGGAATATGTTCAATTAACTTCTAGGATAAATTATATTTGTTCCTTAAAATAATTTCCTTTGGGAATCCGATGCAGAAATGACAACGTTATCTTCCTGAGAAATGATCTATACTTGCACAGTAAAGTCAGTCAGTACCTGATTGGTTTAAGCAATGAGTATTATCTTATCTTACGTGCATTGCACTGCTCTGATAAGCACTCTGTCAATTGGTGAGTCTCCACTAATAAATATACTTTAAGTTTCAAGGTTTTTCATCATTCAAAAATTTGAGAATTAAACTGGGCAAGGATTCTTCATTCCTTCATTCTCCATCCTCCTCTGATTCCAATTCCCCAGTTTTATCTCCAACTCTGTAGCAGACCATCTGCATAAGTCTCTCCTTCCTCTTTCTCTCCATCCCCTAAAGTGGAGGATATATCTCTCTAAAGTGGAGGCAGCACTCTCCACTTACCATCTTCCTCCGTCACCCAATTCTTTTCTCTCAGCCACTAATTCCCTAAAGCACTTCCTGGAAACCCACTGACCACATCTGCCAAGGAATCTGGTAGGCCATATTCACCCTATCTGTCCTCCAATTCCAATCCTCTCTGTAGCAGAAAGTATGCTAATACAGAAAGGAGGTCTAGCAAATCCCAACTTTCCTCCTTCCTGTGGGCCCTCTTAGCTGCTCCCCAATAGACCACTCCCATTCCTACCTGTCAGTTCTCAATACCTAAAAACAAGATCTATCTGGGAACCAAGTGGCCAGAGTGGATGAATGTCAGAACCTTTCCCTACTAGGCAACCCGCGGCCTCCACTCTCTCCTAAGAACCAGAGAAAGCAACAGAAACCAAAAGATTGACTATGCAAGAGTGACAAAACCAGATATCAGGACCTAAAATTCCAATCATCAAAGTCCCCAAATCCTAGACACCAGCATAAAAACATAATGAATAAGAGTGGGGGCGATACATCTCCACTATGTCCCCGCAACCCTACTAGAATGAGACATGAAAAATGCAGTCTAACTGAAACACAAGACAAGGACTTCAAAAGGCCTTGTCAAGGTCTTTAAAGAGGATATGAAAAATCCATTAATTAAGTCTATGAGAACACAAACAGTGGAAGGAAATTTAAAAAAAAAAAACAATGGTTCAATACATAAAGTGGAAATAGAATCAATTAAAGAAGGCTCAAATTGACCAAAAACTAAAAACTAAAATTCTGTCACATCTATACAATTGAATATTAAATGGACGTTAGCTGTTTACTCTTCAATAACAAAGCTACAATCCATATAACTGAAGAGGTTAAGCATGGAGCAAGGGTCTATCAAGGAGGGATGGATATCCCAAGGAAGGTAAAATAGATGACAAGGTGCTAAAAGAGACGCTCAGTGAGTAAGGACACTTGCTATCAAACTCCTTTCAGCTTTGTGGGGTGCAACACAATTCCTTCTCTTGGACTAGTTCCACCCCATGTTAGCATCTTTCCTTCACCTATGTATACCTATGCTATGGCATCTCTAATACTGTGGGGTCTCCAAGGCAACTTCAATTTCATAGCTTCTTGTTCCAATGTCTGGTATCCACACATGATCTTTTGGGATCCTCCAAAGGGTTTTGGTCACATCTTCATCTTTGCCCTCTGTAGTACTCTAAGCTCTGGCTGACTCTACTCCACTGCTGTTGCTGTTCTTGGTGATTATCTCATGATACTGGCATCTCAAATATTCTGGGGCCTTCAGCTAAGACTAGGCTTTACCAATAGTATCTCATAGGTTCCTTTCATGATGCCAAGCCTCAACATCTTTGCGTGACTGTTCCAGTCCTGGGTCATCAACTGCAACAGACGCTGCACCTTCACCAATGGTCTTCTCTGGAGTCTCATAATGTCAAGCCATAGATGCTCTCCATGACCCTTTCTTGCCTTTAAAATCAGTACCATCTGGGTGATTCTTACACATTAGCAAGTCCAGCTGCAGCCCAAGGTACATCTTTGGCTAGCTCTGGAACACAGCTTCTTTGTGCTCTCAGAAAACAATTTCCAGAAAATTTCACCTCACTGATGCTGGTTTCTTTTTAATCATCGCTATTCCTACTCCAGCTAGCCAACATCAATTGTACAAGTAACTCTTTCTGTTCTTGTCTCTAAAGCTAGAGTCACGTGGTCAAAGCCACTGAGTTCTGCAGCTTCCTGAGGTTGGAAACTGTCCCCTTTTTCCTATTACACTGCCACCAGCTCTCTGTTTTCCAATTCCTTCATTGTCTAAGCTTGGCTGTCCTAAAACTTGCTCTGTAGACTGACCTTAAACTCAAAGATCTGCATGCCTCTTCTGATTGGAGGTTTGTACCACCATGCCCAGACAAGATCTCTACATTCTTAATTGTAGTTCCCAACAGATATAGTCAAGTTGACAAACAAGAATATGACAATCCATCCCTTGTCAATTTGACACATAATCATATTTCCTTATGTCGAAATGAAACCAATGACCAGCTCATAATAGTGCTTACGTATAACTATCCCTTGCTCAAATTCAAAAACATAAACAATAAGCTTAGCTGAGTGGGACGTTGCCCTGAGGTCACCACTCCCCTAATCTGTTTATCTCCTTGAACATAGGATTGAGCTCCATTCTACTTCCTTCTGTGTTTTTAATACTTGAACCATACATTTTATATTTAACTCTCTCTTCTTGATTCTTTTCATCAAAATGCTCATCATAAGATTGAACTTTAGCAACCGCACAGCAGAATTTACACCGGGCTGTTTTGAGACTTCCTTTGCTAATGCAACTAATCTAAATCTCTTCATCTTATCCTTGGACAGACTCTTTAAACAAGGGCAAAAAGCAGCCACATTCTTCACCAAAATACCATAAACACAGTCCCTATGAGACATACTAACATTCTTCTCCTCTGATACCTCTTGAGCCAGACCTCCATGGTTCAAATTACCCTTGGCACCAGTATCTTCTATATTCCTACTAGGAGTGCCCATTAAGTCCCACTAAAAGCATTCCACTACTTTCTGAATCCAAAACTCACATTCCTTCAAACAAAATCAGAGCAATACCACAGTCTCTGGTACCAACTTCTGTCTTAGTTTGAGTTTTATTGCTGTGAAGACACACCATGATCATGGCAACTCCTATAAATGAAGCATTTAATTGGGGCTGGCTTGCAAGTTCAGAGGTTTAGTGCACTATCTTAATGGCAGGAAGCATGGCAACATGCAGGCAGATATGGTGCTGGAGGAGCCAAGGGTTCTACATCTTGATCCAAAGGCAACTGTGAGAGACTCTCTCCCTTAATGGGTTGAACAGAGGCATAGGACCTCAAAGCCCACTCCTACAGTGATATACTTCATCCACCAAGGTCACATGTATCCTAACAAGGCTACAGTTCCTCCTAGGTCACATCTCCTAACAGTGCCATAGGGAACTATGGCCAAGCATTCAAACCACCACACCTGACACCTGAATTCAATCCCAAGACTCAAAAGGTAGAAGAGAGAGGGACTCCAGCAAGTTGCCCTCTGATTTCCACAAGCACACTGTGGCATGATCATGTGAAAGCACACAAAAGCACACACACACACATGCACATGTGTGCATGCATCACATACAGACACATCAATAAATAAAATGTAATAAAAAGTCTTTTTTAAAACATTCAAATATTTCAGAGCATGGTGATCCATACCTACAACTGTAGTCCAGAAGAGACAAAAATCTAAGCATCTCCAGTCCAAGATAGCTTGGGATGAACATGATATGGTGAGAAAAATTAAAGTCAAAACAGAAATTATGGCTCAGGTACGCCCTCTCAACCTCTCTGGCAGCTTAGCCAGAAGGTTTTCCCAATAACTAATGCTGTTAAGCCGTTAATTTTTTGTATTTTATTTTAAAATTAAGATATTTACATTTTTCTCAAATTTTAATTATAAGTAAATATTTTACCTACTATAAAGTAATTCTACTCTTAGAGAATGTGTCTTTTAATTTTATTCAGTGTGTGTGTGCATAGTGAGTGTTCGACCGTGGGTGCTCCAGTGTGATGCGGAGGTCAGAGGATGCCAGGGCAACTGTGTGGAGTCAGCTCTCTCCTTCCACCTTCACCTGGGTCCTGTAGACAGAGCTCAGTCTTATTTGGCAAGCGCTTTTATGTGCTGAACCATCTTGCTGACCAGAGAGATTATTTTTAAGTTGATGAAGGAAAAGAGAAACAAACTTTCTAACAAGCCTTAGGTAGTCAGTCGCTCAGAGGTTATTTTCTCATACCGTTAGGACTCATTCCCACTCTAAAGCCCTGGTCGTCTTTCTGCTTTTGGCCATGCCCCACAGCCTTTGTGTGTCTGTCTGCCTGCGTCTTCCTTCCTGGCTTCATCTATTGCCCCATGTACCTCAGTCACTCAGTAGATGTGTACTGTAACTGACACTGAGCACTGGGTGACAAGGGTGCTTGTCTTTTGTTTGCTGCTATAGGGACACTTAATACACACGGGACACATAAGAGGCTCTTGGAATAGAAATGAAATCAGTGAACAAAGGAATCAAATCTATCTTTTTATAAAATTTCCCAAATTTTACAAAATAAATAGCATTTCTATATTTTTATAGAACTCTACTAAAGTTGATAGTCAAATAAACTGAACCTCACTTTTCATTTAGGAAATTACACATTAAATTCCACTTGATAACCGTCATCAGCAATTCTGAAATTATAAGCATCCCATTTTGGTAACTTTAGAAATAGAAGTTTGGGTCAGACATAATATAGATTTAACACACTCTTCGAACCTGCCCTTTAGGAATACAGATAGCAAGTTACACACCCACGGCTAAGCAGGAGTCTCTAACTTGGAACTCTCAACAACGTCTTCACCATCCACTTTCCCTTTAAAATTCTAAGCTTTCTCTCCACTAAATGTTCCAAAGCAGGTCAATATAAGAGGTAAAGTAATATTTAAGTACTTTTCCACTTAGCAATTTCACATTACCTGAGCTGGATCAATCACAAAATCATTTACATACCTATGAATTAAAACTTGGAGTAATAAAAGGAGATTGCTTTATAATGTGATACACCTCATTTAATAATTTCTTCATTAAATGATTCTAATGTGTTTTTATTGGTTACACAACATTTAATGGAATACAGCATACTGATTGCAAATATACTCTCTCCCTGTTTAATTTAGACTAATGAGAATGGGTTTTATCTTTCTTAAATATATGCACTCAGGGAACAGGCTTCCTTTGTAATTAAGACAAAACCCTTCCATATCTGTTAAGTTCTAAAGCCATTTAAAGCAAATACATGGAAATGAAATGCTGAGTCAAGATACATATTTTATAAATCTGTGAATCTTATAAAATGATTATTCATGTTTACCAACTTCTCTGTATGTATATATATATCCAAAAAATTAACTTGAAAATGTAATCTTATTTAAAAGTTAAAAAGATAATATATTTTCTTTAATTCTATAAAGCAAACCCCTCCAAATAATATAATAACAAACATGCGTAACACTCTCTAAACTTCAAACAGTCTTACACTTTCATTTTTATTTATAGCATAGTACTATAAAATAGTTCGATATATGAATTTTAGACTTAACAATAAAAAGTCCTTTCTAGAGATATTAAAGTAAAACAAGGGTCTAGGGAGGTGGCTCTGTAGCTAAGAGCATTTAGTGCTGCTCTTGAAGAGGACCTGGGTTCAAGTCCCAGCACCCACATCCACTGGCTCACAACTGTGTGTAACTCCAACTCCAGAATGCCCTTCTCTGGCCTCTACAGGTACCAGGCATGTGTCGGTTGGATGTATGTACTTACATGAGTGCATGAATAATAAGAATAAGCATTTTTAAATTAATAAAAAAAACTTTCAGGGGATACATGGCAAGCAGAGTAAATAATTTTTGCTTCCTTATTTCTAACAAGCCGCTGACATGAAAAGACACCATTCATAAGACAAGTGCCTCACCAAACAAACTGAATGAGTCTCACTGAACTCACCATAAAACTCACTCTTCAAAAGTATTAGATACACTTGTCTCTGGTAAAATTGAAATCTATTAAGAACTGTAAGTAGAAATAAGGTGTTCACATCAGAAAACTCATGATCATGATGATAAGTGTGTGTGTGTGTGTGTGTGTGTGTGTGTGTGTGTGTGTGTGTGTGTGTAATTATCACATACATATCAAAAGAAACTAAGAATCTTTTGTCCTTCTAATTTGGAAGCACCTCCACTCCAGCTAAGATTTTAAGTTGGATTTACACCTGAAAGTTGACAAGGTAAGAGTAGTACAATATCGAAGAAAGGAAGGAAGGAAGGAAGGGAGGGAGGGAGGGAGGGAGGGAGGGAGGGAGGGAGGGAGGAAGACAAAGCAAGAAGACAAAGCAAGAGAGGAAAAACAGTTACCTTTCAACTTAAAGTCTATCATATCTGAGACATTCTGTCACTTGTCTGACAGCTTGTCATCTCTTACTTTAGTTTCTCACTAAAAACTGTGGGCAAAAGAAGTTTCTTAAGTCTGCTTCACCATTTTCCTTCATGTTCTCCAAAGATCTGGTACAAATTGCTTACATCGTGACAAAACATTTGATACTCTTCCTGTCGTCTGTCTGGCTTTGCTGTGTAAATATAGGCTGAATACATAGTAACTGACTTAGTGCTGGACCTGTGGCTTCTCTTGCTTCTCTGACCTAACCCTGACAAGAGGTTTAGGGGAAAACAGGCTTCTTAGGCTCCGGGGTCAGAGGATCCAGCCCTTGTTTGATGGCACAGGAGGCACAGTTGTAAGACCACATCCTGTCGACTGCCCATGGAGACCCCTTGCTCTCATCACCACGGACCAGTATTCAGCTGGCACTCTCCTTTTTTTATTGATTCCACCACCTCGGCCCATTAGGCGCCACCCTCTGCATTTAGGGCTAGGCTCCGTGCCTCCGGAACCCTGCCTGGGGACACTCACAGCAACACCACCAGCTGGACCTCACCAGGGCCTTGGGCATCTCACAGTCCAATAAGTCGACAAATCTTCCCATGGGGCCGTTCCCTTGATCTTTGAAAGTACCCGAGTAGCTTATATAAATGGGCTATGTTTCTTCTACTATTCTGATTTTTCCAAATGAGGAGGAAGTAGTATTCTCCTTTAATAACTTTTATTGCGCTAAGAGTTCTGAGTTTTCCCCAAGTAGAATGCTAGATGAAATTAGTATCTTAAGTAAAACTGATAAAAATGTTTTTGAATAACTAGGAAACATAACAACTTAGACCAATTTTACCTTTGGAAATCAAAGGTCTCCCACCCTTCACTCTCCCCTGTTTATCTTCGGAGGGGAAACCTATGCACTTGTATGACTATCACTGTGAATGTGCTGAGATCGTCTGTTCATATGGAATATGTGCCTTCCCGTAGCGTTAAGGAGCAGTGAGCCTTACCTGGCCCATCAGAGATTTTCCCCAGGCACCGAGGAGCTGCACTCAGGAAAGAGGAATGCCTTTGTTTAGCCACTGAACTACGAGGCGGCATGTAGTTATGTTGAACTTGGGACATATCATATGATTTCTGAACATCATAGCAGCCAGGAGCTGGAAGACTCTAGAAAAAAATGTACAAGATAAGCCTAAGTGTACAGTATATGAAAGATATCCAAATACACATTGAAAAATGTTCACACTCAGAAAAGCACCGGTTAAAATATGTAAAAAATAATTTAAAAACAAAATTGTAATGACGATTCCACCAAAGCTATCTTTATAATACAATTACAATTCATTGTCCAAAATTAAGATAAACAGAATCAGGACATGTAAGGTCAGAATATTTTAAAGAGTGTGTAGGCCTCATGGCCTCATGGTCAGATCTCATAGTCAGCTTTAATGATGAATACTGAATTCTATACAGGACTGAACAATGAATGTGTGTTTTCATCATCGCAAAACTGTCCCTGCCTCCCTCTTCTGACTTATTCTACAAAATGAGACTGCTCTTTCATTTTTAATAGGCTCCAATTAGGTTAGAAAGCCCCTACTCTCATCACTCACTGTTTTAAACGGTATGCAGCTACGTTTGCATTTTAATCAACATGAAACACATATTAATTATAAGAATAATTCTAAACTAAAATACAAATGTCATGTACTAGTTGCATAATTAATGCTTTGAAATATTGTCTAATTATCTCAATGAAAACTTTACAAAGAATTCTGCGCGAATTATTTTACACGCTGCATTACTTTGAAATCTAGTCACTTACCTTATACACTAACATTTTGGGGGTGGAGAGATGGCTCAGTGGTTAAGAGCAATTGAAGCTATGCCAGAGGACCCAGGTTTAAGTCCCAGGACCCACAAGATGGCTCATAACCATCTGTAACTCCAGTTCTAGGGGATCTGACACTGCCTTTTGGTTTTCCTGGGCAGTAGGCAGTATCTATGTGGTACACAGATACACATAAAAGGAAATACCCATAAAACACACATAAAAACTAATGATAAATCACTTAAATTTTCTATGTTTTATTGATTTAGTGAGACACAAGACAGTGTTTTGGTTGAGTGTGGGGTTCAAGTGTTAGTTATTTGCTTGCCATGTGATCCTGGGTCTAGTTCATGAGGTGAAAACTAATTTTTTATATCATGGGATTAGCACAATTAGTACATTAAGTCTAAAAGGTAAAAAAAAAATGAAAAGAAAACTGGTCCTTGACTATGAAAGCATGTGAACTTAATCTTATCATTCTAGAAAAGCTAATTTCAGTGCAAGTTAAAACGCAAAGCTAACTAGTCAGAGTTCAGACTACCAGGGAAGTTGTTCATGTCTTTTCCACAAAAGAAAAAAAATCTAGTTATACTGCCATGAAAACTTCCTCCCTGCTTGCTTATTAATCTTACTTACCTCATCATATTTATGTTTAAATCGTATTGTATCTGAGCAAGATTTGTTAAGATTTGCCCAAGGTGATGATCACTATAACCACCAAGGAACTGTGTAGTAGCGAGAATGGAAGTTATTCCAATACCTCCTGTCCTGAATGAGCACCACGGTGAGGAAAAGTGCAATGTAGATAAGAACAGTCCCCTTCTCTTGTGATCTTTTACACTGCACAGGAGACAGGCAAGGAACATGAAGAGTGGGCAGAATGGGCATTCCTCAGGTCTTGCATTTTTGTCCTGTCCCCAGTGTCTTAGTGTCACTAATACTGTTGTGATAAAATACCCCGACCCCCAACACACACACACACACACACACACACACACACACACACACACACACACAAACTCTTTAAGGAGAGAGAGTTTATCCAGAGCACCGTTCCAGGTAACTATTGCCATTGGTGGAAATTCACTGTGAGAACCTGAGGCAATTAGTCACATCCACAGTCAGGAAGGGAAAGAATGAATGCATGTGTATTTACCGGTGTTCAGCTCACTCTCTCCTTCTTGCTCAGTCCAGGGACCAGCCCAGGACATGGTACCTACCAAAATGAGGGTAGGTACTTGCTTCTACTAACCCAATTAAGAAATTCCATTGCAGACAGACAATAGGCAATACTAATCCAGACAATTTTTATTGAGATTTTCTTCCCAAGTGATTCCAGTTTTCCAGTTGAAAACCCACCACCATAACCAGTATTTGAGATATATATATATATATATATATATATATATATATATATGCAGTAGAATCTCCTTCACAAAATCTAAAAATATCTGATACTCATTTTTCTGATCTCATTTTCTTTTAAAACTAGGACATGAATTTAGGTCATAGGCTCTATGCTAGCTTTTCAAAGAAACAGAGAACATTAGCATTTCATTCCAGTGGGGAGACCAGCAGAACTAGTGGGTACTCCTCCCAGGAACAAAAGACAGGGGCAGAAACGAGAGATCCAAGAGGGCTGATGGAATGAAGCATGGGTTTTAAGGCAAAGCAAGGGCAAATGAGAGCTGCCTGACTTCCTCATCTGGAAGGCGAGGACCCTGCACAACACTTGATGTCAGTAGAACTCTTAGTGCAGCATGCTAGGGTTAGGGACACCTCCACCATCACTGTCACCGTCTTCACTTCGATGGCCCTGGATGAAAGCCTTAATGCTACCCCACATACGTCAGAAAAGAGATGCTGGCAGAACATTGATAGGAACGCCTTCTAGCACATTAATCCCCACACACAAAGGGACTAACTCCAGAGGAGCTGGGTTTTAAGCTGCATCCCAGGAAGCTAAACTCAGGGCTCCACTCGCCTTGCAGGAGATTGATGCTGTACCCCAACCATTTCATAAACTTTGTGATTTCATTCAGTGCTCTCCAGGTAAAGCCCGTGGAATATTCCTAAAACTCAGAACTGCTCAATTTGCCCACTTTACAACCTCAGATGCCATTTCCTGATGTCATCCAAAATCAGAATTTTCCAATTTCAGTGTTTGCTGAGACTTTGACATATGAAATTCCCTGTATGTTCTGGCCCCAGTGTGTGAGAGTGTGCATGGTCTCTAACCTTCCAACACTGTCATTACCAACACTGACTTAACTGTTAAAACCCTCGGCCCAGCTAACGAATTAAATGACCATCTGACCCATGAGTTACCTATCGCTCAAGAGGTAACAAATCGATGGACCTGGTTTTTAGCATCACAGTAATATATGCACATATATGTGTATGTATATATGTGTACATGCATGCATTCAGGTATGGACATATACCTGTGCTTGTAGACTGCTCTGGTGATTTATAAAACCAATTGACGAGGATAATTTCAAAAAATACACATGTGGAATCTTCCTCAACCCAGGAAGAATTGAAGACCCTCAGAATCCCACAGTGACACTCATCTCTCTCCTCTGAAATGCACTGAAGTTACTTTGGACAAGTATAGCTGGTCAACACCATGATGGACAGGCTTGCCCAAGTTGCCCGCTGAGAAACTGGCCACCAGGATGCACAGAAAGGCACAGTACGTTACATAGCTTCTCTGGGCCTAATCCTGCAACCTTTGAGTATTTTCAGGCTGGGTCAGGGGCACAGAGACCCTTGGATCCCAGAGATCTAGTGTTACTGCCATCAGGGAACCCTCAGGGAGAAATGCAGCCCACAAGACTGTTTCCCCATAGCATCTGAATGTATTGTATCAGCCATTTCAATCCATCTAATGGCAACTGGCAAATGGAAAGGAAGCTCTTAGTGACTGACATCTGTTCTTGTGCTATTTATTGGTTTCTCTTGAAATATAGCACTACAAAATGGCCTATAAGATTCCAACTTTTGAACTGCACCTGCCTAACTAGTTAAATATAATAAATGCATCTTGACTTATGAATTTATTTCCTGATGTAGTTATGTCACTCTTCACTTTACCTATGTGTGCAGCTGTGCATCTGCAAATAAAATTAGATTGTTCTGGTAAATTTAACCTTTGAAAAATACTGACAGAGACTATTTATTTCTGAATTGATTTTCATCTGAACACTGTTACTTGTGTATCAACTTTTGAAATTTGTAACATTTTAATCCTTGTTTTAAGGTTATGGGAGAGCTGTGAAGCAAGGGGATTTTATGCACCAAAGTCAAGAGAAGGAGAACTTTCTGAGCAAGCCAAGATTTCAGTTGTTTGCTTCTCTGTGGACATTTACTAGGACTCAGAAAAGGTCAGAGTGGCATTGTCAAGGATTAATCTAAGGCAAAGTGGAATTAACAGAGCTTTTCAAGGTCACATAGACAAGACCACAAGAATAAAAGGCGGGGAAGCTAAAACCACAGCTGATGCTTACTGTGGAGCATATGAAAATGCACAACAGGAAAAGGGACTGAGGTCTGAAAAGCAGAGAGGATTTCTTTTGCAGCTAAATGGTTCTCAGGATCCACATTATAGCAAGAGTCAAATAGACACTTTGAAATTGGCTAGCTTTGCATCAACTTGGCATAGTATAGAGTCATGCTTCCATAAGACTGGTCTATAGGCAAATCTGTAGTGAATTTTCTTAATTAGTGATTGATGTGGGAGCATCCAGCCCATTGGGGTTCATGCTACCCCAATACTGAGTGGTCCTGAGTACTGCAGGAAGGCACACTGAACAAGGTGTAAGACCAAGCAAGTGAGCAGCGTTCATCAATGAGCTCTGCTTCAGTTCCTGCCTCCAGGCTCCTTCTTTGAGTTCCTGCCCTGACTTTTAATGGACAGCAAACTGTAGGATGAAATAAAAGGTCATCTTCTTTCACGACCATGGAAACTTCTACTAAGACAGATATTAACTTCTTCCTACTGTGGGATCCAGGGCACTTGCTTAGGAGTTTTGGTGATTTGAATAGGGATGCCCCCCCATAAGCTCCTATATTTGAATATTTAGTCATTTGGGAAGTGTGTAACTGGGCTTTGGCTTTGGTGGTTTAAAGGCTCAAACCATGCCCAGTGTCTCTCCCTCTTCTATGTCTGTTTCTGCTGATAGTTCCTATACATATTATATTTTATCTTTAAATGTCACTTATGATTTACACTAAAACTGACTTCATGCTTTTGTATAATGTCTAATTTATTCCAGCTGTTCTTTCATGGCTAAGAGATTTATGAAAATAGTCTAAGATTTCAGGCTAAGTGTCCCAAATACATAATTATAAAAGGTAATTAAAAAAAACTCTAACAAAGGTTTGTCATATTGTGAAATGACTTAAAAGACTTTCAGCTTTCTACTAAAGCTTTCAATCAAAATCTTTAGTCAAATATATAGCAGGAAAAACTGTGTAGGTCATAAATATCATGAAGTATGTTTGAATATGCAAAAAGCTTTGATTAAAGCAATTTACCAGTACACTTATCCACATTGCTTAATTGAGGCTTTATACGGAAGACATTCAGATGATAATCAGATCATCTTTGTTAAACACACTACAGATTATAACTAAGAACATGTTGTCCTTGCTTTTCTTCAGCATCTCTAATATTCATCGTGGTAAACATACACCTGTGGAGATTTACAAATTTGAAAACAGTATCTTACTTTAGAAGACAAAAACATTTAAAGACAGGAATGCAATTGTATTGTTAATCATTAACAATAAGCAAAAAAAAATCCTAGCTTCATTTTGCATGTTCTCTTGGCACACAATAGGCTATATAATTATTCTGTTTTATTAAAGAAATTAGAACTATCACATGATACCTATGCCAAAGGGGGAACAAAACAACAAAAAGTGCTATAGACAGAAATGGTGTCATAAAAACCACTGATTAACCCCTGCTGCTCTCTGAGGACCCTGGGCCAAGTCAAGTCTCCCTGAGCAGCCTGCTATGGACCTCCATTCTCCTACCACCTCTCCCCACACATTCCTCAACATGTAGATCCTGAGCCACTCAGGTAAGCTTCCCTTTGCCCTCCCATCTTCCAGATTCACTGAACCCTCTTGGCCAAGCCAAACTGCTCTGTGCAGCCTGGTATTCCAGAGGGGCTTCCATTTTCTTGCCACCTCTCCCCAAAACCTCATCAGAGCTGAGGCTCCTGAAACATACAGGCATATGGGTCCTAGCCATGTAGACCTGCAGGTCATGAAACATATAGCCCAATGACATCCATCAGAGAACTGTCACACCAGGAACATTAAGGTTCAACTACCCCCCGATACCTACAAAAACAAGAACATCCTGAAATCAAAACCATCCAGATAGCTAAAGGCACAGGAAAAAACATAATCAAAAAAAACCTAGGATAATATGACAACTATAGGGCACAGCTACCCCACTACAGCAAGCCCTGGATATTCTAACAGAACCTAAACACAAGAAAATGATCCTAAATACACTCTTACAAAGATGATAGATGCCTTTAAAGAGAAAATAAAGAAATCCCTTAAAGACATGCAGCAAAATAAAATTAAAGAGGTGGAAAAATAAATAAAACTGTTCAAGTCCTGAAAATGGAAATAGAACCAATAAATATAACACAAACTGAGAGAATCCTGGAGATGGAAAACCTAGAGAAGAGAACAGGAACAACAAATGCAAGCATCATCAAAAAGAAAATCTCTGGTGTAGAAGATACAATAGAAGAAATTCATACATCAGTCAAAGAAAAAGTTAAGTCTAAAAAATTCCTGACATAAAACAGACAGGAAATCTGAGATAGCATGAAAAGACCTAACCTAAGAACAATAGGAATAGAAGAAGGTGAAGAGTCTCAGCTCCAAAGCCCAGAAAATATCCTCAAAAAAGTCACAGAAGAAAACTTTCCCAGCATAAAGTAATAGATGCCTATAAACACATGAGAAGTTTATAGAACACCAATTAGACTGGACCAGAAAAGAAAATCTTCCCACTACATAATCAAAACACAAAATTTACAGAACAAGGAGAGAAATTTTAATTGGATATTTTTTATTTACATTTCAAATGTTATCCCCTTTCTCCCACCCAACCATTCACCCCTTCCCACCTCCCTGCTTTGATATTCCCCTACACTAGGAAGTCCAGCCTGGACAGCAACAAGGGCTTCTCCTCCCATTGGTGCCCAACAAGGCCCTCCTGTGCTACATATGCAGCTGGAACCATGGGTCGCTCCATGTGTACTCTTTGGATGGTGTTTTAGTTCCTAGGAGCTCTGTTTTGTTGGTGTTGCTCTTATGGGGTTGCAAACCCCTTCAGCTCCTCTAATCCTTTCTCTAACTTCTCCAATGGAGACCCTATTCTCAGTTCAATGGTTGGCTGCGAGCATCTGCCTCTGTATTTGTCATGCTCTGGCAGAGCTGGGAAAGAATATTTAAAACAGAGGGGAGAAAAGACTAGGTAACATACAAAGGCAGACCTACCCAAATTATACCTGACTTTTTTTAAACAGAGATTCTAAAAGCCAGAAGAGCTTGCCTTCATAGCTTTTAGAAGTTGCGGTATCCTGGAACCTCTAAAAAAAAACCAACAGGTGCCAACCTAGACTACAATATGCAGTAAAACTCTCAATTACCATAAATGGAGAAACAAATTCAAATTATATCTATCAACAAATCAAGTCCTACAGGAAATACTAGAAGGAAAACTACAACCCAAGGAGGAAAACTGTATCCAAGAAAACAGAGGAAAAAGTAATTCCAGCAAAATTTACAGCAGAAAAAGGGACACACACACACACACACACACACACACACATACCACCACCACCACCACCACCACCACCAACAACAACAACAACAACAACAACACAACAACAAATTAACAGAAAATAACAATCACTGATCATTATCTCTCAATGTCAATTGATTTAATTTCCCAATAAAAAGACACAGGCTAACAGAATAAATATAAAAAGGTGATCCTTCATTCTGCTGCATACAAGAAACAACCTCAGCAATAAAAACAGCCATAACCTCAGAGTAAAGCTGTTGAGAGCGATGCCCTTGAAACCCTCCATTATTGATGTTAATAATATGGTTAGCGTTAAGTATGACTGGGTTCATGGAAAATCCCCAGCCAGCTGCAAAAGACTAATACAAATCTGGTGGTCAAGATGAATAATGATATGATAAAGTTGTGACCTTGCTGAGAAATACATCTGACGTCAAGATACCCAATGTGATGACCTGTAACCTTTTTGAAAAACCAACATCCTGTTGACATCAGCTGACCACAAAAGAACTGTGTCCTTGGCCTGTGTAAATGTTTCACACTTCCCCCCTCCCTCTGTTACCAATGTTATGGTATAAATTCAGCCTTGGGAAAAAATAAAATTGTCGCCTTGATCAGACTCTTGTCTTGGCATCCTTCTTCATATCTCTTGTCCCTCATTCTCTTCCAGGTACCCTCAACACCCTCGTTAACATAAAGCAATGGGAAAAAAGTTTTCCAGGCAAATGAACCCAAGAAGCAAGTTAGAGTAGTCATTCTAATATCAAATAAAGTAGACCTTCAGCCAAAATTAATTAAAAAAAAAGACAGAGAAGGACTCTTCATATTCATCAAAGGAAAAATCTATCAAGATAATATGTTGATTCTGAACATCTATGCTCCCAACACAATGGCACCCACATTAGTAAAAGAAACATTGCTAAAGCTTAAATCACACACCAATCCACACATATACCTTCTTCTCAGCAACTCATGGATCCTTCTCCAAAACTGACCATATAGTTGATCACAAACCAAGCATCAACTAATACAAGAAAACTGAAATAATACCTTGTATCTTATCGAACCACCATGTATTAAAGCTGCACTTCAACAATAGAAACAAGGGAGAGCGTACACACTCATGGAAATTGAACAATTCTTTGCCTAATAATCTCTGGGTCAGAAAAGAAATAAAGACAGAAATTAAAGACTTTTTAGAATTCAATGAAAATGAAGGTACAACACACCCAGACTTATGGGATACAATAAAAGCAATACTAAGAAGAAAGAAAGTTCATAGCTCAAAGGACCTCCATAAAGAAATTAGAAAGTTCTCATATAAGCAATTAAAAGTACCCCTGAAAAATCTAGCGAAGAAGAAGAAGAAGAAGAAGAGGAGGAGGAAGAGGAGGAGGAGGAGGAGGAGAAAGAAGCAAGCACACCAAAGAGGAGTAGAAGGCGGGAAATAATCAAAATCAGGGATTAAATCAATCAGTAAGAAAACAATAAAAAGGTTCAATAAAACCAAGATCTGGTTCTTTGAGAAAATCAACAATATAGAAAAATCCTTAGCTAAAAGGAACCAAAAGACAGAGAGGCAATATTCAAGTAAACAAAATCATCAATAAAAAGGGCAGCATAACAAATGACACCAAGGAAATGCAAAGAACCATTAGGTCTTACTTCAATAGACTGTACACCACAAAATTGAAAAATCTAAATGAAATGGATGGTTTTCTAGACAGATACCACTTACCAAAGTTAAATCAAGATTAGGTAAACTAAATCAGCCTATAACTCTCCTCCCCCCCAAAAAAAAACAAAAAAGCAGAAGCAGTCATTAAAAGACTCCCAACCAAAGAAGCACAGGGCCAGATGGTTCTACCAGACTTTCAAAGAAGAACTAATACCAATACTCCTCAAACTAAGTCCACAAAATAGAAACAGAAGGAAGACTGCCAAATTCATTCTATGAGGCCACAGTCCCCTTGATACCTAAACCACATAAAGAATCAACAAATAAAGAGAATTTAAAGTCAATTTCCCTTATAAAAATTGATGCAAAAATACTCAAAAAAATACTCTCAAATCAAATCCAGGAATACATCAAAGATATCATCTACCAATATCAAGTAGGCTTCACCCCAGGGATGCAGGGATGGCTCAATATACAAAAATTCACCGAAGTGATCCAAATATAAACAAACTGATAATCACTTGATTATCTCATTAAACATTGAAAATGCTTTTAAGAAAATGTAACACCCCTTCATGTTAAAAGTATTAGAGAAAACCGGATGTAGATCTCTACTGAGAGACAGAGCAAGAATACAGCAAATACATAGGCGAATGCCAGCAGCAAACCACTGAACTGAGAACGGGACCCCCGTTGAAGGAGTCAGAGAAAGGACTGAAAGAGCTTGAAGGGATTTGAGACCCCATACGAACAACAATGCCAACCAACCAGAGCTTCCAGGGACTAAGCCACTACCCAAAGACTATACATGGACTGACCCTGGGCTCCAACCTCATAGGTAGCAATGAATGGCCCAGTAAGAGCACCAGTGAAAGGGGAAGCCCTTGCTCCTACCAAGACTGAACCCCGAGTGAACATAATTGTTGGGGGGAGGGCGGTAATGGGGGGAGGGTGGGGAGGGGAACACCCATATAGAGGTGGAGGGGGAGGGGCTAGGGGGATGTTTGCCCGGAAAACGGGAAAGGGAATAACATTCGAAATGTAAATAAGAAATACTCGAGGACCGCTGCGTCTGAGACACCACCAGAACCTGAAGGGATCTACCGGATAAACAGCTCTCTGCACCCAAATCCCGTGGGAGGGAGAGCTAAACCTTCAGAGAGGCAGACACGCCTGGGAAACCAGAAGAGACTGCACTGCACACATCTCTGATGCCAGAGGAAAACACCAAACGCCATCTGGAACCCTGGTGCACTGAAGCTCTCGGAAAGGGCAGCGCAGATCTTCCTGGTTGCTGCCGCCGCAGTGAGCTCATAAGCAACACCCCACAAGCAAACTTGAGCCTCGGGACCACAGGTAAGACCAACTTTTCTGCTGCAAGCGACCTGCCTGGTGAACTCAAGACACAGGCCCACAGGAACATCTGAAGACCTGTAGAGAGGAAAAACTACACGCCCGAAAGCAGAACACTCTGTCCCCATAACTGGCTGAAAGAAAACAGGAAAACAGGTCTACAGCACTCCTGACACATAGGCTTATAGGACAGTCTAGCCACTGTCAGAAATAGCAGAACAAAGTAACACTAGAGATAATCTGATGGCGAGAGGCAAGCTCAGGAACCCAAGCAACAGAAACAAAGACTACATGGCATCATCAGAGCCCAATTCTCCTACCAAAAAAAAAAACACGGAATATCCAACCACAACAGAAAAGCAAGATCTAGTTTCAAAATCATATTTGATCATGATGCTGGAGGACTTCAAGAAATACGTGAAGAACTCCCTTAGAGAAACACAGGAAAACATTAATAAACAAGTAGAAGCCTACAGAGAGGAATCGCAAAAATCCCTGAAAGAATTTCAGGAAAACACAATCAAACAGTTGAAGGAATTAAAAATGGAAATAGAAGCAATCAAGATAGAACACATGGAAACAACCCTGGATATAGAAAACCAAAAGAAGAGACAAGGAGCTGTAGATACAAGCTTCACCAACAGAATACAAGAGATGGAAGAAAGAATCTCAGGAGCAGAAGATTCCATAGAAATCATTGACTCAACTGTCAAAGATAATGTAAAGCAGAAAAAGCTACTGGTAAAAACATACAGGAAATCCAGGACTCAATGAGAAGATCAAAACTAAGGATGATAGGTATAGAAGAGAGTGAAGACTCCCAGATCAATGGACCAGTAAATATCTTCAACAAAATCATAGAAGAAAACTTCCCTAACCTAAAAAAAGAGATACCCATAGGCATACAAGAAGCCTACTTCTGTAGGCTACTCCAAATAGATTGGACCAGAAAAGAAACACCTCGCGTCACATAATAGTCAAAACACCAAACCCACAAAATAAAGAAAGAATATTAAAAGCACTAAGGGAAAAAGGTCAAGTAACATATAAAGGCAGACCTATCAGAATCACACCAGACTTTTCGCCAGAAACTATGAAGGCCAGAAGATCCTGGACTGATGTCATACAGACCCTAAGAGAACACAAATGCCAGCCCAGGTTACTGTACCCTGCAAAACTCTCAATTAACATAGATGGAGAAACCAAGATATTCCATGGCAAAACCAAATTTACACAATATCTTTCTACAAATCCAGCACTACAAAGGATAATAAATGGTAAAGACCAACATAAGGAGGAAAGCTATACCCTAGAAGAAGCGAGAAACTAATCGTCTTGGTAACAAAACAAAGAGAAGAAAAGCACACAAACATAACCTCATATCCAAATATGAATATAACAGGAAGCAATAATCACTATTCCTTAATATCTCTCAACATCAATGGCCTCAACTCCCCAATAAAAAGACATAGATTAACAAACTGGATATGCAACGAGGACCCTGCAATCTGCTGCCTACAGGAAACACACCTCAGAGACAAAGACAGACACTACCTCAGAGTGAAAGGCTGGAAAACAACTTTCCAAGCAAATGGTCAGAAGAAGCAAGCTGGAGTAGCCATTCTAATATCAAATAAAATCAATTTTCAACTAAAAGTCATCAAAAAAGATAAGGAATGACACTTCATATTCATCAAAGGAAAAATCCACCAATATGAACTCTCAATCCTAAATATCTATGCCCCAAATACAAGGGCACCTACATACGTAAAAGAAACCTTACTAAAGCTCAAAACACACATTGCACCTCACACAATAATAGTAGGAGACTTCAACACCCCACTCTCATCAATGGACAGATCATGGACACAGAAATTGAACAGAGACATAGACAGACTAAGAGAAGTCATGAGCCAAATGGACTTAACAGATATTTATAGAACATTCTATCCTAAAGCAAAAGGATATACCTTCTTCTCAGCTCCTCATGGTACTTTCTCCAAAATTGACCATATAATTGGTCAAAAAACAGGCCTCAACAGGTACAGAAAGATAGAAATAATCCCATGCGTGCTATCAGACCACCACAGCCTAAAGCTGGTCTTCAATAACAATAAGGGAAGAACGCCCACATATACGTGGAAATTGAACAATGCTCTACTCAATGATAACCTGGTCAAGGAAGAAATAAAGAAAGAAATTAAAGACTTTTTAGAATTTAATGAAAATGAAGGTACAACATACCCAAACTTATGGGACACAATGAAAGCTGTGTTAAGAGGAAAACTCATAGCGCTGAGTGCCTGCAGAAAGAAACAGGAAAGAGCATATGTCACCAGCTTGACAGCACACCTAAAAGCTCTAGAACAAAAAGAAGCAAATACACCCAGGAGGAGTAGAAGGCAGGAAATAATCAAACTCAGAGCTGAAATCAACCAAGTAGAAACAAAAAGGACCATAGAAAGAATCAACAGAACCAAAAGTTGGTTCTTTGAGAAAATCAACAAGATTGATAAACCCTTAGCCAGACTAACGAGAGGACACAGAGAGTGTGTCCAAATTAACAAAATCAGAAATGAAAAGGGAGACATAACTACAGATTCAGAAGAAATTCAAAACATCATCAGAACTTACTATAAAAGCCTATATTCAACAAAACTTGAAAATCTGCAGGAAATGTTCAATTTCCTAGACAGATACCAGGTACCAAAGTTAAATCAGGAACAGATAAACCAGTTAAACAACCCCATAACTCCTAAGGAAATAGAAGCAGTCATTAAAGGTCTCCCAACCAAAAAGAGCCCAGGTCCAGACGGGTTTAGTGCAGAATTCTATCAGACCTTCATAGAAGACCTCATACCAATATTATCCAAACTATTCCACAAAATTGAAACAGATGGAGCACTACCGAATTCCTTCTATGAAGCCACAGTTACTGTTATACCTAAACCACACAAAGACCCAACAAAGAAAGAGAACTTCAGACCAATTTCCCTTATGAAATTCGACGCAAAAATACTCAATAAAATTCTGGCAAACCGAATCCAAGAGCACATCAAAACAATCATCCACCATGATCAAGTCGGCTTCATCCCAGGCATGCAGGGATGGTTTAATATACGGAAAACCATCAACGTGATCCATTATATAAACAAACTGAAAGAACAAAACCACATGATCATTTCATTAGATGCTGAGAAAGCATTTGACAAAATTCAACACCCCTTCATGATAAAAGTCCTGGAAAGAATAGGAATTCAAGGCCCATACCTAAACATAGTAAAAGCCATATACAGCAAACGAGTTGCTAACATTAAACTAAATGGAGAGAAACTTGAAGCAATCCCACTAAAATAGGGACTAGACAAGGCTGCCCACTCTCTCCCTACTTATTCAATATAGTTCTTGAAGTTCTAGCCAGAGCAATCAGACAACAAAAGGAGGTCAAGGGGATACAGATCAGAAAAGAAGAAGTCAAAATATCACTATTTGCAGATGATATGATAGTATATTTAAGTGATCCCAAAAGTTCCACCAGAGAACTACTAAAGCTGATAAACAACTTCAGCAAAGTGGCTGGGTATAAAATTAACTCAAATAAATCAGTTGCCTTCCTCTACACAAAAGAGAAACAAGCCGAGAAAGAAATTAGGGAAACGACACCCTTCACAATAGACCCGAATAATATAAAGTACCTCGGTGTGACTTTAACCAAGCAAGTAAAAGATCTGTACAATAAGAACTTCAAGACACTGAGGAAAGAAATTGAAGAAGACCTCAGAAGATGGAAAGATCTCCCATGCTCATGGATTGGCAGGATTAATATAGTAAAAATGGCCATTTTACCAAAAGCAATCTACAGATTCAATGCAATCCCCATCAAAATACCAATCCAATTCTTCAAAGAGTTAGACAGAACAATTTGCAAATTCATCTGGAATAACAAAAAACCCAGGATAGCTAAAGCTATCCTCAACAATAAAAGGACTTCAGGGGGAATCACTATCCCTGAACTCAAGCAGTATTACAGAGCAATAGTGATAAAAACTGCATGGTATTGGTACAGAGACAGACAGATAGACCAATGGAATAGAAATCAGTAGTCCTCCTTTATACAAATGATAAACAGATAGAGAAAGAAGTTAGAGAAATAACATCCTTAACAATAGCCACAAATAATATAAAATATATTCGTATAACTAACAAACCAACTGAAAGATCTGCATGACAAGAACTTCACATCCATGAAGAAAGAGACTGAAGATCTCAAAAGATGGAAAGATCTCCTGTGCACATGGATAGGTAGGATTAAGACAGTGAAAATGACCATCTTACCAAAAACAATGCACAGATGCAATGCACTCCCCATCACAATTTCAACACAATTTTTATAGACCTTGAAAAAGCAATTCTCAACTTCATATGGAAAAACAAAAACAGGACAGCCAAAACAATCCTAAACAATAAAAGAACATCAGGAGGAGTCATCATCCCTGACCTAAAGCTGTGCTACAGAGCAGTAGTGATAAAAACTGCATGGTATTACTACACACAGACATGTTTATCAATGGAATCTAATCAAAGACCAAGAAATAAACCCATGCACCTATGCACACATGATTTTTGATAAAGAAGCCAAACCATACAATGAAAAATAGAAAGCATCTTCAACAAATGCTGCTGGTCTAGCTGAATGTCTACATACATAAGAATGAAAATAGATCTATATTTATCACCCTCTACAAAACTCAAGTCCAAGTGGTTGAAAGACCTCAACATAAAACCAGATCCACTAACTCTCCTAAGTGGGAATAGCCTTGAACACATTGGTGCAGGAGACAATTTCTCAAGGAGATCACCAATAGCTCAGGCTATAAGATCAACAATTGATAAGTGGGACCTCATGAAACTGCAAAGCTTCTGTAAGGCAAAAGACACTGTCAATAGGACAAAACAGCAGCCTACACATTGGGAAAAGATCTTTACCAACCCTACATCTGACAGAGGACTAATATCCAAAATCTACAACAAGCTCAAGAAGTTAAATACTAACAATCCAAATAACCCAGTTAAATAATGGGGAACAGAGCTAAACAGAATTCTCAACAGAGGAAACTCAAATGGCTGACAAGCACTTAAAAAAGTGTTCAAATTCCTTAGTCACCAGGGAAATGCAAATCAAAACAACTCTGAGGTTCTATCTTACACCCATTAGAATGGCTAAGATCAAAAACTCAAGAGATACCACATGCTGGGGAGGATGTGAAACAGGGGAACACTTCTTCATTGCTGGTATAAGTACAAACTTGTACAACTACTTTGGAAATCAATTTAGCAGTTTCTCAGGAAACAAGGAATAGTTATACTTCAAGACCCAGCTCCTGGGCCTAGACACCATTCCTGGGCATACACCCAAATGATGCTGCAACATGCCACAAAGACACTTCCACAAGTATGTTCATAGCAGCTTTATTCATAATAGCCAGGAACTGGAAACAACCTAGATGTCATTCAACTGAAAAATGGACAAAGAAAATGAGGTACTTCTACACAGTGAAATGCTATTCAGTTATTAAAAACAGACAGCATGAATTTTGCAGGCAAATGGGTGGAACTTGAAATGATCATCTTGAGTGAGATAGATAATCAGTCCCAAAAGGAGAGGCATGTTATGTACTCACTTATAAGTGGATATTATCCATAAAATACAGGTTCCATGAGATACTACACAGACCCAAAGAAGCTAAACAAGAAGGAAGGCCCAAGTAAGGAACCTGGAAACTCACTTAGAAGAAGGAATGGTCATAAGATGCAGATGGAGGGAGGGAACTAGGAGATAGATGGGATGAGGAGAGGTATTGGGGACAGGGTTCAGGATCAGGTACAGGGAACAACAGGAGAGATACCATGATGGCCATGAAAATGAATGAAAATCTGCAACTGACAGGGGTAAGGAGGCGGTAGGCATCTCCAGGAAGGAACAGAGACCTGGGATAAGGGAAGCACCCAAAAATCAATGGAGGTGACCTTAGCTATGACAACAATGAGGACATGGAGTCTGAAGAGGCCACCTCCTGTAGCCAGGCAGGAACCCCTGTGGAACGATACACATCAACCTACCAACAAAACTTTCAACCCAAAATTTATCCTGTCGATAAGAAATGCAAGCATGGGGGATGGAGCAGAAACTGAGGGGATGGCCAAACAATAACCCTCCCAAATTGAGACCCATCCCCTGGGCAAGCACCAACCCCTGATCCTATTAATGGTACTCTTGTTCTTGGAGACAGGGGCATGTTGTCCTCTGAGAAGCTCACTCAGCAGCTGACTCAGACAGATACAGACGCTCACAACCAGTGGGTGGAGCTTAGGGAGTCTTAAGGAAGAACAGGAGGAAGGATTGAAGACCCAGAAGGATACTCCACAGGAAGACCAACAGAGTAAACTAACCTGGACCCTTGGGGCTGTCAGAGACTGAACAACCAGCCAAAGAACAAACACAGGCTGGACATAGACCTCACTATACATATGCAGCAGATGTGCTGCTTGGTCTCCATGTGGGTCCTGAACAACTGGAGCAGGGGCTATATCAAAAGCTGTCGCCTGCATGTGGGATATGTTCTTCTGGCTAAGATGCCTTGTCTGTCCTCAGTTGGAAAAGAAACACCTAACCTTGTGAGGACTTGAAGGGCCAGTGTAGGTGATTCCTTTCCCACTGAGGCCCTGACTCTCTAAGAGGAGGAGAGGATTCTACTAGGATTCTCCACCATGGCATTTCAGCTTTCCAACTGTTTGCTAAACACTTCAATTTTTCTTCTCAAAATAAACCATATTATCTTCTTTACCCACAACTATACAACAATCTACTCTTCCTCATCTGTTTGTAATAGGGATTGCTTATTTGGCCAGACCTAACAATACAAAGACAACCTTTCATTCCTTGTCTTTCTCCCATATAATACCATTGAGAAGATAATCATCTTTTACGTAACATCATTCTTTTAACACAGGAAGATCTCGATGATGAGGTAAAGCACTACTTCACAACTACAATCACTAAATATTTCTTGAAGGATCAGCATGATTAGAGGCAAATGTTTAAGTATAAAACATGAAATGATTATTTAAATTAGCAAACGGGTGGCTCAGTAGACACAAGTTATCTTCTGATCTCTCTCCACGTGCTGTGGCATACATACCTATATACATACACAATAAATTAGATAGATATATAGATAGATACATAGATACATAGACAGACAATAGACAGACAAATAGAAACATAGAATATGTAGGTGGATGGATGGATGGATGGATGGATGGATGGATGGATGGATGGATGGATGGATGGATGGATACATAAATAAATAAGTTTTATAAAACTTTTTGTATTTTAAACATGAAGCCAACCCTACAGAAATCCTTATGGTCCTTTTTTACTATATCAATCCTGCCAATCCATGAACATGGGAGATCTTTCCATCTTCTGAGATCTTCACTTTCTTTTCTTCAGAGACTTGATGTTCTTGTCATACAGACATTTCACGTGCTCGGTTAGAGTCACACCAAGGTATTTTGTATTATGAAGTGTGTCTCAGCCTGTTTATCCTTTCAGTGGAGGAAGGCCACTGATTTGTTTGAGTTAATTTTATATCCAGCCACTTTTCTGAAGTTGTTTGTCAGGTTTAGGAGTTCTCTGGTGGAATCTTTGGGGTCACTTAAGTATATTATCACATCATCTACAAATAGTGATATTTTGACTCTGTCCTTTCCAATTTGTATCACTTTGAAGCCACAATTACACTTATACCTAAACCATGTGAAGACCCTACAAAGAAAGAAAACTTCAGACCAATTTCCCTTATGAATGTCAATGCAAAAATACTCGATAAAATTCTCACAAACTGAATTCAAGAATACATCAAAGGATCAGCCATCATGATCAAGTGGACTTCATCCCAGAGATGCAGGGATGGTTATATATATGAAGATCCATCAATATAAGCCACTATATAAACAAACTCAAAAAACCACATGGTAATCTCATTGGATGCTGAGAAAGCATTTGACAATACCCCTTTATGATAAAAGTCCTGTAAAGATCAGGAATGCAAGACCCAGAGCTAAACATAGTAAAAGCAATATACAACAAACTACTAGCCAACATCAAACTAAATGGAGAGAAACTTATAGCAATCCCACTAAAATCAGGGGACTAGACAAGACTCCCCACTCTCTCCCTACCTATTCAATGTAATACTTGAAGTCTTAGCCAGAGTTATTAGACAACAAAAACTGATTAATAATTTTTAACCAGTAATTAAATACAGATATTAATGAATGCGTTTATAGCAACATTGAATCCATATTTAACCTTGTTCCTGAGTCTCTTGTGATGTTAGGCTACTAAGTCTTGAGATCACTTTACACATAATGCATAAATACCTTGCCTGTAAGCAATCACATTTTACACTTGATCTTAGCCAAAAGGCCGAGAAGCAATAGCAATCACATTTTATTTTTTTTTTTTATTAACTTGAGTATTTCTTATATACATTTCAAGTGTTATTCCCTTTCCCGGTTTCCGGGCAAACATCCCCCTCCCCCCTCCCCTTCCTTATGGGTGTTCCCCTCCCAACCCTCCCCCCATTGCCGCCCTCCCCCCATAGACTAGTTCACTGGGGGTTCAGTCTTAGCAGGACCCAGGGCTTCCCCTTCCACTGGTGCTCTTACTAGGATATTCATTGCTACATATGGGGTCAGAGTCCAGGGTCAGTCCATGTATAGTCTTTAGGTAGTGGCTTAGTCCCTGGAAGCTCTGGTTGCTTGGCATTGTTGTACTTTTGGGGTCTCGAGCCCCTTCAAGCTCTTCCAGTTCTTTCTCTGATTCCTTCAATAGGGGACCTATTCTCAGTTCAGTGGTTTGCTGCTGGCATTCGCCTCTATATTTGCTGTATTCTGGCTGTGTCTCTCAGGAGCGATCTACATCCAGCTCCTGTCGGTCTGCACTTCTTTGCTTCATCCATCTTGTCTAATTGGGTGGCTGTATATGTATGGGCCACATGTGGGGCAGGCTCTGAATGGGTGTTCCTTCAGTCTCTGTTTTAATCTTTGCCTCTCCCTTCCCTGCCAAGGGTATTCTTTTTCCTCATTTAAAGAAGGAGTGAAGCATTCACATTTTGATCATCCGTCTTGAGTTTCGTTTGTTCTAGGGATCTAGGGTAATTCAAGCATTTGGGCTAATAGCCACTTATCAATGAGTGCATACCATGTATGTCTTTCTGTGATTGGGTTAGCTCACTCAGATGATATTTTCCAGTTCCGACCATTTGCCTACGAATTTCATAAACTCGTTGTTTTTGATAGCTGAGTAATATTCCATTGTGTAGATGTAACACATTTTCTGTATCCATTCCTCTGTTGAAGGGCATCTGGGTTCTTTCCATTTTCTGGCTATTATAAATAAGGCTGCGATGAACATAGTGGAGCACGTGTCTCTTTTATATGTTGAGGCATCTTTTGGGTATATGCCCAAGAGAGGTATAGCTGGATCCTCAGGCAGTTCAATGTCCAATTTTCTGAGGAACCTCCTGACTGATTTCCAGAATGGTTTTACCAGTCTGCAATCCCACCAACAATGGAGGAGTGTTCCTCTTTCTCCACATCCTCGCCAGCATCTGCTGTCACCTGAGTTTTTGATCTTAGCCAATCGCACTGGTGTGAGGTGAAATCTCAGGGTTGTTTTGATTTGCATTTCCCTTATGACTAAAGATGTTGAACATTTCTTTAGGTGTTTCTCAGCCATTCGGCATTCCTCAGCTGTGAATTCTTTGTTTAGCTCTGAACCCCATTTTTTAATAGGGTTATTTGTTTCCCTGCGGTCTAACTTCTTGAGTTCTTTGTATATTTTGGATATAAGGCCTCTATCTGTTGTAGGATTGGTAAAGATCTTTTCCCAATCTGTTGGTTGCCGTTTTGCCCTAACCACAGTGTCCTTTGCCTTACAGAAGCTTTGCAGTTTTATGAGATCCCATTTGTCGATTCTTGATCTTAGAGCATAAGCCATTGGTGTTTTGTTCAGGAAATTTTTTCCAGTGCCCATGTGTTCCAGATGCTTCCCTAGTTTTTCTTCTATTAGTTTGAGTGTGTCTGGTTTGATGTGGAGGTCCTTGATCCACTTGGACTTAAGCTTTGTACAGGGTGATAAGGATGGATCGATCTGCCTTCTTCTACATGTTGCCCTCCAGTTGAACCAGCACCATTTGCTGAAAATGCTATCTTTTTTCCATTGGATGGTTTTGGCTCCTTTGTCAAAAATCAAGTGACCATAGGTGTGTGGGTTCATTTCTGGGTCTTCAATTCTATTCCATTGGTCTATCTGTCTGTCTCTGTACCAATACCATGCAGTTTTTATCACTATTGCTCTGTAATACTGCTTGAGTTCAGGGATAGTGATTCCCCCTGAAGTCCTTTTATTGTTGAGGATAGCTTTAGCTATCCTGGGTTTTTTGTTATTCCAGATGAATTTGCAAATTGTTCTGTCTAACTCTTTGAAGAATTGGATTGGTATTTTGATGGGGATTGCATTGAATCTGTAGATTGCTTTTGGTAAAATGGCCATTTTTACTATATTAATCCTGCCAATCCATGAGCATGGGAGATCTTTCCATCTTCTGAGGTCTTCTTCAATTTCTTTCCTCAGTGTCTTGAAGTTCTTATTGTACAGATCTTTTACTTGCTTGGTTAAAGTCACACCGAGGTACTTTATATTATTCGGGTCTATTGTGAAGGGTGTCGTTTCCCTAATTTCTTTCTCGGCATGTTTCTCTTTTGTGTAGAGGAAGGCAACTGATTTATTTGAGTTAATTTTATACCCAGCCACTTTGCTGAAGTTGTTTATCAGCTTTAGTAGTTCTCTGGTGGAACTTTTGGGATCACTTAAATATACTATCATATCATCTGCAAATAGTGATATTTTGACTTCTTCTTTTCTGATCTGTATCCCCTTGACCTCCTTTTGTTGTCTGATTGCTCTGGCTAGAACTTCAAGAACTATATTGAATAAGTAGGGAGAGAGTGGGCAGCCTTGTCTAGTCCCTGATTTTAGTGGGATTGCTTCAAGTTTCTCTCCATTTAGTTTAATGTTAGCAACTCGTTTGCTGTATATGGCTTTTACTATGTTTAGGTATGGGCCTTGAATTCCTATTCTTTCTAGGACTTTTATCATGAAGGGGTGTTGAATTTTGTCAAATGCTTTCTCAGCATCTAATGAAATGATCATGTGGTTTTGTTCTTTCAGTTTGTTTATATAATGGATCACGTTGATGGTTTTCCGTATATTAAACCATCCCTGCATGCCTGGGATGAAGCCGACTTGATCATGGTGGATGATTGTTTTGATGTGCTCTTGAATTCGGTTTGCCAGAATTTTATTGAGTATTTTTGCGTCGATATTCATAAGGGAAATTGGTCTGAAGTTCTCTTTCTTTGTTGTGTCTTTGTGTGGTTTAGGTATAAGAGTAATTGTGGCTTCGTAGAAGGAATTCGGTAGGGCTCCATCTGTTTCAATTTTGTGGAATAGTTTGGATAATATTGGTATGAGGTCTTCTATGAAGGTTTGATAGAATTCTGCACTAAACCCGTCTGGACCTGGGCTCTTTTGGTTGGGAGACCTTTAATGACTGCTTCTATTTCCTTAGGAGTTATGGGGTTGTTTAACTGGTTTATCTGTTCCTGATTTAACTTCGATACCTGGTATCTGTCTAGGAAATTGTCCATTTCCTGAAGATTTTCAAATTTTGTTGAATATAGGTTTTTATAGTAAGATCTGATGATTTTTTGAATTTCCTCCGAATCTGTAGTTATGTCTCCCTTTTCATTTCTGATTTTGTTAATTTGGACACACTCTCTGTGTCCTCTCGTTAGTCTGGCTAAGGGTTTATCTATCTTGTTGATTTTCTCAAAGAACCAACTTTTGGTTCTGTTGATTCTTTCTATGGTCCTTTTTGTTTCTACTTGGTTGATTTCAGCTCTGAGTTTGATTATTTCCTGCCTTCTACTCCTCCTGGGTGTATTTGCTTCTTTCTGTTCTAGAGCTTTTAGGTGTGCTGTCAAGCTGCTGACATATGCTCTTTCCTGTTTCTTTCTGCAGGCTCTCAGCGCTATGAGTTTTCCTCTTAGCACAGCTTTCACTGTGTCCCATAAGTTTGAGTATGTTGTATCTTCATTTTCATTAAATTCTAAAAAGTTTTTAATTTCTTTCTTTATTTCTTCATTGACCAGGTTATCATTGAGTAGAGCATTGTTCAATTTCCACGTATATGTGGGCATTCTTCCCTTATTGTTATTGAAGACCAGTTTTAGGCCGTGGTGGTCCGATAGCACGCATGGGATTATTTCTATCTTTCTGTACCTGTTGAGGCCCGCTTTTTGACCAATTATATGGTCAATTTTGGAGAAAGTACCATGAGGAGCTGAGAAGAAGGTATATCCTTTTGCTTTAGGATAGAATTTTCTATAAATATCCGTTAAGTCCATTTGGCTCATGACTTCTCTTAGTCTGTCTACATCACTGTTTAATTTCTGTTTCCATGATCTGTCCATTGATGAGAGTGGGGTGTTGAAATCTCCCACTATTATTGTGTGAGGTGCAATGTGTGTTTTGAGCTTTAGTAAGGTTTCTTTTACGTATGTAGGTGCCCTTGTATTTGGGGCATAGATATTTAGGATTGAGAGTTCGTCTTGGTGGATTTTTCCTTTGATGAATATGAAGTGTCCTTCCTTATCTTTTTTGATGACTTTTAGTTGGAAATTGATTTTATTTGATATTAGAATGGCTACTCCAGCTTGCTTCTTCTGACCATTTGCTTGGAAAGTTGTTTTCCAGCCTTTCACTCTGAGGTAGTGTCTGTCTTTGTCTCTGAGGTGTGTTTCCTGTAGGCAGCAGAATGCAGGGTCCTCGTTGCATATCCAGTTTGTTAATCTATGTCTTTTTATTGGGGAGTTGAGGCCATTGATATTGAGAGATATTAAGGAATAGTGATTATTGCTTCCCGTTATATTCATATTTGGATGTGAGGTTATGTTTGTGTGCTTTTATTCTCTTTGTTTTGTTGCCAAGACGATTAGTTTCTTGCTTCTTCTAGGGTATAGCTTGCCTCCTTATGTTGGGCTTTACCATTTATTATCCTTTGTAGTGCTGGATTTGTAGAAAGATATTGTGTAAATTTGGTTTTGTCATGGAATATCTTGGTTTCTCCATCAATGTTAATTGAGAGTTTTGCTGGATACAGTAACCTGGGCTGGCATTTGTGTTCTCTTAGGGTCTGTATGACATCAGTCCAGGATCTTCTGGCCTTCATAGTTTCTGGCGAGAAGTCTGGTGTGATTCTGATAGGTCTCCCTTTATATGTTACTTGACCTTTTTCCCTTACTGCTTTTAATATTCTTTCTTTATTTTGTGCGTTTGGTGTTTTGACAATTATGTGACGGGAGGTGTTTCTTTTCTGGTCCAATCTATTTGGAGTTCTGTAGGCTTCTTGTATGTCTATGGGTATCTGTTTTTTTAGGTTAGGGAAGTTTTCTTCTATGATTTTGTTGAAGATATTTACTGGTCCTTTGAGCTGGGAGTCTTCACTCTCTTCTATACCTATTATCCTTAGGTTTGATCTTCTCATTGAGTCCTGGATTTCCTGTATGTTTTGGACCAGTAGCTTTTTCCGCTTTACATTATCTTTGACAGTTGAGTCAATGATTTCTATGGAATCTTCTGCTCCTGAGATTCTCTCTTCCATCTCTTGTATTCTGTTGGTGAAACTTGTATCTACAGCTCCTTGTCTCTTCTTTTGGTTTTCTATATCCAGGGTTGTTTCCATGTGTTCTTTCTTGATTGCTTCTATTTCCATTTTTAATTCCTTCAACTGTTTGATTGTGTTTTCCTGGAATTCTTTCAGGGATTTTTGCGATTCCTCTCTGTAGGCTTTTACTTGTTTATTAATGTTTTCCTGTGCTTCCCTAAGTGTGTTCATGTCTTTCTTGAAGTCCTCCAGCATCATGATCAAATATGATTTTGAAACTAGATCTTGCTTTTCTGGTGTGTTTGGATATTCCATGTTTGTTTTGGTGGGAGAATTGGGCTCCGATGATGGCATGTAGTCTTGGTTTCTGTTGCTTGGGTTCCTGCGCTTGCCTCTCGCCATCAGATTATCTCTAGTGTTACTTTGTTCTGCTATTTCTGACAGTGGCTAGACTGTCCTATAAGCCTGTGTGTCAGGAGTGCTGTAGACCTGTTTTCCTCTCTTTCAGTCAGTTATGGGGACAGAGTGTTCTGCTTTCGGGCGTGTAGTTTTTCCTCTCTACAGGTCTTCAGCTGTTCCTGTGGGCCTGTGTCTTGAGTTCACCAGGCAGCTTTCTTGCAGCAGAAAATTTGGTCTTACCTGTGGTCCCGAGGCTCAGGTTCGCTCGTGGGGTGCTGCCCAGGGGCTCTCTGCAGCGGCAGCAACCAGGAAGACCTGTGCCGCCCCTTCCGGGAGCTTCAGTGCACCAGGGTTCCAGATGGTCTTTGGCTTTTTCCTCTGGCGTCCGAGATGTGTGTGCAGGGAGCAGTCTCTTCTGGTTTCCCAGGCTTGTCTGCCTCTCTGAAGGTTTAGCTCTCCCTCCCACGGGATTTGGGTGCCGAGAACTGTTTATCCGGTCTGTTTCCTTCAGGGTCCGGCGGTGTCTCTGGCAGGGGTCCTGCCGCTCCTGGGCCCTCCCCCACGGGAGCCCAGAGGCCTTATACAGTTTCCTCTTGGGCCAGGGATGTGGGCAGGGGTGAGCAGTGTTGGTGGTCTCTTCTGCTCTGCAGCCTCATGAGTGCCCACCTGACCAGGCGGTTGGGTCTCTCTCTCACCGGGTCTGGGAGCAGAGAGCTGCTGCGGGCCGGGCAGCAATCACATTTTAAATGTATGTTCAGTTGCTGATTTCCTAACAAGGTTCCGATTTCAGTATTGGTTAATACAATGTAGACTTCATCAGCTAAGGACAAGAATGGAGAGATCCAATCAGGTCACTCAGAGATTAACTCCAAAGACGCATTACACTGGGTTTCTACGTTGTAAAATCTGATTAATAGATGAAGTAAGATCTATTTTCTTCTCCTCTTGATTATTGCATTTTCATAACCTTCTTTAATGTTGGTTTTATAGAAAAGGATGAACAGTGACCTATAGTCTTCTTCCTCAAACACACCAATCTCACTGAACAGAAACTGAAAGCAGCTATAATTAACTAGAGGAAAGATTTTTTAACTCAGAAGTTGCTTCTTTTATAACATTTAGTGTAATAGGAAGAAAATGACTATAAAAGAAACATAATTATCTCAGAGTTTGTTGGACAGATTCAGACACTATAATCATACTGCTAAATTTAGATGTAAATTTGAGTGTGATTTGTGAGAAATGTACGGATTTAAATATACAAGGTTCATATTCATTAACTCTGTGGAAAATATTTACAAGTAAGATGTCAGAAATTTGTTATATTCAAACTTTTTTTTGAAACTGGATTACACATACCCTTAGTCAAGACCTTGAGGCACACTTTACTCTGGGCCATATCTTACGCTAGAAGCTACATAAGAACGATGGAAGAAGGAGTGGTTTGTTTATTCTTCACCTGTTTGCCTTCACTTTGCGAACACATCCATCCTTTGCTGGCATTGCAGCCTATTTCTTTGGGATTCCAACTTAAGCAGGAGACCAGACTCGTGGGACTGAGCAACAACTAGATTCTTGGACTTTCCATTTATAGCTGGCCATTGTTGGATTGGTTAGAACTCAGTGTGTAAGTCATTCCAATAAATTCTCTCTCTCTCTCTCTCTCTCTCTCTCTCTCTCTCTCTCTCTCTCTCTCTCTCTCTGTAAGAGGAGTTCCCAACCTCCACCCAATGTTTGGCTGTGGATATCTGCATGATTTAGTTGACTACTGAGTGGAGCCTCTCAGAGGGCAGTTATGCTAGCTAGGCTCCTGTCTGCAAACATAACAGAGTATCATTAACAGTGTCAAGGATTTGTGCTTGCCCATTGGTTGGGTCTCAAGTTGGGCCATTTATTGCTTGACCATTCCCTCAGTTTCTGCTCCATCTTTGTCCCTGTATTTCTGTTAGAGAGGACAAATTTTGGGTTGAAAGTTTTGTAGGGGGGTTGGTGTCCTTATCCTTCCATTGAGAACCCTTATTGGCTACAAGAGGTGGCCTCTTCAGGTTCCATATCCCCACTGTTATGCATCCCAGCTAAGGTTACTTGAATTGATACTTGGAAGTCTCCCCCCATCCCGGGTCTCTGCCGTGTCCTAAAGATATCCCCTATGCTCCTACTCGCTGCAACTACAGATTTCCATTCATTCTTCTGGCCCTCTGACCCTCCTGTCTCTCCTCACACCTGATCCTAAACCTCCATTCCCCTCCCCATTCCCTCTCCTAACCATTCCCTCCCTTCCTCTGTCTCCTATGAAACAGACAGGTTGATCAATGGTATTGAATCAAAGATGTAAAAATAAACCCACACACCCATGGACACTTATTTTTGTTTAATAAAGAAGCCAAAACCATGCAATGGAAAAAAATCAGGCATCTTTAACAAATGGTGCTGATCTAACTGGATTTCTAAATGTAGAAGAATGCAAATATTTCCAAACGTATCACCCTGCATAAAATTCAAGTGCATGGAACTGGAAAATATCATTCTGAGTGAGCTAACCCAATCACAGAAAGACACACATGGTATGCACTCATTGATAAGTGGATATTAGCCCAAATGCTCTAATTACCCTAGATGCCTAGAACAATGAAACTCAAGACGGATGATCAAAATGTGAATGCTTCACTCCTTCTTTAAAAGGGGAACAAGAATACCCTTGGCAGGGAATAGAGAGGCAAAGATTAAAACAGACACAAAAGGAACACCCATTCAGAGCCTGCCCCACATGTGGCCCATACATATACAGCCATCAAACTAGATAAGATGGATGAAGCAAAGAAGTGCAGGCTGACACAAACCGGATGTAGATCTCTCTTGAGAGACACAGCCAATACATAGGCAAATGCCAGCAGCAAACCACTGAGCTGAAAACGGGACCTCCCCATTGAAGGGATCAGAGAAAGGACTGAAAGAGCTTGAAGAGGCTCGAGACCCCATATGTACAACAATGCCAAGCAACCAGAGCTTCCAGGGACTAAGCCACTACCTAAAGACTATACATGGAGTGACCCTGGACTCTGACCTCATAGGTAGCAGTGAATATCCTAGTAAGAGCACCAGTGGAAGGGGAAGCCCCTGGTCCTGCCAAGACTGAACCCCCAGTGAACATGATTGTTGGGGGGAGGGCGGTATTGGGGGGAGGATGGGGAGGGGAATGGGGACGGGGAGGGGTTAGGGGGATGTTGGCCCAGAAACTGGGAAAGGGAATAACAATTGAAATGTAAATAAGAAATACCCAAGTTAATAAAGATGGAGAAAAAAAAATTCAAGTGCAAGTGAATAAAAGACCTCAATATAAAACCAGATACACTATATCCCATAGAAGAGAAAGAGGAGAATGTCCTTGACTGCATTGGTACAGGAGACTCCTTCATGAACACAATATCAATGGCTCAGGCTTTAAGATCAACAATTGAAATTTATACCTCATGAAATTGCAAAGCTTCTATAAGGCAAAGGACACTCTCAATAGGACAAAATGCAGCCTACGATTAACAAAAGAGCTTCACTAACCCTACACCTGTAAAAGGCCTAAGATCCAAAATATACAAAGAACTCAAGAAGTTAGGCTCCAAAAAAAAAGCTAAATAATCCAATTTAAAAATAGGGCACAGAATTAAATAGAGAGTTCTTAGCAGAGGAATCTCAAATGGCCGAGAAGCACTTCAAGAAATGTTCAATATCCTTAGTCATCAGGAAAATGCAACTCAAAACGACCCTGAGATTCTACCTTATACAAATTAGAATAGCTAAGATCAAAACTTGAGGGACAGCAGATGCTGGGGAGGATGAAGAAAAATGGAACATTCCTCCACTGCTGTTAGGAATGCAAACTTGGACAACTGCTCTGGAAATCAATCTTGTAGTGAAGTGGAAACTTCCGGTTTCTTTGGAAAGTCAGTTATGTTAAATGAGGTTTTGCTGGGCACCCAGGTGAAGGGATGTTTTGCTAAAGCAGACACGTGAAAAAATGTTTTCCCAAAGCTGACACAGGTGAAAGGCTGTTTTGTCACAGCAGACTTGTGAGAGGACACATGATGTTTAGAAGTCACAGACAGGAGCATCGGTCTGTTTTGCTCTGCCTCACTGTTCTTCACAAACAGTACACATATATTGGTTCGCCTTACATTGTTTTGGTGAGTTTCACTGATGGTGACTTGATAGAAACCTACCAAAGAATTTCTCGTGAGCATCCTATGGCTTCTTGCCACTTCCTTGGACCTGGGAGGATTGGTGAGCCTCCCAGTTTCTTCTGGATTAACCTGGACTTTCTGATTACTGTAAGGTGTCTGCTGAGTATGCAGCTGCTGATTTGTGAGTGGTGATTGCCGAATGGGCTGGACTACCACTGCTATTAGTGCTGGATTTTGCTAGAAGATTGGACAATGAATATTGGACTCACCCACAAAGAACTAGTTCTAAACAGGTCTATTTCCCCATGTACTAATAACTTTTTCCCACCACTTGTGGTAGGTGGTGGGCTAGAGAAGTTGAACCCTTATTAAAAGCAGGTTTAGAGAAACTTTATGCCAATATGGTTTTCTCAGAAAATTGGACATAATATTACCTAAGGACCCAGCTATACCACTTCTGGGCATATACCCAAAAGATGCTCATATAACAAGGACACTTGCTCCACTATGTTCATAGCAGCTTTATTTGTAATAGCAAGAAACTGGAAACAACCCAGATGACCCTCAACTGAGAATGGATAAAGAAAATGTAGTTCATTTACACATGGGAACACTATTCACCTATTAAACACAAGAACATCATGAATTTTGCAGGCAAATGAATAGAACGAGAAAATATCCTGAGTGAGGTAACCCAGACCCAAAAGGATATACATGGTATACTTAATAATAAGTGGATCTTTAGCCATAAAGTACAGGATACCCATGATGCACTCTGACAGACCCAAAGAAGCTAAATAAAAGTCTTTTTTAATTTAGATTCTGGGATTATTTCCCTCAAGCAAAAACGTAAAATAGGTATTCTTTTATAGAAGTATATTTTTAAGTTAATGTTTTCTTATGTTAATAAGAATATGTCTTTATTAAAGGCAATTAGTTGTTCTTACATATTATGCATTCCTTCTATGTCTAGTGCACATGAAATTGCTGAAGTGCATTGTTCAGTGGCTCTTCAGATCTGTTAGAGCTTAGAGCATGCTGCATACTTTTGAATGTCGGTGTTTTCAACACAGCACTGCGTGGGCATTATCCCGTTGCCTGTGGCTTGTGTTTGGTACTGAAAATTATGCTGTTGAAGATAGTTACTCTTTGGTGCCCGTGACAGAGACTGTGCATTTTCTCATTTGCTTGCTTTTTCAACCACCTTCTGCTCTGCCTTGCCGTATTTTAGAAACTTTAAAGCCGAAAACCATTCTTCATGAAAACTGTCACTGCTAGTGATCCAAGGATGATTTGTTTTTGTTATTCAAATACAGTTTTGGAAGGCTGGATATGGAGCGGAATTATGTAAAACAGGAGGCTGGACATGACAAATTCCTTACTGAAGAAAATGTATTCAAGGCAGTGTGAGTCAAATTGGCAGCTTAGGCAGAAGAAAACAACTCGGGCGTGCAGCCTGCTCATCACACAGGAGCAGAGAGGTTCTGGGGCCAGTAGTTTACAGTTGCAACTTCCAGTCCCAGCATAAATCCTAAGGGCCCATGAGCAGCACAAATCTTGTGGCAGCCAGGTAGTGCTGTACCCCTTTGTGTGTATTCTCAAACAGCAGACTACTTGTTCATTGATCTAGTTAATATTGGCACAAGCGACTAACTGACATTAAAAATTACTTCTATCTAAATGCTGTGATTTTTTTCCCAAAGACTATGCATGCCAGTCTCTCTCGGCTGCATTTGTTAGTCTTTTTCCTTTGGTATACTAACATTTCACTTGCATGCGTTTCCTGCTTATCTTCCTTAGGATTTGTTTCCGCTCTTTGGATCTGAGAATTCACATTTTCATTTGTATTGGGGGAAATATATATCAGTCATGACCTCCCTATTTCTTCCCCAAATTCTGTCAATTAAGAGCTTGTGGGATTCCTTTTGATGTCGCCTTGGGATGCTCTGTCTTTTCTCCTACTGTTTCTACTGCATTTACAAATGGATATCTCCTTAGTACATCTTCAGAAATTCTCTCAGGTCTTTTCCAGTACATTAGTCACTTTATCATTTTAGTTATTAAGAAAACATGACACCTGACAGTTTTTATCCCTGTTTCCGACACATAAGGGTCTGCACACCAGGGCTAAGACAGTAGCTCCACTAAGCACCAAATGCCCAAGATCTTCCTATTTTTTCAACAGCCAAGCTAAAATGAGGTTCACTCTTACAATGGCCATCTGATAGCAAAATGGGTAACCCACTTCCTTCCTGATTGCTTTTCAGGAACATAAAGCCTAAATGAATTGAAAGAAAGCAAATCGTTATGTATTTAAGCAGTTGCAGACTGAGAAGATGGCTTAGCTGGTAAATTGCTTACTGCCCATACATGAGAACCTAAGTTCAGGTCACCAATACCTCTATGAAACCTTGGTCTTAGGGTACATATCTGTAACTCTAGCACTGAGGTGGGATTGGGGGCAGGAAACAAGCAGAGACACAAAACTCATTGGTCAGCCAGACTAGCCAAATTGATGTGTTCCAAGTTTAATGAGAAACTATGTCTCAAAAAATGAAGCAGTCAATGATTGAGGAGGGTACAGAAACCACTATCCTACACATGCACACACATAAGCACATGCACTCATGCACAGATGTATGCATGCCTCCTCCTCCACACAAAAGCACTTGAGCAAAATCAGGAAGACAATGAGGAATATGAAAGAAAAATCCAATAAACAGAAATGCTTTAAAAAATCCATTTGAAATTGTGGAAATGAAAGTTCAACAAGTCAAAATCAAACCTCAATTGGAAAGCCTCATACACCTGCTGGATTAAATACAAAACAGATTATCGGGGCTGGAAGAAAAGGAACACAAATCAAAACATTCAGACAAGAATAAAGAGAAAAGGAAGTGTAGGCAGAAGACACAAGACAAGTGAATCACCATTAAAAGATTAGAATGTATAAATGATGACTAGAGGACAACAAAGAGGGGTGAGCTGCAGGCACAGAAAATAAACTCAATGAGGAAATAGGGAAAAAACTCAAGTCACAAGAAAGAGGCAGACATGGATAAATACGATGCCTTCGGAACCATCTTAGAAAGGAATTTCCCATATTATATCATAGTTAAAATGTTGCACATAAAAAAAGAACATTTAAAATGCTAGGACAAAAATTCCAAATAATATGTAAAAGAAAACCCGAAACTCAGAGACCCAGGAAGGCTTGAAACTATAGCTTCCCCCTAAAAAATCAAATAAATGTAAGTCTATATTACTTGCTGTGCTGAAGAAATGATAATTTGTAACTGAAGAATCCATGAGGCCTTCTATGAAACACAGAAGCTATGGAAAGCCATAGCCACAAGATAGCAATGTCAATGAACTTAAATGGATCCTACACACACGAGAGAAAGATAAACACAACCATGAGAACACGTATGTGGACAGAGAAAGAACTGATCATCACAAAAAACAGCAAAATGACAGAAATTATTGCATCACTCTCAAAAATAATTCTGAATGATAATGGTGTCAGTTTTTTAATTAAAAACAAAGTGAAGATTAGCATTAACCAAACAACAAGCAAACAAAAGCAGATGTGACTCATTGTCTACCTTCAGGTAATACATCTCACTAGCAAAGGCAGTGAAAGGTTAGAATAACAGAGTCCAGATCAGGTGTGGTGACATAAGCTGGTGGCACAGGCTAGAGAAATGGGGCAGGGGGATCATGAGGAAAAGATATACAAAATGTGAAAGTGAGCAGCAAGCTTGAGTACCTGGGCTCTCATCTGTCAAATCAAACTTCAACGCAAAATTATACAGAGACAAAAAAAATGTTACTTCATATTAATAAAAGACAATCCATGAATAAGATATAAGAACAAAATATATGCATAAGTTATAATAACAGTAAACATTATATACGTATCAAATGGTTGTTCATTTTTAAATAACTGTAAAGGGACTCAAACTATAACACACTCAGCTTCATTTTGAGATCTACCCATATTTAAATATATATGTATAGAGTGAATGTGTGCCCAAAATCCATACACCTAAGCCCTAACCCCCTACATCATAGTAGCTACAAGTGGTGCATCCAGAAGATTGCAAGTTAATGCTCTCAAGATGACCCTTATAGAAAGAGGCCTAGCCAAGAAAATCCCTCTCCATCATGAGAACACTCAGCAGAGAGACCCCTTCACCTTCCAAACCTCTAGAACGACTGAGAAGTCGAATCTTGTTGGTAAGCCCACCTGGTTCCAGCCTGATGTGCCTAAGCACTTCCACACTCATCTCCATTGCTCAGTCGGACTTCAGCAGATGGAGCTGTGAGTCTTCTCATCTCACCGAGAACATTGGATCCTTTACACTTTGGGATTAGTAATGATGACTAGGTTTACAATGCTGATCTAAATATTCACAGACGCTTTACACTTTTCTGTGTAAATATTTGTTTTACTATCTCTTTCAAAAAGTTTCCTGTAACTAAACATCTAGGTGTATTTTTTTTTCTCTTTTTTTTTTATTAACTTGAGTATTTCTTATATACATTTCGAGTGTTATTCCCTTTCCCGGTTTCCGGGCAAACATCCCCCTCCCCCCTCCCCTTCCTTATGGGTGTTCCCCTCCCAACCCTCCCCCCATTGCCGTCCTCCCCCCATAGATTAGTTCACTGGGGGTTCAGTCTTAGCAGGACCCAGGGCTTCCCCTTCCACTGGTGCTCTTACTAGGATATTCATTGCTACCTATGGGGTCAGAGTCCAGGGTCAGTCCATGTATATAGTCTTTAGGTAGTGGCTTAGTCCCTGGAAGCTCTGGTTGCTTGGCATTGTTGTACTTTTGGGGTCTCTAGGTGTATTTTTAACAATTTCACTTTTTGAAACAAAATTGTTTTCCAAAGTTGTACCTTTTATTTTTTATACATTAATTTATATATTTATCTCTAACGGCTGATGATTTCTAACACGGAAATGGAAAAAATGTAATGAATTTTAATGTTAAAAAAGAAAACATTAGAAATTATCATGATCTTACAGTATAAAGGTTACAGTAGGTATACATGGAAAATAATTATCTTGCATATTATAAAATAAATATTATAATCTATATAACCGTTTTAAGGATATTAGTTTGATATTGTCAGAAGTTTATCCACAGAAAAGCATAGCTCTCTTGTGTCTTGCATGCCATCGGTGATTAACTACAGCAAAGTCTCAATGTTACTTTCTTATAATTTTAAATTTAGATAAGCTAATATAGAATAAATAAACAAAATTTAGTGTGTAAGATATTAAAATTTTACAAGGGAAAATGTTCTGTGCCATGATTGGGTTCCAACATGTAATATTCTATGTAATACAGCTGTTGTCTAGGACTGCATTCAAATAACATGCTGTCTTCTTTCCTTCACATCATGATTTTATAAATATACAACAGAATGTTATTAAAGCTTCTGAGATATGGTGTTTCAAGCTAGAAAAAATAATCTTATGTGCTACAGAAATTAGATGGTAATTTATATCAAAAGTTAACTTTATTAAAAATGTAGCTGATATATTTCACTGTAGAAAACATCAAAATAATTATGATTCAGTGAATGTAATATAATCTCAAGTGAATTATAACAAAAAAAAATCTGTCTTCCAACTAGCACATTAGTGAGACTTGCCTAATTAAATCAATTGACTTCCAGTAGAAGAGAAGGCCCTAAGTACATTATAACCCTCGTATGAAGAAACAGATGTAATCAGGTACTTACAATGCACATTAGGAAATTGCTGGGAACTGTTTAATATGTGAATTATTTTTGGTATGTAGCAAATCAAAGGTCTAAGAAAGATTTTAAACTCTAGTGTAAATGCATAATGTGCAAATTCAGGTTTTAAAAAAATCTACTCTGCTAATGCTTCTTTTTATAATTAAGCAATGGTGTCCTAAAACCATTTTTATAGAATTTTATATGGGACCATAAAATGCATAAATTAATTTCCTAAGTATAAATGCCATATTAAGGGGTAATTAGAAAGGCCTGAGAGACATTATCATTAGCATACATGCTGCTTCCTTGGTTTTCTGGTGTTTAGGGAATTGTTTTACTTTTCCAGAACATCTTTTCAATACTATGAATAAAATGTACTTAAAAGTTGGAAATATCCTACTATCTTTAAATCTGTTTTTGCGTGTTCCTTTCTCTTTTCTCCTTTATTTATTTTTAGAGAATTCATACACACACACACACACACACACACACACACACACACACTACTTATTTTTTCACAGTCCAGTCATTGCCAGCCTCCTGGTCCATCCCCTCACAGTTCCACATCCCATTCCCCCTCAAGTCTCTCAAGGAATAGATGCATCTTCTCTGACTGAGGCCAGACCAGGCAGTCCTCTGCTGTTTGAGTGCCAGGGGCCTCAGACCAGCTTATGGTGCCTGGTTTGTGACTCAGTGTCCAAGAATTCCATACTGTGTTTATTTCATTCTCCTATTTCCTCCCTCTAACTCACCCGATTATTTTTCGCACTCCTTTTTAAATATATGGTCTCTTATTCGTTAATTATAATTGTTACATATATCGTTTTATGTTTATGAATCTAATATGCTGAGATTATTTAGTATCGTTTATCTATGGTTGAGGCTCACCTCTTGGTATTGGCAAAACATACAAGGGGGCTTGTTCCTGGCAAAGATTAATTTTGTTGTTCCCCTTTTCAGCAACCATTAGTCACTATGAGTACCCAATGACTTTTACAGCCTAAAGTTTGAAGTCTTTCACAGTCATCCCATAGAATAGTTTGTTTTTCTTTATGGCTGAAAATAATTCCAGTATTATATAAACCACATTGTCTTTATTCCTCTATTCTTGAACAGATTGGTTCCATAGAAGAACTCTGAAGAATGGTACTGCAATAAGCTTTCATATGCAATTGTCTCTGAGATACATTGACTTGAAATCTTTGGTATAAATACCGAGGAATAGTAGATCTGGGTCACATGTAATGTCTATTTTTGTGTGCATTTTTTAGTCAAAGTGTGTTACTAACTCAGGGTGATCCTTACACTCAAAGGCTCCCTGCCTCAACCTTCAACTGTTAGAATTACAGTTGTACCATCATACCAAGATTTAAAATCAGTAAACTTGGGAAGGTGAAACTTTGTGGGAGTGTGGAATGCTATAAAGGAAGAAGTAGGGTATAGATATGATATATATTATATAATTTTATATATATAATTTTAAGCAGTAAGTAAAAGGTATTTAAAAGGAAAAAGAAAAATATTTTTGCTCGTTACATAACCCCACAAGTGGCAAATATACAGAGAACAACTAACTGTGAGTTCCCCATCCCCAATTGATACATCTGCAACAAGCCCTATACCTAAGGCTTGGGGAACATCACAAAACAACATGGAAAAGGGAAAAGAAGGATTGTAAGAGCTAGAAGACCAAGACAAGGCATCCAGTGCAAGACAGTGTCTACTATTCATGTCTGCACCAAAGGAATCTCATGGGTACCTAAACAAGACCTAAACACTGATGTTTCACCATAACATGGCAATGTGGATGAGCCAATTTTCACAAGATGTAACTCATAGAAGAGTTCAATGGACAGTTTTTATAGGAGTTTGGTAGATGGGGGCAGGGTGAGGGTGTTAAGCCTAATTCTGACAACAGTGGTCTACATCATGACTCAGAGGGAGCAAAGATTCTAATGGAACGAGAATTATCAAAAGTTCCAGGAAAGTCTGGAAAACACAGTGAAAAATATGTTTTTTCTTGATGTCCCTTACAACTCCAAAATGTTATTTGATTAGTTATTATTCCCTTGAATTTTCATTAAATAGACTTTGCAAAATCATCTTTGGTTGTCAATAACATTCTTGAAATATATAACCAAACTCATAAGGAGGCAAGTGAGTAATAAATTGTCTGTGAATTTAAAACAATCTTATGGACATAAGTAAAATGACCTAAATATTGGAAATGGAATAGAAGAAATAATAATTTTGCTCATTTAGCATGAACAACTGACTCTCTGGCATGTGGTTTCAAAAGATGGCATTCTCAGAGAAAATTCCCTCATTGAGTGTACTTTATAACTCTACATGTTTAAGTCTCCACAGGCTGCTATACTTTTTCATTTCTCTGATCTGACTCATGACTATCGGACATAGACATCTAGAGTATCACTCCACACTACAAATAAAAGTCAAGTGATCTACATGATGGCACCAATCTTGGCTCCATCAGACAGAGAGAAGACTCAGATCAAATGCAAGAAAGTGTAGCAAAATATAAAGAAGGAGCAGGGTCTCTCATGAATAGTGTTATAAGCACTGGGTAGTCTGAGGTGGGGAATAGGTAAGACTGAGAAACTACATACATACAAGTGAAAATTGGTTTCAGTGAATTTCTCAAGGCTAAGTGTTGAGTAGTGTAAGAATGTAAGACACTAGATACCCAGATACAAGGACTGTGAGATGCCAGGGACAGCACTATGGTCTGTGACCTCACAAGGTATCTTAGGGGCCAGAGAAGAGTACTGAAGAAAGCATATCTCATGGAGAAAACTAAAGAGAACATTTGCTGCAACCGTAAGAAGGCCAAATGCTTCACTCCAAGCATCATCTACATGTACTAGGGAGCACAATGGACATGTTGCTGCCAGCAAACGAACACTATTGCTGGCAGAAAAATACAGCAGGAAGGAGTGGCCTTTGGAAAAGGGGCAGAAAAACCAGAACATTGTTCCAGAAGCTCCAGATACTCAGAAACCTACTGAAAACTTATGCTGAGTCTTACAGTGTTAAAATATCCATTCCATGTCTTCACATTGCTAACAAAATGTGTCACAACATGACATAGAGCCTGAAACTAAGGATAGAACATAAATAGCAAAGAAAACTCTGACAACCAACATCCACACAAACGTTGGGAACGATGAGGGAGTGTGGGCCAGCAACGCCCAGAGATGAAACATAGCAACAACAAAACACCAGACCAACCCAACTCCTCAGACACAGTCCCAGCCCGCTGCCTGAAGCCCTGTCAGGTAAACAGCAAGTCACTAGAGACAGTAACCTTATCCACAGCATTTCATTTCTTAATCTGCTACATATCACATATGAAGTCACATTAAAATCAAAGATGGTACTCTAAGAGGTAATAGGGTCAGAAGGCAATGTTTTACAAAGGGACCCAATAGTTGTTGGAAGATTGGGATACATATAAAGAAACAAGGGTTTGGTCTGCTTTTCCTCTATCTACTCTCTGGTCGTGTGATTCCTTTGACCACATTATAGCAGAGCAAGGAGGCCATCGCCATATGACATTTATGACAAATAAATGTCTACACTTGATAAATTACCCAGCCTCTGCTTTTCTGTCACAGCAGCAGAAAATAGAGTACAGAAGGAATTCAGGACTAGAAGCTGAATGTTCTGTAACAGACAGTGAAATGTAGAAGTGGCTTTCACACTGCACAGTAGGTGCTAGAAGCACAGGCTAGGACAGGTCTAGACTGCTACAATCAACTTATTCCAAGGAAGACCAAGACTATGAGAGAAGTGTACACTTTCTCCAAAATTTATTCAGTGGTTGTGACTGGGAAGATGATACAAAACTGCACTGTGTGGGCCCCCTGCTGAAGTCTCCATGGGCATGAATAGCAAGGAAATGAAAGCAGGGGAAAAACCATCACTTTTCTCACAAGGAACATGGTGGGATTGAACCTGTGTCTTGGGACTTAATGAAATAAAGAATGAATGAGGCATCAAGCAGGCTAGCCAGTGAAATAAGCATCCAAACCGCAAAGCAGCTATGTTTTTGTGTGGCCACGCACAGATGACTTAAATGTAGATAAGGGGAAGCAGAGGTTAAGGAGAATATTAGGACTGCCCATATAGAATTAACCAAAATAACTTTAGAAGAAACCAAGCCTGTCTATACCTTAGGTTTGTGTTTCCAGCCTTGAGAGTTGTAGGCTAATAAATTCAATGTCTAAGTCACTGAGTTTGGTATTTGATATAGCAACAACGGAAAAGCAATGCACAGCTAAAGGCAACAAAGGCCTGCACTAAGGAGAGAACAAACCAAGAGCTCAGGGAGAAAGATCAAAAAGATCCTGTGGCTCCTTGAAAGGAAGTAGAATCCTAAAATGCCCAAGGCCTCAGGTCCTCAATATGGTCAAAGAATTCAGGATAGGAGAGGAGTAAAGTCTAAGACTAAGCTCAAAATTCTTTAATTCTTTACAAACTAACCAATTAATGACAGAACTTTCCTGCTACAAACCAGAAAAATTTACTGAGCCACCATTCTCTTCTGAAAGTTTGTGTCTGTGTGTGTGTGTGTTTGTGCATGTGCACCCGTGTGTGTGTGTGTGTGTGTGTGTGTGTGTGTGTGTGAAGGATACAGTGACCAGAAGAAAAAGATTGTATAAATTTGCACAAAGACATTATGAAATCAAAGAAATCAAGATACAGCTCTATAAAGATAGAAATCAAGTAGAGACAGACCTGTGAGACAATGCCAAGAAGTGCATGATGACAGAAGCCTGATAGACCTGTCTCCTGAGAGGCTCTGCCAGAGCCTGACAAATACAGAGTCGAATACAGGAGGCAACAACTGCACAGAGCACAGGGTCCCCAATGGAGGATTAGAGAAGGGACTGAGGGAGCTGAAGGGGGTTCGCAACACCATAGGAAGAACAACAATTCAAACACACAGACACACACACACACACACACACACACACACACATATGCACACACACACATACACACACACAATAAATCTTTATAAATAAGTAAAATTACAACATGCTACATCTCTCTCGGTTTGGCTAAGGAAGCAGGTCTAGCAGAAGTATTACAGAAAAGCAAGTTTTCATATAGGATTTACAAAATTTGGGAAAGTGTAAGCAGAGCTACAAAAATACCCCTATCAAGTTTATCCTAAAACAATGGAGTTGATGAAATGCCAGGACTCACCAGAAATGCTAGGAACATTCCATGGCTGTTAAATGACAATCTGTGGGAAATTCCTAATACGACCATGATGATACCTGCACCTTGCTGTCCCGTGAGAAGGACTCCCATTGTATTTCCTCCTGAGTGTCATGTGAAATGCTAGAATTGCAAACATCTAACCTCTAGTAACTTTGCTGGCACTGAGTCAACCACATACAATTCAGGAAAACCTGGTATTGTAAGTAATTTTTTTCTTCTGTATGTGACTTATTGTCTTTTCTTACCCTGAGGTGGTAAAGCTATTGTTATCTATTGAAGTGTACAGATCTCAACAATTGCCAAGTCCTGATTCATCAAACACCTCCCACAGATCAGGTGTAGGTTAAGCACTGTATGTATATTATCTTAGTGTAGGGGTAGACACTATTATTTCTGGGTTATATATGTTACAATTAATGAATGGGTAGGTTACTTATGACCAGCAAATGTCTAATGAATCTGAGTCTGAACTCAGGTCAGGGTGAGTCAAGCTTTAGTAGCCAAAACAGCATGGGAGTTGGCATTAAAAATATGTACACAGAACAGAATGGAACAGAGAGGCTAGAAATAAAGCCATGTGTTGGTGGTCAGTGTATTTTCAAGAACAGAGACTAGTGTCCGATGGCCTAGAACAGGCTACCCAATGAGCAAAGGAAGTGAACTGCTGCTCCACATGCAGAAGCATAAGATCACACTAAAATATACTCAAAACAAACTAAATGCTTAAGAATACGATCCGAAATTTTGAAGTTACTAAGAAAAACAAAGAGAAATAACGCCATAATATTGGTTTGGGCAATTTCTTTTTTGGGACAGGACCTAAAAAGTATGTGAAACAACAACCAAACCAAAGCAGGGTTGTAGCTAATAAAAAAAGTTTCCATATAGAGTGTGTGTGTATATGTATGGTCACAGTGATGTTAATAATACCCACACACACATACACACACACACGTACACACACAGGTACACACACACACAGGTGAAGTTTTCAATAAATTAAACAAAATGTAAGAAAATATAGTAAGTAGAAGAATATTTTACTTATCCTGAAAGTAGTTGACATTTTATGCCATATACTCTATGTGTGTATATATGTATGTATGTGGGTAAACTGAATGAAAATACAACCAATAGAATGAAAAATGCGTGCAAACTATACAGAAGATGTATAAGTGCTCAATTTAATAACACAAGATCAATAACCTGCTTAAAAGGAGATGTAGGGCTTTAATAGCAATTTCTCAATAAAGGATAAATCAATAACCACCGATGTTTTAAAAGTGGTCAGTTTGAGTAATCATGAGTAAAATGCAAACTTAAGACAGGAGGTGCCATTTGACATTTGCCAAACTGCCATTATTAAAGAATTTTAAAAATCACCTTCCTTGTTTACACAAGAGTATCTGCCATGATACAGTGGCAGAATGCTGGGTGCCCCATTTCCTCCCTGGTCTGGAGGCTACACAACAGGTGGTGCTTCCTGTTCAGTGCAGTTCAGCAATGCTCTCCCCATAAGACATTGGATGGTAAAATTTTAAGGAATTCAATGAACCAATAAAAACAAAGAACCAGTTAATTTCTTTAAAGGAATAAAATGCATGCTAGCCAAAGAAAAACTCTTTATGAGGCCTAGTCTTGTCAAATGTCAAATATGTAAATGTGGTACTCACATATGAAACATGTAAAAAATTAATAATTATTTCAATTCATGTTTTTATTATTTTAAAATGTAAAAAAACAAAAGGAAATTGATATTTATAAATATTTTAAAAAGTAAGTTACTTACACTACTTTAATTTTACCCATGAATATCAATAAATAAAAACACTTATGGAAGCATAGACCATGCATTCATCTAAGAAAACACCAAGTTTTTAAATCACCAAATCGAATTTGAATACTTAGAATAACAGAATTAACATTAAATAAAGAATAAGACTCTGAGTCATAAAGAAAAGGAAACCAGAGCACTATCAAATAAGAGAGAGATTTACCATAGACCCATACATGTTCCTGTCTATATGTCAACACAGTACATATAATATTAGTTCATCATTAATTGAATCTCGTGAAGACAATGGTAGGATTAATGTAGTAGCTGACATAGCACCATGTTCATATTCATTAAATAAGACAATAGGGTATATGGTGTAAAAATATCAACTACTTCCAGGATATAAGTAAAATATTATTCTACTTATTGTACTTTCATATATTTTATTCAACTTATTGAAAGTTTCATGTGTGTGTGTGTATTATTAGAATTATCCCTTCTCTTCTTTTTATTTACCTTCCAAAAGTTGCTCCCATTTGCAGTACTCTCTCTCTCTCTCTCTCTCTCTCTCTCTCTCTCTCTCTCTCTCTCTCTCTCTCTATCTGAGTTCTTCATCCCCTCCCTCTTCTCTCTTCTCCCTTGCCTCTTGATAGGGTGTTCCCCAACCCATCCACCCACCCCCACCTAACTCCTACAGGAATTCCTCCTCCCTCAAGTTTCCATAGGATTAAGCACATCCTCACCCACTGAGGCCATACCATACAAGGCAGTCTTCTGTTACATATGTGCCTGGGGTCATGAACCAGCCCATGTGTGCCCCTTGGTTTTTGGTTTAGTCTCTGGGAACTCTGAGAGGTCCAGGTTAGTTGAAACTTTGTTGTTCTTCTTATGGGGTTGCAATTTCCTTCAGCTCTTTCAGTCCTTCTTCTAACTCTTCCATAATGGTACCCAATCTCAATCCAATGGTTGGCTGTATCTACATCTGTCTCAGTCATTTGCTGGTAGAGCCTCTCAGGGGACAGCCATTCCTGTCTGCACATACAATATGCCTCAGTAATAGTGTTGGGGTTTGGTGTGAGTGCGAGTGCATGGGATGGATCCCAAGTTGGGCTGGTCACTGGGTGGTCTTTCTTTCATTTCAGTATCTGCTCCATTTTTGTCCCTGAGTTTCCTTTAGACAGGAACATTTCTGGGTTAAAATTTTTGAAGATGGGTTGGTGGTATCCTGTCTCCACAAATGGTGCTGGTTCAACTGGCAGTCAGCATGTAGAAGAATGCAAATCGATCAGTTCTTATCACCCTGTACAAAGCTTAAGTCCAAGTGGATCAAGAACTTCCACATAAAACCAGATACACTCAAACTAATAGAAGAAAAAATGGGGAAGAGCCTTGAACACACTGACACAGGGGATAGTTTCTTGAACAGAACACCACTGGATCCAGGTTCTTAGATCAACAATTGACAAATGGTATCTCATGAAATTGCAAAGGTTCTGTAAGGAAAAGGACACTGTTAATAGGACAAAACGGCAACCTACAGATTGGGAAAAGATATTCCCTAACCCTATGTCTGATAGAGGGATAACATCCAATATATACAAAGAATGCAAAAAGTTAACCTCCCAGAAAACAAATAACCCAATTAAAAAATGGGGTAGAGAACTAGAGATTTCTCAATAGAGGAATCTCAAATGAAATAGAGATCTCTCAACAGAGGAATCTCAAATGGCCAAAAAGCACTTAAAGAAGTGATCAACATCCTTAATCATCAGGGAAATGCACATCAAAATGACCCTGAGTTTCTACCTTACACCAATCAGAATGACTAAGATCAAAAACTCAGGTGACAACAGATGCCAGCAAGGCTGTGGAGAAAGAAGAACACTCCTCCATTGCTGGTGGGATTGCAAACTGGTACAACCACTCTGGAAATCAATCTGATAGTTCCTCCGAAAATTGGGAATAGATCTACCTGAAGGCCCAGCTATATCACTCCTGGAAATATATCAAAAGATGCTCCACCATACCACAAGGACCCAGGCTCCACTGTGTTCATAGCAGCCTTATTTGTAACAGTCAGAAGCTGGAAACAGACCAGAAGTCCCTCAATCAAAGAATGGATACAGAAAATGTGGTTCGTTTACACAACGGAATACTATTCTACTATTAAAAATGAGAACATCATGAATTTTGCAGGCAAATGTATGGACCTAGAAAATATCCTCCTTAGTGAGGTAACCCAGACGCCAAAGGATGTGCATGGTGTGTTACTCACTGAGAAGGGGACATCCGCACCCTCTCTAATCTCCCTCCCACGCCCCTTCCCTCAGAGTTCCTTTCCCACATGTGTCTTGTTTTGTTACTCACTAAGTTTACCCAGGGACATAAGTGTGACCACGGACTTAGAAACATCCATTGTAACATTATGGGTTCATCAAAAGGTACACAACTGTGGGACCAGTGGAATCGTGTCACCAAACAAATACTGGGAAGGTCAAGCGGATTCAGAAACCACGGTAAATTCTCATACCTGAGAACAACAGGCACTGTAGATGTTTCATCTACTTCTGACCTTATTCCTATCCTGGAGTGCATGACCAGAACACCCCACAGGAGGATCATGACAAATTGTCACAGAACACAGAACACAGAGTTCTCCATGCCAATGAGATATCTAGATGGGCCAGCCCTGAGTGTTTAGTCAATAAGTTTCCCTTCCCAGACATTTCTTGCTGCAAACCTTATGTAATGTCTGGTCCACCCTGAGGAGATGGTATAAATCTATTTTAGACTACCAATAAACAGTTTTGACAAATAAGAACTGTCTCGACAGGAACAGCAGAGGGGAAAAGCCTTCGTCACACAGAGCTGTGCTGCCTAAATCTCCCACAGAAGGTTCCTCTGACCTCAGACATGGACACTCACCCCTGAGCTAAGCTGGGGATCCCCCTCCATGACCCTGCCCATGCTTCCCAGCTGCAACTGGAAGCCCAGGAAGTTGGGAACCCCCGCCTTCTCAACCTCACTCTACCCTGTCTCTTACAATATTGGCTGGGACCCCAATATTGGACTATGTTCATTTAGTCTGCCTGAGTGGCAGTCACAATCCATGGCAAGTCAGAGCGAGGACCCACACACAAGTGAATACCTCTCCTTGTTTGCCTCTCCTCCAGAATCTATTAGTAGCCAATAGTTCAGCAGTAGGCTCGGCCTACGTGAGCCTCTCCCAGACCTATAATTGACATGCCCAGTTTTACGAAGGCCCACTACAAGCAGCTGGTGCTGCTAGGAAATCATGACTGCATCAGCTGTATCATGCCCATAAGATAACATTTTTCTTAATTCATAAGAAATAATAGGGCAAGGTAGAGGGGTATCCTCCATCATGCCTGACAACATGAGTTAAATTCCATGGACCTACATCATGGATGCACTTCTGTAAGGTGTCCTCTGACATGTAGACACACGCACACAAACAAATTAACACATAAATAAATGTATTAAAAATTTTGGGTAAGAAAGTAATCTGTAGAAAATTAGCTTAACCTGTATTATAAAACGGTTCCTAAACTTCCAAAACGCTCTAATTTACACAGAGATTATTTGATATTGAGTACGTTTACAAATATCAGGTTGGTTGAGAAGTCTCAGAAGACAGAAGTCGGGCAGCAAGTCACGAAAAACGGTGATACAAACTCTTGACTTTACTGAATGTAATTTGTCATTTTTTGCCTCGTTGTTGTTTGTTTTGAAAGAGAGAGAGAGAGAGAGAGAGTAACATGGAATTGGGTGAGGAGGCTCTAGTTGGGAAAGGAAAACATTGTCAAAATATACTGTATAGAAATTTCTATAAGAAATGCTTCCGCAAATCTTTTAAACTTAAGTTTGTTATGAGTAACACTACTGAGTGTTTTTATTAGTTTTCAGGTATATTCTGGTGCATCTGTAATCCTGCAGCCTGGAAAAGAGGGGCAGCACGATAACTGATCGTGAGCATCCTCAGCTGCAGGAAAAGTTCAAGGCCAACTGGGACCATATGTGGCCTTGTTTCAAAAGAAATTAATTTTTAAGACATTTACTAACTCACATGATTTGTTATAGGAAAATAATCTAGTATCCACAATTGATCAGATAAAAGGAAAATCTACTACATAACAGAGATAATATGAGCCCAAAAAAATAAATAAATAAATATTTTATAGTCTAAGTTATTATGTACTAGTTCCGTACTTCATAATAAACTTCAGTGGCCCAATTATAAACCTTAGCACCATTAGCCATTAATTATTAGTATCAGCATGAATTCTTGGTATAAGTCAACAGCGATAAATAAATGCATTTTTAATTCTGTTTAGAATGCCTGGCTTATAGCCACTTGTTTGGTGAACGTTAGATGCCAGTTGGGATGTTTTGACTTATGAGTGAAAGGTCTCCAGACCAAGCAACGACTTTCACAGTTTCACTGCAATTGTTTTCGCTAATTCCAACTACATCAACAAAGATCCCGTTTCGTCAAATACAGTCTTTGGCACATGTAAAGATCTGTATACCCCCTGCCACAGAGCCAGCATTTTCACCTTAGCAAACTCCTTATGACTGCTGGAACCTTGGCCAAGGTCAAATGTGCCTCTTGGACTCAGGATTGTTTGACACAGGATTTATTTTGAGTTTTATGACATAACCTTGAGAGATCTGGCATCAGACTCAGAACCATGCTGGGCATGAGACGGGCTCAGGAGTTTAGTATGAGTGAAAGCCACACAACCTGCAATGCTGTGTGTTGGTGGTTACCACGTCCAGAGGAAATGCTCAGAACTGAAGTTTTACTCATTTTATGGTGATATTATTACACTGAAGTAATAATGGCAACAAAACTTCAAAACACATAAGGTATCAAGACACAGCCAAGGAAAGTGTTAGCAGTGAGAAATGTGGCATGTGCACTTGAACACAATTCATCACTTAAAAGAAGTGTGTGCGAGTTTCTATAGGTAACTAATAAAACAGGAGATGCAGTCCAATTCTGAATGCTAGCTTATCTTTCACAAATCTCAGCACAAGAATTCAGAATTTCACTTTACCTCATTACTATTATTGTATCTTAGCGAAACTAAATGGTAAATCGAAGCAAACAAAAGCGTCCATATTTTTGTTCTAGAGAGCATAGACTATGTCCTTTTCTATGGCGTGCCTAGAATATTGCCCTCATGAAGCAAACTGAATGCCTAAATCCGAGTACTAAAAACACATGTATTTTGATAATCACTATTTAAGAAGATAAATAAGTCAAATAGAATGGCAGGGTTCAAAATCGTGATTTTCAGGGTTTGTCATTAACTTCTGTTTACTGTTTTCTTGCCAGCTAGCACTCATTGATAAAATGTGAGCGAACCTGTGTGTCCTCTGGAACAATGTGCCAAAAGAATTAAAGTCCTTAAGAACTCAATGTCCCGTCTTGTAGCTCTCCGAGCACAAAGGCTGTGCTGTGCTGTCATCACCCCAGAGTTGTGTGCCTTTGTTACCAGCAGCCTGAAGAACGGACGTTCAGACAGACAGGTAACCACAGCTCGGTTCAGATCGCTTCCAGATTTCAAGTGAAAACAGGTTCAGCAACAGTTATTTTAAAAACACTATCAAAGCACTCAATTTCCTGAGTTTTCCCTTACCAACTAGATATCATATTTATTGTTACAAATATGTTTTAAAGGAAGCAGAATCAATACAACTTAAATTTACGCTTTATAGAGAACTGTGGAACACAATTAGATTTCAGATTAGGGACTTTTTCCCCATAGATCTCTCTTTTTTAACATTTGTTTGTTTGTTATTTCATACAGTTTTCTGCCTACATATATGCCTACATGCCAGAAGAGGGCATGGATCCCATTACAGATGGTTGTAAGCCATTACACGGTTGCTGGGGAACCCAGGACCTCTGGAAAAGCAGTCAATGCTCTTAACCACTGAGTCATATCTCCCCACCCCTTCCATAGAACTCTTAACTGAGTTCTTACTTTACATTTCATTCAAGTATTTCTTGCCAGCTCTTTAATGTGTAAAAATGAAGTACGTCGCCATTTGTTTTTCTTTCCCATATAACAAATATATACAAATCTGACATTTGTAACTCTGGCTAACAACCTATAGCTAGACAGGTCACAGGCTCTCGAAAAGAAACATGCTGCTATTATACTGCTGAGCTGATATGAACTGACTCCTAATGATTCATCACTATACCATAGATCATGGAGTCACTCATCCCTCATCTTATGAGTTTCTATTTTGTGATGTGGTTAACACATCTAGCCAAGGTGCAGACAATAAGAAACTGCAGAATATGCAACCCTAATGGAAACCTATGTACCACAACCTCTTCCCACAGCTCAGAGATCATAGTAGAAGAGGGAGTGGAAAGAATGTGGTAGGTGACTACAAGTAAACGTTATCTCCAGTCACAGCAGAGGAGCCACAGGTATGAACGCACAGAGCTTGTGCCAGGATGTACAAAATCTGTGCAAGCATGAGTCAAAGAGAGGGGAGATGAGCAACTAGCTCTACCTTACCCCTAGAGAAACTGGCAAATGTTAGCTCCTGGGACAGAGACACAATTTTCTCTAAGAGTGTAGCCATGGTATGCCAACCACTCTTCAGTAGAAGACCACACACCAAGAATAATTGAGCAGCACAAGTTTGTCTTAGGGTTTTTCTTAAATGATACAAAGTTGGATGAGTAGGGAAGAGGAGTAAAACTAAGAAACTTGAGGGAGAGGTCAAAAAAAAAATGATCCCAATCTATAGAGGAATTTTAATCCAGCCATATGACTGCTGTGGCAAGGGATCACATCCAAACACATTCTAGGTCTGTGCAATCCAGAGGGAATGACACACCTTTAATCCCTCTGTCTGGAATATAGACAATCCCTTGGTACCCATCCTTAATCCCAAACAATGTACGTAGGCTGTAGAAAAAGCAGCCATGGTTGAAAGGAAACTGAAGAGGAGGGCGACCCTGTAGGAGGACCAGCAGTCTCAATTAACATGGACCCCAAGATCTCACATTCACAAGCTGAGATGAGGCCCTCAACACATATACAGCAGAGGACTCACAGGTCTGGGTTCAGTTAGAGAAGATACACCTAACCCTCAAGAGACTGGAGGCCCCAGGAAGTTTAGAGGTCTGGTGGAGTTGGGGTTAGGGACATCCTCACAGAGACGAGGGGGGGTTGGGCAGGAAGGAGGTATGGGATGTGAAACAGTTGGAAGGTAGACAGGGAGGGGAATAAAATCTGGAGTGTAAAAGTAAATAAAAAAATTTAAGTGATGTCTAATTGGGGGATTGAGGGACAGACAAAGTGACAAATTAGAGAAACATTTGACAGAATGAGTCAGAGATAGGGTATACCCAACTCTCACATTCACACATGAACAGCACAGAAAAAAAATGACTTTAAAAGCAGCACAGAGACAGACAGAGACAGAGACAGAAAGAGAGAAACAAAGAGACAGAGAAAGACAGGCAGAGAGAGACAGAGAAAGACAGAGAGACAGAAACAGAGACAAAGACAAAGACAGAAAAGGCAGTTTTACTGGGATGGTTTTACAGAGATAGGTTGCAGGTGAAGACAGAATGAGCCAGTGAATGAGGAGTCAGAAGATTAGAATGTTACCAGAGTAGTTTGAAGCCAAGCAGAGCAATTCAGTGAGAAGCTAAGAGAAGCAAGTTTGAACCAGCAGGCTTGGAGAGGAGTTTCAGCCAGAATAGCTAAGTTGAACTAGCCAACCAGAGTTCAGAAAGAGCTAGAATGAGCTTATGAATCAGTTAGATCATGAAACAACAATTATCTCTTGTAAATTAAATTACAAAAACCTATTACATGAAATTCTCAAAGAACTAACTAAAAATTGTCTTATCAGTCAATCAGATAAATAGTTCCCACTTGAGAAACCAATCTACTATATTAAAGATATGCTAAAATATGCTTACTTATGCAGACACATACACACAAGTATATATGCACATATATTATGCATGGAAGATATAATGCTAAAGTTTTAAAAAAATCATATTTATTTACAATCTAGAATTTCAGAGGTTAAAGATTCAATTGATTTGTAAGCATTTGGGCTAAAATGTGTAACTGTTTAAGAATGACATAACCAAGCTCAGAATATACAAAACATTAAATCAGAAATAAGAACCATGGTAGAGAAACATGCAAAATTATTCAATGGCAGTGAGTAGTAAAGGTAGGTCAGATCTGACACACAAAAAAATTAATTAATTAATTAATTAATTAGTTGATTTACTGAAAATATATTATCGAGTAGATAAAAGAAATGGAATCACAGGTGGAACAGGGAGAGTTCATGCACAAGGTCATCCTAGATACTGCATTCCTGTACCAAATCCATAGACTACTTCTTACAAAACACTAAATTTAGTGCCGTGTTGAGAGTCATGACACACTGTCTTATCTACCTCAGGACAAGCATACCCTTTCCATCTGTGACCTATCCACAATAATTTTCTCATTTCATATGTAAAAATCATTTTTAAAGATGCCTACAATTCCCAGTGTTCGAAGAGGAAAAATGATATTGGCACGGTTTTTTAAAAGATGAACAAATAAATTAATGGTTTATTTTTCTCTGTCAGAGTAATTATCAGATCTAAGTGTGGCTATGAATATTAATAGGTAGCCTTTTTTACTTCGGCACTTCCTTCTACATATCACTTGAAGTGTACGTACAAGTGTGGTCACTGCTCTGTCCTCACAAGTGATGCACTAAGATAGTACAAAGTATGGTATGACTTACATAATCACAAAGCGTGCTTAAGCATAGGAGACCTGGAACAACTGCACAGATACAGCTAGCAAATCAACACTACAGAGTGAGTTGGTCTCTGGATATTTTAAGCTATATAACATGCATTTAGATATATAGGATGCTTAACTTTTCTTTAAAAATTATGACTTAAAAGTTATTAATTCATAGGACGTTTAACATAAGACAGAGTTTTGCATAAGAGAGCTCCCTCCATGAAGCCACATGGAAGCATAATGCAGAGGGTTAGATCATGACCCACTCAAACATCTCAGAATAATTGAGCTTCTGAGGAGAGGTTTTTGTTTTAGTTTTGCTGTTGTTGTTTGTTTGTTGTTTTGGTTTTTTGTTTACATTCTGGTGGGAGTAAAGAAAGGTTCTACTTAGGCACATCGGCAGTCAGGAAGCAAAAACGCTGGCTGCTAGCGTTCAGCTACTTTCCCAGATTGTTGCTTTTTATGTTGGTATGTAAGCCTAGGCAATGGTACCTCCTCCAATTAGAGTGGGTCTCTCTCTCCTCCTCATTAAATCTCTCTGAAAATTCAAAACACCAGAGGTATGTATCTAAGCGATTGAAAGTCCCGTCAACAAATATTTAATATATTCTACCATAATCTGTATGCAATAAAATGTAGAGGTGTAACCATGGAGATCAATGAGCAGAAGTCTGAGCTCAGGCTTAGGCATTTGTTAAATATGAAATGTGAGCAAATGACTTCACATTGCCGAGCCTCTTTTTGATTCTAAAAGAATAAAGAACTCCCTAAAGTGTGAGGCATAGAGAAATAAATAAGAAAACATAGCTGATGTCAACATAAAATCATTCATTTACCCCTCTCCTGATTACAGTATGTTAGACGCCATCTGCTTAGCTACCACTTAGTGGAAGTGTACTCCAGTGCAGCTTGTTGTACAGTATCCAAAGACTATATCACATAACCTACAGCCAGGATGTCTAAAGAAATGGGAAGTTCTTCTGAGACGAGAACATGAGAGTGAAGAACCACAACACATTAGCGATGAGGATACAGAAAGCATCAAAATGTCTTTTACTGAAACGACAATTCAGATTGAAATATCTGGTGTTGAAAATACAGACTTCCTTTAACAGAAATTAATAAAATTACTGATGGAAAAAGAGAGATTAAACTCACATGAAAGATATTCAAGATATAAAGACATACTTTCAAAGTCTTTATCCCAGCAAACTAGAAAACATTAAAAAGAGAAAGGATGAACTCCTTGAAAATATTACCTATAAAAGTTAAATCAAGACGAAATGAACAATTTAAATATACCAATAATCCTAGTGAAATGGAAAATGTCATCAAAAATCAGCCAACTACAAAGCCTCAGGGCCAAATGAATTCAGCATAGGAGTCTATGCTACCTTCCAATGAGAGCTAACACATGTACTCTTCAAACTATTGTGTAAAGTAGAAACACATACCAAATCTTTATATGAAACCACTATTGTACTACTATCAAGCCCAAAGAATCCAACAAAAAAGAAAACTAAAGAGCAGTATCTTCTGTGAGCACACATGCAATACTTCTTAAATAATTGTACACTGAATTCAAGAACACACTAAAATATTAAACACCATGATCAAGTTGACATCATCACAGAAATATAACAATGGTTCAGCATATATAAATCAATTAAACACAACCCATCACATAAGAAACTAAAGTACAGAAATTATATTGTCTCAAGGACAGAGAAAAGATATTAAACAACATCCAATATCAATTCATGATCAAACTCCTAAAAAGACTAGAAATACAAGGCATATTCCTCAACATAATAAAGTACATTTACAACAAACCCACAATGAACCTCACTGGAAAGAGAAGGAAATTCAAAAGTACTTCCCTAAAGTGAGGAACAAGACAGGAATGTCCACATTCTCCATCCCTATACAGCATCTTGCTTAATATCTTAACTAGAGTAATAAGACAACAGAAAGAAAGAATGGAATAAAAATAGAAAGGGAAATGACAAATATATTTATTTGCAGAAGTATGAATTACATACTAAAGACTCCACAAAAAACTTCTATAGCTGGAAAACACTTTCAGCAAAGTAGCAGGATACAAAATTAATGCATACAAATCAGCAGCCTCTCTATACAAATAACTAACATACTGGGAAATAAAACATGGAAACAATATCTTTCAGCCATCCACAATGGCCTCAAAGGAAAAAAAATACATCTTGGAACAACTCTAATCACATAATTAAATGATTTATAAAAAGAAATTAAAAATTAAAAAACATCTTTGACACTGAAAAGAAATCAAGGAAGGCATTAGAAGATGGAAAGACTTGCTGGTGGATTTGTATGATTAATGGTGTGAAAACGGCCATCTTACCCAAAGCAATCTATAAATTCATTGTAATGCCCATAAAAATTCTAAAACAATTCTTTACAAAAAAAATCCTACTTCATATGGAAACACAAAAATCCCAGAATAACTGAAAGAATTCTGAATACTAAAGAGCCTGCTGGAGGTATTAACATCCCATATTTCTAGTGGTGTTACAGAACCACAATAATAAAAGCATCGTGATAGTGTTATAAAGATAAATGTGTTGATCGGTGACAGTGAATTGCAGATCCAAATATAAGTCCACACATCTATGGATACCTGATTCTTCACTAAGAAGCCAGACAGGCATCATGGAGAAAAGACAAACTCTTCACCAGGCACTGCTGTTCAAACTGGATAACTGCACGTAGAGGAATGCACATATATCAATACTTATCAGCCTGCACAAAACTCAACTCCAAACAGATTAAGGACTTCAACATAAAATCAAATACCCTGCACATGATAGAAGACAAACTAAGGAAAGTGCCTGAACTCATTGGAACAGGAAAGAACTTTCTGAACAGGACCATAATAGCACAGAAGGCAAAATAAACAGTAAATGGGACCTCTTTCAGTTAAAAACCTTCTGTACAGCAAAGGACACCATAAGTGATGGAAACAGGCCGCCCACAGAATGACAAACTCCATACCAATTATGCATTTCACCAAGGGTTAGTATCTAGAATGTATAAAGACCTCAGAAAACTAAATATCAAAAATAAATGAATAAACCAATTAAAATATGGAGTCCGGAACTAAACAGCTCCTAAGAGGTGAAGCACAAATGACTAAGAAATCCTTTGAAAACTGTTCAACACCCTAAGCTCTCGGGGAACTGGGAACTGAGAGTACTTTGAGATTTCATCGGATCCAAGCAGAGTGGTCAAGATTAAAACAAATTACAATAGTGGTGAGGATGCGGGTAGAGGAGAACTTTTTCATTGCTGGTGGCACAGCGAGTATGGAAATCAGCGTGGAGGCTCCTCCAAAAGCTGAAAACCAATCTACCACAAAAACAGCTATACCACTCTTGGGCAGTTGTACGAAGGACTCCTCAGCTTACTACAGAGATACTTGCTAATCCGGGTTTGTCGCTGCTCTATTCATAATTACCAGACATTGAAATTAGATTTCCATCAACTGATGAATGGGTAATGAAAATGAACTACATTTATATTGCAGACTATTATTCAGCTGCTAAGAAAAATAAAATTTACAGGGAAATGGATAGACCTCAAAAATCATCCTACGAGTGAAGAAGCCCAGACCCAGAAAGGCGAGCAGTGTATGTTTTCCTTTGGAAGAAGTGATGAGGGTGGTCAAAACAGGGTCTTATGTAGCACTACTTGTCCTAAAACTCACTATATAGATAAGGCTGGCCTTGAACTTACAGAGATCAGCCTGCCGCTGCCTCCCAAGTGCTGAGATTAAAAGCATGTACCACCATGCCCAGCTACGTGTTTTTTAAGTATGAATGCTAGCTTTATGTTTAGATATGTGTATCTCATTTAGAATATTCAGAGACATCTGATAGCTTGTAAGAGATCATGGTGGGCACGGGTACTGAATACAGTCTTATAAAGGGATAAAGGAGAAATTAGAACAGAATGATGAAATGGGTTTAGGTGAGAGGCAGGATAAAGGAGGGATTATGGGAAGGATAAGTAACAACTGGAGGCTTTTCAAAAAGCCATAAGAAACCCTACTACTGTAGGAGCTTTCTAAAATATACACATACATAAAGGAATTTGAATGAATTCACCATTTAATGGGGGAAGACAATGCCCCAGTTAGACACCATGTACTGCAAAGTAAACCCCAGTGTCCAGAATTGGTTACACCATTTTTAGTCATTGGACTTGTAGACCCCCAAACACAAAAAGGTATCGCCAAGGTGATTATTTGTTCTCCACATTAAAACCCTATCACTAAAGACCACATATAATTAGGGCATAGAGCATGGAAAACTATAGCTGGTACTCAACTGGAAATTTCACACCTACTGTCTTTTGTCCATGGTCCTAGAAGGCACCATAAACACTACCAGAGGAAACAGTAATCACTCGTCTCAGTTAGGAGACCTGAAAACTATAACAAACTCGCTGCAAGATATGCCCATTACTGTGATGGTGCCATGAATGTTAGGAAAATAACCAATCACGTTTGATCGGGCTTAAGGACCGCTCTATGTGATGGAATGTGTACATGTTACTGTTACTGAGGACAGGAACTTGAGAGGATGTAAGTCCTGGGCCCAGAAGAAACCCTGTTATTATCATTCTGCTAAATGAACATAGCAATACCAGGAGTCCCAATAGCATATTCAGTATATTCCCATACCCAGCCAGAGAAGCTTCTCCTTGCAGGAGATGGTAACTAACACAAAGACCCACAACAGGGCAATGAACAAATAGTTAGAGATGCTGGAACCCCTCAGCCCTGGACGGGATGTTTTTATCACACCTGTCAACTCAAGGCTCAGAGGTCTATATAGAAAATGGGGCAGAAATATTGTAAGAGATACAGGTGGTGAGTGATTTTTAGGAAAACAATGTTTTTCAGACATCACAAGGCAGTTGAACATATGCACTCACAGAGAATATGACTGCCTGCATATGTTTTGTGGGAACTCCAGTCAGTTAAAAATCTCAGCATGAAGCAGAAGTGGACATAGAGGCCCACCCTTATCTAAGAGGCTGTTTATAAATGAAAGCTTCTGGGGGCTGAAAACTACATGCGGTTTTGTAGCTTTTGTTTTGTTCTTAAGAGAGAAAAAGTATAAAGTTGGATTAGTAGGAAGTAGGGAGGATCTTCGAGGAATTAGGGAATAGGAAAGAAGATGAAAAAATGATATGTGAACTATTCAAAGAATAAGGGGAAAGAGAGAGAAGATGGGAAGAGAGTTCTGATAGAGCACTAAGAAACTGGAAGCCTGTGAATGATCTCCCAACAGCAGAGAGAAATGCAAAGTGTGACACCATCTGGCAGGAAGACATTTGCAAGAGTCCTTGCTGAGATGTCAGCATCTAATTGCCTCATCTGCATTTGAGTCATGACAAAGAAAATGAAAATGATAATCTCTGTAGGGTAAAAAAGTAAACTTGTAACTGAAGGCAGGGTTTGCCAAGTCTTTCAAAGCAAATAACTTTAGGACAACAAGCATTTTATATCCAACTGAAAAGATCAAATACAATTCACAGACCACATGAAGTTCAAGAAGAAGAAAGACCAAAATGTGGATGCTTCAGTCCTTCTTAGAAGGGGAAAGAAAATATTCACAGGCGGGGATATGGAGATTAAAAAGTGGAGCAGAGACTGAAGAAAAGGCCATCCAGAGACTGCCCCACTTGGGGATCTATCCCATATACAGTCACCAAAACCAGAAAATATTGTGGATGCCAAGAAGTGCTGTTGTCAGGAACCTAATATAGCTGTCTCCTGAGAGGCTTTGCCAGAGCAGGACAAATACAGAGGTGGATGCTTGTAGCCAACCATTGAACTGAGAACAGGGTCCCCAATGGAGGAGTTAGAGAAAGGACTGAAGGAGCTGAAGGGGTTTGCAGCCCCATAGGAAGAACAACAATGTCAACCAACCAGACCACTCAGAGCTACCAGGGACTAAACCACCAACCATGGAGTATATATGGAGTAACCATGGCTCCTGCTGCTTATGTAGCAGAGGATGGCTTTGTTGGGCATCAATGGAAGGAGAGGCCCTTGGTCCTGTGAAGGCTTGATGTTCTAGTGTAAGGGAATCCCAAGGCAGGGAGATGGGAGGGAATAGGTGGGTGGGTGGGGGAGCACCCTCACAGAAGCAGGGGGAGGGGGAGGAGATGGGGGGTTTCTGGAGGGGAAGCTGGGAAAGGGGATAACATTTGAAATGTAAATAAAAATTATCCAATAAAGAAAAGAAGAAAAAAGAAAAGATCATAGAGTTGGTGCCTAGGTTGTGGCAATTTGAAAGAAGATGGCACCCAAAGGCTCATATGTTTGCAATTTTAGTCTCCAGTGATAAAGTCCTTATGATGGATTAGACACATTAGGAGGTGTGGCCTTTCTGGAGGAAGTCTGTCACTGAGGTTTCAAAATCCCATACAAGGCCCAGTGTGTGTGTGTGTGTGTGTGTGTGTGTGTGTGTGTGTGTGTGTGTGTGTATGAGCACACCAGCATGTGTGTCTGTCTGTCTCTGTTTCTGTCTGTCTTTGTCTCTGTCTGTCTCTGTCTGTCTCTGTCTCTGTCTCTGTCTGTCTCTGTCTGTCTCTTCTACCTCTCCCTTCCTCCCTTCCTCCCTCCCTCCCTCTCTCTCTCCCCCTACTCCAGTGATTGTTACCTTCAAGTCAAGATGTAAAGCTCTCAGCTACTGCTCCACCACAGTTGGGTATTCTCTTCTATAATTTGCTGTGTTCATTCTATCTTTGTTGGCTGCAGGCACTTCCACTAGGTTCCTCCCCCCAGGGACTCCCAAAGGCTTCCCGTCATCTGCTGCCATTACCTGCAGCCACTAGGTACAGGTTGGTTAAAAGGATTGCTTGCCAACCCAGTCTCTCTTTTCCTCTCTCTCCCTGTTCCCATCTGTTCCCAGCCTCTGCTCCCCGTTTCTGTCCCCCAACCCCCACCGCCTTCTCTGCCCTCTTGGCTCTGCTCCCATGTATCTGCCTCTATCTCTTATCTAGACCCTCACTCCCTGTCTTCCCCTCAAATAAACCTCCTTTCGACCAGATTTTTTATGTGGCATGATTTCTCAGGGGCCCACCAGGTACTCCCCCGGCCCATGCTGCATTATACTTCATAACAATCTCTTCACAGAGATACAATACTAACTAAAATAGCTTTCAAAGGTAAACATCAGTATTCAACTTCAATTGATTTCTGCCCTTTCTTTTTAAGACAGTCTTTTACCGAGCCTGCAACTCAATGATTCATCGAAACTAGTTGGTAAGGAACCTGAAGCTTTGTTCCTGTAGCACCTAGTTTTAGTGTGTATATTAAAGACCAAATTCCGGCCTCCACAGTAAACGCTGTACTTACTGAACCACCCCTGCCACTGCATTCACACTAAGCTTATGTAGACCCCTGTGGCTGGGTTTAAAGCCGGGACTAAGAAGCACTGGGCCATCAAACTGGTCTGTGATTTTGGATCTACTGCTGTGACTGGGACGACATGAACAAGTATCCACTCACTCCAGAAAGGAAGCCAACGTGGGTGCCTCCAACGTCCAACTTAAAAATCATTGAAAATCAAATGTGTTCCATTCGGGTTACTTACAGGAGCAGATATAACTCGAAATGATTGCATCACCCAAGCTCACCCCAGCAGGAATGAAAGCTCACTTCAACAGAAAACATGGCGTACACTACACGTCTGCGGGCTGATTAATAGATTGGGGGGAATTTTTTCCAGCAGTTTAGTTGGTCTCTGCTTCTTCCAGGGAGTTCCGTTGTCTAAGAGCATCTTGCAACAGTCTTGCAAGCATAATTACATATACTTGTGGAGGGAGGGACTTAGTAAATCTGGTCTTTTTCAGGTATTTCCTGAAGCAATTGAGTAGGTAGCCTCCTGAGCTCAATGAGCTTACCTGTGGGATGAAATGTTTTACCTCACCTCTGTTAAAATATCCATTGTTTCACCTACCCTTTAACACCCAGTGTCCCAAATAGCTTCCTTCCTAGATGAAAGGTTTTAATCTCAAAGGTAGTGCTGAACAAAGACTATCGAATAAAGAAATATGGTTGATATAATGACCCAATAATACAATTCTAAAGGAAAATCTCTACCTTCATTACCAAGCTTGGAATAGGCTCATCATCGAATCTTAAAAATTAAAAAATAAATAAACAAACTTCCAAAAGCAAAATAAACTTGCATTGTTATTTATGTTCTAGAGAGATGAAGACATATGTATTTCATAATAGTACTAAAATCAAGCTTTATTTCTACAAGAAATTTGTATAAATTGAACTTCGAGAAAATTTAATCCATTCTCATAAGGCCAGGATGGATAGCAGAGGATACTTAGTTGCTTTGGAGAGTAAGGTCCTGACTGCTTTCTTCATCTCCATCCATCAGCCTGTGTGCTGATGATCCATTTTCTTAAATGTTGGCCTCAGATGTGCCTCAAATTTTGAATCTTTTGAGTGCAGGGATATTGGAACATGCATGTACACAAACAGATGCATTGTAGATAGGACCTCAGTCCAACAGAAAAGGTAGTTTTATTTTTTATATAATTTGTACACATAGCCTGAAAGTAACTTTATACAAATTTAAACATACCTGCATTTTGATTGTAACCGGATGCATGACATCAGCAATAGAATTTTCCACTTGTGACAATGTATTTGCACTCAAAACTGTTGTACTTTTGAACCATTTCAGATTTAGGGTTTCACAATAGGATGCTTCACTAAAAATTAGCTTGAAGTTTACTGTGCTCAAAAATGTCTTCTACCTAAATACCTTTCTACCTTTGAAGTCTGTTGGATGATAATTATTTGCATATTTCTGGAATTAAAGCAGATGAAGAGGATAAGCTCTAAAATTTGGAGCCTCAACTTAGAATGCTTTATGTCTACTGTAACCAAAAGAAACACAAGACTGAATGTCAAAAGTGCAGCTAGACAGAAAGCCCCTCTTCCTTGGAAGGGTAATAGCAGAACATGGCGATACACACAACCTGTAACTCCTGCACTGAGAAAGCCACAGTGGGAGAATGGATGGCAGTGAATTGGAGGCCAGCCTAGGATACATAGCAGGTGCAAGGGCAGTCAGTGCTACATAGAAAGATTTTTCTCTCCAAAGAATAAAGAAAATCAAATTAAAACAGAAGTAAACTTTCAACAGTGATTATGTAACTTCAAGTTTGGAAACTCCCCCAAGGTCATTAACATGTGGATGTTACAGTAATATATACAACCATCTGAGCTAAGGACTTCCTCCTGTTACTAAATATAATGAATATCAGGCAGAATCAATGGGCTTCAAATTTAAAACTTCATAGTGCATACATAAAACTCAAAATATTTCATGCAATTTGATGCTAAATTTGAAATCTAAGTTGGAATATTTTAAATTTAATAAGCAAGTTTAAATGAGTAAGTTGAAGAAAAAAATTTTAACACTTACAATAATAACATTTTTAGGTAACTTCCTGATTTTGAGTGTTTATTTTAATCTGAAATAACAAAATTATAATTGCAAATCCTGAGAATATTCAAGCTTGAATCAGAGCTGTACCTTTAGAACAAGGTACTAAATATAAAATTTCCAAAATATGTAATAAGTATGAAATATAGACACGCATGCTAGATAATCAAGCCTTTGAAATGATTCATCTGAACTGGATGGGCATAAGAAAAATCTCCCCACAGAGCTATTTACAGAGTAACTTTTGCCAGAGACAAAGTTGTCCTAAATCACATTCTCACTGTATATTACTGAGCATTCTATGAAAATAAAAACAATGAAAGCCCAATAGGAAATTCTGGTTTAGTGACCCAGTCTCAATTTCTCAGAAAACTGAGTAAATAAAAGTATACAAAAACAAACTGCAAAATATAAAATTCCCATAATTACCAAGGGAGTGAAAGCCCTGAAAACAACCTCCCAACAAAGATAACCTTCAGTCTTTACAAGTAATGAACAGAACTCTCCAGTGAAGGAAGGTGGAGACACTATCTTTTCCAAAGACAATATAACACTGACCCCAAAGCCTGTAAGAAAACTATAAACTAAGATTAGAATGTAAACTAATTACAAAGAAAGGACATTTCCCTTCCCTGTATGTTCCTCTGTCGAGATGTTGCTCTTCTGACTTACACAATAACTTGCTGTCTCCATTCTACCTTAGACATTACTGCTGACCTAAAGACTTTCACAACAAAACAAAGGAATTATAGCGATGGGCTTGTATCAATGTAATAAAAAGAACAATTTCACATTTTCTGGGTCACACCTACCCAGGCACTACAGCATAAATAAAAATATCTTCTTTATGAAAGAGTTAGAATAAAGGAGCATACGGCCACAGACACATGTATCAAACAACTAAAACCACATATGTCAGGAAACCCTAAGGTCAAGCCTATGCCAGTAGCCCTCCTCCATACTCTAGCCCCTGAAGATAAGATCCAGCCATGCCTCCAGTTTAAAAGTAGCTTGGGAAAAATAATTATTTTTCAAAATTCTCAATCTATAAAAATTGCAGTGACTTATATAAAACCAGAACACACCTAAAACCAAAAGGGCCAGAAAAATGATTAAGAAAAAACAGAACGGCAGCAGCTCTCTGCTCCCAGACCCGGTGAGAGAGAGACCCAACCGCCTGGTCAGGTGGGCACTCCTGAGGCTGCAGAGCGGAAGAGACCACCAACACTGCTCACCCCTGCCCACATCCCTGGCCCAAGAGGAAACTGTATAAGGCCTCTGGGCTCCCGTGGGGGAGGGCCCAGGAGCGGCAGGACCCCTGCCAGAGACACCGCCGGACCCTGAAGGAAACAGACCGGATAAACAGTTCTCTGCACCCAAATCCCGTGGGAGGGAGAGCTAAACCTTCAGAGAGGCAGACAGGCCTGGGAAACCAGAAGAGACTGCTCCCTGCACACACATCTCGGACGCCAGAGGAAAAAGCCAAAGACCATCTGGAACCCTGGTGCACTGAAGCTCCCGGAAGGGGCGGCACAGGTCTTCCTGGTTGCTGCCGCTGCAGAGAGCCCCTGGGCAGCACCCCACGAGCGAACCTGAGCCTCGGGACCACAGGTAAGACCAAATTTTCTGCTGCAAGAAAGCTGCCTGGTGAGCTTGGGACACACGGAAGCAGAATTTCTCTAGAACCGGGCACGTTCTGTGTTTACCGGAAGTCCCACACCCGCGGATCCCGGCCCGCAGCAGCTCTCTGCTCCCAGACCCGGTGAGAGAGAGACCCAACCGCCTGGTCAGGTGGGCACTCCTGAGGCTGCAGAGCAGAAGAGACCACCAACTCTGCTCACCCCTGCCCACATCCCTGGCCCAAGAGGAAACTGTATAAGGCCTCTGGGCTCCCGTGGGGGAGGGCCCAGGAGCGGCAGGACCCCTGCCAGAGACACCGCCGGACCCTGAAGGAAACAGACCGGATAAACAGTTCTCTGCACCCAAATCCCGTGGGAGGGAGAGCTAAACCTTCAGAGAGGCAGACAAGCCTGGGAAACCAGAAGAGACTGCTCCCTGCACACACATCTCGGACGCCAGAGGAAAAAGCCAAAGACCATCTGGAACCCTGGTGCACTGAAGCTCCCGGAAGGGGCGGCACAGGTCTTCCTGGTTGCTGCCGCTGCAGAGAGCCCCTGGACAGCACCCCACGAGCAAACCTGAGCCTCGGGACCACAGGTAAGACCAAATTTTCTGCTGCAAGAAAGCTGCCTGGTGAACTCAAGACACAGGCCCACAGGAACAGCTGAAGACCTGTAGAGAGGAAAAACTACACGCCCGAAAGCAGAACACTCTGTCCCCATAACTGACTGAAAGAGAGGAAAACAGGTCTACAGCACTCCTGACACACAGGCTTATAGGACAGTCTAGCCACTGTCAGAAAGAGCAGAACAAAGTAACACTAGAGATAATCTGATGGCGAGAGGCAAGCGCAGGAACCCAAGCAACAGAAACCAAGACTACATGCCATCATCGGAGCCCAATTCTCCCACCAAAACAAACATGGAATATCCAAACACACCAGAAAAGCAAGATCTAGTTTCAAAATCATATTTGATCATGATGCTGGAGGACTTCAGGAAAGACCTGAACACACTTAGGGAAGCACAGGAAAACATTAATAAACAAGTAAAAGCCTACAGAGAGGAATCGCAAAAATCCCTGAAAGAATTCCAGGAAAACACAATCAAACAATTGAAGGAATTAAAAATGGAAATAGAAGCAATCAAGAAAGAACACATGGAAACAACCCTGGATATAGAAAACCAAAAGAAGAGACAAGGAGCTGTAGATACAAGCTTCACCAACAGAATACAAGAGATGGAAGAGAGAATCTCAGGAGCAGAAGATTCCATAGAAATCATTGACTCAACTGTCAAAGATAATGTAAAGCGGAAAAAGCTACTGGTCCAAAACATACAGGAAATCCAGGACTCAATGAGAAGATCAAACCTAAGGATAATAGGTATAGAAGAGAGTGAAGACTCCCAGCTCAAAGGACCAGTAAATATCTTCAACAAAATCATAGAAGAAAACTTCCCTAACCTAAAAAAAGAGATACCCATAGACATACAGGAAGCCTACAGAACTCCAAATAGATTGGACCAGAAAAGAAACACCTCCCGTCACATAATTGTCAAAACACCAAACGCACAAAATAAAGAAAGAATATTAAAAGCAGTAAGGGAAAAAGGTCAAGTAACATATAAAGGGAGACCTATCAGAATCACACCAGACTTCTCGCCAGAAACTATGAAGGCCAGAAGATCCTGGACTGATGTTATACAGACCCTAAGAAAACACAAATGCCAGCCCAGATTACTGTATCCAGCAAAACTCTCAATTAACATTGATGGAGAAACCAAGATATTCCATGACAAAACCAAATTTACACAATATCTTTCTACAAATCCAGCACTACAAAGGATAATAAATGGTAAAGCCCAACATAAGGAGGCAAGCTATACCCTAGAAGAAGCAAGAAACTAATCGTCTTGGCAACAAAACAAAGAGAATGAAAGCACACAAACATAACCTCATATCAAATATGAATATAACGGGAAGCAATAATCACTATTCCTTAATATCTCTCAATATCAATGGCCTCAACTCCCCAATAAAAAGACATAGATTAACAAACTGGATACGCAACGAGGACCCTGCATTCTGCTGCCTACAGGAAACACACCTCAGAGACAAAGACAGACACTACCTCAGAGTGAAAGGCTGGAAAACAACTTTCCAAGCAAATGGTCAGAAGAAGCAAGCTGGAGTAGCCATTCTAATATCAAATAAAATCAATTTCCAACTAAAAGTCATCAAAAAAGATAAGGAAGGACACTTCATATTCATCAAAGGAAAAATCCACCAAGATGAACTCTCAATCCTAAATATCTATGCCCCAAATACAAGGGCACCTACATACGTAAAAGAAACCTTACTAAAGCTCAAAACACACATTGCACCTCACACAATAATAGTGGGAGATTTCAACACCCCACTCTCATCAATGGACAGATCATGGAAACAGAAATTAAACAGTGATGTAGACAGACTAAGAGAAGTCATGAGCCAAATGGACTTAACGGATATTTATAGAACATTCTATCCTAAAGCAAAAGGATATACCTTCTTCTCAGCTCCTCATGGTACTTTCTCCAAAATTGACCATATAATTGGTCAAAAAACGGGCCTCAACAGGTACAGAAAGATAGAAATAATCCCATGCGTGCTATCGGACCACCACGGCCTAAAACTGGTCTTCAATTACAATAAGGGAAGAATGCCCACATATACGTGGAAATTGAACAATGCTCTACTCAATGATAACCTGGTCAATGAAGAAATAAAGAAAGAAATTAAAAACTTTTTAGAATTTAATGAAAATGAAGATACAACATACTCAAACTTATGGGACACGATGAAAGCTGTGCTAAGAGGAAAACTCATAGCGCTGAGTGCCTGCAGAAAGAAACAGGAAAGAGCATATGTCAGCAGCTTGACAGCACACCTAAAAGCTCTAGAACAAAAAGAAGCAAATACACCCAGGAGGAGTAGAAGGCAGGAAATAATCAAACTCAGAGCTGAAATCAACCAAGTAGAAACAAAAAGGACCATAGAAAGAATCAACAGAACCAAAAGTTGGTTCTTTGAGAAAATCAACAAGATAGATAAACCCTTAGCCAGACTAACGAGAGGACACAGAGAGTGTGTCCAAATTAACAAAATCAGAAATGAAAAGGGAGACATAACTACAGATTCGGAGGAAATTCAAAAAATCATCAGATCTTACTATAAAAACCTATATTCAACAAAATTTGAAAATCTTCAGGAAATGGACAATTTCCTAGACAGATACCAGGTATCGAAGTTAAATCAGGAACAGATAAACCAGTTAAACAACCCCATAACTCCTAAGGAAATAGAAGCAGTCATTAAAGGTCTCCCAACCAAAAAGAGCCCAGGTCCAGACGGGTTTAGTGCAGAATTCTATCAAACCTTCATAGAAGACCTCATACCAATATTATCCAAACTATTCCACAAAATTGAAACAGATGGAGCCCTACCGAATTCCTTCTACGAAGCCACAATTACTCTTATACCTAAACCACACAAAGACACAACAAAGAAAGAGAACTTCAGACCAATTTCCCTTATGAATATCGACGCAAAAATACTCAATAAAATTCTGGCAAACCGAATTCAAGAGCACATCAAAACAATCATCCACCATGATCAAGTAGGCTTCATCCCAGGCATGCAGGGATGGTTTAATATACGGAAAACCATCAACGTGATCCATTATATAAACAAACTGAAAGAACAGAACCACATGATCATTTCATTAGATGCTGAGAAAGCATTTGACAAAATTCAACACCCCTTCATGATAAAAGTCCTGGAAAAAATAGGAATTCAAGGCCCATACCTAAACATAGTAAAAGCCATATACAGCAAACCAGTTGCTAACATTAAACTAAATGGAGAGAAACTTGAAGCAATCCCACTAAAATCAGGGACTAGACAAGGCTGCCCACTCTCTCCCTACTTATTCAATATAGTTCTTGAAGTTCTAGCCAGAGCAATCAGACAACAAAAGGAGATCAAAGGGATACAGATCGGAAAAGAAGAGGTCAAAATATCACTATTTGCAGATGACATGATAGTATATTTAAGTGATCCCAAAAGTTCCACCAGAGAACTACTAAAGCTGATAAACAACTTCAGCAAAGTGGCTGGGTATAAAATCAACTCAAATAAATCAGTTGCCTTCCTCTATACAAAAGAGAAACAAGCCGAGAAAGAAATTAGGGAAACGACACCCTTCATAATAGACCCAAATAATATAAAGTACCTCGGTGTGACTTTAACCAAGCAAGTAAAAGATCTGTACAATAAGAACTTCAAGACACTGAGGAAAGAAATTGAAGAAGACCTCAGAAGATGGAAAGATCTCCCATGCTCATGGATTGGCAGGATTAATATGGTAAAAATGGCCATTTTACCAAAAGCAATCTACAGATTCAATGCAATCCCCATCAAAATACCAATCCAATTCTTCAAAGAATTAGACAGAACAATTTGCAAATTCATCTGGAATAACAAAAAACCCAGGATAGCTAAAGCTATCCTCAACAATAAAAGGACTTCAGGGGGAATCACTATCCCTGAACTCAAGCAGTATTACAGAGCAATAGTGATAAAAACTGCATGGTATTGGTACAGAGACAGACAGATAGACCAATGGAATAGAATTGAAGACCCAGAAATGAACCCACACACCTATGGTCACTTGATTTTTGACAAAGGAGCCAAAACCATCCAATGGAAAAAAGATAGCATTTTCAGCAAATGGTGCTGGTTCAACTGGAGGGCAACATGTAGAAGAATGCAGATCGATCCATCCTTATCACCCTGTACAAAGCTTAAGTCCAAGTGGATCAAGGACCTCCACATCAAACCAAACACACTCAAACTAATAGAAGAAAAACTAGGGAAGCATCTGGAACACATGGGCACTGGAAAAAATTTCCTGAACAAAACACCAATGGCTTATGCTCTAACATCAAGAATCGACAAATGGGATCTCATAAAACTGCAAAGCTTCTGTAAGGCAAAGGACACTGTGGTTAGGACAAAACGGCAACCAACAGATTGGGAAAAGATCTTTACCAATCCTACAACAGATAGAGGCCTTATTTCCAAAATATACAAAGAACTCAAGAAGTTAGACCGCAGGGAAACAAATAACCCTATTAAAAAATGGGGTTCAGAGCTAAACAAAGAATTCACAGCTGAGGAATGCCGAATGGCTGAGAAACACCTAAAGAAATGTTCAACATCTTTAGTCATAAGGGAAATGCAAATCAAAACAACCCTGAGATTTCACCTCACACCAGTGCGATTGGCTAAGATCAAAAACTCAGGTGACAGCAGATGCTGGCGAGGATGTGGAGAAAGAGGAACACTCCTCCATTGTTGGTGGGATTGCAGACTGGTAAAACCATTCTGGAAATCAGTCTGGAGGTTCCTCAGAAAATTGGACATTGAACTGCCTGAGGATCCAGCTATACCTCTCTTGGGCATATACCCAAAAGATGCCTCAACATATAAAAGAGACACGTGCTCCACTATGTTCATCGCAGCCTTATTTATAATAGCCAGAAAATGGAAAGAACCCAGATGCCCTTCAACAGAGGAATGGATACAGAAAATGTGGTACATCTACACAATGGAATATTACTCAGCTATCAAAAACAACGAGTTTATGAAATTCGTAGGCAAATGGTTGGAACTGGAAAATATCATCCTGAGTGAGCTAACCCAATCACAGAAAGACATACATGGTATGCACTCATTGATAAGTGGCTATTAGCCCAAATGCTTGAATTACCCTAGATCCCTAGAACAAATGAAACTCAAGACGGATGATCAAAATGTGAATGCTTCACTCCTTCTTTAAATGAGGAAAAAGAATACCCTTGGCAGGGAAGGGAGAGGCAAAGATTAAAACAGAGACTGAAGGAACACCCATTCAGAGCCTGCCCCACATGTGGCCCATACATATACAGCCACCCAATTAGACAAGATGGATGAAGCAAAGAAGTGCAGACCGACAGGAGCCGGATGTAGATCGCTCCTGAGAGACACAGCCAGAATACAGCAAATATAGAGGCGAATGCCAGCAGCAAACCACTGAACTGAGAATAGGTCCCCTATTGAAGGAATCAGAGAAAGAACTGGAAGAGCTTGAAGGGGCTCGAGACCCCAAAAGTACAACAATGCCAAGCAACCAGAGCTTCCAGGGACTAAGCCACTACCTAAAGACTATACATGGACTGACCCTGGACTCTGACCCCATAGGTAGCAATGAATATCCTAGTAAGAGCACCAGTGGAAGGGGAAGCCCTGGGTCCTGCTAAGACTGAACCCCCAGTGAACTAGTCTATGGGGGGAGGGCGGCAATGGGGGGAGGGTTGGGAGGGGAACACCCATAAGGACGGGGAGGGGGGAGGGGGATGTTTGCCCGGAAACCGGGAAAGGGAATAACACTCGAAATGTATATAAGAAATACTCAAGTTAATAAAAAAAAAAAAAAAAAAAAAAAAGAAAAAACAGAACTTCCACCAAAAGAAAGAAACCATGATGAGTGGAGGAATTATAGAGCAGACATTAAATGAAGCAGATTAGAGAAGCAGAAAGTAAAAGAAGGGAGTGGTGGGGTAGTGGGGTAGTGAGGTAGTGGGGTGGTGGGGTGGTGGGGTGGTGGGGTGGTGGGGTGTAGGGTGGTGGGGTGGTGGGGTGGTGGGGTGTTGGGATGATAGTGTGGTAGGGTGGTGGGATGGTGGGTGATGAGGTGATGGGTGGTGGGGTGGTGGGGTGGTGGGGTGTTGGGATGATAGTGTGGTAGGGTGGTGGGATGGTGGTGATGAGGTGATGGGTGGTGGGGTGGTGGGGTGGTGGGGTGGTGGGATGGTGGGTAGTGGGATAGTGGGGTGGTGGGTAGCTTGAAGTCTGAGCTCCAGAAGATAAAAGGCTTTGCTTCAGTGAGACAGTATGAAGAAAGAGTATAATCATAGGACCTCATCACCTGGGTCAATATCTGCTTCATAGGAGCTAGAGAAAAAACCAAAGTATTAAAACAGGGCACAAGGTTATTGAAGCAAATGTTTCCAAACTGAAGAGAGAACTTCTGTGTCGTGATTTCAAAGACCCTCACCATGAATGACAATCTCTGCAGGACTGCCATAGGATTCCAAGCAGAATCCTCACAGACTTGCAGACAATGGGATGATAGACTAGAAGAACTGAACTCTTAAAGGAGTCAACAGAGATGAGTCCTACAGCTCCCAAGCCTGACCTTCTGAGGCTTAGGACAGATAACTACATTCTCAGCAGACACTCAGAGCTGTGCTAGTCCATATGGTTATTGGTTAACCACATGAGAAACGCTAAAGGGAGTTCACAAGATTGAGATCAAAGAGCACTACATGCACCACCAAAGCATCTGGAAACCACAGTGCTATTGTGAGGATAAGAAGAGAGCCAGTCATATTTGGAAACTAACGCTATCGATAATGGATCATTTTAGCATACATTTAAGTGGCACCTGTATTAAAATAATTGTAGCTATGATAGCTTGTTACTGGGTATATAGTACACAAACATGTAAACAGTGTCATCTAAAACAAACAATAAGGGATGAGAAAAGGCAGTTATGAGCTTAAATAAGATTGCTGTCAGATATCCTAAGCACATCCCACAGTAACTATAAGAATAAAACCTATGGTAGACACACGAAACAGACCTGAGCTACAACATTATAAAGAAATAATCTAATAGGCAAAATCACAAAAAGGCAGCAAAAGATTTTTTTTGAAGGTAAGATAAGGAGATCTAAAAACAATACAAAAAGCAGCAAGAGGTCTTTACCTATCTATAATTTCTTTAAATGTCAACAAATTAAATTCTCTAATCAGACAGGAATCGATTAACAGTTACAAGGAGCCTTTTAAAAACTCACTGTATTCCGGTTTCATGGTACATGTCTGTAATAAGAAGATCTTCCTCCCCCCCCAAAAAAAGACTGGGAATATGGCTCAGCAGGTTAAGATCTTTACAACCAGGGGTTGACAATCTATCTAATTTAATCACCAGAACACATGCATGTGCATACATACATACATACACACACACACACACACACACACACACACACACACACACACACACACACACTAAATACCATTAAAAACTAAGAAAAAAAACTAAGAAAAAGTTATTAAAGTACCTGAATAAAATTTTAAAGATAAATGACAGATTAGAAGATTAAGAAATAAAAACACATTACATGTGACCAGGCATGTTTGTGCACACCTTTAATCCCAGCACTGGGGAGAGAGAAGCAGATAGTTCTCTGCTAGTTACAGGACAGTCAGGACTATATACAGAGATCCTGTCTCAAAAAAGAAAGAAAGGGAGAAAGGAAAGGACGGATGAAGGGAGGGAAGGAGGGAGGAAAGAAGAAAAGAAGGGAGAAAGAAAAAATGTTACATGTGAAACATAATCTGCATAATGTAAAGAAATCAAGAGGATCGATATTAATATCATGCAAAGTAAACTTTGAATAAAAAACTACAAAATGGAGATACATAAAACAATTTACTCTATAAGGTTGAATAGACTATAGTCATCAATAGACTGTAACAATTGTGATATACCCTATGTTGATGCATATACAGCTATTATCCTCTCTTCATGAACTGACAATTTTAATATTATACAAAAGCATTATAAAATAGATATATCATATATTATCCATACATTAATGTATATGCAGAGAAATACCAATGCGAACCTGAAGACTTTGATGTGTCCATTTCAACAACACATAATGATTACAACAAAAAGGTCAGACAGAGAACAGAGCTCACCCAATGAAGCTGTGCAGAGCACCCATCGTGGCAAAATCAAAGTCTTACTGTCTCAAACATGCGAAGCATGTATCTGTGTTAAGTATGTTGAAGTGTATGTAAAAAGGTTTTCAACAACAGTCATCAGAGAAATGCAAATGAAATGTGCAATGAGGCACCAACTCACACCGACCAGGATGGCTTGCCAGCATCTAAGCTACAGCAATACTGACGGAGAGAAGAGAAGAGCCTTGCACATGGTAGTGGGATATAAGCTGGTTGCTTACTGTACCCTCTCATAATAGAAGGCAGAAGAGGGTGAGGACAAAGAGCAGGAAGGAGATGGTCCAATCTCATCATTCCCATCAAGAACCCACTTCAGAAAACTAAACCACCACTGGGTAGCAGCACTCATCCATTGTTCTAGGTCTGCCTCTTAAAGTCTTAGGAGGGAGGAGGACATCAATCTACCTACAAAACCTTCAACCCAAAATTTTCCCTGCCTACAAAAGATACCTGAATAAAGATGAAACAGAGACTGAAGGAACAGCCACCCTAGGACTGGCTCAACTTGAGGCCCCTCCCAAGTGAGAGAGCCAACCACTATTCATGATACTCTGCTATGCTTCCAGACCGAAGGCCAGCAAAACTGAGAGCATTGTCCAGCTGTGGATGGAGGCAGAGACCCACAGCCAAACATCAGGCAGAGCTCAGGAGTCTTGTGGAAGAGTGAAGGGTAGAAGTGAGCAAGTCAGAGGGGTCAAGGACACCACAAGAAAATCCAGAGTCCACTAACCTGGTCCATGGGGTGGGGATTCACAAAGCCCAGGCCATCAGGGAGCATACAGGAGCTGGACCGAGGCCCCATACACATTTGTAGCAGATGTACAGCTTGGTCTTCATGTGGGTCTCCTAACAGGTAGAGCAGGGGCTGTCTCTGACTCTGTTGCCTGTCATTGGATTGTCTGCCCCCTCCATGGACTGCCTGGTTTGTCCTCAGTGGGAGCAGTGAGAGAGGATGTGCCCAGACCTACTGACACTAGGCCTCCCAAGGTAGGATGGTACCCAAGGGAGCTCTCCTACTTTGAGAAGGGGAGGGGGTATTGAGGGAAAGGACTTGTAAGAGTAGAACTGAGAAGAGAGGAGGGAGGGGAGCTATGATCTGGATGTAAAATGAATTTAAAAAATAGAAGAAAAAAAGAACCTTACCAATTGAAAAGCTCCTGGGTTTCAAGTTCCTAGTTGATAAAACTGCAAGAAATAAATTTCTATTCTTTATAAATTACCCACCTCATACACTGTGCTACATATATATAATAGCGAAAAAATGGACTCATTTAGACTTTAAGTCATAATTGGTAATTATAAGTTCAAAGGCTTGAAGTTTAGTCTTTAAATAACAAGATATTTAGTGTCTATGATTAATTTGCCCAGAAATAAAATGAAATGGCCATACGGGACTGTGTCTCCTCATCCTGGGGAGAGTTGGGAATGCTTCTGTCTTATAAAGGCTATCATGGTCCATGAGGCAGAGGCAAGGGTGTTTGCAACAGTGATGGGAGTTCACTCTCACGGCAAAAGAGTTTGAGCAGCCAACGGGGAGACTGAGCCAGACTCTGGAGTGCTGTCTCTTACGTTTGAATTTTAGAACCCATAGATCCTGCATCTGCGCTGTTAGATGGCTCCTAGTTAAATCTGGCCAACCGGAGGAGGAGTTGGAGGGCATTTGCACAGGGCCCACAGACGGCTTCCAACCTCCCCTTCACAAGGAAGCAGCAGCTCTTCCCCAGAGCTGCAATTCCCCTGCATCCTTCCCTCCCTGTTATGCTTCTCTTGTGCTACCTGCACACAAACTTCTTGGTTTCTTTTCACTTATAGCATTTTATGCATCTACCAACCTCGTCTTAACTATGTGAATTGGTTGATTTCTACATTTATTCTCTGGGTCCTTAAGCTGATAGCATTTGTTTCTTCATCACTAGAGGTGATTTTGAAAAGATAAATGAATTCCTAATGCTCAAATACACTGATATAAAGTTAATTTCTCATGCATAAGCTCATCTAGAATAAGGAAATTGGACTTTTTAAAGTCAACTTCTAAATGTCATGTTTCATTAATCGGGCATTCTTATAAAGAGATTTTAATGGTATTAATACCATCTTATACCAATAAAGAGGTTGCAGATATAGTTATTCTGGCATCAATGACATTAAACGAGGAAGGGCAAGGACTTAACTATTCATCTGGAAATCGCTTTGAACATACTGTCCTTTTAACTCCCACATAGTCTGCAAGACATGACTGGGTAGCATACGGTGTGGGAATCAGCCTGGGATGGATGCCACGAATAGAGTATAATTTAAGTCTCGGATATTATGTAGAATAAATACCTTGTTGGCATTCATTTTGAATTACTATAACACCTTCAAAATGAGGACAGTTTTTATTCTCAAGACACATAAAAGAGCAAAAAATATTACCAGCCAAAGAATATAAGTATAATGATTTCTTCATAAATTTATTATTTATGTGATAATTATGTAGTCTAAACAAAAGTAATTTAAAACTTCTGGTTAGAACACCAGTCTGAGTTAGGTTACTCTATTCTGTTTGCTATATTAATTATTTATGGCTGTCCAATAGGAAGAAGGAATTTAGACCAGTTGTCTTCAGTATTAGCTATAAGTCTTGAGAGAAATGGCAACTACATGGCTTATGGAAAGTACATTAAGAACTAATGAAGTTAGAAAATTAAATACAAATATTATAGAGACTTTAAAGTGGAAGTACAGGACATGAGCAAGCATACTGTGATTGACAGGTTCCCTTCTCAATATGTCATCCTTGCCCAGAACCCCTTAGTTATCCCTTATCCCAGCTGTCCTGCACTTTTTAGAATACAATAAGATTACCAGCAAACCATTCAATCTGAAAAGCAAAATGAAAAGAAATGTCAGAATCTAATAAATAAATATGTATATGTATGTATATATGTATACATAGGTATGTTCAAATTCATTCGAGTATAAGGCAGAAGGAATCAAGAACGTGAGGGCAGTGAATACAGGCTTTAGAATAACTCCAATTATACAGGATATCTCCACTGAAACCCACCTCCACTGTCTTTGTAGTGTTCCCAGACTCTTATGATCTAGGTCACAGGCTGAGATAATTTTTATTTTGAGCTCCAAGACACTATTAACAGCTGACCTAGAACCAGAGGTCTAAAGGGCTCAGAGCTTCCCAGGCTTAAGTAGTTCTGTCCTATTCTCTTTGTTCCTCAATACCTACAAATGATAGCCATCTCCTGACTGCTGTCTCTGTGGAGTGCCCATGTTCTTTGCTTTTTCAATTATCTATTGTTCATAACTGCTCATATTATATTATCTCAACATGTAGGTTTTTGTCTTTTTAGTAGCCCCCGACTGCCACAGTGCTTGCTGCTAAAAGTGTACCACTATAGCATTTGTCAGTAGCAGGAAAGACAGATATTATTTCAACCCCTTCCAAAATGTTAGGTAGAAATCTGAAGCATTCAATTTTCATCATCTTGACAATATTAATCCAGAGTCTCTAATGAGCTATCACTGCTCCCAATGCCTGTCTTCCCAGGGCTCACTCACATTTTCGATGCATAAAAAGGGCCTTACTCTTGAATCCCACCTTCTCTATTCTCTATACTTCTCTGCCGTTCATCATGGGAAAGGCGTTTTTCCCCATGGGTCCTGCAATTTCCTAGTCTGCCTACAGTAAAGCCTTGATACTCTGTTACAATAATGATAAGAGCATGTCCCAGGTGTCCTTCTGCTCCCATGAGCCACCTCCACTCAGTGTGAGCATAAAGCAGTTTCTCCAACAGACTTACAGAGATGAGCATGTCTAAGGAACCAACAAATGCAAGACCATAATAGGGAATGTTGCTGTGTTCTATGAAGGTCTGAGAATACGTTAAGGTGAGGTTTCAGAAAGTAGAAAACTCAGACAATTCTTTGACACACAGCCTCAGTAAATCTTGCCCATACCATACACACGAATGATGTCTCTGAATGAGCTGCAAGAAATGTTTGCTAACTTGAGACTAAACATATAGTCTTCCCATTCTTTTAACACTGTGCCACAGTGCCCCACACTGAAATCCTGAGAAGTGGATTCGCCTAAGGAGAAGTATGAAATAAATACTGCCATACTTCAGAGTGCTCCTGCTTAATATTATGGATGATAAGAAGAAAGCACATCCAGCAGAGTGAGTTGCTCAAAGTCCCCTAACTTCTACTGTCTTGTCACTGGACTCACCTTTCAGTCCCAAGAAGCCTTATGGGACCCCAAGAGCCTCTTGCTTCCCTATGGAGGACTGTGATGCTCTAAGACTAAGCAGCTTGGAACCCTGCTCCACCAATTCCTTCCCCGTTGGGTCTGCCTGAGGCACAGCCAGCAGAGTCGGGTATATTGACCACCAGTATCTGGCCCACAACTCTCCTGCTTTCCTGAGAAATCCTGAGCCATTCGGATCATTCAGCCAACAACAGAAAAAATCAGACCGCAAAAGGACAGCATAATCAACAAAAGTCAGGACAATATGCTACCACCAGGTCCCAGCTATCTTACTAATAGTTAGCCCTGACTATCCTAATGAAAGTGAAATACAAGATAATCTTGAATCCAATCTTATATATATGATAGGGGCCTTTAAAGGCAAAATGAATAAATTCCTGGAAGGAATGCAGCAAAATACATCCAAACGCATGGAGGCAAATAAACGTGAAGAAATACAGGAAAAGGTAATCAAACTGGTAAAGAGGATAAATAAAACTGAAAGGAACAGGAAATACAGAAATAAGCATCACTAATTGAATACAAGAGATGGAAGAGAGAATCTTAAGCATAAAAGATATGATAGAAGAAATAAATACAACCCAGCCAAGTAAAAAAGAATCCAGGACCAGATTTTTTAACAGAGAATTCTACCAGACTTTCAAAGAAGCACTAATCCCAATACTCCTCAAACTATTCCACAAAATAGAAGTAGAAGAAAGATTGTCAAACTCATTCTATAAGGCCACAGTCACCCTGACACCTAAACCACACAAAGACTCAACAAAGAAAGAATTTCAGATCAATTTCCCTTGTAAACCTTGATGCATAAATATTCAATAAAATACTCACTAACTAAATATAAGAGCACATCAAAGACATCATCCACCATGATCAAGAAGGCTTCATCCCCATCAATGATCCACCATATAAACAAGCTGAATAATAAAAAAAAATGATGATCTCATTAGGCGCTGGAAAAGCCTTTGAAAAATCCAACATCCCTTCATGTTGAAAGTCTTGGAAAGATCAGGGATACAAGTTGCATACCCAAACACAAACTAGGCTATATATAGCAAGCCAATAACAAACATCAAATTAAATAGAGAGAAACTTAAAAGGATCCAACTAAAATCAGGGACAAGACAAGGCTGCCCACTCTCTCCCTATCTCTAATATAGCAACTGAAGTCCTAGCTAGAGCAGAAAGACAACTAAAGGAAATCAAGAGGGACACAAACTGGAAAAGAAGAAATCAAAGTATCGCTATTCACAGATGATAGGAATGTATATATATATATATATATATATATATATATACATATATATATATATGCCCAAAATATTTATCAGAGAATACAAAATTTACCCAAAGACATCTATACTCACTCCTCTGTTATACAAACGATAAATGGGTTGAGAAAGAAGTTAGGGAGACAAATGGTTAGAACCAGAAATATAATCCTGAGTCAGGTAACCCAAACTCAAAAGGACATGCATGGTATGTATTCACTTATAAGTGGGTATTAGCCATAAAGTACAAGATAACCACACTATAATTCACAGAGGATACTTGAATCGTTCTCCAAAGGGGAAATAAGATATTGGCAGTAGAGCTGATATTGGGATGTAAAGTGAGTAAATAAATGAATAAATAAGTTTAATAAAATAAAGAGGAAAGACGTATAGGCATGGTGTTGACTTAGTTCTGAACCCACCATTTACAATTTTTATAGTTAAAAATTTTTCTATGAGTAACAGGAAAAGAATCCACTTAATTTATACCACAATATGATCTCTGAGGAAACAGATTTACAAAGTTGCTTAAACTCATGTGTCTACAAGGTACACCTGGATTAAGAAAATTTTGTCCTCAGTCCATAATTCTGTTCTCCAAGCTTTCTGACATACAAGCACATTTATTATGGATAAGTATGCATATGTATGATTAATTCACTTTAACATGTGTTCCTATCATCGAAGGTGAGAAACGTGTAAGCTTAAAGAGGCTATGAATGTATTGGAAATATTAATGGCTGTTTCTATGACTGACAGTGTGTGCTAAACTCAACATACAGTAAGCTTAGACTGGAGGAAGCCATTACTCTTAAAGCTTGGTAACCTTTTGCATTATTGTGTGTCTCAAACAAAAACACTGTATTCATCTCTATTATGGCTCTCCATTGGTAATTTGGTTGAAAATAAAACTCTAAGAATATTTCAATAAATACATTCATATTTGCATAACTACCTGGAAAGAGAAATACACAAACTGCTGTTGGTGTTTACATTCCTGAGCTTGAATGCAGTCACATATGTACTCAGAATATCTAATATCCAAAGAAACGCAGATTAATATACAAAAGGATAGCATTTTCGCTATTTCCTTACATTTTTTTATTTACAAGTGCTTATCAAGTGATTAAACCAGCATGACTCCTCAATGGGTGTCTTAGTTAGGTTTATCATAGCTGTGACCAAACACAAGTCAGGGTATAATTAAGAAAATGCCCTACAGGCTCGCCTACAGCCAACTCTTCTGGAAGCATGTTCTCAAGTAAAGCTCCCTCTGGCTATACCTGTTTCAATCTGGCATAAAACTAGCCAGCACAAGTCACCCCTTGTCCACTTGTCACACAAACACACTGCTGGTAAGCCACAATCTCTCCTTTCTTGTACATCCCCAGGATAACAATAATAAAGGCAACACCATATAAACAAATTTTAAAATATTTTACAAACTTAAAAGGCCTTTCAAATTCAAACACCTTAAAAGTTGTCTCTTTAGACCCACAGCCAAACAGTGGATGGAGCTCAGAGGAAGGTGTAAGGGCCCTGAAGAAGATAGGAACTGCACAAGAAGACCAACAGAGTCAACTGGACCCTTAGGGGTCTCAAAGACTGAACCACCAACCAAAGAACATTCATGAGCTAGACCTAGGTCTCCCTAAACACGTGTAGCAGATGTGCGGCTTGGTCTTCATGAGGATCCAGCCCCAACTAGAGCAGAGGCTATCCCAAAAGCTACTGCCTATCAGGGGTGTAGGGGGGGTGTTCTTCTAGCTGGACTGCCTTGTCTGGCCTTGGTGGGAGAGAATGCATCTAGCCCTGCAGGGACTTGATGTGTCAGAGTGCAGGGATACCCATGGGGGCCTCCACCTTCTCAGAGGACAAGGGGAGGGGAAGAGGGTAGGATTGTTAGAGTGTGTGAGTAGCAGGAGGGGCAGTGAAAGGGATGTAAAGGGAATAAATAAAAATAAAATGAAATATTTAAAAATAAAAAAAGTCTCTAAAGTAATCCAGTCTCTTTTAAAATCCAAATTCTCTATAAAACCGCAAAACTCTCCTTTTTAAAAAAGCTTAAAGTCTCTTAACTGGTGGTCTCCTATAAAATCAAAAATATTTTCTTACCTCAAGACAGAAGAACCAGGACATAATCCCAACCTGAGCAAAGCAAAACCAAATTTCAACAGTGCGATAATACCCAATGTGTGAGATTCACTCACGGACTTCTGGGCTTCTCCCTGGGGCCTGGGTCACTTCTCCATCTCTGCCCTCTGCAGTTCACACAGCTCATGTCCGAAGCGTCACCTGACTCCACTCCTGCTGCTGTTCTTCGTGGTGATCACAAGGCACTGCCATCTGCAGAACGCTGGGGTCTTCTGTTGCAACTGGGTTGAACTTTCACAACAGCCTCTCCTGGGCTCTCTTTATTCATGGTGGCAAGCCTCGGCTTCTCATCATGACCTCTTTAATCCTGGGCCTTCAACTGCCACTGAGCCAGCACCTTCATCAGTGACCTCTCTTGGCCCCTCACAGTGCAGAGCCTCAGCTGATCTCCATGACCCATCCCTTCATGGACCACCTGGATGACTCCTACACTACTGAATTTGGCTGCCCTTCTCTTGGATGACTGTAGTTTGTGTCTAGTTGACATGAAATTAGCCATCACAGTAGGTGAAGATGTTTGCTGCCAAGCCTGAAAATTGAAATTCAATCCCCTCCCTGCACCCAATCCCGTGGGGAAGAGAGCAGACCAACCAGGAGTACAGACATCCAGAGGCCGGAGGACAGACTGCCACCTCTGCGCACACCTCAGCCTACATCCCTGGTCCAAGGGGAAACTGCACAGTGCCTCTGGACACAGGGATATAGGAAAAGACAGCCTCCGGTACCCGAGGTTCTGGTCTGCACCCAGGACCTAACTGATCCCACCAAACAGCTCCCTGCACCCAAATCCTGTTGGGGAGAGAGCTGAAACCTCAGAGGTGTGGACACTCCTGAGAAGTCAGAGGAGAATATCCTCTGCCCACAGTCCAGATGCAAGAGGGAATCACATAGTGCCAACTGTGCCTGCTGAGTGCAAGGACCTAGACCAGCAATCAGGGGCAGGACCCTTTGATTCCTGCCCACGTCTAGAGCTGGAAGACAGTCTTCAGGAGCGCTTCCACAGCTGAGAGAAGAGGTAAGACCCACTTTTCTGCTACCAAGTGACCTACCTACCTGGTGGATTCAGGATACACAGAGGCAGAAGTCGTCTGGGTCAGGGCACTTCCTGTTCCTGGCTCTGCCCGAAAGTGAACTGATACCATCCCACAGTTCCTTGCACCCAAATGCCATGGGAAGAGAGTAGACCACCCAGGAGTGCAGACATCCCGAGGCCGCAGGACAGACTGCCACCTCTACACACCTCAGCCCACATCCCTGGTCCAAGGGGAAACTGCATAGTGCCTCTGGACACAGGGATATAGGAACAGACAGCTGCCTGTACCCACGGTTCTGGTCTGCGCCCAGGACCGAACTGATCCCGCCAAACAGCTCCCTGCACCCCAATCCTGTGGGGGAGAGAGCTGGAACCTCAGAAGAGTGGACACACCTGAGAATCAGAAGAGAATACCCTGTGCCCACAGTCCAGACCCAAGAGGGATTCGCATAGTGCCAACTGTGCCCACTGGGTAAAAGGACCTACATGAGCAATCAGGGGCAGGACGCTATGATTCCTGCCCTTGCCTAGAGCTGGAAGACAGTCTCCAGGAGCACAGCCACAGCTGAGAGTAGAGCACCTGTTCTCAGGAAATGCTGAAAGAAAAGAGGAAAATAGTTCTACAGGAGTGCTGATACAGAGGCCTACAGCAGGGCCAGGTCAATACCAGAAGGCCAGACAAGCAAACACCAGAGACAACCCAATGGCTAGAGGCAAGTGCAGGAACCTAATCAACAGAAACCAAGACTACCAAGCAACATCAGAGCCCAGTTCTCCCACCAAAGAAAATACTGGATATCCAAACACACCAGAAAAGCAAGATTTAGATTTAAAATCACATCTTTTGATAATGATGGAGGACTCTAAGAAAGACATAAAGAACTCCCTTAGAGAAATGCAGGAAAACACAAGTAAACAAGTAGAAACCCTTAGAGAAGAAACACAAAAATCACTGAAAGAATTACAGGAAAACACAAACAGGTAAAGGAATTGAAAATGGAAATAGAAACAATAAAGAAAGCACAAAGGGAGACAACCATGGATATAGAAAACAAAAGAGACGAGGAGCCATAGACACAAGAATCACCAACAGATTACAAGAGATAGAAGAGAGAATCTCAGGGGCAGAAGATACCATAGAAAACATTGACACAACTGTCAGAGATAATGTAAAATGCAAAAAGCTCCTAACCCAAAACATCTAGGAAACCCAGGACGCAATGAGAAGATCAAACCTAAGGATAATAGGTAGAGAAGAAAGTGAAGACTCCCACCTTAAGGGGCCAGTAAATATATCCAACAAAATTATAGAAGAAAACTTCTCTAACCTAAAGAAAGAGATGCCCATAAACGTACAAGAAGCCTACAGAACTCCAAATAGATTGGACCAGAAGAGAAATTCCTCCTGTCACATAATAGTTAAAACACCAAATGCACAAAACAAAGAAAGAATATTGAAAGCAGTAAGAGAAAAAGGTCAAGTGCCATATAAAGGCAGACCTATCAGAATTACACCAGACTTCTCAACAGAAGATCCTGAACAGATATCATACAGACCCTAAGAGAACATAAATGCCAGCCCAAGTTACTGTATCCAGCAAAACTTGCAATTAACATAGATGGAGAAACCAAGATATTCCATGACAAAACCAAATTTATGCAATATCTTTCTATAAATCCAGCCCTACAAAGGATAATAGATGGAAAACTCCAACACACGGAGAGAAATTACACTGGACACAAAGCAAGAATATAATTTCCTTGTAATGAAACCAAAAGAGAGACAAACAAACATAATTCCACCTCTAACAACAAATATAACAGGAAGCAACAATCACTATTCCTTAATATCTCTCAACAACAACGGACTCAATTCCCCAATAAAAAGACATAGATTACCAAACTGGATACTCAATGAGGACCCAACATTTTGCTGCCTACAGGAAACACACCTCAGAGACAAAGACAGACACTACCTCAGAGTAAATGGCTGGAAAAAAATTTTCCAAGCAAAGGGCCCTAAGAAACAAGCTGGAGTTGCCATTCTAATATCAAATAAAATTGACTTTCAACCAAGAGTCATTAAAAAAGATAAGGAAGGACACTTCATATTCATCAAAGGAAAAATCCACCAAGATGAACTCTCAATCCTAAATATCTATGCTCCAAATTCAAGGGCACCTACATTCATAAAAGAAATGATACTAAAGCTCAAAGCACATAATGCACCTCACATGGTAAGAGTAGGAGATTTCAAGAACCCACTCTCACCAATGGACAGATCATGGAAACAGAAATTAAACAGAGATGTAGAGAAACTAACAGAAGTTACAAACGAATTGGATTTAACAGATATTTACAGAACATTCCATCCTAAAACAAAAGAATATACCTTCTTCTCAGCACCTCATGGCACCTTCTCCATATAATCGGTAACAAAACAGGCCTCAACAGATACAGGAAGATACAAATAATCCCATGCATCCTATCCAATCACCATACACTAAGACTGGTCTTCAATAACAACAATAATGACAGAAAGCCCATATATACATGGAGGTTGAACAATGTTCTACTCAATGACAACTTGGTAAAGGAAGAAATAAAGAAATTAGAGACTTCTTAGAATTTAATGAAAATGAAGATACAACATACCCAAACTTATGGACACAATGAAAGCAATAGTAAGAGGAAAACTCATAGCTCTGAGTGATTGCAAAAAGAAACAGGAGAGAGCATATGTCAGCAGTTTGACAGCACACCTTAAAGCTCTAGAACAAAAAGAAATAAATAAACCCAAGAGGAGTATAAGGAAGGAAATAATCAAACTCAGAGCTGAAATCAGCCAAGTAGAAACGAAAAGGACTATACAAAAAATCAACAAAACCAGGAGCTGGTTCTTTGAGAAAATCAACAAGATGGATAAACCCTTAGCCAGACTAACCAGAAGCTCCCTAATCAGAAATGAAAAGGGAGATATAACAACAGAATCTGAAGGAATTTAAAACATCATCAGATCCTACTAAAAAAGCCTATATTCAACAAAACTGGAAAATCTGGAGGAAATGGACAATTTTCTAGACAGATACCAGGTACCGAAATTAAATCAGGAACAAATAAATCATCTAAACAACCCCATAACTCCTAAAGAAATAGAAACAGTCATTAAAAGTCTTCCAACAAAAAAGAGCCCAGGACCAGATGTTTTCAGTGCAGAATTCTATCAGACCTTCATAGAAGACCTCATACCAATATTGTCCAAAGTATTCCACAAAATGAAACAAACAGAGCACTAAAAAATTCCTTCTATGAAGCCACAATTACTCATACCAAAACCACGCAAAGACCCAACAAAGAAAGAGGAATTCAGACCAATTTCCTTTATGAATACTGACACAAAAATACTCAGTAATATTCTTGCAAACCGAATCCAAGAACACATCAAAACGATCATACATCCTGATCAAGTAGGCTTCATCCCAGTAATGCAGGGATGGTTTAATATACGAAAATCTATCAATGTGATCCACTATATAAACAAACTCAAAGATAAGAACCACTTGGTCATTTCATTAGATGCTGAGAAACATTTGACAAAATTCAACACCCCTTCATAAAAGTCCTGGAAATATCAGGAATTCAAGGCCCATATCTAAACATAGTAAAAGCAATATAAAGCAAACGACTAGCTAACATCAAAGTAAATGGAGAGAAACTTGAATCAATCCCACTAAAATCAAGGACTAGACAAGGCTGCCCACTCTCTCCCTACTTATTCAATATGGTACTCGAAGTCCTAACCTGAGCAATCAGACAGTGAAAGGAGGTCAAAGGGATACAAATTGGAAGGGAAGAAATCAAAATATCACTATTTGCAGATGATATGGTAGTGTACTTAAGCGACCCCAAAAGTTCCACCAGAGAACTACTTAACCTGATAAACAACTTTAGCAAAGTGTCGGGGTATAAAATTAACAAACAAATCAGTAGCCTTCTTCTACTCAAAGGATAAACAGGCTGAGAAAGAAATTAAGGAAATGACACCCTTCACAATAGTCCCAAATAATACAAAATATCTTGGTGTGTCTTTAACCAAGCAAGTGAAAGATCTGTATGACAAGAACTTCAAATCTCTGATGAAAGAAATTGAGGAAGATCTCAGAAGATGGAAAGATCTCCCACGCTCATGGATTGGCAGGAATAATATAGTAAAGATGGCCATTTTGCCAAAAGCAATCTACAGATTCAATGCAATCTCCATAAAAATTCCTACTCAGTTCTTTATAGAGATAGAAAGAGCAATTTGCAAATTCATTTGGAATAACAAAACCCCAGGATAGTGAAAAATATACTCAACAATAAGAGAACTTCTGGGGGAATCACCATCCCTGACTTCAGGCAATTTATTACAGAGCAATAATCATAAAAACTGTATGGTATTGGTACAGAGACAGGCAGGTAGATCAGTGGAACAGAATTGAAGACCCAGAAATGAACCCACATAACTATAACCACTTGATCTTTGACAAAGGAGCTAAAACCATCCAATGGAAGAAAGATAGCATTTTCAACAAATGGTGCTGGTTCAACTGGAGGTCAGCATGTAGAAGAATGCAAATCGCTCCATTCTTATCACCATGTACAAAGCTTAAGTCCAAGTGGATCAAGGACCTCCACATCAAACCAGATACACTCAAACTAATAGAAGAAAAAGTGGGGAAGAGTCTCAAACACATGGGCACTTGGGAAAATTACCTGAAAAAAACACCAATGGCTTATGCTCTAAGATCAAGAATCAACAAATGGGACCTCATAAAACTGCAAAGCTTTAGTAAAGCAAAAGACACTGTCATTAGGACAAAACGGCAACCAACAAATTGGGAAAAGATCTTTACCAATCCTCCATCTGATAGAGGGCTAATGTCCAAAATATACAACGAACTCAAAAAGTTAGACTCCAGAGAACCAAATAACCCTATTAGAAAATGGGATACAGAGCTAAACAAAACATTCTCAGCTGAGGATTATCAAATGGCCAAAAACGCACCTAAAGAAATGTTCAACATCCTTAGTCATCAGGAAAATGCAAATCAAAACAACCCTGAGATTCCACCTCACACTAGTCAGAATGGCTAAAAAAAATCAGGTGACAGCAGATGCTGGCAAGGACATGGAGAAAATTAGACATTACATTACCTGAAGACCCAGCTATACCTCTCTTGGGCATGTACCCAAAAGATGCCCCAACATATAACAAAGACACGTGCTCCATTATGTTCATAGCAGCCTTATTTATAATAGCCAGAAGCTGGAAAGAACCCAGATGCCTTTCAACAGAGGAATGGATTCAAAATGTGGTACATTTACACAATGGAGTACTACTCAGCTATCAAAAACAATGACTTCATGAAATTCATGGGCAAATGGAATGAACTAGAAAATATCATCCTGAGTGAGGTTACTCAATCACAGAAAAACATACTTGGTATGCACTCATTGATAAATGGATATCAGTCAAAAAGCTCAAATTACACACGATGCAATCTACAGACCACAGGAAGCTCAAGAAGGATAACCAAAATGCATATGCTCCCACTCCTTCTTAAAAGGGGGAAAATATTCATAGGAGGGTATATGGAAGCAAAGTTTAGAACAGTCACTCAAGAAATGGCCATTCAGAGCCTGACACACATGTGGCCCATATATATATGAGCCACCAAAACTAGGTAAGATTGATGAAACTTAAAAATGCATGCGGAAAGGGACTGGATATAGATTTCTCCTGAGAGACACATCCAGAGCGTGTCCAATACAGAGGTCAATGCTAGCAGCAAACCACTGAACTGAGAACAGGACCCCCTTGGGGGGGAATTAGAGGAAGTGTTGAAAGAGTTGAAGAAGCTTGCAACCCCATAAAAACAACAATGCCAACCAACCAGAGCTTCCAGGGACTAAACCACTACCGAAAGACTATACATGGACTGACCCAGGGTTCCAACTGCATATGTAGCAGAGAATAGCCTTGTTGGGGCACCAGTGGAAGGGAAAGCCCTTGGTCTTGCCAAGGTTGGACCCCCAGTGCAGGGGAATATGGGAAAGGGCAATAAGGGGGATGTATAGAAGGAATACCCGTATGGGGGAGAGGGAGAGGAGGGAATGGGGGCTTATGGACAGGAAACTGGGAAGGGGAATAACCTTTGAAATATAAGTAAAGACATATATAATAAAAATTTTTTAAAAAGAAAGAAATTCAATCCCAAAAGCCTGCTGCAAATGGTCTCTGACCTTCAGAGTGTACCACGGCATGATCTGCACATATCAATATATCCATAAATAGAGATTATGGAATAAAATATAAAGACTTTTAAGTATAGTAAATTTTTCCACCAAGTAACTTTGATGAATTGCAAGGTTTTTCATTTTTAAAAAAGCTGAGGTTTGCAAGTTCGACACCAGGTATTCCCACAACTAGAGGAAAGTTAACTCCAGCAATATGGCTGGTGCTTGGCTTCTGTCCATTTCCACTACAGAGCAAATGAGAATCCCGTGTCTCTGTAACCCTGGGATGCCCACACGAGGACAGCTCTTCTTGTACAGGGCAGAAATCACACCACTGCTGTTTAATTTGGGTGAAAATTAATCTTAAGCCCTTAGGAGAATAACATCACAGCAGCCATTGTCTCTGCTGGCATTTGGGCTCTCTCTTAAACTTCAAATTCTCCCTTGATTTTTCTCAGTTAAAAGATGACCAGAAGTATGGTACTCAAATGACTTAGTATCATATGAAATACATACAGCATAAATTAAGTACTAAGTAGGCATTAGCTCCTGTTTATGTTAATAAACTCAATTACATGAACGTCTGTGGAAGACGAGTATTTCATGTTTTGAATAATTTGTCTCATTTAATAAATTCAATACCACACGTTCCCGAGTGCAGTTCTTCTCTCGCAGGATGCAAACCAACAGACTGGAGACAAGAAATGGCCCTTTAAATCCTTGAGTGGGTGGGAAAGGTAGAAATACCAGCATTTTCCTCCTGAAACTGCATTAGAGTCTTAATGTATTAATAAATTTTCTTTGAGATTTTCCATCAGGAGTGTCTAAGATCCCACTTATTCCCAAGGAGATTTCTGAGCCTATAAATGTAGACCTGAAGCTCATGTCCTTGGACAAACGCCTCGGGTGGCCTCTGCCCTGCCGTGTCCCTTCCACCTGAATTTAGCCTTTAGCCACGCTGCTTTCATTTTAGCTCCTCATGAATATTGGTCTGTTTCTGTTTTGTTCAGGAATTTTGTGTTCAGAGGAGTCAGCTGACATCAGTGCACCAGAATACCATTCTAAATGTATATCCAACCCCTTGAGTACAATTTACACATCTATTTTAAAATTTATTCACTTCATAAATAAAATTCAAGTCACACGTAGAGTGTAAGCTGAATAATAACCTTCGCCCCGTCCTCTTCCCCCTGGCTCCTTTCTAACAAATGGCTCCTTTTAACAGTAATTGGGTCTTTGAGGTTTGTTACTATGTGGGGTTTTGTTTGTTCTCTGCACTAATCATTACATGTAATGCCTAACAGTGGTTGGTCCATGTCCTACATCCATCAACGGCACTAAGAAATGGGAAACTTCTTACATACTCTGCCTCTCAACCACTTGACTTTATTATTTTTAGCACTAGTACTTAGGGTCCTAATGTTTGAGTTCTGTTTTTAATTCTAATTCAGCCCTCTGGTGTGTGATAGGTTGGTTTAGCTGCTGTTCTGTACGTAACCAAGTGAAGTCACGAAACACAAAGAGCATCTTCAAGGCCCTGCCTCAGGAGCACAGCTCAGCTAAGATGTAATCCTGGTTTGTTTTCGTTTTTGTTTTGTTTTGTTCACTTTTCTTCATTCCATAGGGGGAGCATCCACGTCACCCTTCTTTGGTTTCCTTTGGCCTCTTTTGTTAATTTCTACTAGATCAGCTCCATCCCTGGGCACACAAAGGTCCTAAACATACTGGCCTCTAGCATGCTAGAGAGGCATATTCTTCAGCCAGTTCACGGAAATTCTGAGTCCAGGGAGAATTCTACATCCAGATCATTTCCCCGCACACATTAGCAAATGCCTCCCTCTATTGCTCTGGGCTCTCAGCGTTACTAACGCGGGGAGCAGCCCTGCTCACAGTTGTTCTCATCTCTTTGTGGAGAGCCCAGGTACTTTCCGTCCTGCAAGCTTTTAGTCTTTTTTTTTAATTTATGTTCATATGGAAATGAGTAAGAATGTGCAAAGTGCACAGGCCTTGAAAGTCAAGCTTCCAGGCATTTTGTGCAGCCCTCACATTAAAAACTCGTATCTTTACTGACCTTGGGATAATTATGTTTTCTACAACAAATTTTCTTATCATCTCTTGTATTATGGTTTTGTAATACCTAATAACTACCTTTTATTTATATTCAACTAATGTTTGTGTCTTTTAAATAGTAAATATTTCAATGAGACCTAAAATATATATATATAAAATATACATATATATATATATATTCCTTTATTTGAATCCATAGTCTGGGTAATTTTTTATGTTCATCTTAAAATACTTGAAAACTTATAGCATCCTACGATGTGTTTTTGTGTGTGTGTGTGTGTGTGCACGCATGTGTGTGTGTGCATGTGTGTATGTGTATGAAGAGAGAGAGATAAAGTAAATTTCTAATATTTTTATTTTGAGGTGAAATTTTCGTATAAATTCCATTGTTTCAGACATACAAGAGGTTATTTCAAATCTGTTTTGAAAGTAGTAATTTGAATCCTTTCTTGTATATGCATATACTTCATACTCCTGTCATTTATAGAGGAGATATAAAACAGTGTTTTGTTGACTAAAGTAATTTCCTCTACATTTACATTTTACTAATAAGTGTTTGACACCTAAAAGACAACACAAAGGGACTGGAGAGGAGACCAACTTCAGTTCCTCAAAACCCACAGGATGGAAATCGGAAACCAATTCCCACTAATTGTTCTCTGACCTATGTGCACGCAAGCACACACACACACACACACACACACACACACACACACACACACAAATTAATTAATTAATTAGATGTAAAACATACAGATAAGCTAAATTGGTTACATATGTATTTAGGGATTTATGTGCTTACACATATGTACAGATGCATGTAACAACAATTAATAAAAGAGGAGGCTGTGTACTTAAAAGAGAACAATATTGGGAATATAGGAGAGTTTGGAGGGAGGAAAGGGAAGTGGGAAATAATGGAATTACATAAAAAATCTCAAAAAAAGTAAAAGAAATTTTAAAAAATTATGAAGACCATACTAAAAAGAAGTTCCCATCTACAAAGATAGAGAACAACAACATCCGGGGTAAGGGGGTGAAGAGTGGAGCCCTCTCTCAGAGAGCTCAGCCGCAGCATCTCTACTGCAGTAAAGCAGACACATGTGTGCACTCCTGTGGTGCCCAAGAGACAGCAGTGTGGGTCCCACTGCCTGCTATATGGCAGGCATAATACTAAAGCCATTCTAAACCCAGTCCTTGTCTTAGTTAGGGTTTTACTCCTGTGAACAGACACTGTGAGCAAGGCAAGTCTTGAAAGGACAACATTTAATTGGGGCTGGCTTACAGGTTTCAGAGGTTCAGTCCATCATCATCAAGGCAGAAACATGGCAGCATCCAGGCAGGCATGGTGCAGGAAGAGCTGAGAGTTCTACATCTTCATCTGAAGGCTGCTAGCAGAAGACTGACTTCCAGGCAGCTAGGGTGAGGGTCTTAAAGCCCACACCCACAGTGACACACCTATTCCAACAGGGCCACACCTTCTAAGAGTGTCGCTCCCTAGGCTGAGCATCTACAACCATCACCGTCCTCATTTCGATCTCGGATTACTTCTGGCATGTTTCACTGTGTATATACAACTATGAGCCACTGAAGACAAGCTCAGTGCTAAAACTCTCCAAGATGAAGAAATAAGCAAACTAACCGAGTCCACGTACTGAATAAGCAGGAAAATCAACCACAGATTCGGGAGCCACTAGAATTCAGTGTTTCTTAATCTGTGGGGTCATGACCTCTTTGGAGTCACATATCAGCTATCCTGCATATTGTATATTTACATGTGATTCATAATAGTCGCAATTGGAGTTATGAAGTAGCACAGAAGTAATTTTATGGTTGGGGATCACCACAACATGAGGAACTGTATTAAAGGGTCACAGCATTAGGAAACTTGAGAGCCACTGTGCTACGTGACTCTTAAACTGTCTTTATTTTTAAATAGTATTTTTTGAGTTTTGTATCATAACTTCTTCTCTCTCACACTTCTCCAGCTCCTGTCCCCCTACTACCAAATTCACGACCTCTTCCCTAATTATTACTTTACATGTCTACTCAAATGTATAAATGTGTACACAAGTATATATGACCCACTGAATTGGTTAGCTTTGCTTGTATACAAATGTGTGCAGGTTTGACCACTTGGGATCAGACAACCTTTGTGGGAGTTTATCCCTTGGCGGTGACTGACCCTCCCTCTCAGCAGCCATTGACTTCCTGTCACTCTTCATCTAGGGGTGGGACAATGTTTTGAACCCATAATTACAAAAGAATTTCATATGGCATGATGTTCATTTTGATCCTACCTCATAAGTCCAATTAATGCCTAAAAAAATCATTTCTGAATATTAGTCACCAAATTCCTATGATTTCCTAGAAATTCACAAGTAGAGTTAATAATTATTGTTTCTGTTTCTTCCTTAATGTCGTTCATCCTGCTTATGAACTGTGACTTTGCCACCTAAAAGGTTATAAAATAGCTCTGCCCTCTCTGACTTAGGTTTCATTTCAGCAGGGCCGTGCTTCGGAGGTGTGCCTATGTTTTGAATGCTGGTTGATGATCCCATTTTACCAATGTGTCGTTAACAGTATGTTTGAAAGATGATCTGATGTCTACAGTATTTGAATGATGCCGTAAACACATACATTGTAACCACTGTCTTACTTTGGGCCTCACTAAAGTGCTCTAAGCTACAGCGATTTACTTCTCCTGTTCTGAGGCTGCAAAGGACAAGATCAGGGCACACACAGGTTCCTCAGCTGACAAGGGCTTGTTTCCCCACAATCGGCAGCTTCTCTTGGATGTAATACCCTCAAAGGGCCAAGGAGCTCCTGCCCTTCTGACATCATTGTTTCCCAGTGGGCCTCACTTAATGCTGTCATTTGGGGACTCAGATGTGAGCACATGAATTCATACACACTGAGACACTCAGACCACGGCAACATTCTCAATTGGTCTAACTTTTTAAACTATTTTATTTTGAGAACTTTTTAATAAAATCAATTTGAAAAAACAGTCAATATCATTCCTAAGTTTTATTTGTTTTACTTCTTCCATCTATCCAGTGTAAGCTACCTATAAAATTGGTAAGGAATTTTTCAAATGAACACAATTTTTAAGACTGGCTAATAGAACTAAAGAATCACTGGTGAGTCTTAGATCTCAAAATGCAATTAAAGGGAAATAAAGGAGAAATTCCACTATGAGAAACCTGAGTTGAATCTAAAGTAAACTTTCTATTTCAAATTCAACACATTAAGTTCAGCTTTCATGTATGTCCTGGTAATATTGTTCGCTGACTCTACACATTCCGTGTAACATGGTCCCTTGCAGCAATGTGGGAGTATTAAGTTAGTCAAAGACATTACCGAGGTCTCTGTCGAAGGCCGCAGTGTAACACAGCCTATATTACACAATCTGCTCCATTTCTAAAAGTACAGGTAAGTGTGATTATGGGAGTCTTCTTACCATTTCTTGCACTGGTGTAGTTCTTTCTTCTCTTGACAAGAAAGCAGCGTATTTGTTCATCAAGTTAGGTAATTCATCATGAATTCCTCTAACCTGTAAATTCCAAAAAAGCACATTGAAACAGAGGTAACGGGTACACAGTTTATAATATTGATGTCAGTAGCACTAGAACTGTAAGCTTGCAATGAAGCTCGTCAGTATTCCTCCATCAGTAAAAGCAGACAGATATTCAAAATTTAAAGCTTTTACAGAGGATGTAGAAGTAAAAACTTAAATCCAATGAGCCATGCAGTGGAAACAGTTGATTCTAAAGCCTCTAGCTAAGTATAACAGATATGCATTAGTCAAATATATAAGGGAGGTCGTTATGCAACTAACTATGTCTCCTACAAGTGTCAGAAGCTATCATGCCCATTGTGTCACACCAACACTGGATGCCTAAACGTGAGCTGAACAGCAGCAACAACGGGGACAGGGTGGTGTGCACACTGGAAAGCCCAGGGGGCCTCACCCTCACACTAGGAACTACAAACAACTAAGGAACGCTGAGAATCAGAGAAATAGGAGTTTCTAGGAAAGAGCACATGCATTGGTTATCCAATAACATATGATTAGCCCTGAAAAGACACATTAAAGTAACATTAAACAGACCAAGCAGGTTGTGCTTACATATTTAGAAAAATATATATGTATTCATATACACATATGCATGTAAAAACAATTATTGAAAATGAGGCCATGAATTTGAGAAAGAGAAAGCAGTGGAATATTAGAGAGTTTGGAAGGAGTAAATGAAGGGTTGAAATAGGTAATTATACTATAATTTAAAAAATAAAAATAAATAAATTAGGATGAATTTTAGCTGTACTCAAAGGTCGTATTTATAAATCAATTACTTTTCAGCCTTATGAGTACACTGTAACCTCAATATAAAATTATAATTTTATGTGTTCAATTTAGTAGCATGATTTGTTAACACTTTATTAGTAGTACATAAAGCATATTAGCTAAAACTTTAACTTAATTTGGTGCAATTCTGAACTAATATGTTTCCTAAGCAAAATGATCAATATTCTTTTAATGTGATATTCCCTCACATGCACTGAAGATGCAAATTAATAGACTAGAAGAGACAGGTAATCTAAAATTTTAATTTACAATTAATTATTCCCTGTAAAGTACTATTTCTAATTTAATCTAATTTACTCATCTTATTCATTTAAACTGTATAAAAATGGATAAAGGCATATTCTCATCTTTTATACACATCGCTGTTTTCACTTCAGAACTTCATATTTTATTTAGTATTTAAGAATTTGACACATGGTGGGTAATAGCCTGATACATGAATTCTTTACTCATTTTGAGGTTAACATTGATTTACTAAAAAGCCAGATCTCTTACACATCCTTTCTGTAATACTGCCTGTTCCTTTAGCCAAATTGCTGAAGTTAGTCCTAGAAATAATCCCAGTTTACGTCAAAATGACAAAAAAGAAAAAGAAAACTAAGCAGTACAGTGATTAAAAAAATAAATTAAATTAAAAAGACCTGAACACTGGGAACAGAGAAAACACACATCATGACAGTAGGCTGTATGTGATAGACTTGTACCCAACATTATAGCAAACAATGAAAACTTAAAGTATTTGCATTACATCCAGGGAACGTCAGAAGTATCTATTTCCAACAAATACGTCACACTCAGTGAAACTGAAGCACCAAGAATTTCCCAACTCAAAAAAAACAAAAAAAAACAAAAAAAAAAAAAACAACTGTAGTCCAAACAAATGCACTACTAAATTCTTTAAATAAAGGAGAAATTAAAGACAAATTTTACATGATTAATGAATCAGCATTTCTCTATCATCCCAGTCAATAGAGCAATTACAAAGAAATCAAACAAGACAAGGGGGGCGGGGGAGTAGAGAAAGATTTAAATAGAACAAGACTTTCTAAAAGAAATCAAATAACAATGAACGCTGGTGAGGACACAAGCAAAAGGAAAGAGCCTTATAAACTATCATTGGGAGTAACAACTAACACAGCCACTCTGAAATCACTGTAACTGCTCCTTCAAATGCCTAAGACTGCAATTTCCATAGGATTCGCCTGGAGCTACATACTCCTCAGCATTGTGGAAAGGACTCACAGTAAGCATGCCAACACAAGTACTAACACAGCAGTGTTTGCTGCAGCCCGATACTGAGTTATGGAATCACCCAAAGTAACCATCAACAGACGAATGTGGAATATATACTTGAGCCGACAACGTCCCCCACGAGACCCACACACTAACAAAAACCCCAAGGCCAGGCATGAGAAACACTTTTGAACCACTGAGCAATGCAACGCAAGTGATTCCCTAGACAATACACCCTACTGATGTGGCCGTTGGTTGCATCTCAGCGGCTGAAGGTAAACTCTTACAGCTGAAGTCACTGCTCAGTCGGGACACAAAACTTGTCTTGAAGGTGGATACCCTTCAGTCTAACTTACACAGTACAAGCCACCAGAGGAGGGAGCAACTAATCATCTCGCCCAGATGTAATACCTATGAGCATGGTGCTGAGCTGCATGGGAAGATGCAGTAAACGGCACGCACATACATGTTGGTAGTAATCAACAGCCGTCTAAGTGGATGTAAGGCCCACTCAACAGCTGGGACATCATGCCTAGAATTAAAGCCTAACCGGGTTCCAGGGCTAGCAAAGTCATTAGGAAATAGTCAACTATTTCCACATAGCTAGACCTTCACATTCCTTACTGCATGCTAACCTTATCCTCACACACACAAGTAAGTGTAGCATCACACCTAACTGAAGAAGTGTCTCTTCACAGCAAACAGAGACCACTGCAGAAACCACAAGGGGTTACAATGCAGACATCAATGATATAGCTACGTCACAGCTCATGAAACTATGGTCTAAGGAATGCCACGGGAGGAGCTGCAGCTAGACTGTAGGAGCTAGAATATCAGGGAGTCGGATGTGAGATGGTCTCTCCTAGAAATAACTACACAAACAAGACAGGATCGATGCCACTGTCGATAGGCAAGCTGACACGGAGGAACAATATCGCAGGGCTCCACCCCCACACAATGAACTATAGACAATTAATGACTGCTGGGAGACAGAGATTGACCTCTCCTGGGGAATGATGCCTTTATGGGTTGTCCGATACAAAGTGGGCAGTCCTGAAACCATATATACGTAAACAACAAAACTAGTCTCAAGAGACCGTACTTAAATATGTGTGATTGTGTATAAACATATATCAATAATAATCATAATCAAAGAAAATCTTACTACCAGTTTGGGAGTGAGGCTCACTGGTGGGCTGTAGGAAGGGCACGATGGAGGGGTACAGATCTCCTTCTACCATAAACTTGCCTGGCCCATGGACACAAATGCTGCATGCTTTCTCTCACATATATATATATATATATATATATATATATATATATATGTATGTATGTATATTCCAACATTCACTTTTAAAACAAAACTTGAAATTAGAAGAAGACTATGGGTCAGCATGAGGACACCGTCAGAAACAAAGAAGAGGGGACTAGAGATGCTCAAAGGGAAATATGCAAAGAATCAAATGCATAATATATATTTTGAGAATGGTATAATGAAACTCATTAGTTTGTGGAATCAATATATAATGATAAGAGAAAGAAGTCCAAATTTTAAGGAAAGTGAAATTGAGTGTGCTTGGGTGTGTGTGTGTGTGTGTGTGTGTGTGTGTGTTTCTTGTGTTTTGTTTTATACTGATTTATTGGGCATCTTTTGGAATGAGCTGTGAAAAGTGGGGGATAGGGAGCTGGGGTAGCCACCAGAAAGTCCCCGATGCCAGGAAAGCAAGAGGCTCCCAGGACCCAACAGGAAGATGTTAGCTGAAATACCCAACAAAGGGAAACAAGAACCTATAGAGATCATACCCAGAGGTTAGTCAGAGCCCCAGTTGAGTCATGGGGCCACTCACCCATCTTAAAAATTTTAACCCAGAATTGCTCCTGTCTAAAGGAAGTGCAAGGACAAAGAGTGGAGCAGACTGAAAGAAAGGCCATCCAGAGACTGCCCCACCTGGGGATCCATCCCATGTGCAGACACCAAACCCAGACACTACTGGTGATGCCAAGAAGTGCTTGCTGACAGAGGCCTGGTATAACTGTCCCCTGTGAGGTTCTGCCAGAGCCTGACAAACACAGAGGCAGCTGCTTGCAGCTAACCATTAGAGTGAGCGCTTGGGTCAGTGGGGGAGCACCCTCATGGAAATGGGATATGGATACGGGTTTTGCAGAGGGGAAACCAGGAAGGGGGCCAACATTTGAAATGTAAATAAATAAAATAACCAATTTAAAAATGAGAGAGCAAATAAGAAAGGGCAGGGACTTGAGTATATGGAAAGGTGGGAAGGATCTGTGAGGAGCTGAGAGAGGAGAAGCCATTATTAGACCACATTGTATGAATAGAATTTTTCAATAAAAAAGAAAATAAATTTTTAAAAAAAAATAATTCAATAGCTTCATTTAGGGATTAAAAAAACACTTAAAATTGCAGGTTCTCCTAACAGAAAATTTATACGCCCAAACATGAAGGCGAGGGGGGGAAAGGTGCAACAGCTTGAAAGTATGAAATACAGTCTGACATACCTATGTATCAGGATCCCAGAAGCAGGAAAGGATAGGGCATAAGAAATATAAGAAGAAACCACAGCCAAGAGTTATTTCAAATGGACAACACAGAGCGAGCAGAGATGTACCAACAGCTCTGCAGATTTCAGAGAGATGTACCGAAGAGAAAGCAGCACTCCATCACACCAGAGACACAGACGGGAGTCACAAAAGCATCAGTTCACATAGCACAACAACCCACTTCTCACGGGAAGCCACACAACGGCATCGCTAAACTACGGAAAATAACTAGCAAGCTAAGCTTTTACATCCAAAGAATTATTCAAAATCCATGCACCATGGGCCTCTTCTGACAAGCCAAGCTTACAACTCAGCAGCAGCAGACGCCGATGAGAAGCACAAGGAGTTTAAAATATCCGAATTTAGAATGTGGCAGTGTCTGAAGACGGAGTAACACACTCTAAGTTAGGGTTGCTGAAGACGCGGCAGGACTGATTTTTTTTTATTGGCTAGCAATTGTCAAAGGATGCCACTGGGGCTCAGATAGGAAAACACAATGTTAACTAAAACTAGTGAACTAGTGGTGCATTTTACACAAAGCACAGCAAAATGTTCTAAAAACTACTAAAATTCATGACAGGTGCCTCAAAACCACTAACAAATGTTTGCTGTGCTAATTTTATAGTCATAATTAAAATAGGGTTATATCAAATTGAAAAGATATATGAGACAAAAGTTTGAGATGAAGTTTACAAATCTTAAAAGAATCTGCCAATTAAAAGACTAAAACCCGGCCGCTGCAGAGAGCCCCTGGGCAGCACCCCATGAGCGAACTTGAGCCTCGGGACCACAGGTAAGACCAAATTTTCTGCTGCAAGAAAGCTGCCTGGTGAGCTTGGGACACACGGAAGCAGAATTTCTCTAGAACCGGGCACGTTCTGTGTTTACCGGAAGTCCCACACCCGCGGATCCCGGCCCGCAGCAGCTCTCTGCTCCCAGACCCGGTGAGAGAGAGACCCAACCGCCTGGTCAGGTGGGCACTCCTGAGGCTAGAGAGCGGAAGAGACCACCAACACTGCTCACCCCTGCCCACATCCCTGGCCCAAGAGGAAACTGTATAAGGCCTCTGGGCTCCCGTGGGGGAGGGCCCAGGAGCAGCAGGACCCCTGCCAGAGACACCGCCGGACCCTGAAGGAAACAGACCGGATAAACAGTTCTCTGCACCCAAATCCCGTGGGAGGGAGAGCTAAACCTTCAGAGAGGCAGACAGGCCTGGGAAACCAGAAGAGACTGCTCCCTGCACACACATCTCGGACTCCAGAGGAAAAAGCCAAAGACCATCTGGAACCCTGGTGCACTGAAGCTCCCGGAAGGGGCGGCACAGGTCTTCCTGGTTGCTGCCGCTGCAGAGAGCCCCTGGGCAGCACCCCACGAGCGAACTTGAGCCTCGGGACCACAGGTAAGACCAAATTTTCTGCTGCAAGAGAGCTGCCTGGTGAACTCAAGACACAGGCCCACAGGAACAGCTGAAGACCTGTAGAGAGGAAAAACTACACGCCCGAAAGCAGAACACTCTGTCCCCATAACTGACTGAAAGAGAGGAAAACAGGTCTACAGCACTCCTGACACACAGGCTTATAGGACAGTCTAGCCACTGTCAGAAATAGCAGAACAAAGTAACACTAGAGATAATCTGATGGCGAGAGGCAAGCGCAGGAACCCAAGCAACAGAAACCAAGACTACATGCCATCATCGGAGCCCAATTCTCCCACCAAAACAAACATGGAATATCCAAACACACCAGAAAAGCAAGATCTAGTTTCAAAATCATATTTAATCATGATGCTGGAGGACTTCAGGAAAGACCTGAACACACTTAGGGAAGCACAGGAAAACATTAATAAACAAGTAAAAGCCTACAGAGAGGAATCGCAAAAATCCCTGAAAGAATTCCAGGAAAACACAATCAAACAGTTGAAGGAATTAAAAATGGAAATAGAAGCAATCAAGAAAGAACACATGGAAACAACCCTGGATATAGAAAACCAAAAGAAGAGACAAGGAGCTGTAGATACAAGCTTCACCAACAGAATACAAGAGATGGAAGAGAGAATCTCAGGAGCAGAAGACTCCATAGAAATCATTGACTCAACTGTCAAAGATAATGTAAAGCGGAAAAAGCTACTGGTCCAAAACATACAGGAAATCCAGGACTCAGTGAGAAGATCAAACCTAAGGATAATAGGTATAGAAGAGAGTGAAGACTCCCAGCTCAAAGGACCAGTAAATATCTTCAACAAAATCATAGAAGAAAACTTCCCTAACCTAAAAAAAGAGATACCCATAGACATACAGGAAGCCTACAGAACTCCAAATAGATTGGACCAGAAAAGAAACACCTCCCGTCACATAATTGTCAAAACACCAAACGCACAAAATAAAGAAAGAATATTAAAAGCAGTAAGGGAAAAAGGTCAAGTAACATATAAAGGGAGACCTATCAGAATCACACCAGACTTCTCGCCAGAAACTATGAAGGCCAGAAGATCCTGGACTGATGTTATACAGACCCTAAGAGAACACAAATGCCAGCCCAGATTACTGTATCCAGCAAAACTCTCAATTAACATTGATGGAGAAACCAAGATATTCCATGACAAAACCAAATTTACACAATATCTTTCTACAAATCCAGCACTACAAAGGATAATAAATGGTAAAGCCCAACATAAGGAGGCAAGCTATACCCTAGAAGAAGCAAGAAACTAATCGTCTTGGCAACAAAACAAAGAGAATGAAAGCACACAAACATAACCTCACATCAAATATGAATATAACGGGAAGCAATAATCACTATTCCTTAATATCTCTCAATATCAATGGCCTCAACTCCCCAATAAAAAGACATAGATTGACAAACTGGATACGCAACGAGGACCCTGCATTCTGCTGCCTACAGGAAACACACCTCAGAGACAAAGACAGACACTACCTCAGAGTGAAAGGCTGGAAAACAACTTTCCAAGCAAATGGTCAGAAGAAGCAAGCTGGAGTAGCCATTCTAATATCAAATAAAATCAATTTCCAACTAAAAGTCATCAAAAAAGAAAAGGAAGGACACTTCATATTCATCAAAGGAAAAATCAACCAAGATGAACTCTCAATCCTAAATATCTATGCCCCAAATACAAGGGCACCTACATACGTAAAAGAAACCTTACTAAAGCTCAAAACACACATTGCACCTCACACAATAATAGTGGGAGATTTCAACACCCCACTCTCATCAATGGACAGATCATGGAAACAGAAATTAAACAGTGATGTAGACAGACTAAGAGAAGTCATGAGCCAAATGGACTTAACGGATATTTATAGAACATTCTATCCTAAAGCAAAAGGATATACCTTCTTCTCAGCTCCTCATGGTACTTTCTCCAAAATTGACCATATAATTGGTCAAAAAACGGGCCTCAACAGGTACAGAAAGATAGAAATAATCCCATGCGTGCTATCGGACCACCACGGCCTAAAACTGGTCTTCAATAACAATAAGGGAAGAATGCCTACATATACGTGGAAATTGAACAATGCTCTACTCAATGATAACCTGGTCAATGAAGAAATAAAGAAAGAAATTAAAAACTTTTTAGAATTTAATGAAAATGAAGATACAACATACTCAAACTTATGGGACACAATGAAAGCTGTTCTAAGAGGAAAACTCATAGCGCTGAGTGCCTGCAGAAAGAAACAGGAAAGAGCATATGTCAGCAGCTTGACAGCACACCTAAAAGCTCTAGAACAAAAAGAAGCAAATACACCCAGGAGGAGTAGAAGGCAGGAAATAATCAAACTCAGAGCTGAAATCAACCAAGTAGAAACAAAAAGGACCATAGAAAGAATCAACAGAACCAAAAGTTGGTTCTTTGAGAAAATCAACAAGATAGATAAACCCTTAGCCAGACTAACGAGAGGACACAGAGAGTGTGTCCAAATTAACAAAATCAGAAATGAAAAGGGAGACATAACTACAGATTCGGAGGAAATTCAAAAAATCATCAGATCTTACTATAAAAACCTATATTCAACAAAATTTGAAAATCTTCAGGAAATGGACAATTTCCTAGACAGATACCAGGTATCGAAGTTAAATCAGGAACAGATAAACCAGTTAAACAACCCCATAACTCCTAAGGAAATAGAAGCAGTCATTAAAGGTCTCCCAACCAAAAAGAGCCCAGGTCCAGACGGGTTTAGTGCAGAATTCTATCAAACCTTCATAGAAGACCTCATACCAATATTATCCAAACTATTCCACAAAATTGAAACAGATGGAGCCCTACCGAATTCCTTCTACGAAGCCACAATTACTCTTATACCTAAACCACACAAAGACACAACAAAGAAAGAGAACTTCAGACCAATTTCCCTTATGAATATCGACGCAAAAATACTCAATAAAATTCTGGCAAACCGAATTCAAGAGCACATCAAAACAATCATCCACCATGATCAAGTAGGCTTCATCCCAGGCATGCAGGGATGGTTTAATATACGGAAAACCATCAACGTGATCCATTATATAAACAAACTGAAAGAACAGAACCACATGATCATTTCATTAGATGCTGAGAAAGCATTTGACAAAATTCAACACCCCTTCATGATAAAAGTCCTGGAAAGAATAGGAATTCAAGGCCCATACCTAAACATAGTAAAAGCCAAATACAGCAAACCAGTTGCTAACATTAAACTAAATGGAGAGAAACTTGAAGCAATCCCACTAAAATCAGGGACTAGACAAGGCTGCCCACTCTCTCCCTACTTATTCAATATAGTTCTTGAAGTTCTAGCCAGAGCAATCAGACAACAAAAGGAGATCAAAGGGATACAGATCGGAAAAGAAGAGGTCAAAATATCACTATTTGCAGATGACATGATAGTATATTTAAGTGATCCCAAAAGTTCCACCAGAGAACTACTAAAGCTGATAAACAACTTCAGCAAAGTGGCTGGGTATAAAATTAACTCAAATAAATCAGTTGCCTTCCTCTATACAAAAGAGAAACAAGCCGAGAAAGAAATTAGGGAAACGACACCCTTCATAATAGACCCAAATAATATAAAGTACCTCGGTGTGACTTTAACCAAGCAAGTAAAAGATCTGTACAATAAGAACTTCAAGACACTGAGGAAAGAAATTGAAGAAGACCTCAGAAGATGGAAAGATCTCCCATGCTCATGGATTGGCAGGATTAATATGGTAAAAATGGCCATTTTACCAAAAGCAATCTACAGATTCAATGCAATCCCCATCAAAATACCAATCCAATTCTCCAAAGAGTTAGACAGAACAATTTGCAAATTCATCTGGAATAACAAAAAACCCAGGATAGCTAAAGCTATCCTCAACAATAAAAGGACTTCAGGGGGAATCACTATCCCTGAACTCAAGCAGTATTACCAAGCAATAGTGATAAAAACTGCATGGTATTGGTACAGAGACAGACAGATAGACCAATGGAATAGAATTGAAGACCCAGAAATGAACCCACACACCTATGGTCACTTGATTTTTGACAAAGGAGCCAAAACCATCCAATGGAAAAAAGATAGCATTTTCAGCAAATGGTGCTGGTTCAACTGGAGGGCAACATGTAGAAGAATGCAGATCGATCCATCCTTATCACCCTGTACAAAGCTTAAGTCCAAGTGGATCAAGGACCTCCACATCAAACCAGACACACTGAAACTAATAGAAGAAAAACTAGGGAAGCATCTGGAACACATGGGCACTGGAAAAAATTTCCTGAACAAAACACCAATGGCTTATGCTCTAAGATCAAGAATCGACAAATGGGATCTCATAAAACTGCAAAGCTTCTGTAAGGCAAAGGACACTGTGGTTAGGACAAAACGGCAACCAACAGATTGGGAAAAGATCTTTACCAATCCTACAACAGATAGAGGCCTTATTTCCAAAATATACAAAGAACTCAAGAAGTTAGACCGCAGGGAAACAAATAACCCTATTAAAAAATGGGGTTCAGAGCTAAACAAAGAATTCACAGCTGAGGAATGCCGAATGGCTGAGAAACACCTAAAGAAATGTTCAACATCTTTAGTCATAAGGGAAATGCAAATCAAAACAACCCTGAGATTTCACCTCACACCAGTGCGATTGGCTAAGATCAAAAACTCAAGTGACAGCAGATGCTGGCGAGGATGTGGAGAAAGAGGAACACTCCTCCATTGTTGGTGGGATTGCAGACTGGTAAAACCATTCTGGAAATCAGTCTGGACGTTCCTCAGAAAATTGGACATTGAACTGCCTGAGGATCCAGCTATACCTCTCTTGGGCATATACCCAAAAGATGCCTCAACATATAAAAGAGACACGTGCTCCACTATGTTCATCACAGCCTTATTTATAATAGCCAGAAAATGGAAAGAACCGAGATGCCCTTCAACAGAGGAATGGATACAGAAAATGTGGTACATCTACACAATGGAATATTACTCAGCTATCAAAAACAACGAGTTTATGAAATTCGTAGGCAAATGGTTGGAACTGGAAAATATCATCCTGAGTGAGCTAACCCAATCACAGAAAGACATACATGGTATGCACTCATTGATAAGTGGCTATTAGCCCAAATGCTTGAATTACCCTAGATCCCTAGAACAAACGAAACTCAAGACGGATGATCAAAATGTGAATGCTTCACTCCTTCTTTAAATGAGGAAAAAGAATACCCTTGGCAGGGAAGGGAGAGGCAAAGATTAAAACAGAGACTGAAGGAACACCCATTCAGAACCTGCCCCACATGTGGCCCATACATATACAGCCACCCAATTAGACAAGATGGATGAAGCAAAGAAGTGCAGACCAACAGGAGCCGGATGTAGATCGCTCCTGAGAGACACAGCCAGAATACAGCAAATATAGAGGCGAATGCCAGCAGCAAACCACTGAACTGAGAATAGGTCCCCTATTGAAGGAATCAGAGAAAGAACTGGAAGAGCTTGAAGGGGCTCGAGACCCCAAAAGTACAACAATGCCAAGCAACCAGAGCTTCCAGGGACTAAGCCACTACCTAAAGACTATACATGGACTGACCCTGGACTCTGACCCCATAGGTAGCAATGAATATCCTAGTAAGAGCACCAGTGGAAGGGGAAGCCCTGGGTCCTGCTAAGACTGAACCCCCAGTGAACTAGTCTATGGGGGGAGGGCGGCAATGGGGGGAGGGTTGGGAGGGGAACACCCATAAGGAAGGGGAGGGGGGAGGGGGATGTTTGCCCGGAAACCGGGAAAGGGAATAACACTCGAAATGTATATAAGAAATACTCAAGTTAATAATAATAAAAAAAAAAAAAGGAAAAAAAAAAAAAAGACTAAAACCCCCTAGGGCAGACATGGGTGAATTAACTTTTGTTCATTTCTCAACTCTTTAACAAACTGGTGAAATGAATGGATATAAGTTGACAACGAGCAGAGAGCTATTGTGACGACCTTCAGATACGCTGTGGAGGTGGGAGGAGCTTGGAGAAAAATAAAATAAAATTGAAATGTCTATAAAGTTGGTAAGTATAGCTAGTTTTAGACACTGACCCAGGAGTCAGAGCTCCTGGACTGGAGACAAAGGGCTTTGCCCTTACTGACACAGCGTGTGTGAGCAGACCGCGACAATCCTCCTTGTTCAGAGGGCACCAGAGAGACCAGACAGGTGGGACCACTGGAGACCTGCCAACAATAGCTTTCTTATGGAAGAAAGCATGTGTGTAAGGGACCTGCGTCCCTTACGATGGACAGACAGCATGAGCCCTGCCTGAGGCAAAGGTATAATGTCTTTAAAAGTTGTTTACTATAAAATCATACTGAAAAGGGAACTGTGAAAAAATGTGCAAAAGCAATGAAATATTTACATAGAGAACAAATGCTGAGAGTCTGAAAAAATAAGCTTCAAAAAATTAGCTGAAAAATATAATGTTTCATCATATGTTTTCTGTTCAATAAAATGCAAAACTTAATTTGGAGCATTCAATTAAACACTTACATAGTCCCTGCCTTTAAATCGCTAAGCACATTATATTCTGGTTTGTTCCCCTGTTAGTGCTGATGCTTCGTCTTAATCATAGTGTACATAGTAAATACTTGCAAAATCTGATTCCAACTTAATTGCAAGATTTTTAAATGTCCTTAGACACAATGCAATGACGCACAGCTTAGGAAACAATTTCTGCAAAGTAGCCATTTCACATTGTAATACTCTGAAAGTCAGACACGGTGTTCTAAAGTCAGTCATCAAAATAGAGTATGATCTGGTAGACGGCTAATGTCAATATGTGCAAAGCACTCAGGAGGCTAGACGCACGGAGACAAGTATTCTTAATTAAAAACGGGGCGCAGAACTCGACCAAGAGTACTCAGCTGAGGAATGCCGAATGGCTGAGAAACACCTAAAGAAATGTTCAACGTCCTTAGTCATCAGGGAAATGCAAATCAAAACAACCCTGAGATTTCACCTCACACCAGTGAGAATGGCTAAGATCAAAAACTCAGGTGACAACAGATGCTGGCGAGGATGTGGAGAAAGAGGAACACTCCTCCATTGTTGGTGGGATTGCAGACTGGTAAAACCATTCTGGAAATCAGTCTGGAGGTTCCTCAGAAAATTGGACATTGAACTGCCTGAGGATCCAGCTATACCTCTCTTGGGCATATACCCAAAAGATGCCTCAACATATAAAAGAGACACGTGCTCCACTATGTTCATCGCAGCCTTATTTATAATAGCCAGAAACTGGAAAGAACCCAGATGCCCTTCAACAGAGGAATGGATACAGAAAATGTGGTACATGTACACAATGGAATATTACTCAGCTATCAAAAACAATGACTTTATGAAATTCATAGGCAAATGGAGGGAACTGGAAAATATCATCCTGAGTGAGGTAACCAAGTCACAAAAGAACATACATGGTATGCTCTCACAGATAAGTAGATATTAGCCCAAAAGCTCCGAATACCCAAAATATGATTCACAGACTGTATGAAGCTCAAGAAGAAGGAAAACCTAAGTGTGGATGCTTCAGTACCTCTTAGAAGAGAGAACAACATACTCACAGGAGGAAATACAAAGACAAAGTGTGGAGCAGAGACTGAAGGAAAGGTCATCCAAAGACTGCCCCACTTGGGGATCCATTCCATATGCAGCCACCAAACCCAGTCTCTATTGCTGATGCCAAGAAGTGCTTGCTGACAGGAGCCTGATATGAATGAATGTCTCCTGAGAGGCTCTGCCAGAGCCTTACTGATACAGATGAGGACACTTGCAGGTCACCATTGGAGTGAGAACAGGGACCCCAATGGAGGAGTTAGGAGAAGGACTGAAGGAGCTGAAGGGGTTTGCAACCCCATAGAAAGAACAACAATATCAACCAACCAGAACCCTTCCCAGAATTCCCAGGGACTCAACCACGAACCAAAGAGTACACATGGAGGGACCCATAACTCCAGCTGCATATGTAGCAGAGGATGGCATTGTCTGGCATCAATAGGAGGAGGAGAAGCCCTTGGTCCTGCGAAGTCTTGTTTCCCCAGTGTAGGGGATTGCCAATGTGTTGAGGTGGGAGTGAGTGGGTGGGAAAAGGCGCATCCTCATAGAACCAGGGAGAGGGAGGATGGGAGAGGGGGAAACCGGGAAAGGGGATAACATTGGAAATGTAAATATATAAACTATCCAATTAAAAAATGAGATGTGAGTTTTCACTTGTTTCTAAGTCATTTATGCCTTCTCTTTTCCAAGTGTCAAAATAAATCCTGAGTGATGAAGCAGAATGTCACTTGTGGCCAAGGAGATGGCTCAATGGGGAAAGACATCGGCTGATAAGGCTGAGGCTTAAGTACATCTCAAGAGCCTACATGGTTCAGGTAGAAAACTCGCCCATGGAAGTTATGCTCTGGCCCTCACAGACACCCCATGGCATGTGAACACACACACACACACACACACACACACACACACACACACACACACACACACACTGTTTAAAATGCCAGGATATAACCCAGTACCATTTCCAGTGAGTTTATACTAAAAAAAAAGATTATAAATTATATTATAGTTATATAATACAATTACATTATACATACTTCTGTGTAATCTGTGATATTATATAATTATATATTATAAAATTATATTCCCTATGTCTGTCCTAAGCCAAAAGCTAATTAATAAACTATTCCCTCCACTGAATCAAAATTTCAAGCTCCCATTCTCATCTACTGAACCCTACTGCTTGCCTTACCCACGAAGAACTTCTTCTTAGAAAACAGCATTTTTAAACTGGCCCTCTGGTTAATTCTCCCTAAACCTCAACGATTCTGTACCAAATATGTCCATTGCTTTGTCTGAAGCTATGAGGCCTCTCTTTCCTGACCTCCTCCCCTTGAACACAGCTTTGCTGCAGTCTTTTGTCAGATGTGATGTCTGTGATCTCCAGAACTTCGGTTTGTACGGTGTTTGTTTTCATGCTTCTGTCATTCATCTGCGGAGTGTGATCAGTCTTCTACTTTTCATGACACATAGAATATAGCAGTAAGAATAGCTCACCATGGGGCCGGGGACTTAGCTCAGTGGTAGAGCGCTTGCCTAGGAAGCGCAAGGCCCTGGGTTCGGTCCCCAGCTCCGAAAAAAAGAACCAAAAAAAGAAAAAAAAAGAATAGCTCACCATATTTGCTTAGCAATTGTGTTACTACATAATAAATAAAATAAAATAAACACATGAATGTCTTGCTAGTAACCTACCACCTGATAATCACTGGGCCCAGGGCCAGCGAAGGCTTTTTCCTGAACTGCGAACAGAGCTCGAGGCACAGAAGAACCAAATCCAGTTTTCATTTTTTTCTTCAAGTGGGGTTTTTTAACCTGTGCTTTTACAATGTTGGTTGAGATATCATAAAAACCAGGACCTAAAATTATAAAGAACATTATATATAAGAATAAGCACGCCTTTGAGAACTTTTTTTAACTCAGTAACATTCAGTAAACTTTTTAGAAGGAGGCCCATATATTTCTGGCTATATAGTATAGGCACTTTTTAAAACTTATCAATCGCTTTAAAAGTTAAAGAGCAAATATGAGTGGGTGTCAGAAGCATGCAGAGAAAGCAGTGACAACATTCTAAATGATTCGACTTACATGAAACTATAAAGCTTAAAAAAGGCAGGCTCAGAAGGTGCCTGGGGACAAGAATGGGACATTAATGCCAAGGGTGCATGTGAGAAATTTTAAATTATGGAACTGTTCCAAAACTTTGTAATGACAGTGATTGCCAGTGTAAAAGAAAACTGGCAGTGTGGCATCATTTGTAAGCCATAAGCCATGCTGAGCTGTAGTGACCACTCCAGGAAATCGCTGACAGAAGAAATCTCAAATGTGCTGAGAAGAAACATACTGAGAACGGCAGTAGCTACTTTCTTCCCCAGAGACAATACCCTGAACCTTTACAACATCAAAGCAAAGCTACCAAAGGAAATTATTCCTTCCGTAGTAATTTTTCACAGCCTAAGTTAACTAAACCTTCTCCCCTCAACTACTAAGGCTTTCTAACTCCTTCCCTAATGAGACATGCTCTAATTTTTCCTAGGGTCCTAGTTTGTCTTCTGTTGCAATGATTGAAACATTAGCCAAAAGTAACCAGGACGGAATAGTCAGATTGAGACAAATGTAGTGAGCTCAGTGACCTCAGGAACTTATAATGTTCTTGATGGGAAGGAGGAAACTCCGCCTCTCCTGCCCTGCTCCTCCAGTGCACACAGCTCCACTCCACACATCCCTCTGTCTTTGGTGGTCACGCCAACTCCTGGCCTCTCCAATATGCTGAGGTCTGCACTGCAACAGAGGCTGCCTCTCCTGGGCACTCTTTATGAACTCAAACCAGGCCTGAAGGTGCCAAGCCTCACCTCTCTCTACAACACTTCAATCTCCACTACAACCGAGACCGCGACTGTGGCAGCGGTACCCTGATTTCTCTGCTGGGATCCATCGTTCCTAAATGGTACCAAGCTGCATCTACTGCCTCTACCTTTACGTCTCCAAACCCAGTGCCATGTAGACTATTCTTCCCCATTATCAAGCTCAGAAACCAGTTTGAGATGTAACCTTGACTTCGTTGTCTGTGTGCTGACACTGAGAAAATACTTCTCAGAATAATGTCACCTCAATGATGCTGGTATCGTATTAGGCACAACTGATTCTTCAGCCAATTCTAAACAGCATCAATTGTTCCAATAAAGTAAAATTCCACTACCAGAGATTCTTTTTGTTTTCATTTTTTAATTGGTTATTTTATTTATTAATATTTCAGATGTTATCCCCTTCCCAGTTTCCCCTCCACAAACCCCCTATCTTCTCCCTCACCCCTGCCTCTGTGAGTGTGCTCCCCTACCTGCCCACCCACTCCTGCCTCAGCAGCCTAGCATTCCCCTCTCCTGGGTCATCAAGCCTCCACATGAACAAGGGGCTCCCCTCCCAGTGATACCAGATAAGGCAATCAATCCTCTGCTACATATGCAGCTGGAGCCATGTGTTCCCCCCACCCTATGTGTACCCTTTGGTTGGTGGGTCCCTGGGAGCTCTAGGGTCTGGTTGGTTGATATTGTTGTTCTTCCTATAGGGTCGCAAACCCCTTCAGTTCCTACAGTCCTTTCCCCAACTTTCCCATTGGAGTCCCCGCACTCAGTCAGTCTTTGACTGTGTACATCCGCATCTGTATTGGTCCGGCTCTGGCTGAACCTCTCAGAGGCTGTCCTCTACCAGGCTCTAAACTTTATACAAATGGTCCTAATAGAGTCTTGGCTTCTTTCTGGAACTTCACAAGCTATGCCCCACCTCCACACCTCTCTCAACATTCTTGTCTTCCAAGCTTCCATAACAGCCCATTAACTTCTGAGTCTTCAACAGCTTTTTCCAGCTGAAAGCTCTAAAATGCTCCCAAGGACCACAGTCAGGTCCGTCAGAGTAATGCCCCCACGATCTTAGAGCCAGTTTCCTGCTCTAGTTCAGTCTCTCTTGCTGTGATAAAGCGATAGAGCATTGAGCAACTGAACCTAGAGGGAAGAGAGGGTTTATTTGAATTACAGATTAACAGCATTAAGGAAAGCCAAGCAGAAACTTAAGACAGGGACCTGGGGGGGGGGGGGCAGGAGCTGAAGCAGAAACCATGGAAGAACACTGCTCAGTGGCTTGCCTCCCCTGGCTTGCTCAACTGCATTTCATATATAGTCCAGGCCCATATACCCAGGAAGTCTGGGTTTGGCCCATCTATATCAAGTAGCAATCAAGGAAAAGGTCGCATAGACATCCCCACCTGCCAGTCTGGTAGGAGCAATCCCAGTGGAGGTGCCTCTCCCCAGCTAAGGGTAGGGTTGTGTTAGGTTGACCATGAAACTAACCAAGGCAACTGTGATCTGTGCTCCCTTGATAGCAATTCTAAGTGCTGTCTTGTTTAATATAGCTCATGAGCCTCTTTAAATGACAGCTGATACATCTATCAAGATCACAAACTGTATACTTTAAATTATTTTTATTTTGGACAAACTAAATGTCAAAAGAGAATACATGAATAAATCACAAAGCTACACAATGATAGAAAGTTGATGTGAAATGTGTTTAGCATGTAAAGAAGATCACCTATCATCTAATGCCCCTCTCAGCATACCCACTTCGCTCCTTCCTGACAGTAACAAACATAACGGGGTATTTTCTATAGGGCTGGTCTGAATGAATCAACTTTCACATACTTTTCACTCGAGATAATATAAACAGCTTTCTTTGATGTTGAAAGACATTTTTGTTAAGATAGATACTTGGAATAAGTATTTGAGTGTCCTCTCTATGGTTCAGTTTTTCTTCAAGAGAAGTCTGTGTGGGTGGGTTCACATTCCTTAATGAAATAGGACATATCTGAATAGAACCCATAATTCAGTTATGTGTATTCTAGTCAATTGGCTCTGCTATCTAATCCTACTAAAACTTTACTATATATTGATTTGTCTGCTTACCAGATAGTCAATACCTACACTTTTTCTTTACTTTAGAATAACATAGAAATTTAATAAGTTAAATTCTCTCATGTATCCACCCTGTTAAGGATATTAAACTACACACAGTTAGACTAAAATATTAACAACAGACCTGGTAGTTCGTGGGCCTTGTAATCCTCTGTGAATCGGGCAGCTCTTTGACCAAATGGTGAAAACAGTCCTGATCTTTTCTTTGGGACCTTGAAAGCAGTTCGTGTTTCATTATACGTGCCAGGAGCTGGGGTAGACGATTTGATAGGTTCAAATCTCTGGGAAAATATGCCATTAGAAATCAAAAGTAAGATTCCATACTTCATGAGTTAGAAGCTGCCTTCTGAGTGATACAGCATCTAGAAGATACTTTTTAATGTGGCAAATGAATTAAGAACTTTTGCTCATCAAAACATTAAGTTTTACACAGCATTTGGTAAACTCACTGAAATACTAATAGAGTTAAGGTGTGTTAGAGAGCTCGTGTGTGTGTGTGTGTGTGTGTGTGTGTGTGTGTGTGTGTACACAAATGTCTACATGTTGGTGGTGAGCAGAGATCAAGTCAAAGGTCTTCGTTAGTTGCTTCTCCACCTGAGTTTTTGAGACAGGGTCTTTCATGAACCTACAGCTCACTCGTTGGCAAGGCTGGCTGGCCAAAAGGCCCCAGAGATCACCCGGTATTTACCGTCTGATACTGATGTAATCAATACTGTGGTTGCCTGGAGCATCTCCTCTTTTAACTTCTACAGTATGGTATAAGGAGTCATTCATTGCTCCTTTGTTTCTGTTTTATTGTAGTTTTAAAAGGTTTTTCATCAATTATTTATTGATTCACTTTAAATCTCAATATCTGCCTCCCTCCTCCAAGTCCCCCTCTTTCACAGCTCCTCCTTCCTTTCCCCTTCCCCTTCTTCTCTGAGAAGGGGTAAGAAACGCCTGAGTATCATCCCACCATGGCACACCAAGTCTCTGCAGGACAAGGCACATCCTCTCCCACTGAGGACAGCCAAATATGGCAGTCCAGTCAGGGGAACAGGATCCACAGGAAGGCAGCAGAAACAGGGCCGTCTCCTGCTCCAGTTGTTGGGGGACCAGGCATTAAGACAAAGCTGCATATCTACTACACATATGGGGGGCTTAGGTCTACCCCATGCTTGGTCTTTGGTTGGTGGCTCAGTCTCTGGGAGACCCTAAGGGCCCAGGTTATTTTATTCTATTGGTCTTTCGGTAGAGTCCTGTCCTCTTTGTGTCCCTCAACCCTCCCCCCGACTCTTCTACAAGACATCCCAGCGCTATGTAGTGTTTGCTATGTTTTTCTGCATCTGCTTCCATCACAGGCTGGATGAAAGCTCTCAGAGGGCAATTATGCTAGGCTTTTGTCTCTTAGCATAACAGAATACCATTAGGAGTATCAGGAATTGGTTCTTCCCCATGGGATGGGTCTTAATTTGGGCCAGTCACTGGTTGGCCATTCCCTTCAACTATGGCTCATTTTGTCCCTGCACATCACATAGGCAGGACAAGTTTTCAGTCAAAGACTTTGTGGGTGGGTAGCTGTCCTTATCCCTCCACTGGGAGTCCTGCCTGGGTACAGGAAGTAGACACTTCTGTCTTCATATCGCCCACTGCTAGAAGTCTCATCTAGAGTCAATCTCAGACTCCCTGGAGCCTCCCCTACCCCTGTCTCAGGTCTCTGGCACTTCCTAGTGATGCACTCCCTATGAATTTCCATTCTCCTTGCCCCGCTCTCCCTACACCTGATCCCCTCCCTGACCCTCTCCCACCTCCATTCGCTCTCCCACCCAGTTCGCTCCCTCTATCTACCTCCAATATATATTTTATTTCCCCTTATGAGAAAGAGCTAAGCAGCCTTCCTTGTGCCCTCCCTGTTACTTAGCTCCATTGGGTCCATGGACTGTATCATGGTTATCATATACTTTATGGCTAATAGTCACTTATAAGGGATACATACCATACATGTCTATTTGGGTCTAGGTCACCTCACTCAGGAAACTATTTTGTAATTCCATGCATTTGCTGCAAAATTTACAACGTCCTTGTTTTTAATAGCTGAGAAGTATTCCATTGTGTAAATGAACCACATTTTTTTACCCATTCTTTCAGTTAAGGGACATCTGGGTTGTTTCCAGTTCCTGACTATTAGGAACAACGTTTCTACAAACACAGTTGAGCATGTGTCCTTGTAGAGCATCTTTTGGTTTTATGTACGAGTGGTATAGTTAGGTAAAGAAGTAGAACTATTCCCAATTTTCCTGAGAAACTGCCACACAGATTTCCAGATTAGTTGTATAAGTTTACACTCCAACCAGCAATGTTTAGTGTTCCCCCTGCTCCACCACCTATCAGTGAGTGCATACCACCAAGATGTGAGTGTATACTTTTGTGACTGGGTTACCACACTTCGGATGAAATTTTCAGGTTCCATCCATTTATGTAACAATTTCACGTACTCATTGTCTATAATAGCTGAGTAGTACTTCATTGAGTAGCTGTACCACATTTTCTATATCCATACCTCTCTTGAAGGACATCTGGGTTCTTTCCAGCTTCTGGCTATAATAAATAAGGCTGCTATGAACATACGGAGCATGGGTCCTTGATATATGTTCAGCATCTTTTGGGTATATGCCCAGGAGTGCTACAGCTGGGTTCTCAGGTAGTACTATGTCCAATTTGTGAGGAAACACCAGACTGATTTCCAGAGTGGTGGCAGCAGCTTGCAATCCCACCAACAATGGAGGAGTGTTCCTATTTCTCCACATCCCTGCCAGCATCTTCTGTCACCAGAGTATTTGATCTTAGCCATTCTGACTGGTATGAAATAGAATCTATGGGTTGTTTTGACATGCATTTCCCTGACGACTAAGGTGCTTCTCAGCCATTTGGTAGTCCTCGTCTGAAAACTCTTTGTTTAGCTCTGTACCCCATTTTAATAGGATTATTTGATTGTCTGGAATCTAACTTCTTGAGTTCTTTGTATAAATTAGATATTATACCTCTATTAGATGTAGGATTGATAAAGATATTTTCCAATCTGTTGGATGCCATTTTGTCCTAATGACAGTGTCCTTTGCCTTATAGAAGCTTTGCAATTTTATGAAATCCCATTTTCCTTTTAGAGAATAAACCATTGGTGTTCTGTACAGGAAATTTTACCCTGTGCCTATGAGTTCGAGACTCTTCCCTAATGTCTCTTCTATTACATTCAGTAGATCTGGTTATAAGTGGAGACCTTTGATCCACTTGAGCTTTGGGCAAAGAAATAACAATGGGTCGACTTGCATTTCTTCTACATGGTGACCTACAGTTGAACCAGCACACTTTCTTGAAAATGCTGTCTTTTTTCTATTGGAGAGTTTTAGCTCCTTTGTCAAAGATCAAGTGAACATGGTTGTGTGGGCTCATTTCTGGGTCTTCGAATTCTATTCCACTGAGGTACCTGTCTCTGTGTCAATACCATGCAGTTTTTATCATGATTGCTCTATAATACAGCTTGAGGTCAGAAATGGTGAATCCTCCAGAAGTTCTTTTGTTGTTGAAAATATTTTTTGCTATCCTGGGTTTTATGTTATTCCAAATGAATTTGCAAATTGCTCTTTCTGACTCTGTGAAGAGTTGAGTTGAAATTTTGAAAGGGGTTGCATTGAATCTGTAGATTGCTTTTGGCAAAATGGTCATTTTTACTATATTAATCCTGCCAATCCATGAGCATGGGAGCTCTTTTCATTTTCTGAGATCTTCTTCAATTTCTTTCTTCAGAGACTTGAAGTTCTTGTCATACAGATCTTTCACTTGCTTGGTTAGACTCACACTGAGGTATTTTATATCATTTGGTATTATTGTGAAGGGTGTAATTTCCCTGATTTCTTTCTTGGCCTGTTTATCCTTTGAGTAGAGGAAGGCTAGTTATTTGTTTGAGTTAATTTTATATCCAGCCACTTTGCTGGAACTGTCTATCATGTTTAGGAGTTGTCTGGTAGAATTTTGGGGGTCATTTAAATATACTATCATATCACCTGAAAAGAGTGACATTTTACTTCTTCCTCTCTAATTTCTATCCCTTACACCTTCTTTTGTTGTCTGACTGATCTGGCTAGGACAAGTGTGATATTGAATAGATAAGGAGAAAGTGAGCAGCCTTGTCCAGTCCCTGATTTTAGTGTAATTGCCTCAAGTTTCTCTCCATTTAGTTTCATGTTGACTACTGCTTTTCTGTATACTGTTTTTACTATGTATAGGTATGGACCTTGAATTCCTGATCTTTCCAAGACTTTTAACATGAAGGGGTGTTGAATTTTGTCAAATGCTTTCGCAGCATCTAATGAGATGATCATGTGGTTTTTTTCTTTGAGTTTGTTTATACAGTGTATTATGTTGATTGATTTCCATATATTGAACCATCCCTGCATCCCTAGGATGAAGCCTACTTGAGCATGTTGAATGATCATTTTGATGTGTTCTTGGACTCAGATAATGAGGATTTCATTGAGTATTTTTGCATTAATACTCATGAGGAAAATTGGTCTGAAGTGCTTTCTTTTTAGGGTCTTTGTGTGGTTTAGGTATAAGCGTAATTGTGGTTTCAAAGAACGAATTGGGTAGTGTTCCTCCTGTTTCTATTTTTGTGGAATTGTTTGAAGAGTATTGGTATTAGGTCTTCTTTGATGGTCTGATAGAATTCTGCACTAAACCCATCTGGTCCAGTGATTTTTTTTTTTTGGTTGGGAGACTTTTTAATGACTTTCTATTACTTTACAGATTATGGGAATATTTAGATGGTTTATCTGATCCTGATTTAACTTTAGTACCTGCTATCTAACTAGAAAATTGTCCATTTCATGCAGATTTTCCAGTTTTCTTGAATATAGGCTTTCGTAGTAGGATATAATGATTTTTTGAATTTCCTCAGTTTCTGTTGTTATGTCTCCCTTTTCATTTCTGATTTTGTTAATTTGGATACTGTCTTTGTGTCCTCTTGATAGTCTGGAGGGTTTGTCTATCTTATTGATTTTCTCAAAGAAACAGCTCCTGGGCTTGTTGATTCTTTATACAGTTCTTTTTGTTTCTACTTGGTTGACTTCAGGTCTGAGATTGATTATCTCTTAGCCTCTGTTCCTTTGGGTGAATTTGCTTCTTTTTGTTCTAGAGCTTTCAGGTGTGCTGTCAAGCTGCTAGTGTATGCTCTCTCCAGTTTGTTTTTGTTATTGTTGGTGGTGGTGGTGGTGGTTTTTTGTTTGTTTGTTTGTTTGTTTGAGACACTCGGAGCTATGTGTTTTCCTCCTAGCACTGATTTCATTATAACCCATAATTTGGGTATATTGTGCCTTCATTTTCATTTAATTACAAAAAGTCTTTAATTTCTTTCTTTATTTCATCCTTGACCAAGTTGTCATTGAGTCAATGGGATTATTTAAATCTCCTTGTGTCTACTAAGGACTGTTTTGTGACGAATTATATGGTAAATTTTTGAGAAGGTACCATGAGGTGCTAAGAAGTTATTTTTTTTTCTTTTAAGATGAAATGTTCTATAGATATCTTTTAAAACCATTTGTTTCATACCTTCTGTTAATTTCAATGTGTCTCTCTTTAGTTTCTGTTTTCATGATCCGTCATTAATGAGAGTGGGGTGTTGAAGTCTCTCACTATTATTGTGTGATGTACATTGTATGCTTTGAGCTTTAGTAAAGTTTAGGTGCCCTTGCATTTGTAGCATAGATGTTCAAAATCGAGGATTCCTTTTGGTGGATTTTTCCTTTGATGAATATGAAATGTCCTTCCTTACATTTTTTTTGGTAACTGTTGGTTGAAAGTCAATTTTATTGGATATTAGAATGACTACTCCAGCTTGCTTCTTGAGACCATTTTCTTGGAAAGTTATTTCCCAGGTTTTTATTCTTAGGTAATGTCTGTTTTGTCACTAAGTTGTGTTTCCTCTATGCAGCAAAATGATGGGTCTTGTATACATATCCAGTCTGTAAGTCTATGTCTTTTTATTCCCAGGCTTCATCATAACAATTCTTTTTTATTGGATGTATTTTTATTTACATTTCAAATGTTATTCCATCTCCCAGATTACCGGACATAAGCCCCCTATCCCATCTCCCTCCTCTTCTTCTATAAGGGTGCTCCCATCCCCAACCACCCCCACTTTTGGCACCCGATGACATTCCCCTACACTAGGGGTTCCAGCCTTGGCAGGACCAAGGATTCTCATTCCATTGGTGCCCAACAAGGCCATCCTCTGCTGCATATGCAGCTGGAGCCATAGGGCAGTCCGTGCATAGTCTTTGGGTAATGGTTTAGTTCCTGGGAGCTCTGGTCAGTTGGCATTGATGTTCTTACAGTGTTGCAAGCTCTTCAGCTCTTTTAATCCTTTCTCTAATTCCTCCAGTGTGGATCCTGCTCTTAGTTCAATGGATTACTGCTAGCATTCACCTCTGTATTTGACATGCTCTGGCTGTGTCTCTCAGAAGATAACTATATCAGCCTATATCATGCACTTCTAAGCTTCGTCAATCATATCTAGTTTAGGTGGCTCTATATAAATGGGTTGTACACCCATATGGGGCAGGCTCTGAATGGCTTACTTCATTCTCTGCTCCAAATTTTGCCTCCATATCCCCTCCTATGAATATTTTCATTCCCTTTTTTAAGGAGGGAAGCATGCAAATTTTGGTCATCCTTCTTGAACTTCATGTTGTCTATGGATTGTATCTTGGGTAATTCGATCTTTTGGGCTAATATCCACATATCAATGCGTACATACCATGTGTGTCTTTTTGTGATTAGGTTACCTCACCCAGGATGATATTTTCTAGTTCGATCCATTTGCCAATGAATTTCATGAAGTCATTGTTTTTGACAGCTGAGTAGTACTCCATTGTATAGATGCACCATTGCTCTGTAATAATGCTTGAGGTCAGGGATGGTGATTTCTCCCAGAAGTTATTTTATTGTTGAGAATAGCTTTCTATATTCTGGGTTTTCTGTTATTCCACGTGAATTGGCAAATTGCTTTTTCTAGCTCTATGAAGAATTGAGTTGGAATTTTGATGGGGATTGCATTGAATCTGTAGATTGTTTTTGGCAAAATGGCCATTTTTTACTATATTAATCCTGCCAATCCATGAGCATGGGAGGTCTTTCCATTTTCTGAGATCTTCAATTTTGTTCTTCAGGACTTGAAGTTCTTGTCATACAGATCTGTCAGTTGCTTGGTTAGACTCACACCGAGGTATTTTACGTTATTTGGGACTATTGTGAAGGGTGTTATTTCCATAATTTCTTTCTCAGCCTGTTTATGTTTTCAGTAAAGGAAGGCTACTGATTTGTTTGAGTTAATTTTATATTCAGTCACTTTCTTTAAGTTGTTTATCAGGTTAAGTAGTTCTCTGGTAGAACTTTTGAGATCACTTGAGTATACTATCATATCATCTGCAAATAGTGATATTTTGACTTCTTCCTTTCCAATTTGGATTCCTTTGACGTCCTTTTATTGTCTGATTGCTCTGGCTATAACTTCCAGTACTATATTGAATAAGTAGGGAGAGAGCGGGCAGCCTTGTCTAGTCTCTGATTTTGGTGGGATTGCTTCAAGTTTCTCTCCATTTAGTTTAGTGTTAGCTACTTGTTTGCCGTATATGGCTTTTACTATGTTTCCTGAACTTTCCAGGACTTTTAACATGAAGGAGTGTTGACTTTTGTCAAATGCTTTTTCAGCACCTAATAAAATGATCATGTGGAGTTTTTTCTTTGAGTTTGCTTATATAGTAGATTAAGTTGATGGATTTTCATATATTGAACCATCCCTTCATACTGGGGTGAAGCCTACTTGATCATAATGGATGATTATTTTGATGAGTTCCTGGATTTGGTTTGCAAGAATTTTATTGTCTATTTTTGCATCTATATTCATAAGGAAAATTATTCTGAAGTTCTCTCTCTTTATTGGGTCTTTGTGTGGTTTAGGTATGAGCATAATTCTGGCTTTGTAGAAGGAATTGGGTAGTGCTCCATCTATTTCTATTTTGTGGAATAGTTTGGACAGTATTGATATGAGGTCTTCTATGAAGGTCTGATAGAATTCTTCACTGAACCCATCTGGACCTGGGCTTTTTTTGGTTGGGAGACTTTTAATATCTGTTTCTATTTCTTTAGGAGTTATGTGGTTGTTTAGATGGTTTACTGTTTCTGATTTAACTTTGGTACCTGGTATTTGTCTAGAAAATTGTCCATTTCCTCCAGATTTTCCAGTTTTGTTGAATATTGGCTTATGTAGTAGGATCTGATGATTTTTTGAATTTCCTCTGATTCTGTTGTTATGTCTCCCTTTTCATTTCTGATTTTGTTAATTCGTATACATGCTCTGAGCCTCTTGTTGGTCTGGCTAAGGATTTATCTATCTTGTTGACTTCTCAAAGAACCAACTCCCGGTTTTCTTGATTCTTTGTATAGTCCTTTTTGTTTCTACTTGGTTGGTTTCAGCTCTGAGTTTGAATATTTCCTGCCTTCTACTCCTCTTGAGAGTATGTGCTTCTTTTAATTCTAGATCTTTTAGGTGTGCTGTCAAGCTGCTTGATGTATGCTCTCTCCTATTTCTTTTTGGAGGCACTCAGAGCTATGAGTTTTCCTCTTAGCACTGCTTTCATTGTGTCTCCAAGTTTGGGTATGTTATGCCTTCATTTTCATTAGATTCTAAAAAGTCTTTAATTTCTTTCTTTATTTCTTCCTTGACCAAGTTATCGTTGAGTACAGCACTGTTCAACTTTCATGTATATGTGGGCTTTCTGTCATTTTTATTGTTATTGCTGACCAACCTTATTCCATGGTGATCTGATAGGAAGCACTGCATTATTTCTTGTCTTCTTGTATCTGTTGAGGCCTGTTTTGTGACAGATTATAAGGTCACTTTTTGAGAAGGTACTATGAGGTGCTAAGAAGGTATATTCTTTTTGTTTTAGGATGAAATGTTCTATAAATATCTGTTAAATACATTTGGTTCAAAACTTGTGTTAGTTTCTCTATGTCTCTGTTTAATTTCTGTTTCCATGATCTGTCCATTGATGAGAGTGGGGTGCTGAAATCTCCTACTATTATTGTGTTAGGTACAATGTGTGCTTTGAACTTTAGTAAGGTTTCTTTTAAGACTATTGGTGCCCTTGCATTTGGAGCATAGATATTTAGGATTGAGAGTTCATCTTGGTGGATTTTTCCTGTGATGATTGTGAAGTGTCCTACCTTATCTTTTATGATAACTTTTGGTAGAAAGTTGATTTTATTCAATATTAGAAAGGCTACTCCAGCTTGTTCCTTTGGACCATTTGCTTAGAAAGTTGTTTTCCAGGCTTTCATTCTGAGGCAGTGTCTGTCTTTGTTTCTGAGGTGTGTTTCCTATTTGTAGCAAAATGCTGGGTCCTCTTTACATATCCAGTCTGTTAGTCTATGTCTTTTTATTGGGTAATTGAGTCTATTGATGTTAAGATATATTAAGGAATAGAGATTGTTGTTTGCTGTTATTTTTGTTGTTAGAGGTGGAATTGTGTTTGTGTGTCTGTCTTCTTTTGGTTTCATTCCAAGGAGATTACTTTCTTGCTTTTTCTAGGATGTAGTTTCCCTCCTTGTGTTGGAGTTTTCCATCTATTATCCTTTGTAGGGCTGGATTTGGAGAAAGATATTGTGTAAAACTGGTTTTGTCATGGGATATCTTGGTTTCTCCATATATGTTAATTCAGAGTTTTGCTGGATACAGTAACTTGGGCTGGCATTTGTGTTCTCTTAGTATCTGTATGACATCTGTCCAGAATCTTATGGCTTTCATAGTCTCTGGTAAGAAGTCTGGTGTGATTCAGATAGGTCTGCCTTTGTATGTTACTTGACATTTTTCCCTTACTGCTTTTAATATTCTTTCCTTGTTTTGTGTATTTGATGTTTTGACTATTATGTGATGGGAGGAATTTCTTTTCTGGTCCAATCTGATTCGAGTTCTGTAGGCTTCTTGTATGTTTACGGGCATCTCTTTCTTTAGGTTAGGGAAGTTTTCTTCTATAATTTTTTGAAGATAGTTACTGGCCCTTTAAGTTGAGAGTCTTCTCTCTCTTCTATACCTATTTTCCTTATGTTCAATCTATTCATTGTGTCCTCTATTTCCTGGATGTTTTGGGCTAGGGACTTTAGCATTTTACATTGTCTTTTGACAGTTGTGTTGATGTTTTCTATGGTGTCTTCTGCCCCTGATATTCTCTCTTCAATCTCTTGTACTCTGTTGGTGAGGCTTGCATCTATGACTCCTGATCTCTTTCCTAGGTTTTCTATCTCCAGGCTTGTCTCCCTTTGTTATTTCTTTATTGTTTCTATCTCCATTTTCAGATCCTAGATGGTTTTGTTCAATTCCTTCACCTGTTTGGTTGTGTTTTCCTATAGCTCTTTAAGGGATTTTTGTGTTTCCTTTTTAAAGGCTTCTACTTGTTTACTTGTGCTTTCCTGTATTTCTTTAGGGAAGTTATTTATGTCCTTCTTACAGTCCTCTATCATCATCATAAGATGTGATTTTAAATCCAAATCTTGCTTTTCCAATGTGCTGGGATATCTAGTATTTGCTATGGTAGGAGAAGTGGGTTCTAATGATACCAGGTAGTCTTGGTTTCTGTTGCTTATGTTCTTGTGCTTGCTTCTTGCCATTTGGTTACCTCTGACATTAATTAGTCTTACTGTCTCTGACTGGAATTTGTCCCTCCTATGGGCCTATGATCCTGTGAGCCTGTGATCTTAGGAGTGAAAGCGCTCCTGGGAGACCAGCTCTCTGCAGGCAGGTTTTGGGTCTAGAGGGCTATGGGATAGCCTTAGCTCTGGGCACAGATGGAGACTGGAAGTCTCATGTAATTCTAATAGGTCTCCACTTATAAGTTACTTGGCAATTTTCCCTTGTGGCTTTTAATATATTTTCTTTGTTCTAGACATTTAGTATTTTGATTATTATGTGATAGGAGGATTTTCCTTTTTAGTCCACTCTATTTGGTGTTCTGTAAGCTTTCAAGAAATATTCATTGCTGCCTCACATTTTTTATCTATTCCTGTGTGATCCACTGTGGTGGAGGGGTGAGGGTAGTGGTTCACAATGTGCACTATTTTCTTACTTCCATAATGTGAATTCACCTACAGCATGACTAATTTCACACTACCAGCATAATATCAGTCAACTTGCAAAAGTCCTGGAAACCACCATTGTCTTGTAAAAATTGATATAGGTGCACTACAACCCATCCCAACTCCTTACCATTCTTTCTAGAGAGCCAACAACATTGCTTTCTGGTTTATGCTCTATGAGTATGTATAAAATCAAGCAATTATGTGTATGTTTCCTTTACCCCTTGTTCTTATTCAAAATCGCAGTGTATCAAATATGCTTTCTGCATTTTAGGAAAGCAAGTAAATGTCATGGCCAACTAACCTGACCTCTGAGAGACCAGAAAAGGGCATGTCAGCTCCTGGATTTGTCAATTTTTACAATCCCATGGATAATTCTAAAGTGTATCCAGAACTTGGAGCCATAGTTGCAATAAAAATCTTGTGTTTTGTAAAGTAATATATCAAAAGATGAGGAGAGTCATTGCATTTTGGTAAAATACTAGACCATTCCTGAAATTCATCTAAAATTTCCCAGAAACATATCTGCATTTACTCCTATAAAGCAAAAATTGTTACTCCTAAGTCTACCTTCTTAATTGGATTTTTCTTTTCTATCACTATAACTCATATATCTTTTCAAATTAAACTAAACTACCTCTATGAGGCAATCAGTTTTGCTTTAACTCCTCTGTGTCTCCAGTCATTATTCTTTCTTTCACTACCATCCTTTTGAACAAAATTATTTTTCTTTCCCATTTATAAAATATAATTTAAATAACATAAATTAGACCTATATACTAAATGAATGGAAGTCACAAAAACTCAAAAGTGCCAATTATAACCTGTATTTTTAAAAATCAAAGGCACGCACGCACACACTGTCCTTTATGCATACCTCTGATGCAGTGCCTTAAGCACTGTTAAGATGCTCAAGACTAAAATCTAATATTTAATTTTGAGTCTCCCTAGTCCCTCAATACATCTAGCTCATTAAAATATAATCTTAATTATATCTATAAAATATATATTTAATCTGTCTGCCTCCAAGGAGGAGATCCTAAATATATTGAAAACAAAGTAGTTGTCTATAATAACTTTCCCAAGTTAAATAAAATAATCAGACCTGCATAGAGTAGAAGTAGATAATTTTCACAACTACCTTGTCTGCAGGCTGTTGCATTATATATGTTGGCCAGTCTCTTAGTTTTCTTTCTATACAAATACCCTAAAGACATTTGTGCTTACTTGGAATGCTCCTTGAATGACCTGAAGTGGTGGCTGTGGAAGAAACATCTGACTTCAACATCACTAGTGAAGGTCCTAGGGCAGGAGCATGTGTGCCCCCAATGGCAGTGTGACAGAATACTGTCATACCACTCTCTACATGTTACATATTTCTACATGGACTACACTTAATACTCCATACATGCATTAGCAAATTGCACTTTAGGATTCAAAATAAATTAGGTAATTCATATCATCCAAACTGAATGTTCACATATAAAAATTTGATCAATAGAAAATACTTAATAGGTGTTTCCAATTTAAATATTTACCTGTGTATTTTTGTTAATATTCAATCTTATTTCACATAACTGTGCCCATAATTTTGCAGTGTTTTGCCCTTACTATACCCATTTCTAATTTTCTGTATGCCTTTATGCATTTTATAATCTCCTTAAATGCCTTTGGATTTGTTACTGTGTTCCCACCATGTCTGTCACACTATGGATATGAAAATGTATGGGCACCGTTACCTCTGTTTCAGGAAAGAAAAGAAGAGATGAAGCATCCACAATTGTTGACATGGACTTTATGTGGTCAAATTGACTTTTAATGTTGTACTTTCCAGGTCCTGGTACTCCCTAAGTCACAGAGAGAAAGAAATAAGTTAAGAAAGGATTGTCTTTCTACAACACATAAGAAAACACTGGACAATTCTTATAGGCTATCACCATAGTCTGTCATTAAGAGAAAAGCAGAGGGGAGGAGGGAACTACCTACAAAGAAACAAGAGGGGGGAGGGGGGAGGGAGAGGGGGAAGAGAAGAAAAGAAAAGAAGAGAAGAGAAGAGAAGAGAAGAGAAGAGAAAGGAAAAGAAAAGAAAAGAAAAGAAAAGAAAAGAAAAGAAAAGAAAAGAAAAGAAAAGAAAAGAAAAGAAAAGAATAGATGTCCTAGTCAAAATATCATTTGGCCCTGAATCGCACTTCCTGAAGCTTTGCTGCCCTCTGCTGATGAAGTGAAAAAATGTTCCTATGGCTAACTATTAAAAGAAAGAAATAAAACGTTTTCAACTATCCTTTCATTTCAGGGTATAAATGTAGCCTTTTCCCTTTAAATGTGCCTGGTTTGTGGTGCAGATTAGTGGTGAAATTCCTGCTTACCATGTACATAAGGTTCAGCACACAGCAGCAGGGAGAAAAACCTCCCTGTCTTCTCCAACTTTCAATAATTAATAGCAAAACAAATAGACATCAGGAAATATTATATTTTAAACAGAAATGCTTGATGTAAAAAATTAACTTTTACTTGAATACTTTTCAACAAACAAAAATTAATTTATTTATCACAGGACCAACTTCCTTATTATTGTTAGATAAGAGAAATCAATAGACAATAGATGGAGAGAGTGGGAGGGAGAGACAGACAGACAGACAGACAGACGAATGGATGATAGATTTTCATCAGCAAATATCACACAGCTAATACTCCAGTTTGTGAAAAGGAATTAAGGAAGATCTTAGAGCATGGTGTGGTGGTATACACCTTTAATCCCAGCACTCTGGGGGTAGAGGCTGGTGGATCTCTAAGTTCAAGGCTAGCCTGGTCTAAAGAAGACTTTCAGTATAACCAAGCTTAGGCAGTGAAGGAAACAACTGAAAACAGAAAGCTGATGAAGATGTAATTGAGTGAGGGAACCATGTTCCAGTCCCAACAAGCAACAAAACTTGGCAGCTTCTGCTACATAGTTCTGGCTTTAGCATTAAGGATGAAAGAAAGGGATAATAGAATCTCCCTCCATGACTAAGGAAAGCCGCTGAGACCAGGCATGTGTCAGAGGTGTCCCTGCATGGAGTAGAGTAAAGGAAAGTGACCACAGGGCAAGGTCCCACTCAGCAAAGCTTCCAACTTGTAAAAAAAAATTAAAGAAAAGCTCATAGGCTTCTGTACTTTTGACAGAAGCTGAAGTTATCACAGAGAAAATAGACTCAGTTGAGGAAATGCCTCCATGAGACACAGCTGTAAGGCATTTTCTCAACTAGTGATTAAGGGGGGAGGACACAGTCCATTATAGGTGGTGTCATCCCTGGATTGATAGTCTTGGATTCTATAAGAGAGCAAACTGAGCAAGCCAGGGAAAGCAAGCCAGTAACATCCCCCATGGCCTCTGCATCAGCTCCTGCTTTCTGACCTGTTTGAGTTCCAGTCCTGACTTCCTTTGGTGATGAATGGCAATGTGGAAGTGTGAGCTGAATAAACCCAATTCGCTTCTTGGTCATGATGTTTGTGTAGGAATAAAAAGCCTGACTAAGACAGTTTCCATTATCCGTGACTCTTATAGTAAGAACTTAACACACACACACACACACACACACACACACACACACACACACACACACACACACACACACACACACACTTCCATAATGATCCCCGAGCCTTGGAAGGAAGGAGCACAATATACATTTACCATTTAAGTCTGAGCGTTCTGCATTCTCTTATTCTCTATGCATTGGCCAGTTTTGTGTGTCCACAGTGTAAAATAGTATAAACATTGTTTAAAAGTCTAAAGTTCAAAATCTCTTCTGAGACTCATGGCAATGTTTTAACTGCAATCTCTTATAAAAATCCAAATGTACTAACAGTTCGTGTACTTCCAACTCACAACAGCACAGAATATATATAACTGCTCCAAAGGGAGGAAAGGGGTGTGGTGAGAAAATACTGACTCAAGCAAGGTGGAAAGCCAGCAGAGCCAACTCCGAACTCTCTATCTCCTTCTCCGATGTCTCCAACTCTTTTCAGCTTTGTAGACTACAACACACTTCTTTCTTTTGGGCTGGTTCTACTTCCTGTTAACAGATTTTCTAGGCAGGCATCCCATGGCTGTAGCTTCTCCAACGTTTTGGTGTCTCCAAAGCAATCACCTTGAGAGTTTCACACAATGATATCTCTAGGCCTCCATGCACTTCCTTCAACAGGGCTGTTACCTAGTCCAACAAAGCCAGCCTCTAAGAGTACCATTCTCTGTGAGAGATGGGGCCATTTTCATCCAAACTCCCACACCACTCTTGCACTTGTTTGGTTAGAGTTACTCCTAAGACATTTTATTTGTTTCTGACTAAGACTCATCCTCCTTGTTGGGGGTCTGGCCACTAGAAATTTGACCATGCTCCAGTGAGCATGCACCAAATGAAATGAATCTGTTGGGTTTTGTGGGGTGAGAGGGTAACAGAGTAGAGGAATCACAGGGGAAGGGGGCAGCAGGTATGAGAGACTGGGAGATGAGAGAGATGGGGGGGAATATGATGTGAGATTTCCAAACAATAAATAAAATTAGTAAAATAGTAACAATCATCAGTGGTCTCAAATAGAAAGCAAAAAAGCAGATTCATTCAATGGCACTGGAGAGGAAAGTCGGGAGCCAAAGTTTGAAGGATCCAACAAAATGGATACAAAAATTGGCAATAGTAATAAAAAAAATCTAAGCAACAGGGAGAAAATTTCAGCACAAAAATTGACATTTTGGAAAAATATGAAGAGTGACTTGAAATTTTAATGAACAATAGAAACAAAAAAAAAAACCCAACGTAGATACTACCAAAGATGTAATGAACAAAGGTAACAATAAACACGGATGGAAGATTAAATACTGCACTCAAGGATCCATAAAAGGCAAAACAAACATGATGACAGGTAGGACTCCTGAGTACCGTGCAGGACGGATACACGTGACACATACCTGTACCCACAGAAGATGAGAGAAAGAGGCAGGAGTCAGGATCGTGAAACTAGCCTTCCATACAAAGTGAGTTCCAGGTAAGCTATGTAATGAGCCCTCTCAAAATCATTAACAAATAACTATTACTATTATCAATATATTACCCTGCCTTTATTGCTGCTGTTATTTGTATTCTTTGTCTACAGTAGGCCAGAGAGTCCACCAGTGTTGTTTGGCTTGAGTGGCTGAGCCCTATTTTCTATTGCAATCATGACTAGTGATGGATGCTGTTTTAAGGTGACTACACTGAGACCATTGGGTATTCTGTAACCAATAGCTAAATGGACAACTAATGTTTACTAATCACCTGCTTTTAGCCAGCAAGATTTCAGTTTCAATTCACAGATAAGAAAGATACAATGCAAATAGATTATTTCCAAAGTCCCACAGTGATAGGCGGCAATCACTAACTTCCCTTAATTGAGATATGAATGTCTGTGTGAAAATCCTGGCGGAGAAACATAAGCAATAGTCAGAGAAACTAGAAGCAAAGCAAGGTTCAGAGAAAGACCAGTTCCATTCTGAATGTTAGTTTCATAGTTCCTATATGACATCGAAATGGAGGTGTCATAATGCATTAATTTCTACAGGGTTGGAACTCAATGGGGAATCAGTGTTGTAAACACAGAGTGGAAGTAATAAGAATAGACAATAATACCTGAAACCATAAAAGTGCATATGTTTTCCAGGTAAGCTGCCTAAATAAAAAAGATACAATGGCTAAAATACCATTTCCTGTTTATATGATTCCTGGTATTATGTTTACAGATTAGGAAAACAGCCCTTTCGCTTGAAATGAAATGTGGTTTTGATATATGTTCCAGATATAATTAACACTCATAGTTCACCCTCATGAAGGATTGAACAGAGAACATGTAACTTGGATTTGGATCACAGAGAGCATCTGTCAATTAAATTTGTTTGCATAATTACAATGTAAACTTTGATTCATTAAAAAAAGCAAAGATTCTCTGGGGGTTTTTAACTATTCAGATTTAAACAGAATGAAATCAAATAAACATGGTAAGGCAAAGCCTAGAGCAATTGAAAAGTATCATATTAATCAACAATAGCACTATAATTGCCATTGGCCTCAAATGCCACTCTTTGGCTGTATGTCACCCAAGTGAGAATATGAGAGACAGGAAGCGCTTTGTAGGCTAAGTCATGTCCTTGTTACCCAACCATATGTTTAGTAGCCACACTAGGAAACAAAGTAGCTATCTGGTTTAAATTTAGGCAAGCAAATCAAAAGAGGAAAAATGGAAATGTAAGTTACTGAGCTTGGGCATATATTACTCCTCCAGAGAAGAAAGTTGTAATATACAGTATCATACAGAAAACAGGATTAAATTCAGTGATGCTCATGAAAAGCTATTAAGATTCCATAACACATTTGCTGAATAACAATTCATGTCAAGACTGGTATTTGTAACTCAACTGAGCCAAAACTCTGTTACAGCAGGCTGAATCCACACTTCAACCACAATTACTTGCGTTTTCACCAAGAAAAAAAATAAACAAATAATTTTTATAGTTTTTGTACAATTGCTACAACGTCTATATGAAGTATCTAGTAACAATCAAGGTTCATAATGCCTATTTTAGCAACTTGGTTACTATGCAAATGTTTGGAGGTCAACAGTTATTAGTATGAAATGTAAAGTCCCACATACAGTCACTTAATTTCTTCTGCTTTTAACAAACCTAAATTTCCCTTTCAATATGAAAATGTTATCATTAATATTGAATATTACACAGAGAGTTGAGTCATCTAAATGAAGATGTTAAGGATCGTAAATCTTAAATGACTTGAAGGAGCAATATATAGTTAATTGGTACTCACAAAATACTCACAAAAATTGTGTCCAATGCCAGCTTGGACCAGGCAGGCAGAGAAGTGTTGAATGGAAATTGACTCAAAAGAAAATCATTCTTTTGAAAATCAAAAGAAAATCACAGGAGCAACATTTAATTAAATCCAACTTGTTATAAGAGTTAGTTTGGGGTATTTTGTTTGTGTTTCCTTTTGTATTTTAAGCAGAAAATATGGATTTGTGTCTGAAATCTCACAAGCTACAAGTGTTGGTAACTCATTCGACTTTAACAACTTTAAATATGACATAAAATACAAGTGTACATTAAATTAACCCCATAGGTCACTAGGTTCCACACTCTTTTCTTTGATGTCTTAGTCTATTCAAACATCTGTCCATGTGTACTCCTTTACATATTTATAAACATGGTAAAATTGAAATTTAAAAATATCCAAAAAGAGATGTAGTATTTCCATGCCTCACTATAGTGGTTTCCATGGTGAGATCATGATGCTCGCCCTGGTGGTCAGTGAAATCTGGCATCTTCAGACACGGATAGCTGTGAGACTATGATATGATATGCATCATATGATAGTATGATTGTTTAGCTAGATGACTGTGCCATGAAAAGACTACTGATTCGCATCCAACATTACCTGATCCTATACACAGCCTGTGCTTGCCTTCACAATTCTTGTTATGACACACAACACTTATTCCTCTTCACAAACCAGTGAGCGAGACAGACTAGACTTTTCCATGCATTATTCCCATAGGAAGCATATGGAGGTAGACTAATGGCGAGATATAGAAAGTTCTAGAAAAGTTAACTCAGCTGGACCAGCAGATAGAACAGGTAAATTCACAGTTGTAGATCAAGTCATCAAGTAATGAAAATACCAAAATAAGAATATTCGCTGATCCTGGGTGGTCAAATACGAATATGAATGTGTAAGGTCAAGATAATTGGGTAAGTCGTGATTTACTAAGCTACTTTAATTACCTATGATTGTTTAAACAAGTGTTTGCTTTGGTTTGAGTGTGTCCAGAAGGTCAATGTGGAGGAATGTTGATTCATCAGCATAGTTATCTTGGGGAGCAGAGTAGTAGGCCATGTTTAAGTCATGAGGAGGAACCTTCAGGACAGGACCTTTTTTCATATGAGAGGGTTAGCTGTCACTGAGTTTGGCCCACTTCCTCTCTTCTACATGTGCCACTTGCCTTGTGATTTTTCCCATGAACTAAAAAAGTACAAGGCCTCCACCAGATGTGGCTTCCCAGTCTTGAGCTTACCAATCTCTAGAACTAGAAGCCAAAATAAGTCTTTTCTTTAAAAATTAGCCAGTCCTAAGAATTCTTTTATAGCAAAATATAATAGAGTGAGATGGAATCTGAAACTTAAAATAAAAGGAAGAACCCTTGTTTATAGCTTCATAATAGTATTTCTTTGCATCTTGTACCTTCAGCCTCCTAGATGAGTAGTCAGTACCCGTTGACATCACCAGTTAGGGGAAGTTTTAAGGCTTATTCTTAAGGGTCTTGAAAATTGAAATCAGGTGTACCTTGTGAGAATCAGTAACAAAGTAGTTATATTTCGATATAAAGAATAAGAGTGTTTGTAGTCTTTCACTGTGTAGCTATAGGCACCTCAATGATGGATAGCATAATTTAAGTTGTATTTGAAATTGCTTCCTTGTGCTAGCTCCTATGTGAAATTTGATAATTTAAATTCATAACCATAGATCCCTGTAAATTGCACCAAAAGCTTAGTGGCTGTCAAGTATGTCTATTCATATTAAGCACAAATGGCCCAGAAATTATGGAGAGATGGCTCAATGAAGACTACTGTCAGCTCCCCAGCAGATAATAAATTGTAATATTTTATGGCAAAATGTGGAAGGTTGGAAGCTCCCACTGGGAAGACAACAGTTGACTGCATGACTGTCCCACTATGAAGTAGTCCTACGAATTATTTCTTCATGTTCTGTTGCAACATATGGAAGTGGTTTATACAGTATCTAACTAGCACGTCACAAGTTTCTTTCTCTGAAGACGGAGAGAGACCTTGAGCTGGGAAAACGCTCAAATCTCAGATGCAGGTTACTTCTGCTTACAGTTATTGTTTTCAAATCATCAGAAGAGAGTTTTAGCATTAAAGAGCATATTCATGTGGTCTGGTGGTGATTAGTCCGAACCACAGAGAATACAAAATATTCCATAGAAATAGACGATATGAAATCATAATGGTCTGTACTGATATTTGCCTCGTATTTCATTTTTTCTTTTTGGTATTTTGGGATAAGGTCTCACTATGTATCCATGGCTGGCTTGGAGCCCACTATATAGACCAGACTAGCCTTGAACTCAGAGATCCACCTGCCTTGGAACCCCCAGTGATGGGGATAGAGATGTGGGCCACAGCATCCCCTGTATATTTCATTTCAGTAGCTCATATAATCACCTGTCTTCTCATCAACATGCTTATGTTACAATGGAAAGTGCATATTAATTGTGCATTTCTTCATTAGCCACACTTTATAAGTGTTGATCATATTCATACTTTGACTTTATTTGAAACCCAAGATAAAATCACAAGGAATAAAGGCTTGGACGGGGCTATGATTTCTTCTGAATTCAATCTACTGTAACCACACTCACTCTGCATTATCTTCTCCTACCCTCCCCCACCCTGCTGACCTCCTTTTTTTCCAACTACTCTTCATCCTATGTTCATGTCCTTGTGTGTGTACACACACACACACACACACACACACACACACACATGCACACAGGTGGCCACAGCTGCTGTGAGTTCATGATCTTGTGATTGACTGGATTTACTAAAGTATAATCAACACATTTAAACTTCTATACACTTAACACACGTAATGTGATATTTTGATAAATGTTTATATAATGAAATGATTAAAACCATGAAACTAAGGAGCATCATAGCACATACTATCATTTTTATGTGTAGGTTAGGATATTTAATCTACTTTAACAACTTTAATGTACACATTTGGTGTTATCAACCATTATTTGACATGCTGTAAGAAAGAACTTTTAAATATATTACTCCTGTCTAATTGAAAATGTGTATCCTTTCACTGACATCTAGATCCAGCCACAAAAGCGATCACCATTCTGTTTCTATATGACAGAGACTTATTGCATTTATCAATGTTTTCCAGATTCTTCGATGTTGTTCCACATAATAGCAATATGTCTGTATCTATCCTTCAATGAGTTCATAGGCTAACTATATACTGTAGATACTGTGACTAACATGACAGTGAACGGGAGAATGCAAACATTCATGTAATGTATTATTTATTTTATTTTGGATAAATTCACAGATTTTTGGATCCTTTGGTAAGTAATTTTAATATGATTTTCTACAATGACTATATTACCATTACCCTATTAACAGTACTGGAAATACATCTCACCAACACCACCTATCATTTTAAAACGTTTTGATAATACCAGCTTTAATGGGAGTGAGGTGATATCTCACTTTGGCTTTTATTTCCACAACCTTGGCGATGAATGAGCTTGAGTACTTTTTAAAATAACTGTTAGGTATTTGCATGTCTTGTTTTGAGAAGTGCTTATTAAAATCCTGGGTCAGTTTTGCTTTTAACAGAGTTACTTGCTCTTCTGCTACTGAAATGTTTAAGTTCTTCCTATAACTCCTTTAATCAGATGAGAAGTTTGTAAATAGTTTCTCCCATTCCACAGGTTGTGTCTTCTCTCTGTTAACTGTGACCTTTGCTATGAAGAAGCTGACTGTTTTATTCATTCTTACTTGTGTATGTATTGTATTTGCTGTCTGTACACTTCAGCAATTTCTCAAAATGACATTCCAGGCCAATGCCAAAGGTATGACCTAAATTTTCTCTCAGTACAGTAATTATCATTATTAGTGGAATTATTGTTTTGGTTTTAGGCATCATGTTGAAATCTTTACTCATTCCGACTGACTTTTGTTTGTGTTACAAATGAGGATCCAGTCGAATTCCGCATGTGGGGCCCACATTTCCCAACACTTATCCATCCAACAGTTGATTCCTTTTTCAAATATATTCCTGGAAACTTTGTTACAAATCAGTCACAAATGCATGCATTCAATTATTTGCTATTTATACTGTCCCAGTCTTCTACATGTCTCTTTTGATCATATTAGCACACCGTTTTATTTAGTGTGTCTTTGTAGAATACTTTAAAATTGTGGGGTATAATATCTTCACCTTTGTTCTTTGTTCTCAAGAGGTTTTAGCTAGTCCCTAAGTTCTGAGAGTCTTTGCCCCTTAGTATTATCATCTATTTTTTTCTTTGAAAAGTCACAATAAATTTTGTTGAGAGTTTCATTTCATCTCTAGATTGATTTGGATGATACAGGCATAATTTAACAATATTGATTTATTCTATTTGTAAATAGGAGACACAGTTCCATTTGTTTGCTTTTTAAATATACTTCAGCAATGCTTTGTAATTTTCAGTTTAGAAATATTCCCTTTATTCTAAATTTATTATCGAAATACTTTAATGCTATTTTAAAGGCATGAAGTGGAGCTTCCCTTCAGCTTCCTTATTAAATGTTTTATTATCCAGATACACTGGGTGATACATGTTGAGTTCTGCAGCTTTACCAGACTCTTTCACTGATTCTAACAGCTTGGTGTTTTGTTTTTTGTTTTTTTATTAACTTGAGTATTTCTTATTTACATTTCGATTGTTATTCCCTTCGTTTCCGGGCCAACATCCCCCAACCCCTCCCCCTCCCTTTCTATATGGGTGTTCCCCTCCCCATCCTCCCCCCATTACCGCCCTCCCCCCCCCAGCAATCACGTTCACTGGGGGTTCAGTCTTAGCAGGACCCAGGGCTTCCCCTTCCACTGGTGATCTTACTAGGATATTCAATGCTACCTATGAGGTCAGAGTCCAGGGTCAGTCCATGTATAGTCTTTAGGTAGTGGCTCAGTCCCTGGAAGCTCTGGTTGCTTGGCATTGTTGTTCATATGGGGTCTCAAGCACCTTCAAGCTCTTCCAGTTCTTTCTCTGATTCCTTCAACGGGGGTCCTATTCTCAGTTCAGTGGTTTGCTGCTGGCATTCGCCTCTGTATTTGCTGTATTCTGGCTGTGTCTCTCAGGAGCAATCTACATCTGGCTCCTGTCGATCTGCACTTATACATATACAGCCACCCAATTAGACAAGATGGATGAAACAGCTTGGTTTTTTGTTTGTTTGTTTGTTTGTTTGTTTTTAAGTTCTTGACCTTCTCTACATATAAGAGAATCTTCAAACAATTCATCTCTCTTCTTAGTCGGGGCACTTTTGTTTTTATGGCTTAGTGTAGCTACTGCTAACCCTTTAGTGATTATATTAAATAATACTATATTGAGTTTGAACCCTTCCCTTGCTCCTCGTTTTAGCAGGAAAGTCTTCAGCATTTTCCACTCTTAACTTTACTATTACCAATGAGCCTTCAATATATGGTCTTTATTGTTTTGTAGATTCCTTCCATACTTGTGAAGATTATTTAATCATAAATAAATATTGAATTTTGTAAAACTGTGTGCTCTGCATTTTGAGGTGTTTTTTAACCTTGCATTCTGATCACATAGATCACAAGGTCCCAAAAATATGGCACGTAAGTCTACAGTTTATGTGATGTGGCTGAATTCAGTGCAAAAGTATTTCTTGAGAATTTTGCATCTATGTCCATCAGAGGCATTTCTCTGTAATAGTTTTTCCTCTTCAGGAAGGTAAGGCTGGGCTCATTAAGTAAAACTGTTCCTTTCCTTTAAAATTTTTCTATTGGAGCTTTAAAATGACAGGCACTTTAATTCTTTAAATGTTCTTTAAATGTTCAGTAAAGTTCATCTATAAAATCACCAGGTTCCTAACGTTTTATGCTGTAATCTATTAAGATTTATTACTTTTAATTGTGTATGCATGTCTCCAGGGGGTGTCAATGTGCATGGAGGTGCGCCCCAGAAGCCATAGGTATCAGATCCCCTGAAGCTGGGCTTATGGGCAGTTGTGAGCTGTCAGACTGACGTGGGTTCTGAAAACTAAACTTGGGTTCTCTGCAAGAGTAATATATGATCTTAACCACTGAGTAATCTCTCCTGCGTGCTCTTAACTCCTCGGTTATCTCCACAGCTCCATTTTTGAGGTTATTTTTTTAATCACTGATTCATATGTCTTAAAGATTATGGAATGTTCAATTTTTTATTCCTTCACAATTCCAACTTGAAAGATTATCTAAGAAATTACACATTTTTATCAGTTAACCAACTAGTTGATACATAATGCATAGACATTAAATATTTAACAAGCGTGTCCCTCACAGTGTCCTGTGTGTGAAGATGCAGTCTCCAGCTGACACTGCTCTTTCAGAGGTGTCTCTGAGCATGTGCCCACCTGGGAGGAATGGGAGGAACTATAGGAACTTTTCACAAGCCACTCAGGTTCTCAGAGAGTTCCTGCGCTTTATTATCTGCCAGATGCATGCCAGTCAAATGAATGACACAGACATAGCAACAGGAAACATTAGGACTTTGGGTCTGCAATTAAACCACTTCTAGGAAGAAGCAGGAGCTAGACCTCTGTGCTGGTTTGTTTCGTACTAGACAGTGAGGTGAATAACTATGTGTGATCCCATACTACTTAAACCAACTCCTTTGTTCTCCTTACTTTGGAATTCACAAAAATGTGTTCCATTCACAGATGTATCTTCTTGGGGATCCAGACCTCACCATTACATGTTCATGTGGACATATGACTGTCTCTAGGCAAGTGCAGCATTTGGGCTCCTCCCCCAAAGCTACACTTAAGTGAGGAAAGAAGGGATGAGAAGTACCACACACCATTTATGATATCTAGAAGTCACATTACCTGCTCCAACATCTCCTAAATGCAGGCTAGTTGGAAGCACATCTCTTACAGTCAGGCTAGTTGGAAGCACACCTCTTACAGTCAGGCTAGTTGGAAGGACACCTCTTACAGTCAGGCTAGTTGGAAGGACACCTCTTACAGTCAGGCTAGTTGGAAGGACACCTCCTGATTGCAGGCTAGTTAGAAGCACAGCCCTTAAGAAGCAGCTTTGGAAAGGGCTCAGATGAAGCCTTTCCAGGGAGAACTAGATGGGGTTCCTGCCTGTTACTTTCACACAGCTCAGGGGGTCCTGCTGGACACCCCTGTTCTTGTTTATTCTGCGTGACCCTGAACAAGACAGAATGCAGAACCTGGTCTGCTCGCAGAGGTACGTGGGTTAGAATTAGGATCCTCAGGAGGTGGTATAAAACCTGGTCCATTGGGATGCACAGAAATTTCTTCCAGGAAGATAGGACAGGTGTGGTTTTATTACTGAAGTCAAATGAAGAAAGAAAGAACTTCTCATCATTTAACAAAACGACGAAGGTAGCCTTCTGTATTTTAACCATCTGAATGTTACACACTGGTCTAAACTTTTCTGCATCAGGATCTTTTCGATCTTTCCTCTCAGATTGTAAAAAGTAAATGGCATCCAAGGCAAGCCTGAGCTCGCTGCTGAAGAGATAGCTGATCCAAAAGTGCATCTGATAAACAAATCGCCATGAGAAAGCAACTCACAGGACCATCGATCCCTTCAATGGCAGTTCTAAACTCACAGGACCATACGATCCCTGCAATGGCAGTTCTAAACTTGACGTTGACTCGGTCACGGTCACTGGGAAAACTCTACAACTACACAAAGGAGTCGATCTCATCTGCCAACTCTGCTGACTCAGAAGCCAGGACAAAGGGACATTTTAAAAGACAAGTGGGATTCTAATGCGCAACCCACGTAAAGAACAACTGCATTGGCAGGCGGAAACAGGCCGGCGGGCACCTCTACGGCGACCAAGTGTGTGATGGAGATGTGGGAACGATGCAGGAACGCAGTGGGGCTTGCACTGTGGAGAAGTGTGGAACTGGCGATGTGACGGTGCCTGGGGTTGAAGGTAGGAAGGTCAGGCCATTGCCCAGTACGGTCAGTGGGGTCCAGTGCAGCGGCCTGGGGCTTATGCAGATGCAGACCCCACCCCTGCCCCTCTTCCCCATTCCCAGCCCTGTAGGATCTGGCCATGTTTGGGTCACTGGTCCTGATGTAGCCAGCTGTGAGGTAGATGTTCTTGTAGCCTGTGTTAGCAGCTACCACCATGAGGGTGTTTGTGGTCTCTGTGTCAGCCTGGAGCTACCCACCCATCTCAAAAATTTTAACCCAGAATTGTTCCTATTTAAAGAAAATGCAGAGACAAAAAAGGATCAAAGACTGAAGAAAAGGCCATGCAGAGACTGCCCTGCCTAGAGAGCCATCCCATATACAGACACCAAACCCCAACACTAATGCTGATGCTAAGAAGCACTTGCTGACAGGAGCTGGGTATAGCTGTCCCCTGAGAGGCTCTGCCAGCATCTGACCAATACAGATGCAGATACTCACAGCCAACCATTGACTAAGCACAGGGACCCAAATCACTATCAACTAATCTGACTCCCTACCCCAGAGCTCCCAGGAACTAAATCAACAACCGAAGAGTATACATTGAGGGACCCATGGCTCCAGCTGCATATATAGAGGATTGCCTTATCTAGTGTTAATGGGAGGGAGGGAGGCTTGACGACCCAAGGGGAATGCTAGAGGGGTGACACAGGAATGGGTGGGAGGGAGCACCCTAATAGAGGCAAAGGGGATGGGGGATGGGATGGGGGGGTTCCAGAGGAAAAAAAGGGAAGGAGGACAACATTGAAATGTAAAGGAATAAAATAACCATTTTTTTTTTAAGAACTGCTTTGACTTCAGATATGGAGATGCAGATCTTGGAGTTTGCCCTGCTGGTTTTTGCTCTTGGTTTGGCCCAGTATTTCCACACAATGCTCCCTTCCCTCCCTTTGGAATGCTATGCTGGTGTATGTTGGAAGCAATCTGATTTTTCATTTTGATTTTACAGGGGATTATAGTTTTCAGATTGTCAAGTCTCAGAGGAGATTTTGAACTTTGGGCTTTTAAACAGCCCTGTTGGAGGAAGTGTGTCACAGGGAAGTGGGCTTTAAGGTTTCAACAGCCCAAGCCAAGCCGGTTTCTTCCCTCCTTCCTTCTCTCTTCTCTCTCTTCTCTCTTCTCTCCCTTCTCCCCATCCCTCTTTCTTTGCCTGTGGATGCAGATATAGAACTCTCCACTTCTTCTCCGGCACATCTGCCTAAGACATGGTTCCACCATACTTCCCACCATGCTAATAATGAACTAAACCCCTCAAACTGTAAGCAAGCCCTAATTAAATGTTTTCCTTTATAAGTGTTGCTAGAGCACTGAGGAAAACAGGAACCAAAGCACTAACTCTCAGGATGAAAACAGATGAAGCAACAATATGTTAGATTCTTCCCATGTTCTTTAGCTCTTTCTTTCTACTCACAAGATAAAAGGATATAACATATAAAAGAGAATGTGCATAGGAACTCTATACCCTTAAAACTCAATCAGCAGATCCTCTACTTAGTAAGACTTGACATAATTATGGATGAAAAAGGCAACTAATAGTAGTTGAAGAAAAAAGTGTGTCTTACACAAACGGAAAGAGTAGGTGACATTACATACATACTCTTTGGTATATAAAACAAAACAACAGAGTACAAAGAAGTTTTGACCCTTAAAGCAATATTTGCCAAAGCTTGGATTAGTTAAGTCATGCCAAACATGAACTTACTACTTTACTTGGAACTTTGGAGTAAAACAGATTGGTCAGATATCCGACCCATGATTCATTAGCTTGGCCCCTTACTTTATAAAGGCTCCAAGGTCTCCTTCTTAAGGGAAACATAAACAAAGGTCTGAGAAGATGGCTCAGTATTTACATTTCAAATGTTATCCCCTTTCCCCACTCTTTCATACCCCATATCTGTCCTCCTGCTTCTGTGAGGGTGCTCCCACTCCCACCCACCCACTGCAACTTCAACGCCCTGGCATCCCCTACATTGGGGAAAAGAGCCTTCACAGGACCAAGGGTTTTTCCCCCTGTTGATGCTGGACAATGCCAACCAAACCACCAACCAATATAACCATTTTTATACCTCATAAGTAACTAGATCTGGACTGCAACCACCAATGACCACCACCATCACTAAAAGAGAAAGCAGACATTATGTGCCTTCTAAAGTAAGCAGACAGTACAGTCACAGAATAAATAATTGTGCTGAGAGGATTGAACATTAATTTGAATGTCTCTAAGCTTAGCAATCTATAGAACATGCAAAAACAAAATAACATTTATATCAATGAGGAGCATTCATCAAAGCCTAATAATGGGAAATCCAATAAAAGAATACTGACTGTACAGGTGGCTCCGTGGTTAATACACTTGCTCCTCTTCCAGAGGACCCTAGTTCAGTTCTCAGCACCCATGTCAGGCAGCTCACAATAGCTTGTAACTACAAGTTCAGAGGATCCAATGCTATCTTCTGGCCTCCGTGGGCACAGACACACACATGGCATACATTCACAACAATTACACAAGTGCACACATAAATAAAATATAAATAATTACTTTTAGAAAGAATACCCTGTGCCTTTCCAATAAATATGTAGAAAAGGATGTATGGGAAGCCTTACAGTAAATGTATCAACCAATTACATAGTTCTGATTTTAATTCTGGTTGAAACATTTATTAATATAAAAAAATTTTAAAATGTGGAGGAAATGCTACAAGATGTAAGCAAGAAGCAAAAATGAGACTTCTCTAAATAGGACTCAAGTAGCTCCGGAAATAACAAGAATTGACTAATGGGATTCTATCACAGTAAGCAACTTCTTTACAGAAGGGGACAGTTCACTGAGTGAGGGTACAGCCTGTACTCTAGGGGAAAGCCTTGTCAGGTTGCCCTCTCATGTCTGCCAGGGAGTTAACCAAAATAAAGAACTCAAAAAGTAAACAACAAAAGCTCAAACAATCCTGCTGATAGATGGGTAAATGAAGTTACCAAAAGATAAAATGCAAATGGTCAATAAGCACATGAAAAAAGGTTCAATAGCTTTATCAGGAATATACAAATGAAACTACATTGAGATTCAATCTTACTCCTGTAAAAATGGCTATCAAGGGAACAGATGTAGAGTCCCACAGCCAACCACTACACAGAGATGAGTGAATCCAGCAGAGGACGGGGAGTAAAGGATCAGAGGAATCCGATGGGTCAAGGACACCACAAGAACACAGCCCACAGAACTGACCAGGACTCATGGGGGCTCTCAGAAATCAGGGAGTTGTAAGGGTCTGTCCTAGGCCTTTTGCAAATATTGTAACTAAGTAAGTGGTGTTCCTGTGGGATTCCTAAGAATGAGCAGGAACTGTCTGACTCTTTTGCCTACTTATGGGACCTTTTTCATCCTTCCAGGTTGCCTTGTTCAACCTTGATGAGATGGTATGTGCCTGGTCTTATTAGAGCTGGCTATGCCATGTTTGGTTGATGTCCCCAGGAGGCCTGTTCTTCTCCGAGGGGAGGCAGCATGGGGGTGGGAAGTAGAGAGATAGTGTGGAAGATTGGGAAGAGTGGGAGGGGAAACTGCAGTCAATGTATAATAAATGAGAGAAGAATAGAACTTAAAAAAAAAAAGAGTGACTACCAATGAAACAAAAACAGGAAATTCCATATGATCCAGCTCATTCTTTGGTATATTTTTAAATAATTCAAATTCTGCATTTGACAGAGATACAATGGCATCCATGTTTATTGGGGGAACTATAATAGTCAACATATAGAATCAGCCCAAATGCAGACCAAAATGTGAATGGATAAAGAAAATGTGATTCATTTCTTCTTTACAGGGAAAAAGCATAAAGAAAATCAACAATCTGTTGATACAAAAATATGGGTGAGAATGGAGACTATCACAACTAAGAAAATGAGCCAGATGCAGAAAGACGAATATGCTTTTCTCTTGTACACAGAATCTAGGTTTTCACAAAGGACACAAAATTATAGTCGGGACTACCCAGAAATAAAATGCATGGGCTATGGATTATGAATATGAGAGGGAAGTGGGATACAGGAATATTATCAGAGCGTATTATATTAATGAAATAATTTCACAATAAAACTCATTCTTGGACAGATGTTGGTGCCAAACACCTTTAATCCCAATACTCCACAGGCAGAGGCAGGAGGATCTCTTGTGAATTTCAGGCCAGGCTGATCTACAATGCAAGTTCAGGATAGGCAGGACTACATAGAGAAACTGTGCCTCAGACAGACAGATGGGGGGTGGGGAGAGCAAGAGAGCGAGAGAGCGGGAGAGAGAAAGAGAGGGAGACAGAGACAGAGACAGAGACAGAGACAGAGCTGTTCTCTTATATGATTAACATCTAATGAAAAATATAACTCAGTCCTCATTTTAAATTTTAATTAATATTAGAAAAATTACAAAACAGAAATGTGAAGTGATTCTTTGTTAATATTATTAAGAATTTCAAGATGACATCCAAAACACATCAAGTCAACGTGGAGTATGTGGCCCTCTTCAACCCACACTGCTGCACGCTAGTGAACCCTGCCTTGAGCACAGAAATGCATGGTAATTCTACAAATAGGGCACACAGAAGGCCAGGAGTTAGAAATACCAAGCTTAGCTTAGAGTTCATCACAGGCAACAGGTCTGGGTGAGATACAAACCAAATCTATGAAGGAAAAGAAAGTGAGACACTGGCTTTACGATACTAATTGTATAGCAGAAACAAAGACAAAATCAACAGCGGAGGCGTAACCATGTTCTTCTCAACAGACTATACAGTAAAATTTGGTTTCAGCACCACTAAGAGTCCAGACATTGTAGTGGCTCTCCATTCCCTCTCCTTGATTATCATAATATTCACATAGAGTCAAGTTGTAGCTTCTTTCCCAGAGTGCTGCAAACACAGTTAACAAAATAAAATGTCTGCTCTCAAAGAGCTTGAATGTTAAACAAATATATAAATAATGTATAATGATGCTTTCTGTCAAAAAATATAGAAATAGATTGGCGATTAGGTTAAATGGATAATTAAAGAGGCTCTATGTAAGCAGAGATACAAATCAAACTAGGGGATTGGGGTTTTCAATGGGAAAGTATTTCAGACAGGAACAAGAATTAATTAAAACACAATTAAAGAGGGGAACCAGTGTGACATGTTCAAAGGAAATGAAAAAGGTCTGTGGAACACCTAGAATATGACATGGAGAAAATGTAAAATATACAGGTGAGGGGTGCACTGATTCTACATCACTGGTAAGCTTATTGACACAGTAAAATGTATGAGCATTATTCTGAAAGTGGTAACAATGCTTTGGGCAGAGGAACAACATGATCTGATGTTTAATTTTGGAAGAGAAAGCACCAATTTATAGAAGTCTCAGGAAATCCAGCCCCCATGTAAAGGATTGTAGCTTTAAGCAAGATGTTACTTACAAGTTCAGGCATGTTAGGATATCATACGCAGGCAGAAAAGGTAAGAGAACTTAACAATTGGGCCATGTCTCCAACTCATGGAATATTCCTATGAGTACAAACTCCTAATAGTGAGTAAATATGATGATGTATGTGCCCATGCCTCAATCTGAATATCTGCAGTACAGTAAGGCACTGTGTTACAATTTGTGACAATTTCACACAAACGCACACATATACACACAAATAAAAGTAACTTTTAAAAATAATAACCTGTGTTTTCTCAATAAATATAGAAAAGGTGTCGAGGAGAATGTACAATAAACGAACCATATAAACCAATTGCAATGTACAGTTCTGAATTTAATTCTGGTGGAAACAAATCTTGTGAACAAACGAGCAGAAGTTAATGGAACATTAATTTCACTTCATTATTTTTACTACATTATGTTGTGACTTGAAGGGAACTCAATACTCTGATGCCTCAGGGTCTTTGGCTTTGCAGATATGATATCAATTTCAACATATTTATCAGAAGTTGGGTTCATATATCAATATTCCATATATAGTATACCTAAGTATATAATCTAACCTAAATGTGCAAATTGCCTTAGTGGCCAGAATCTTCCAAAACTGCACGTTTGATGGAAAATTTTTAAGCCAACTGCATTCTCAGGAATGGCAAATCCAGTAGGAAATAGAGTATGAATTAATGCAGAAGTTATTTATCAAAATCTGGAGAGGCACACACTTTAATATTTATTCCATTTGGAAAAAGAGATTGTGTCACATTCCCTTATCCAGAGCTAACAAGAAAATTTATATCTTCATCTGCAGGCACGTGGATAAGGCCAGCAGAAATGGCTCTCCTACCAGAGTCACTATTAATGTGTCTACTCATGAATCAAGAAGATGCCCATGAGCCACTCTCGCTATTCAGGGTATTGCATGGTCTCACACCGCCTAAATTACTCTCTTCATCTGTGGGTATACAAGTGGCCACTTTATTTATTCACAACTTTATTATTTCTGACAATCAATATCAGTTACAGTTCTTTTTAGTAACCATGCAATGTGTATTCAGAAATGTGAGGAAATCCAATTCACTTTTAAGAGGTTAGCATTCACAGATGTCAGAAGACTCAGCATTCAAATGTGCCCTCATCAATCGTAACAACGCATTGAGGCAATGTTTTCTTCTCACGTATTTCTGTAGGAATCTAAGCAATCCATCTGGTTTGTTAAGAGTCAATCATTCTCCTCAGATGAAAGCAATTATGAAATGGGAGACTGCAGCTCTGTGCTTGATTATTAGGAAGAAACAAAAGTGGATATTTTGCAGAAAGCAATTCTGGGTCTCAATTTTAAAAGTCTGAAAACCTATAATAAAAGCTGTAGGAAATACTTGCTCCTAGCCCAAACGCGGTAGAACTACAGTGCAAGCACCGTAACTCAACTCGAAAGACAACTTTAAGTCAACGAGCCAACAAGAGATATTTGGTCATTTAAACAGTGAGTACAGGAGTTAATTTTTCTAATACTATTCTTTATTATTATAAACTTGGAAGCCAGAAAACATGTTCTGGACACTAAACTAAGTTGCTATTTTAATTGTATTGTAGTCAACGATATCACAAAGATTATATCACCTTGGTTAAGTTTATAGAACAGAAAAAGACAGCATCAAAATGTAAAATATGTATAACATTTTATGTATACCTTGAAAAAAGTCACACTCGGGCTATTCTATTGGTTGTGTTAAAATATTAAATATCAAGTTAAAAGGGACAAGAGAGAGCTAGCACACTGAGAGAGGTTCTCCTCAATAAGCACTTCCTGTCTAGGTGTTATGCCGTCTTGTTAATAGTATGCTCCACTGACAGTCACAAACACTGATAGTTTGAACTGGGTTGTAAATTCATGGATTTTCTACCATCCGGAATTCCATCAATCATTTATCATTGAATTAACAAGACAAAGCAGCTTTCTATTTTCATTTATTTCACACAAGTTATGCTCCCCACACCACAGACTACTTTAAAAAAAAAAACTCCAGTGTGAAACCTGGAAAACTACCAAGGATGAAAGGCGATCACTACTCTTCCTCAGCTGTGATGCCTAGGAATCACAGGGATACCTATGACTTACAGTACGGAAGTACGTCCCAAAAGGGCAATGGTGGTTCTTCTATCCTAGAAGAGGCCAACCATGTCTAACTGGACTTAAGGCTCACTCAGCAGGGAGAAATCATGCCTGTTACTGTACAAGCCTAGCAAATTAGCCATGGCTAGTGAGGTCATAGATCTTAGGATAGAACTCGGTATAGCCACCTTCCTTTTTCTTATTGGTTATTTTACTTATTTACATTTCAAATGTTATCCCCCTTCCTAGTTTCCCCTCTGCAAGTCCCATATCCCCTCCTCCCTCCCCCTGCCTCTATGAGGGTGCTCCTCCACCTGCCCACCCACTTCTGCCTCAGCGTCCTAGCATTCCCTTATCCTGAGTCATCAAGTTTCCTCATGACCAAGGGGCTCCCCTCCCACTGATACCAGATAATGCAATCCTCTGCTACATATCCAGCTGGAGCCATGGGTACCCCCCTGTGTACTCTTTAGTCCCTAGGAGCATTGGAGTACCTGGTTGGTTGATATTGTTGTTCTTCTGATGAGGTTGCAAACCCATTCAGCTCCTACAGTCCTTGCCCTAACTTCCCCTTTAGGATTCCCACACTCAGTCCAATGTTTGGCTGTATACATCCACATATGTATTGGTCAGGCACTGGCAGAGCCTCTCAGGGGACAGCTATATCAGGCTCCTGTCAGTAAGCACTTCTTAGCATCAGCAATAGTGACTGGGTTTGGTGTCAGCAGATAGGATGGATCCCTAGGTGGGGCAGTCTCTGGATGGCCTTTTCTTCAGTCTCTGCTCCACTCTTTGTCCCTGCATTTCCTTTCAACAGGAGGAATTCTGGATTAATATTTTAAAGTGGGTGGGTGGCCCCCATCCCTCCACAGAGGGCCATGCCTATCCACTGTATATGGTCTCTACAAGTTCTATCTCCCTTTGTTGAGTATTTTGGCTAAAGTCCTCCCTGTTGAGTTTTGGGAACTTCTTGGGTCCCTGGCTGGCATCTGGACCTTTTTAGTGGCACTCCAGTTCCCCCTCCCTACTGCTACACACTTCCATTCAAATTCCTGATCCTCTGTACTTCTTCCCCATCTCCTCTCATATCTGAATTGCTCCTCCTTTCCCCTCCCCCTCCTCTCTCCCTCCCAGATCCCTCTCTCCCTCTACTTTCCTGATGATTACTTTCTTCCCACTCCCGAGTAGTACTGTAGCATCTACACTTTGGTGTGATCTTCTTTCTTTTTGAATTTCATAATATCATTTTGAGTGAGGTAGCCAAGTCACAAAAGAACAAACATGGTATGTACTCGCTGATGAGTGGATATTAGCCAAAAGGAAGCTAGGAATACCCATGATACAACTCACAGACCATATAGCCATCTTCTTAAACCAGTATAATTCTTAGCTGTATTCTAAATACCTACCCTTATATCACGGGTAACTTTCAGCCTCCTCAAATAAGCTCCAGACCATTACAAAACACCACAAATGCTTAAAAATATATTTTTAAGACTGATCTCAGGGTACCCACACTAACACATCTACAACACAACTCCTACACCTTATGGGACATTGGGGAACATCAAAGAAAAAAGTGAAAAGAAAAATTGTAAGAACCAGAGGACTAAGGATGTCTCCTATGAGACTGTTATAGAGAAGTTAAGTTCATGAAACCTCAACAACATGGCTGCCTGAACAAGACTTGGACAATGGCAACACAAATATCTATGCTAACACTGAAGGAAGAACTCTCATGTGGCCATATTCCTAGATGAAGTGCTGCGGGCAATTAAAGTCTTCTCAAAAAAGGAGAGTCAGTCTTCCCCAGAGATGATCCCCGCCTTGTTTGGTTATCTAATACCAAGTATTTCATCCTTGAAAATAAATACATATAAGCCACATTAAACATACTCAGCAGGTTATACTTACATATTTCTCTGTGCATACGTATAAAATAATAATTTTTAAAAGAGGCCATAAATTTGAGAGGTAGTAAGAGGGTGCACGGCAGAGATTGGAGGGAGAAAGTGTGTGTGTGTGTGTGTGTGTGTGTGTGTGTGTGTGTGTGTGTCTGTGTCTGTGTCTGTGTGTGTGTTGTGTTGTGTTGTGTTGTTTTATTGTTTTTCAAGATAGAATTCCCAGTGTATCCTTGACTGTACTGGAACTCACTATGTAGACTAGGCTAGCCTTGAACTTAGAGATCTGCCTTCTTCTGTCTCTAGAGTATTGGAATTAAATGTGTGCATCACCATACCCAGCTTTATGACTTCATTTTTAAATTTCAAATAAAAAATTAGTAATATGATAGGTTTTAAAACCTGACTTGAAAATATACTACAAAACAATATAGAATAAGGGGCTAGAAAAATAGCTCAGTTAGTAACCTTGCTGCATAAAACCCACATAAAAATACAGTATGGTTGAAGCCACTTCTAATCCCAGCCAATGGAGGCAAAAACAGGCAGATCTCTCAAGCCAGTTGGCCAGCTAGTTTGGCCAAATCAGTGAGATCCAGTCACACTAAAAGATTCTGTCTCATGCTGGTACGGTAATGGCACAAAAGCTGTATGAGTAACCAGCCATTGTCTGCTTGGATTTAAAACCCACTCCATGAAATGCAGCTCATTTCTGACACTGCTCAGGTGGCCAGGAACTGAAGACTTCATAAACTATGGACCTGCGGGGAAACCAGGCACTACAGTTCTGCTAAAGGAGCACCCCTGATGGTTTTCTACAGCACTCATACATCAGGATATTGCTTAACCATCTTCAGAGAAGCTTCCTTCTGCCACAGATAACAGAGACACACAGCTAGAGAACTGAGAGAACACTCAGTCCTAAATGGAATGTCTCCATGAAACCCTTCCCTCAGGTCTTAGGGAAACCTGCAGAAGAGGAAGTGGAAAGATTTGAAAGCCATAGGGGATGGAGGACACCAAAGAAACAGGACCTTCTCAATACAGCAGGACTGGTGCAAATATGAACTCTCAGAGACTGTAGCAGCAAGTGTAGGGCTTGCACAGCTCTGTGCCAGTTGGGGCCCTGGCGCTAAGAGAAGTGGATACAAACCCCATCCCTGTCCCAAAAGCCATCTCCAATTGATAAGTACTTGCAAAGGATTAGTTTTCTCCAGTGGAATATTAACAGGGTGTACAAAACAAACTCAAAAGACAGGCCCTGTGCCCATTAGGAGACGACCAACACAAAATAAACTCAATGATATTTTTACAGGGTTTTTAAGTCTCAGACTGCTTTATCTGGGACTTTGGGGATCTTGGATGGTTGTTGGTTGGTTGGTTAGTTGGTTGGTTGGTTGGTTGGTTGGTTGGTTGGTTGGTTGGTTGGTTGGTTGGATGGTTGGTTAGTTGGTTGGTTGGATGGTTGTATGGATGATTGGTTGGTTGGTTAGTTGGTTGATTGGTTGGTTGGTTGGTTGGATGATTGGTTAGTTGGTTGGTTGGTTGGTTGGTTGGATGGTTGGTTGGTTGGTTGGTTGGATGGTTGGTTGGATGGTTGGTTGGATGGTTGGTTGGTTGGTTGGTTGGTTAGTTGGTTGGTTAGTTGGTTGGTTGGTTGGTTGGTTGGTTGGATGGTTGGTTAGTTGGTTGGTTGGATGGTTGTATGGATGATTGGTTGGTTGGTTAGTTGGTTGATTGGTTGGTTGGTTCGTTGGTTGGTTGGATGATTGGTTAGTTGGTTGGTTGGATGGTTGGATGGATGATTGGTTGGTTGGTTGGTTGGTTGGTTGGTTGGTTGGTTGGTTGGATGGTTGATTGGTTGGTTGGTTAGTTGGTTGGTTTGCCTTGAGGATCTTTTGCTTATATATTATGGTTTCTGACTTTTGTGTTTTTATGGAATTTTTATGTGTGTGTCTCTAAGTCTGCATCTGCTTCTTCTGCTTTTTGTTTGACTCTTATGCTTCTGTTTATTTTGTCCTGCTCTGGTTTGTTTGTTTTCTAGTCCAAAAAAAATCTTGTTTGGGGGATGTGGGGATGATCTGAAAGGAGTTGGGAAAGGAGAAACTATAATAATATATTGGGTGTGTAGAGGAATTTTAATCTAGCAACATGGCTGCTCTGGCAAGTGATCACATCCAAAAAGACCTTCTAGGTCTATGTGGTCCAGCTAGATTAACACATCTTTAATCCCTCTGGCTGGAATACAGATACACCCTCAATACACACTTTGAATTCCAAATAATACAGGTAAGGTTAGTTTGTTAGAGGAAGCACCAATGTTTGAAAGTGATCTCTAATTTTGGGGCAGATGGAGTGATGAATCAGAGAAAAATTTGACAGAATGGGTCAGAGATAGGATATGCCCAACTCTCACAAGAACAGCAGATGAAAGAGGTGACATATGGAGTTAACCTAGCAATGAATGACCAAATAACAAAAATATACACAAAGGAATATTACTTACCCACAAAAAATGAGATCCTGTTATTTGCAATACTATATATGAGCCAGAGGATTATGTTTAACAAAATGACAAGCAGAAAAACAATACTGCATGACCTCACCCAGCTGTGAAATATACAAACTTGATACAGGTAGATAGTAGTTACCAGAGCTATTTGAGGAGTGAAGGTCATGGAAAAATTGGTCAAGGATACATGTTCCAGTTGAAAATAATAAATGTGCTGAAGGAGTCTTTGGCAAAGCATGGTGACGACAGTAAATAATGATATGTTACAGTCCTGAAAACGGTTGAGGATGTATCACTGTCAACACCGTAAGGGTAACTATGAAGTATTGCATTTGCTAAGTAGCCAGAGTCAGCCATTCTACAACATGCTTACAGCTTTAAAACATGGCTTCCAGTGCCAGTTTACATGTCCATTTAATGAATGAATAATAAACCGGAAGGGACAAGAAGAGGTTTATAAAGCGATAAATAATGAAATTTTCCAGAGATGTTAAATGTTGAGACTGGACATGTGTAATTGTTGACATTTAAATCCATTAAGGATATTTCAAAGTGTGTCTTTCCCTCTAGCTGCCATTTCAAACTATCCCATCCTCAGGTTCCCTGCTGACTGAATAATATTAGAGGGTATATGATATATGCCAGCAAAATCTGTAAAGGTCACCATACTTCTAAAAGGTACAGTGAGAATCCCTGTGCTCATTCTGTTAGAACTTCACTGTGTGTTTAACTTTTAAACTAATACATAGCCAGAAAATGCTGGATACACATCAAATATTGCTTTAGAACACAACAGGGCCTGCTATAAGCTTCAGCTAATGTATACAGAAAGAACTCTGGTATAGACTTTAAAACAGCAACCTGCCATTATGATGCTCTTCCTCACCTCAAAACCCAAAACCACTGTTTTCAATGTTTGTTTCAGTAACACCTGGGAGACCCTGATATGCTTTCAAAGAACCTTCAAGATAAAAATTAGTTTAATAATAACATTTAATTATTTTTCACCTATTTTCTCATCCTCTTATATATACATAACTATTCTGCAATATTGTTACTTTTCAGTTTCAACTTATAAGATTCTGTGTGTGTATATACATACATATACATACATATATATACATTTACAAAAATTAATTCAAGTTATTTAGAGTCAATAGTAAGAACCATGTAAAGTGTTTCCTTTTTTTTCCATTTCTTTTTTTTATTTTATTTTTTTTATTAACTTGAGTATTTCTTATATACATTTCAAGTGTTATTCCCTTTCCCGGTTTCCGGGCAAACACCCCCCTCCCCCCTCCCCTTCCTTATGGGTGTTCCCCCTCCCAACCCTCCCCCCATTGCCGCCCTCCCCCCATAGTCTAGTTCACTGGGGGTTCAGTCTTAGCAGGACCCAGGGCTTCCCCTTCCACTGGTGCTCTTACTAGGCTATTCATTGCTACCTATGGGGTCAGAGTCCAGGGTCAGTCCATGTATAGTCTTTAGGTAGTGGCTTAGTCCCTGGAAGCTCTGGTTGCTTGACATTGTTGTACTTTTGGGGTCTCGAGCCCCTTCAAGCTCTTCCAGTTCTTTCTCTGATTCCTTCAACGGGGGACCTATTCTCAGTTCAGTGGTTTGCTGCTGGCATTCGCCTCTGTATTTGCTGTATTCTGGCTGTGTCTCTCAGGAGCGATCTACATCCGGCTCCTGTCGGTCTGCACTTCTTTGCTTCATCCATCTTCTCCAATTGGGTGGCTGTATATGTATGGGCCATATGTGGGGCAGGCTCTGAATGGGTGTTCCTTCAGTCTCTGTTTTAATCTTTGCCTCTCTCTTCCCTGCCAAGGGTATTCTTTTTCCTCATTTAAAGAAGGAGTGAAGCATTCACATTTTGATCATCCGTCTTGAGTTTCGTTTCTTCTAGGGATCTAGGGTAATTCAAGCATTTGGGCTAATAGCCACTTATCAATAGGTGCATACCATGTATGTCTTTCTGTGATTGGGTTAGCTCACTCAGGATGATATTTTCCAGTTCCAACCATTTGCCTACGAATTTCATAAACTCGTTGTTTTTGATAGCTGAGTAATATTCCATTGTGTAGATGTACCACATTTTCTGTATCCATTCCTCTGTTGAAGGGCATCTGGGTTCTTTCCATTTTCTGGCTATTATAAATAAGGCTGCGATGAACATAGTGGAGCACGTGTCTCTTTTATATGTTGAGGCATCTTTTGGGTATATGCCCAAGAGAGGTATAACTGGATCCTCAGGCAGTTCAATGTCCAATTTTCTGAGGAACCTCCAGACTGATTTCCAGAATGGTTTTACCAGTCTGCAATCCCACCAACAATGGAGGAGTGTTCCTCTTTCTCCACATCCTCGCCAGCATCTGCTGTCACCTGAGTTTTTGATCTTAGCCATTCTCACTGGTGTGAGGTGAAATCTCAGGGTTGTTTTGATTTGCATTTCCCTTATGACTAAAGATGTTGAACATTTCTTTAGGTGTTTCTCAGCCATTTGGCATTCCTCAGCTGTGAATTGTTTGTTTAGCTCTGAACCCCATTTTTTAATAGGGTTATTTGTCTCCCTGCGGTCTAACTTCTTGAGTTCTTTGTATATTTTGGATATAAGGCCTCTATCTGTTGTAGGATTGGTAAAGATCTTTTCCCAATCTGTTGGTTGCCATTTTGTCCTAACCACAGTGTCCTTTGCCTTACAGAAGCTTTGCAGTTTTATGAGATCCCATTTGTCGATTCTTGATCTTAGAGCATAAGCCATTGGTGTTTTGTTCAGGAAATTTTTTCCAGTGCCCATGTGTTCCAGATGCTTCCCTAGTTTTTCTTCTATTAGTTTGAGTGTGTCTGGTTTGATGTGGAGGTCCTTGATCCACTTGGACTTAAGCTTTGTACAGGGTGATAAGCATGGATCGATCTGCATTCTTCTACATGTTGCCCTCCAGTTGAACCAGCACCATTTGCTGAAAATGCTATCTTTTTTCCATTGGATGGTTTTGGCTCCTTTGTCAAAAATCAAGTGACCATAGGTGTGTGGGTTCATTTCTGGGTCTTCAATTGTATTCCATTGGTCTATCTGTCTGTCTCTGTACCAATACCATGCAGGTTTTATCACTATTGCTCTGTAATACTGCTTGAGTTCAGGGATAGTGATTCCCCCTGAAGTCCTTTTATTGTTGAGGATAGCTTTAGCTATCCTGGGTTTTTTGTTATTCCAGATGAATTTGCAAATTGTTCTGTCTAACTCTTTGAAGAATTGGATTGGTATTTTGATGGGGATTGCATTGAATCTGTAGATTGCTTTTGGTAAAATGGCCATTTTTACTATATTAATCCTGCCAATCCATGAGCATGGGAGGTCTTTCCATCTTCTGAGGTCTTCTTCAATTTCTTTCCTCAGTGTCTTGAAGTTCTTATTGTACAGATCTTTTACTTGCTTGGTTAAAGTCACACCGAGGTACTTTATATTATTTGGGTCTATTATGAAGGGTGTCGTTTCCCTAATTTCTTTCTCGGCTTGTTTCTCTTTTGTATAGAGGAAGGCTACTGATTTATTTGAGTTAATTTTATACCCAACCACTTTGCTGAAGTTGTTTATCAGCTTTAGTAGTTCTCTGGTGGAACTTTTGGGATCACTTAAATATACTATCATGTCATCTGCAAATAGTGATATTTTGACCTCTTCTTTTCCGATCTGCATCCCATTGATCTCCTTTTGTTGTCTGATTGCTCTGGCTAGAACTTCAAGAACTATATTGAATAAGTAGGGAGAGAGTGGGCAGCCTTGTCTAGTCCCTGATTTTAGTGGGATTGCTTCAAGTTTCTCTCCATTTAGTTTACTGTTAGCAACTGGTTTGCTGTATATGGCTTTTACTATGTTTAGGTATGGGCCTTGAATTCCTATTCTTTCCAGGACTTTTATCATGAAGGGGTGTTGAATTTTGTCAAATGCTTTCTCAGCATCTAATGAAATGATCATGTGGTTCTGTTCTTTCAGTTTGTTTATATAATGGATCACGTTGATGGTTTTCCGTATATTAAACCATCCCTGCATGCCTGGGATGAAGCCTACTTGATCATGGTGTATGATTGTTTTGATGTGCTCTTTAATTCGGTTTGCCAGAATTTTATTGAGTATTTTTGCGTCGATATTCATAAGGGAAATTGGTCTGAAGTTCTCTTTCTTTGTTCTGTCTTTGTGTGGTTTAGGTATAAGAGTAATTGTGGCTTCGTAGAAGGAATTCAGTAGGGCTCCATCTGTTTCAGTTTTGTGGAATAGTTTGGATAATATTGGTATGAGGTCTTCTATGAAGGTTTGATAGAATTCTGCACTAAACCCGTCTGGACCTGGGCTCTTTTTGGTTGGGAGACCTTTAATGACTGCTTCTATTTCCTTAGGAGTTATGGGGTTGTTTAACTGGTTTATCTGTTCCTGATTTAACTTTGATACCTGGTATCTGTCTAGGAAATTGTCCATTTCCTGAAGATTTTCAAGTTTTGTTGAATATAGGTTTTTATAGTAAGATCTGATGATTTTTTGAATTTCCTCTGAATCTGTAGTTATGTCTCCCTTTTCATTTCTGATTTTGTTAATTTGGACGCACTCTCTGTGTCCTCTCGTTAGTCTGGCTAAGGGTTTATCTATCTTGTTGATTTTCTCAAAGAACCAACTTTTGGTTCTGTTGATTCTTTCTATGGTCCTTTTTGTTTCTACTTGGTTGATTTCAGCTCTGAGTTTGATTATTTCCTGCCTTCTACTCCTCATGGGTGTATTTGCTTCTTTTTGTTCTAGAGCTTTTAGGTGTGCTGTCAAGCTGCTGACATATGCTCTTTCCTGTTTCTTTCTGCAGGCACTCAGCGCAATGAGTTTTCCTCTTAGCACAGCTTTCATGTGTCCCATAAGTTTGGGTATGTTGTACCTTCATTTTCATTAAATTCTAAAAAGTTTTTAATTTCTTTCTTTATTTCTTCCTTGACCAGGTTATCATTGAGTAGAGCATTGTTCAATTTCCACGTATATGTGGGCATTCTTCCCTTATTGTTATTGAAGACCAGTTTTAGGCCGTGGTGGTCTGATAGCACGCATGGGATTATTATTATCTTTTTGTACCTGTTGAGGCCCGTTTTTTGACCAATTATATGGTAAATTTTGGAGAAAGTACCATGAGGAGCTGAGAAGAAGGTATATCCTTTTGCTTTAGGATAGAATGTTCTATAAATATCCGTTAAGTCCATTTGGCTCATGACTTCTCTTAGTCTGTCGACATCACTGTTTAATTTCTGTTTCCATGATCTGTCCATTGATGAGAGTGGGGTGTTGAAATCTCCCACTATTATTGTGTGAGGTGCAATGTGTGTTTTGAGCTTTAGTAAGGTTTCTTTTACGTATGTAGGTGCCCTTGTATTTGGGGCATAGCTATTTAGGATTGAGAGTTCATCTTGGTGGATTTTTCCTTTGATGAATATGAAGTGTCCTTCCTTATCTTTTTTGATGACTTTTAGTTGGAAATTGATTTTATTTGATATTAGAATGGCTACTCCAGCTTGCTTCTTCTGACCATTTGCTTGGAAAGTTGTTTTCCAGCCTTTTACTCTGAGGTAGTGTCTGTCTTTGTCTCTGAGGTGTGTTTCCTGTAGGCAGCAGAATGCAGGGTCCTCGTTGCGTATCCAGTTTGTTAATCTATGTCTTTTTATTGGGGAGTTGAGGCCATTGATATTGAGAGATATTAAGGAATAGTGATTATTGCTTCCCTTTATATTCATATTTGGATGTGAGGTTATGTTTGTGTGCTTTCATTCTCTTTGTTTTGTTGCCAAGACGATTAGTTTCTTGCTTCTTCTAGGGTATAGCTTGCCTCCTTATGTTGGGCTTTACCATTTATTATCCTTTGTAGTGCTGGATTTGTAGAAAGATATTGTGTAAATTTGGTTTTGTCATGAAATATCTTGGTTTCTCCATCAATGTTAATTGAGAGTTTTGCTGGATACAGTAACCTGGGCTGGCATGTGTGTTCTCTTAGGGTCTGTATGACATCAGTCCAGGATCTTCTGGCCTTCATAGTTTCTGGCGAGAAGTCTGGTGTGATTCTGATAGGTCTGCCTTTATATGTTACTTGACCTTTTTCCCTTACTGCTTTTAATATTCTTTCTTTATTTTGTGGGTTTGGTGTTTTGACTATTATGTGACGGGAGGTGTTTCTTTTCTGGTCCAATCTATTTGGAGTTCTGTAGGCTTCTTGTATGTCTATGGGTATCTCTTTTTTTAGGTTAGGGAAGTTTTCTTCTATGATTTTGTTGAAGATATTTACTGGTCCTTTGAGCTGGGAGTCTTCACTCTCTTCTATACCTATTATCCTTAGGTTTGATCTTCTCATTGAGTCCTGGATTTCCTGTATGTTTTGGACCAGTAGCTTTTTCCGCTTTACATTATCTTTGACAGTTGAGTCAATGATTTCTATGGAATCTTCTGCTCCTGAGATTCTCTCTTCCATCTCTTGTATTCTGTTGGTGAAGCTTGTATCTACAGCTCCTTGTCTCTTCTTTTGGTTTTCTATATCCAGGGTTGTTTCCATGTGTTCTTTCTTGATTGCTTCTATTTCCATTTTTAATTCCTTCAACTGTTTGATTGTGTTTTCCTGGAATTCTTTCAGGGATTTTTGTGTCTCCTCTCTATGGGCTTCTACTTGTTTATTTATGTTTTCCTGGAATTCTTTCAGGGATTTTTGTGTCTCCTCTCTATGGGCTTCTACTTGTTTATTTATGTTTTCCTGGAATTCTTTCAGGCATTTTTGCGATTCCTCTCTGTAGGCTTCTACTTGTTCTGTAAGGGAGTTCTTCACGTCTTTCTTGAAGTCGTCCAGCATCATGATCAAAAATGATTTTGAAACTAGATCTTGCTTTTCTGGTGTGTTTGGATATTCCATGTTTGTTTTGATGGGAGAATTGGGCTCCGATGGTGCCATGTAGTCTTGGTTTCTCTTGCTTGGGTTCCTGCGCTTGCCTCTCGCCATCAAATTATCTCTAGTGTTACTTTGTTCTGCTATTTCTGACAGTGGCTAGACTGTCCTATAAGCCTGTGTGTCAGGAGTGCTGTAGACCTGTTTTCCTCTCTTTCAGTCAGTTATGGGGACAGAGTGTTCTGCTTTCGGGCGTGTAGTTTTTCCTCTCTACAGGTCTTCAGCTGTTCCTGTGGGCCTGTGTCTTGAGTTCACCAGGCAGCTTTCTTGCAGCAGAAAATTTGGTCTTACCTGTGGTCCCGAGGCTCAAGTTCGCTCGTGGGGTGCTGCCCAGGGGCTCTCTGCAGCGGCAGCAACCAGGAAGACCTGTGCCGCCCCTTCCGGGAGCTTCAGTGCACCAGGGTTCCAGATGGTCTTTGGCTTTTTCCTCTGGCGTCCGAGATGTGTGTGCAGAGAGCAGTCTCTTCTGGTTTCCCAGGCTTGTCTGCCTCTCTGAAGGTTCAGCTCTCCCTCCCACGGGATTTGGGTGCAGAGAACTGTGTATCCGGTCTGTTTCCTTCAGGTTCAGGCGGTGTCTCAGGCAGGGGTCCTGCCGCTCCTGGGCCCTCCCCCACGGGAGCCCAGAGGCCTTATACAGTTTCCTCTTGGGCCACGGATGTGGGCAGGGGTGAGCAGTGTTGGTGGTCTCTTCCGCTCTGCAGCCTCAGGAGTGCCCACCTGACCTGGCCGTAAAGTGTTTCTAAGAAAGAGTTTGAGTATGGTGCCCCACAAGCTAAAAGGCATATTAACAGAAAAATCTATAAATAAATGTCACTGTGTATGTTAGAAACATTTTTGCAAATATAACATATATAAAATAATAACAAATTAATCATTGTACTTAATTGATAAGCCCTATGGGTCGAAGAATACACTTCAAATATAATGCAAGTGAAGGCAAAAGGGCAAGTTCACCAACATGAAAGTTCCCACTCACAGGACCAAATATGCTTATATATAGTATAAATGTGGTCTCTATCACTTTAAGCTATTTAAATAAGCATTATATTGGCCTAAAGATGTGTTGTACATACGTCCCAGAAAAAAAGTCCTATTCCTTTACTATCTTGATCCTTAGACATCTTGAAACTGAACAGAAGAACAATTTTTCTGATTAGAACACAAATTCTTAAGTCCCAGAACTTGAATATATTCTCAAATATGAGCCTTAAAATCTTTCATTTCCCTTCCCAACTGTAATGTAAATTGACAATTACAAGAAAAATACATTCTAATAAATTAAATTCCTAGGTAAAAATTCGTTCATTTAATATTATAAAGGAAATTATACCCTTTTGATGTTGTTACTACTACAACTTGAAAATTCTCAGAGTATATTTCTCTTGGGAAATTTCATGAAGAGAAAAATGAGTATGCAGCTAGTTTTATTTAGGGGGAAAATGATTTCTAGAATTGCCAAGTACTACAGTACTCCAGGATACCAGGCTCCAAGCTTCAAAATAAATAATGCTGGATTTGCTATCCTGTTCACAAAATGATGTGGAGTGACCACTTCATAAGATATTTTCATGAAGTCAGAGTTCTAAATGCATGCAGGTACCTGTGGTCCTGGGAATAATAAACAGGAGCTTCTCTGTAGAGCTAAAGAGAAGAAAGCAAGAACAAAAGGCCAACTGGACACCATCAGAGTCTCACTGCTCATACTGATGGGTTATGGTGGACACGATGCCTGAATTCTTGCAAAGCGCTTGCTACCACTCACAGAATGTCATTTAAGGACATAATTCATTGCTAGATTTGCATATTTTAATATTACAAACATGATTCTCCATTTCTTGCCATCACATTCACTGCATGTACAGATACTGAGCTTGCAGTATCTTAAATATGTAGTCTCAGTACCCTCAGTACAGCATAATCCTGTCTGAAGTCCTGCAGATTAATGGAGGAAAATGTTGGAATGTATGGTATCTTGAAACAGATGTGCCATCAAAGCTAATCATATTATTTAGATTTGACCTGTAATAAGTCAATACCATTAAACTAGGATAATCTGAATAAAAATTTATAACTAGCCCACACCTAATTTATAAATTAAAGTATAACCTAGCCTTTTCAGATACCCATAATTTCTATTTTTACTAGACAATGAGATCATTTTCATTTTCTCCAAAATAATATTTCTTATAAATTATTTGCAAATGTGAATCTATATAAATGTTTACAAAAAATATCTTAACATTCATCATTTCTTAAAGTGTTTTTCCCACATCAAAACAGGTAAATGTGGATGCATGTGGACGAAGTGACTTTGTCTGTCCTCTAGGTCGGCCCACAGGGCAGCATTGGCAGTAATGACCATCTGTTCGCTCCTGGCAGCAAGCAAACTTCTAATGAAGACAGATGTGGGTCGCCGTGGGCACACGGGCAGCAGAGTGCTAATGACACACCTAGCGGTCACTGCCTACCTCTCCTGACTGATTGATCACCTAGAAGGTTCAGTGGGGAAGCAAAGATGACTACTGTAGGTGCTCATTAGTCTTACCAAGACACTGCTCTCGTTTCCCTTACACACTTATTACAACCACATGTCTATCAAGTCTTAATATACTACTACTGTACACTATATCCATTCTTCCAAAATAACCTTGACATCCATTCTGAGAACTTAACTCCTCCTACATTCGTGACTGACTGACTCATGAGTTATCAACTCCATATTATGATACAGGAACATAAATTCACAAAACATAAGATGCAATATCTTCCATCAAAAAACTATTTACGGATAGTTACATATAATTTGATTATCAACATAAATCTTTCCAAATGCTACTTTGAAAATATTGTTGAATATCTCTAGCTTCTTTAAAATTATTTCACTCTATTAAAAATGTTCACTTATTGAGAACAACTTATGAGAATCATATCTGTTTGATGAAATACAAAGATTATCATTTGTAAAGTAGATGAGAATTCAGTTGCTTTTAAAATAAGTTTTATCGTATTATACCTAAGCTGTTAAAAAATAACATTGAAATTGTTCTTTAAAATGACAATCTATGAGACATCAACATATAAACTACAGTAAAAGCAAACAACTGTTTTTAAAAAGTACATTTTATGTATGAATAAATTTATGAGAAATACCATTCAATGAGTAATAATTTTAATCAAGTTTGAAGGCACAACAATACTTTATAGACTACATTTTTATAAATTTTACTTTCTATATTAAGATTTAAGACAACTGCTGCTGCTTCTGTCACTAGGGCAGTTTACTCTTCAATTGGCTTAGTAGAGTAAGCACCCGAGCTTGACCTTCACTGATTTCACAATCTATGAGAGTCCCAGTTAATGTGAACACAGAATAAATAGGTAGATGATAGATAGATAGATAGATAGATAGATAGATAGATAGATAGATAGATAGATAGATAGATAGATAGATGCCTGGATGGATGGATGGATGGATGGATGGATGGATGGATGGATGAGTGGATGGATGGATGGATGGATGGATGGATGGATGGATGGATGGGTGGGTGGATGGACAGACAGAGAGATGGACAGACTGAGAGACAGAGACTTTTTAATATTTTAAAGCTTAGGCCTCTCATCCACTGCAGTCTCTCAGCTACTCTAACCCAACTAATTCTGGCATTGCGTCTCACCACGTGGCTGCCATCTCTACCTCCTTGGTCAGCTTTAGTCCATCTATCCATTCACCCCTGTGACTGCTGGCTCAATCTTCCACTTCTGATTTCTTCTTCCAGAGTTCCTCTCTCAGCCTGAAAGACCCACCATCTACTTCCAGCCCAGCTATTGGCCATCAGATCTTTATTACAACCAAAGAGATACTATTCTACATTGCCTTAGGCAGGTGAGGAAGAAGGAATAGTTACAAAATAGAAATCCAGTTAATGGGCCATAGGAATGGCAATTCCAGAATCCTACCATGACTCATCTCTCTACCAGTACAGAATTAACAATTGAATATGCAGAGACAACCTCACACAATGCACCCCACCAATCAATATAATATATGTATGTGTGTGCATACATATACCTGCGTGTACACATGCTACCCCAATAACTATAATTATCCATTAATTGTTTTTTAAGGTTTTATTAGTCATTTTTACGTTCTGAGTGTTCTGCTGGCACATGTATATATCAATTACTTGCATTCTTAAGCCCATAGAGGCCCAAAAAGGCTGTCAAACCCCCAGAACTGCAGTTACAGATACCTGTGACCCTCCACATGGGGTTCTGAGAAGTAAACCTAGATCGTCTGTAAAAGCATCAACTGTTCTGAACCACTGAGCCACTTCTCTAGCCCCACCCCTTAATTACTTTAATAGCTAGGATTAAAAAATCTGCTTTACCTAATAAAAAACATAAATACAAATTTCAAAGGAAAACAAGCACCAGTTAAAACTTATTAAACTCGAAATATTTTTCTTGGGATAGCATCGAAATTAATTGTGAAGTGAACAGGTTTGTTTATATAAAAAATAAACGGCTAATACAGACATCCTAATAATATTAGAACATTACCAAGAGAAAAAAGTAGGGGTAGATTTCTTCAAACAGCAATAATTAATATGTGTTACATCTTTATTTTGGTATTTTGAGAATTCCATACTTCAATGTGCTATATTTATATCACTTCTACCCATTTCTACCTCCTTTCCACCCCTACCATCACCCTGTCTCCAATTCATCAGCTCTTCTGTAATTATTAGTTACATATTTATATAAACACACACATGCGCACATGCACACACACACACACACACACACACACACAAAACCTACTTACTCTACTTAGTGTTGCCCAAAAGAACATGCATTTATGTCTGTCCACTTAGGAGTGAAAAACCTATTAGAAGGCTTATCCCTAGATAAAGTTGATCCTCTGTCCCTCAACAGCTAACTGAAATAGCTATTTTCTTCTTTTTAATTGGTTATTTTATTTATTTATGTATTTACATTTCAAATTTCCCAGTTTCCCCTCTGCAAACCCCCTACCCCATTCCTTTCTCCTGTGCTTCTATGAGGGAGCTCCCCAACTCACCCACTCCTGCCTCACTGCCCAAGCATTCCCCAAGCTGGGACATTGAGTCTCCACAGGACCAAGGGCCTCTCCTCCCATTGATGCCCAATAAGGCCATCCTCTGCTACAAAAGCATCTGGAGCCATGGTTCGCTCCATGTGCACTCTTTGGTTGGTGGTTTAGTCCCTGGGAACTCTGGAGGGTCTGGGTGATTGATATTACTGTTCTTCCTGTGGGACTGAAAACCCCTTCAGCTCCTTCAGTCCTTTCTCTAACTGCTCCATTGGGGTCCCCGTGCTCAGTCCAATGATTGGCTGCTGGCATCTGCCTCTGTATTTATCAGGTTCTGGCAGAACCTCTCAGGGGACAGACTCCTGTCAGCAAGCACTTCTTGGCATCAACAGTAGTGTCTGGGTTTGGTATCTACAGATGGGATGGATCCCTTGGTGGGGCAGTCTCTGGATGGCCTTGACTTCAGTCTCTGCTCCACTCTTTGTCCCTGCATTTTCTTTAGACAAAAACAATTCATAATGGCTAAGATCAAAAACTCAGGTGACAGCAGATACTGGTAAGGATGTAGAGAAAGAGGAACACTCCATTGTCAGTGGGATTGCAAGCTGGTACAACCACTCTGGAAATCAGTCTGGAGGTTCCTCAGAAAATTGGACATAGTACTACCTGAGGACCCAGCTGTACCACTCCTGGGTATACACCCAAAAGATGCTCCAACATATAACAAGGACACATGCTCCCCTATGTCCATAGCAGCCTTATTTATAATAGCTAGAAGCTGGAAAGAACCCAGATGTCCTTCAACAGAGTAATGGATACAGAAAATGTGGTACATTTACACAGTAGAGTACTACTCAGCTATTACAAACAATGATTTCATGAAACTTGCAGGCAAATGGATGGAACTAGAAGATATCATCCTGAGTGAGGTAACCCAATCAGAAAAGAACACACATGGTCTGCACTCACTGATAAGCGAATTTTAGTGCACAAGCTCAGAATTCCCATGATGCAATTCACAGACCATATGAAGCTCAATAAGAAGGAAGACCACAGTGTGGATGCTTCAGTCCTACTTAGAAGGGGGAACAAAATAATCATGGGAGATAGAGGGTGGGAAGGACTTGGAAAGTAAAGAGGAGGGGGAAGGATCAGGTGTGGGAGGAGACGAGAGAAGTGCAGAGGGTCAGGAATTTGAATGGAGATGTGTAGCAATGGGGGTTGAGGAACTGGGGGAAGCCACTAGAAAGTCACAGATGGTGGGAAAGCAAGAGGCTCCCAAGACCTAACAGGGATGACATTAGCTAAAATACCCAACAAGGGAGACAGAACCTATAGAAACCACATCCAACAGTTAGGCAAGGTCCCAGTTGAGAGATGGGGCCACCCACCCTTCTCAAAAATTTTAACCAAGAACTGCTCCTGTCTAAAGGAAATACATGGACAACGAGTGGAACAGAAACTGAAGGAAAGGCCATCCAGAGACTGCCCAACCTGGGGACTCATCCCATATGCCGCCATCAAACCCAGTCACTATTGCTGATGCCAAGAAGTGCTTGCTAAAAGGAGCCTGATATAGCTGTCTCAAATATACATACATATGTAAAAAATATATGATATAATACACGCACTCACATCACACATTTATAAATACAACCTGCTAGTTCATTTAGTACTGCTGATATGTACATGTGCTTGGGGATGACTGCTTGGAATGGATTACCTATCAAGGGCCTCATCCCTGGAAGAAATTAATTCTCCCTCTGTGTGGTCATGAATTGTCTATAGCTCTTTATCTAAGGGGCTTTATGAGACTTCCTCTATCTACACTGGCATGTCAGTTGGTGATGTCATTTCTCGGGTCTTGGTTAGGCAACCATATTTTTTAGATTTAATGGTACACTTTCCCTGTCATATATAGAAGATATAATCATTGAACAGATGCCAGTTCATAAAAGAAACCTTAAATCACACATTAGAGCTAAGACCTTGGTTGTGACTAACTTCAAATCTGACTCTGAAGACCAGACAAGTCATCTAGATAAAAACAAAATGGCCAAATGCTAGAGTTAAATTACACCATAACAGAACATTCCACCCACATATTAAGAATATGCTTTCTCCTCAGCAGCCCATGTAACTTTCTCCAAATGTGACCACAGATAAGGACACAAAGCAAGTCTCAACAGATTATCAAAAGTTTGAAATAACATACTGCATCCTACTTGACTACCACAAATTAATGTTGACTATCAACAACAGTGGGACTAGTATAACGTTTACAAACTCATAGAAGCTGAACATCTCACTACTGAATACATTTAAGTCAAGATAGAAAAACGAAGAAGCCCAATAGTGCAAGCATCAAGACCAACAATTAGCAAATGAGAGACCTCATGAAACTAGCATGCCTCTGTACAACAAAGGATACAATTCGCTCCCGTACAGAGGCAGCCTACAGAACAGGAAATATTTTTACCAATTATACATCTGAAAGAGGGTTAGAATGTAGAATACACAGATAAGTGAAAAATCTAAATGTCAATTAAAAACTGGGTCACAGATCTACACAGAAAGCTCTCGAAAGAATATTCAGTATCCTTAACCATCATGAAAATAGAAGGGAAGCTATTTTGAGATTTCATCTTACCCCAGTCAGAATGGCTATAATCAAAAACCAAACAACAATCAAAAGCTGGCTGGAGAACGAGGAGACTCACTCACTGCCAGTGGGCATTCAATCTAGTCCAGGCACTCTGAAACAGCACTCTTCAAAAACCTAGAAGGAAATGTACTATATGATCCAGCTACAGTACTCTTGAACATACATCCTACTAAAAAGATTCTGACCATCATGTTCATTGCTGCTGTTTACAAGAAATGTAAACAGCCTAAACATCTATCAACACATGAATGAGTAATAAAGTGTGATACACCTATACAATGAAATATTATTCAGTTGTTTAAAGATGAAATTACAATATCTGTAGGTAAATAAATAGATTAGAAAATCACCATTCCAAGGGAGGTAGCCCAGAACCTAGACAGACAGATATCAAATGTTTTCACCCGTGGATGTTAACTTTAAATGTTTAGATACTGGTGTTTCATTTACAATTCCCACAGAGGTCAGTAGACCAGTAGTGGGCCCTGTGGAGGATGTAATAACAGGAGAAATTAGAGCACAGTGGTATAAAGGGTTAAATGGAAAATGAAGCAGGAAGAGTTAAGTGAGTGGGGATGGAGGGGCAGAGGAATGAGGGAATAGGAGAAGTAAGGTTAGCACTGGAAGAGCTAACCTGGAGGTTACATAAAAAAACTACTGCTGTAGATGCTTTCTAAAATACAAAGCACATACAAATGCTTAAAATTTTAAGTGGAATTTCCTATGACAGGGTAACAGTGTTCTTACTAGATACCACCAGCTAACAAATAAAAACCCAGTGTCAAGAAGAGACTATCCATCTGAGGTGTTGGGCAGTGAGCATCCACACACTTCAAATATTACAAGTTGCTGCTGGCATTTCTTCTGGTTACTCAGAACTTGACAGGAATGCCTATTGATGAAGACATCATGTACTGGCACTATAGAACGTGGCAAATCATACTGGTTTGACCTGGAAGTTGTATCCCCTCTGGCTAGCTTTCAGGATAATGGAGGGTATTATGTATGCTACTAGAAGAGAAAAGTGACCCTCAGTCTTGCCTAGCTAAGAACTGTCAGCTACAGTAACGACCTGTGGCAAGATATGCTCACTTGTGTAATGGTGACACAGGTGCCTTGGGGGGATCTTAATACTTTGTTTGGACTCAAAATCCACCAGACAAGATGAAACCCATACCTGCTTTAGTTAGTGAAGCCAAAAACTAGACTTGTTAAAGGCCCTGGAGGAGAACCTACTATGATTACTCTTCAAAATAGACCTTGTATTAAATTGACTCCTAATGACTTCTTGTTATACCCATAGACAAATCCAATATGTTGTATTAAATAACAGTATTTATTGCACGTTGTACATAGCTCCTTACATATAACCATAAAGTTGAATAGCTGTGATAGATTATGTTTACAAAGTAAGTACTTTCTGGCATTTCATTTAAAAAAGTTTGTGACCTTTATTGATTCAACCATTCTTCTTTTTCATATAGAATGAACTCTTTCTTTTTCTTCCTCTTTTCATGTGTGTGTGTGTGTGTGTGTGTGTGTGTGTGTGATGTACATACATGTGTGTATGAATATTCACATATGCAGGCGAAAGTGTATGTGGCAAGTGCTCATGTATGTGGAAGCCCAAGGGTGATGCCTGCAATCTTCTGCGACTGTCCTTCTGTCTTATTCATTGAGGCAAGGAGTCTCAAACCACGCCCACCCAACAGTTACATGGGCTCTGGGGATAAGAACTCTGATCATCTTGTTTTCACAAGCAAGTACTTTAATCACTGAGCCAACTTCTCAGATCTCTTTGGATCTTTAGAATTCCAATGTCTACAGAAGATGGTGTGAACATTTGTAAGAGCCAGAGGTTGGGGAAGATCAGAGCCAAAGAGCATCCCCAAGACATGACAGCACCGCATGAATTCACAGTCGCCATGGTTGCCTGCCTTAAACCTAGACAGGATCGAGCTAGTCAGGGATCTAAAATGGAGGAGGAAAAGGGCTTACAAGCTCCTATCCTGACTGAAGAGCTGTAATGGTTGTTTCTAAAGGAAGAAGAATCAGTTTCCGTTAAGGATGTGGTCCCCTGGTGGGTCAACTACACGCCAGTGAATGGCTTCAAAATTGTCAGTATAAATCAGACATAAACAACATAAATGAGACTCAGGGCTTTGCTTTGGTTTGCATTGTTTACAGAGAGAGTACAGGAAGTTGAAAAGGAGTTGGGAGAGTGGGGATTAATCTAAAAAGAGTTAGAAAGAAGAGCTGGAGGTAAATGTGATCAAAATATACTGTAGGAAATTCTCAACAAATTAATTAAAATATTACATTAAAATATAATATGTAAATCTTCTGCCAACCACTTTCTTGACACAATACAATGTCTAGTATTACCATTCAATATTTTCTAGAGGTTTTCCATATGCAGCAAATAATAGTGATATACAATAGGATATTTATAAGATAATATTTTGCCACATATCTTATAATTACTATAAATGAAAAAGGATGCAAGAAAAAAATAAAAAATGGAGATAAGAAAGAACTATAATTTAAAACAGTTTTCCTAAATGGGAACTAAAAGTTAAAACAGAAATATTATTTTATTAAAAATATATGCTCTTATTTGATATAAAATGAGATGGCAACATGAGGAAATCATGCTTTTACATAGTAACTATCACTCAAGTCCTTCCCACATCCTAGGCACGGCGGTAAATACTAAGAGCACCACATTGAACAGGGCATGATTCCAAATTCAGAAATATGATCAAAGGAAAGACCAACAAATGTTAATATTCATTCCATTGCTACTTATTACACTTCACCATGTTATTTTACTTATTTCACAGGTATGTTTTCAAATCACTTTAGATCATAGTGAGTTCAGCAGCACAGTAAGCAATGGAATAATATAGACAATCTTATTTTAATCTTAAAATCATCTAATATAAACTTTCCTCTAAGAAAATGTAACACTATAAAAAGAAGATTTTTTTTTTGGTTCTTTTTTTCGGAGCTGGGGACCGAACCCAGGGCCTTGCGCTTCCTAGGTAAGCGCTCTACCACTGAGCTAAATCCCCAGCCCCAAAAAGAAGATTTTTAATGCAATAGTTACTCTTCTAAACACTGAAAGTTTGCTACTAAACATTATCCTGAGGACTAGGTTTAAGGTGAAATGAGAGAATATTGGTCTAACATGTTGGTGCCTTAGATTCTGTCTTCAATGCAGTCAGAGAAATAATTTGACCGTAATTTATTTATATTTCAATGACGAAAATATTACGTATACTTATAAATAAGTTCTGTTGGTAAATAAAACCTTAACAGAAACCAAAAGCTTTATGCACCGTTTTTCTGAGTATACTTTTACACCATAATATAAAAATCAATTAATATATGCATTAGAACCCACTGAGCAACATGAATACTTTTTATCTATTTTTTTAAATTTCAATTGTTATTTTATTAAAACAAATGCATTATTACTGCGATTATACATCTTTTCTAGCATTACATTATGTCTTATCTTGGGTAAATGTTTCATTGTTAGTTTACATCTAAGCAAATACCAAAGAAATCTTGGGGAATAAAAAAATCTTATTAAAAGTGTTGCTAGATCTTTCTATTGGAGAGTCAGCTATTCTTCCTCTAAATGCACCCCCTTTTAAATTTTCACATTACAATCTTTACTTCTTAAGTTAAAGCATATTGTACAGGAAAAAGTAAGAGTTTTATTTGCCTATAATTTTCAAATGGGAAAATTTTTCAATATACATCTAAAAGTGGAATGTGCATCTAAATGAGTTTATGTGAATATATATACAATTTGGAACAAAAACTAATGAGAATCTTGCTTTTACAATTAAAACACATGGAATGTTATACTTAGTTTATTTTAAAAGGGAGAACAAACAAAACTCACAAATTAAGAAGCCCTTAAGACATCAAAGAACTTAAGGCAATGTGACACTAGAGGACTTTCAAAAATACCTAGGTTACTTAACCTTACAGAAGGAAGGGAGATAGGTAAGAAATCACAGGGGAGGGAAGGCGTGGGAGGAATAATACTACTAGTGTTATTCTGTATTACTATTCCTAATAAAGCTAGTGTTATAAGGAAAAGTGAGTTCCTTATGACAAAGAGTCCAAGCAAGGACAGTGATCACTGTCCTGTACAGTGAACATGTACTCTAGCTACTTCTACAGTGCCCATTGAGTGACACAGCCATCTAGCACAGTAGACACAGGAGAACTTTAATCTGGTGACAATAGACTCAGTGATCTTATAAATTGATTAAATATCCCTTTCAACTTACCTTTTTTTCTTCCTGTAATGCTATCTCTTCATACAGCCGCGGAACATATGAATAACAGTAGTGCTCTTGATCTCTCTTGATGTTAATATTTTCATAACGTAGTTTCCTTTTCCTTTCAAAAATCCACATAAAGAATTTGAGAGTTTTCAATTTTAAGCACACATTTATTTTTATAAGCAGAGATAATTTTTATAGCAACAGCTTCTGCTTTAGATGGATTTAATAAGAGCAACAGGTTGGGTCAATACATTTAAATTCTTATGAAAATACATTTCATGTTGGTTGGTTTTGTTTTTTAAAATGGAGCACTCGGGCCGCCAAGATGGTTCAGTGGGTCAAACGTACTTGATATCAAGCCTGCATTTATATCAACCTGAGTTCGCTCCCTAGAACTCACATGATAGAGGAAAACGATGCCCATGAGCTTCCTTCTGATCTCAGCATGGGTGTGCACATATATGTACACACATACATAGACACACACAAATGGAAGGAAGTTAAAATTCAGAACACTGTTATAAAATTGTTCTAATAATAATTACTCCAAAAGGAAAATGGTCCATAATACTTACGGCACGAACTAACATCATTAGAGGTAATTTTAGAAAACGTTTTCTGATATCCTACTTACCATATGCCTTTAAAATCCAAAAATCCCTTGGTATTTTAATTTCTGTTTAAAATAAGGAAAAATAGCCCTTTCTATTTATATCATAAAGCAGTAAGCCAAAGGGTATAACGATCTCTAAGTATCAAGGATAAATGTTTTTCCATTGCTATTGGACAGTTTGAAGAAAAAAATAAAATAGCAGTGAACAGTCCCATGTGCTGAGGCCGACAGCCTGCCAGGCACTGCGCCTATAATCTAATAGAAACCACCCAACTCCCTTAGCTTTGTACTCTTCACCTATACTTGGACATAACAATAACTAGTTCTCCATAACTCAGTGAAAAGAGCCAAAAACAGATTTAGTGCCATTCATGGCCCAATAAACCCACTTTAACTTTTAGCATTAATAATTGCTAGAATCATATTTAAGTAAACCATACATGCTGTTTTTCCCACTTACTGAACCATTATGCAGACCAGGCTGGTTCTGAACTTGCAGCAATCCTCCTGCCTCCCAAGTGCAGGAAGTCCAGTGTACCCCACCGTTCCCAGCTGGCTTTGGCTTTAACTTACTGGATGATATCATAGTGTCCGGGGCCAGGGCCTGAATATTTGAGCAATTCTTGTCTTCCTGTAGCAATACCAAAATTTACACCTTTGTATTTCAAACTTGCTTTAGGATAATCCTAAAAAGAAAGAAGGAAAGACTAAGAAAAAGAACATGAGGCAAATTGGGAAGCATTGCATTTGACTGAGGTCTCCAGACAAGAATCCTCGGTCAACAGACTTGTACCAGTGAAATCTGGGAGGTCCCTTTACGCTGGATTCTGCCCTTCCTTCTCCCACATCAGCCAGGATTCTCAGAGAACTGCCTCTAAAATCAGTCTATACTGAACCAATGGGAGCAGTTTCCTCTTGGTACTACACTAGGTAATTTAATGCCTCTAGGGCAATAAAAAGCAGTTCCACCTAGAAACAGGCTAAATGTATTATTTGCAAAAAAAGAAAAAAAACTATTTAAAAGGCATTAACTAAAAGGACTGGGGTAGTGCAAACAATAGCAACAGATCTCAGGCAATAATCCCATGATTCTTAAAAACATATTTGTGGAAATTTTTCAAAGAGCAACAAGTGGTTAAAAACAAATTAAATGCTATCCAGTTCATGTTATCGCTAATATATCAAGGAGGTGTAAGGATCATTATGGGCTCAGGACTTCCAAGACCAAGTTCTCAGCACAGAGGAGATGTATTTGCCTGGGATGGACAGAGGAGGGAATAAGAGACAAGACAGGAGATGGAGGACAAGGGAGAAGGGGAAGGGAACAAAGGAGAGAAGGTAGGGGTATTTGTCCCAGGAGAAGAAGGGACAAGGCTCTGGATAGAGTGGGGACAGATGTGTCAGATAGGAAAATGACAGTATATAAAGGTACAAGGGAAAACCCTGCATTGAGATAAGGTGTTTAATTCTAATTGGACATGTTAATTACGTGAACCATAGTGGGCTTTTCATTTCTGGCCTTCAATATTTTGATAGCCGGACCTTGGTAGTCAACCCAAGGAGGAGGAAGTGACCAAGTAAAGGAACAGACCTTAGTGATTAGATTTAGGAATGTGATCCTAAAGGTTTTCAGCAACATAGGCGGAATAGGGGAGAAGTGCAGAGTCTGCCAGAGCCGTATTCGTCATGCCCAGTCTGGCTAGAGCTCCTTCACACAGGATCTTCTTCTTATTTTTTTTAATTTTTTATTAGATATATTTATTTACTCACGTTTCAAATGTTATTCCCCTTCCCCGTTTCCAGTCCATAGTCCCTATCCCCTCCACTCCCCCTCCCCCATGTGGGTATTCCCCCCATCCATCCCACTTACTGCCCCCATATTCCCCTGCACTGGGGGTCCAACCATGGCAGGACCAAGGGCTTTCCCTTCCACTGGTGCCCCAACAAGGCTATTCTCTGCTACCTATGCAGTTGGAGCCCTGGGTCAGTCCATGTGTAGGCTTTCGGTAGTGGTTTAGTCCCTGGAAGCTCTGGTTGGTTGGCATTGTTGTTTTTATGGAGTTGCAAGCTCCTTCAACTCTGTCAAAACTTCCTCTAATTCCCCCCACGGGGGTCCTGTTCTCAGTTCGGTGATTTGCTGCCACAATCGACCTCTGTATTGGACATGCTCTGGATGTGTCTCTCAGGAGAGATCTATATCCGGTCCCTTTCAGCATGCATTTTTTTTTTTAGCTTCATCAATCTTATCTAGTTTTGGTGGCTGTATATATACGGGCCACATGTGGGTCAGGCTCTGAATGGCCATTTCTTGAGTCGCTGCTCTAAACTTTGCTTCCATATCCCCTCCTATGGATATTTTTCCCCTTCTAAGAAGGAGTCGGACCATCCGCATTTTGGTCATCCTTCTTCTTGAGCTTCCTGTGGTCTGTGGATTGAATCTTGGGTAACTCCAGCTTTCTGGCTAATATCAACTTATCAATGAGTACATACCAAGTGTGTTTTTCTGTGATTGAGTTACCTCACTCAGGATATTTTCTAGTTCATTCCATTTGCCTATGAACTTCATGAAGTCATTGATTTTGATAGCTGAGTATTACTCCATTGTGTAGATGTAACACATTTTTTTTAATCCATTCCTCTATTGAAGGACATCTAGGTTCTTTCCAGCTTCTGGTCTTTGTTGTATGTTGGTGCATCTTTTGGGTATATGACCAGGAGAGGTATAGCTGGGTCCTCAGGTACAATTTTCTGAGGAAACTCAAGACTGATTTCCAGAGTGGTTGTAACAGTCTGCAATCCCACCAACAATGGAGGAGTGTTCCTCTTTCTCCACATCCTTGCCAGCATCTGCTGTCACCTGAGTTTTTTATTTAGCAATTCTGACTGGTGTGAGGAGGAATCTCAGGGTTGTTTTGATTTGCATTTCCCTGATGACTAAGGATGTTGAACATTTCTTTAGGTGCTTTTTGGCCATTCAATAATCCTCAGCTGAGAATGTTTCGTTTAGCGCTGTATCCCATTTTTAATAGGGTAATTTGGCTCTCTGGAGTCTAACTTCTTGAGTTCTTTGTATATTTTGGATATTAGCCCTCTATCATATAAAGGATTGGTAAAGGTCTTTTCCCAATCTGTTGGTTGCTATTTTGTCCTAATGACAGTGTCCTTTGTCTTATAAAAGCTTTGCAGTTTTATGAGGTCCAATTTGCCAATTCTTGATCTTAGAGCATAAGCCATTGGTGTTTTGTTCAGGAAATTTTCCCCAGTGCCCATGTGTTCGAGATGCTTCCCCACTTTTTCTTCTATTAGAGTGTATCTGGTTTGATGTGGAGGTCCTTGATTCACTTGGACTTAAGCTTTGTACATGGTGAAAAGAATGGATCGATTTGCATTCTTCTACATGCTGACCTCCAGTTGAACCATCACCATTTGTTGAAAATGCTATCTTTCTTCCATTGGATGGTTTTAGCTCCTTTGTCAAAGATCAAGTAACGATAGGTGTATGGGTTCATTTCTGGGTCTTCAATTCTGTTCCACTGATCTATCTGCCTGCCTCTGTACCAATACCAAACAGTTTTTATGACTATTGCTCTGTAATACTGCTTGAAGTCAAGGATGGTGATACCCCCCCCAAAAGTTCTTTTATAGTTGAGAATAGTTTTCGTGACCCTGAGGTTTTGTTATTCCAAATGAATTTGCAAATTGCTCTTTCTATCTCTATAATGAATTGAGTAGGAATTTTGTTGGGGATTGCATTGAATCTGTAGATTGCTTTTGGCAAAATGGCCATCTTTACTATATTATTCCTGCCAATCCATGAACATGGGACATCTTTCCATCTTCTGAGATCTTCCTCAATTTCTTTCTTCAGAGATTTGAAGTTCTTGTCATACAGATCTTTCACTTGCTTGGTTAAAGTCACACCAAGATATTTTATATTATTTAGGACTATTGTGAAGGCTGTCATTTCCTTAATTTCTTTCTCAGCCTGTTTATTCTTTGATTTGAGGAAGACTACTGATGTTTGTTAATTTTATACCCCGACACTTTGCTGAAGTTTTTTTATCAGGTTAAGTAGTTCTCTGGTAGAACTTTTGGGGTCACTTAAGTACACTATCATATCATCTGCAAATAGTGATAATTTGATTTCTTCCCTTCCAATTTGTATCCCTTTGACCTCCTATCGCTGTCTGATTGCTATGGCTAGGACTTTGAGTACTATATTGAATAAGTAGGGAGAGAGAGGGCAGTTTTGTCTAATCCCTGATTTTAATGGGATTGCTTCAAGTTTCTCTCCATTTAGTTTATGTTGGCTATTGGTTTGCCGTATATTGCTTTTACTATGTTTAGATATGGGCCTTGAATTCCTGATCTTTCCAGGACGTTTATCATGAAGGGGTGTTGAATTTTGTCAAATGTTTCTCAGCATCAAATGAAATGACCATGTGGTTCTTATCTTTGAGTTTGTCTATATAGTGGATTACATTGATGGATTTTCATATATTAAACCATCTCTTCATCCCTGGGATGAAGCCTACTTGATCATGATGGATGATCATTTTGATGTGTTCTTGGATTCAGTTTGCAAGAATTTTATTGAGTATATTTGCATCAATATTCATAAGGGAAATTGGTCTGAAGTTTTCTTTCTTTGATGGGTCTTTGTGTGGCTTCACAGAAGGAATTTGGTAGTGCTCTGTCTGTTTCTATTCTGTGGAATAGTTTGGACAGTATTGGCATGAGGTCTTCTGTGAAGGTCTGATAAAATTCTGCTCTGAACTTATCTGGACCTGGGCTCTTTTTGGTTGGGAGACTTTTAATAACTGTTTCTATTTCTTTAGGAGTTATGGGGTTATTATATGATTTATTTGTTCCTGATTTAACTTTGGTACCTGGTATCTGTCTAGAAAATGGTCCATTTCCTCCAGATTTTCCAGTTTTGTTGAATATAGGCTTTTGTAGTAAGATCTGATGATTTTTTTTTTAATTTTTTCAGATTCTGTTGTTCTGTCTCCCTTTTCATTTCTCATTAGGGAGCCTCTGGTTAGTCTGGCTAAGGGTTTATCTATTTTGTTGATTTTTCTCAAAGAACCAGCTCCTGGTGTTGTTAATTCTTTGTATAGTCCTTTTCCTTTCTCCTTGGTTGATTTCAGCTGAGTTTATTTCCTGCCTTATACTCCTCTTGGGTTTATTTATTTATTTTTGTTCTAGAGCTTTTAGGTATGCTGTCAAGCTGCTGACATATGTTCTCTCCTGTTTCTTTTTGCAGGCACTGAGAGCTCTGAGTTTTCCTCTTAGTTCTGCTTTCATTGTTTCCCATAAGTTTCAGAATGTCTTGCCTTCATTTTCATTAAATTCTAAGTTTTTAATTTCTTTCTTTATTTCTTCCTTGACCAAGTTGTCATTGAGTAGAGCATTGTTCAACTTCCATGTATATGTGGGCTTTCTGTCATTATTGTTTTTATTGAAGACCAGTCTTAGTGCTTGGTGACCTGATAGGATGCATGGGATTATTTCTATCTTCCTGTATCTGTTGAGACCTGTTTTGTGACCGATTATATACTCAGTTTTGGAAAGGGTTCCATGAGGTGCTAAGAAGGTATATCCTTTTGATTTAGGATGCAATGTTCTATAAGTATCTTTTAAATAAATTTGGTTTATAACTTCTGTTAGTTTCTCTATGTCTCTGTTTAACTTCTGTTTCCATGATCAATCCATTGGTGAGAGTGGGTGTTGAAATCTCCTACTATTATTGTGTGAGGTGCAATGTGTGCTTTGAGCTTTAGTAAAGTTTCTTTTATGAAAGTAGGTACCCTTGCATTTGGAGCATAGATATTTAGGATTGAGAGTTCATCTTGGTGGTTTTTTCCTTTGATGAATATGAAGTGTCCTTCCTTACCTTTTTGAATGACTTTTGGTTTAAAGCCAACTTTATTTGATATTAGAATGGCAACTCCAGCTGGTTTCTTCGGGCCATTTGCTTGGAAAGTTGTTTTCCAGCCATTTACTCTGAGGTATTGTCTGTCTTTGTCCCTGAGGTGTGTTTCCTGCATACAGCAAAATGCTGGATCCCCTTACATATCCATTCTGTTAGTCTATGTCTTTTTATTGGGAAATTGAGTCCGTTGACATTGATATTAAGGAATAGTGATTGACGCTTCCTGGTATTTTTGTTGTTAGAGGTGGAATTATGTTTGTTTGTCTCTCTTTTGGTTTCATTGCAAGGAAATTATATCCTTGTTTTCTGTCCAGTGTACTTTCTCTCCTTGTGTTGGGCTTTACCAATTATCCTTTGTAGGACTGGATTTGTAGAAAGTATTGCGTAAATTTGGTTTTGTCATGGAATATCTTGGTTTCTCCATCTATGTTAATTAAGAGTTTTGCTGGATACAGTAACTTGGCTGGCATTTGTGTTCTCTTAGCGTCTGTATGACATCTGTCCAGGATCTTCTGGCTTTCATAGTCTCTGGTGAGAAATCTGGTGTAATTCTTATAGGTCTGCCTTTAAATGTCACTTGACCTTTTTCCCTTAATGCTTTTAATATTCTTTCTTTGTTTTCTGCATTTGCTGTTTTAATTAATATGTGACAGAAGGAATTTCTCTTCTGGTCCAATCTATTTAGAGTTCTATAGGCTTCTTGTATGTTTATGAGCATCTCTTTCTTTAGGTTAGGGAAGTTTTCTTCTATAATTTTGTTGAGCATGTTTACTGGCCCTTTAAATTGGGAGTCTTCACTTTCTTCTTTACCTATTATCCTTAGGTTTGAGCTTCACAATGTGTCCTGGGTTTCCTGTATGTTTTGGGCTAGGAGCTTTTTGCATTTTACATTTTATTTGACAGCTGTGTCAATGTTTTCTATGGTAACTTCTGACCCTGAAATTCTCTCTTCTATCTCTTGTATTCTATTGGTGATGCTTGTATCTATGGCTCCTTATCTCTTCCTTAGGTTTTCTATATCCAGGGTTGTCTGCCTTTATGCTTTCTTTATTGTTTCTATTTCCATTTTCAATTCCTTCTCCTGTTTGGTTGTGTTTTCCTGTAATTCTTTCAGGAATTTTTGTGTTTCCTCTCTAAGGGCTTCTACTTGTTTACTTGTGTTTTCCTGCATTTCTTTAAGGGAGTTCTTTGTGTCTTTCTTAAAGTCGTCCATCACTATCAAAAAATGTGATTTTAAATCTAAATCTTGCTTTTCTGGTGTGTTTGGATATCCAGTATTTTCTTTGGTGGGAGAACTGGGCTCTGATGAAGCCAAGTAGTCTTGGTTTCTGTTGATTAGGTTCCTGCACTTGCCTCTAGCCATTGGGTTGTCTCTGGTGTTTGCTTGTCTTGCTGTTTCTGAGAGTGACTTGACCCTGCTGTAGACCTCTGTGTCAGCAATCCTGTAGGACTATTTTTCTGTTTTCTTTCAACCTTTCCTGAGAACAGGTGATCTGATTTCAAGTGTGTCAGTGCTCCTGGCAACTATCTTCCAGCTCTAGGCATGGGAAGGAATCAAAGGGCCCTGCACCCAGCAGGCACAGTTGGCGCTATGTGATTCCCTCTTGGGTCTGGACTGTGGGTAGAGGGTAATCTCCTCTGACTTCTCAGGAGTATCCACACTTCTGAGGGTCCAGCTTTCTCCCCCAACGGAATGTGGGTGCAGGGAGCTGTTTAGCTGGTTCAGTTCGGTCCTGGGTGCAGACCAGAACCACGGGTACCGGCGGTTGTCCGTTCCTATATCCCTCTGTCCAGAGGCACTGTGCAGTTTCCCCTTGGACCAGGGATGTGGGCAGAGGTTTGCAGAGGTGGCAGTCTGTCCTGCAGTCTCAGGATGTCTGCACTCCTGAGTGGTCAGTTCCCTTCCCCACGGGATTTGGGTGCAGGGAACTGTGGGATGGTATCAGTTCACTTCTGGGCAGGATCTTCCTTTTAATACTAAAGAAATTATTTATGTCAGGAAAAAGTCAACCGAAGTTTTTCCTCTAACATTGGTAGGAATATTTGTCAAATGTAAACATGAACCACAAAGAGTTAAAGCACTGGTCTGATCAGCAACTAAAAAAAGAAAATACAGTGCAGTAAGAACAGTGGATTCCCTTCCAAAGATTCTCCTCTTATGATACATTCCACTTTATAAAGTCATTTAAGAAGCCTGGAGAGATGGCTTAGTGGTCGGGCTCAGTCACTGCTCCTGCAGAGGACCTGGGGTCACTTCCCACATAGCAGCTCATGATCTTCTGTAACTTCACTTCCTGGCTTTCCACTGTCCTCTTCTGGCTTCTGTGAGCATTGCACTCATGTAGTGACACATGAAAGCAGGTAAAACATTCAATACTAAAGAGTCCAGAGTAATTCCATGCATTGGTCTGCCACCCCCATCTTTCTATATGTCCTCAAGCCCTATTTTATTCCCATGAATAAAACCACCAGATAGGTGTAAGCCTCTGCCTTAGGATAGCCTTGAGCCTACACCAACACCCTGCTACTAGCCATACCCTGAGTTGGAGGACTAGCCCTCACCACACAAATTCCTTCTTTATTATCCCCTGAGCATCTGCTCATGGGTTTATGCTTCAAAAGGAGACCGCTCCTGCCCTTTCAAGGTCGTTGTGTCAGCTCTGAGCCTGACCATGACCCTAATCAGTTAGAAGCATTTTCCCTGCAGTAAATAAAGTGGTCCTTTCCTCATTATTCGCATGCCCCGTGGCCCCAACAAATATATAAAATAACATACTTTTATTTGAGATACTTATAAATAAATCCTACAGAAAATAAATCACTGAAGATTTTTTAGCAAATGTTTTAACTGAGATTAGAAGATAAACTCTGGATTGTTTATTGTTAGCTCATCCATCTGAAAAGCTGATTTTGTAGAATATGCAAGTGTTTGTTATATGTGCACGGTGTTTTGCCTACATGTTTGTCTATGTACCATGTCTAAGGAGTCAGAAAGAACACTGGATCTCCTGGAGCTAGAACTAGAGTTGCAGATGATTGTGAGCTGCTATGTGGTTACTGGGAACTAAACTTGGGTCTCCTTAAAGAACAACGAGTGCTCTTAACCCTTGATCCACTTCTCCAGATCCTAAATTTTTTAAGTAATCTTGAATTACTAAAGCCATTGCTACATATTAAGTAAAATCACTGTAACATATAGTTTAGCTACATAATGTTCTAGGTGACTTTCTATTTTAACACAATGTAATAAATTCTCAATTATCATTACGAACAAAATCAGTGCAAAAATAAATGTTAGTAAGATAAAGCACAATTTCAGCTCAAACTCCCATTTACTGTGCTTCACCTAGACTCCAAAAGTTCTATAAGATAGATACAGGCCAGACATTTTAAGGGACTTCCGAAACAGGCACCAACTGCATGTGAAAAGACCTGCAGCTGAATCTGCTAACATTTCAGAAAGACAGAAGCTGAAGATGATAGCGTGTCTCCGGTAATGAATAGTTAGTGATTTCCAGTGAGAGAGGCAACATTCAAAAGCTTTGGGGTGCTGTACAAAATCCAGAAAGAAGCCACTGCATCTGGACACAAGAGCTGAGTATGGGAAAATGGAGTTACCAGCTGGGGTGTGGCAGTTTCCTCTGAGATTAAAACCTTTCATCTTGGAGAAAAATGTGTTAAGACACAGTATGTTAAAGGAGATAAAACAGCAGGAGGAGAGTTGTAAAAACACAGGATGAGAAAAGGCAAGAAAAACACAGGATAGTCTAACATCCCATTCTGCAGGGAAGCTCATTAAGCTCAAGAAGTAAACAACTCAATAGCTTTAGGAAGTCACTGAAACTGAACAGACTCACTGGGTCCCTTCTTCCCCAGGTATCAGCAGAAAGAATTGCTGAGAAACACTCTCAAACAAGCTCTGCTGCCTAGAAAAGACAGATGAGACAAACCACTTAGAAGAAACAGTGTGGTAGAGCTGACTGGAGGATATCGGCAGAGCCACCTGGAAGAGGTTGTCAACTGAGCTGCCTGAGACACTCTTCAACCTGGTAAACTGCCTGTAGGCTTGCAATGCACTCCAGGTTTCCAGGTGAGCTGTCAACCATGTGGGGGTGAGCTTTTGGTGCTTGCAACTGACTTTGAACTGTTTCTACTCTTGTGAATAACCCCATTGGTCCACCATGTTAGACTCTAGTGGTATGTAAAAGATGCAGTTATGTTTGGGGATGTTTCCCATCTAGAGGGTCAAACCACTTGGAAGGTGAATATCAAAACTAACTCTGGGAATCAGCTCATCATGATGACCCAGTGACCAAGAAAATCTTAGAGTCAAAGCAATAGCAATACCAAATGCTTTTTTCTGTTGTTTTATTGTCAAGGTGGAACTGGCCTGAAAGCCTACTTCTTGAGGATGAGCTCTCATAGTATCAGAATGTTCCGTGCAAACAGCCAATGGAGAAAAGTCTGATGATGCCTAAAGCCTAAGACAAAACCACAGCAATGGCCAGCCCAGAGAGACATCTCCAGTGGTGCAACATTGCACTTTTATCTTGGGAGTGACCAACACCCATCTTATGGGCCTTAAGGCCCAATCAATAGGAGAGAATTAATTCATGCCTGGCACTGTATCTAGTCCACTACCCTTGGCTGGAGAAGTCTTAGACCTTAGATGAGGCCTTTCTAGTGCCATTTTCCAAAACCATCATCATCACCACCACTACCACCACCACCACCACCACCACCACCACCACCACCACCACCACCACCACCACCACCATCATCATTACTGCTAACTATATTACAAATGCTTTCCCTTATACCCACAAGAAAGTGTAGCTCTTACCCCTTATCAATAGGGATAAGATAGGGGAGAATACAGAGATCCCCAACTGTACAAGCAGAGAATATATGATTGTGGGGAGTATGGCCCCAACAGATACATTTATAACACACCCCTATAGCTAAGGCTCAAGGAAAATCCAGGAAGAGAGGGCGAAAGGTGGTAAGAGTGAGGAACCAGAATCCCTGTCCCCAAACAGCACCTTATAGACATGACAAAATCTGAACAGTATAGCTACCCACACAGGATCTGCATAATGACAACACTAGGTGACATGCCACTGTGAACAAGGAAAGTTCACAAGGTCCCACCTCTAGAGGAAGAGCTGCAGGCAACCACGGTCTACTGAGAGAGGGCGAGCCTGTTTTCTCCAGGGACAAGCTCTCTTTATCCAATCCCAAGTAGTGGGTTCTAAATATGCCGAGTCATGAGTAACACAGAATGAATTCAGAAGGGAGAGTGTGTGTGTGTGTGTGTGTGTGGTGTGTGTGTGTGTGTGTGTGTGTGTGTGTGTGTGTGTGTGTGTGTGTGTGTATAACAAAGAACATGCCATGAATGTGAGAGGGAGTGAGCAGAACAGATATGGGGAAAAGTTAGAAGAGAGAGCAAAGGTTTGAAAGGATGTGAATACAACACTAGTGTGTTAAATACTCAAAAAACTTAGAATAAAAAATGAACTTTTTTCAAATATTGAAAAAAAAAACTGTTCAAACTTGTTGAGGCACACCTTTAATCCCAGCATTCAGGAGTCACAGACAAGTGATTCTTTATGAGTTAAACACCAGCTAAGACTACACAGAGAATTCCAGGCCAGTCAGGACAACATACTGAGACCCCGTCTTAAAATAAAGAAACATTGATAGAACATAATCAGCGTTATTTTAACGTCCCTTCAATAAAGCATAGTACCAAAAGGGGGTGTTGGTATTGTTCTAGCTGTGATATAGATCACACTGGATAAAATGGTCAGCAGAGCACCAAGTCCTTTGGCAAGGACTGCAGGGCCTGCTGGAGCAGCAGCTGTAGTCAGTGCAAACAGGCTCACACAGGAAACACATAAAGGAGCCCCAAGAAACACATTGTTAAGAGAAGTCAGCACAAGGCTTGGGGTCATCTATCAAGATAGACAGACAGAACACCTATGGCAGGACAAACAGTACTGCCTACTGTTATTTATTTTTGTTCCTGCCATTTGATAAAGCTTAGGAAATGTGATGTCATATAAAGAAAAGTGATTCTGCCATTTCTTCTGGGATGTTTTTATTGTGCATGGTCTCAGTGTGCTCCTCTTCAATGGACATTCAGCCCTAATACCACGGGGGACGAATACTGCTGTCCTGTAAGGCTTACACCAAAGGAAGAAACGTTGTTGTTGTCATTGCAAGTGGGGGTTCCAATTGATACACGAACTTCTTATCAGATCTTTGAAAGAAGAGTTTATGAATGAAATGCGAAAGAGCTGTGAAACTGTGTGTAGGGAGGAACCAGGTGAGGCCCTGGGAGGTGTGTCCATTCTGTGGGTCTCCTAAGTATATCAAAAAAGAAACTAAGAAAGCCTACCACAAAAGGAAATAAGAAAAGGAATCTAGAGGCTGGAGAGATGGTTCAGTGGTTAAGAGCATTGACTGCTCTTCCAGAGGATCTAAGTTCAAATCCCAGTAACCACATGGTGGCTCACAACCATCTGTAATGAGATCTGATGCCCTCTCCTGGTGTGTCTGAAGACAGCTATAGTGTACTTATATATAATAAATAAATAAACATTTTAAAAAAGGAAAAAAAGGTATCTAAAGGCTTTAAAATAAACGAGGTCAGTTGAATTACTTTCCAAATTCTTCAAAATGACCTACTGGTGGCTCTATTTTCACAAACTAATGTCTACTGTTTAATTAAATATTGGAGCTTTTATTTGAAGTACATTAGTCCTAACCTATTAAGGGAGATCTTTCAAGACCCTTTGTGGATAATGGCAAACTCCATACATGTGAGGGTAACTTTCACCTAAAGGATAGACTTGATGGTATCTGTCCTTAGCATCCTCCCTTGGAGGTTATTAAAAAGGAGTTATGTAAACACAAGCATCCACTGCTGTGACAGTTGTTCTGATAGCTAACATGACTCCTGAAAAACCTAGATTTGGATATGCTGGACATATGATGATCTGCATCCAAGGCAGGGTAGAACACACTTTAAAAAACGGAGGTAGTTCTGTTGGTGGAAAAATCAACATTTCCTGCTTATGATGTATTTTGTTTTCAATTAAAGGTAAAGCAGAATCTCACATTTGTATAGACGAGCCCTAGTAATAATTCCACCATACAGTCATGTTGAATATCTTAGATGGTTTATGTATTACACACAGTAGTGTGTCTACTTACTCTACCCTCTATATTTGTGAAAATAAAGCTTTCACATCATGTTCTTTAACCTTAAAAAGAACATAAGACAGACGTAGTAGTCCACAGCTTTAACCCCAGTATGAGAGAGGCAAAGATAGGCAGGTCTCTGTGAATTTGAAGTGAACCTGATCTATGCAGCTAAGTAACAAGCCAAACAAGGCTATACAGTAACACCCAGTCTCAAACTTTGATGGTTCAACCTCTGACCAGTTCAAAATCCTTTATATATGCAATAAATACATATGCATGTGAATAAACACACAGATACACACAAAACGAAGACATTAGTAAAATCATTTTACTGTAAGAATAGTAAGTGGCACTTTATTTAAACCACATGAACTCATAACTACTTGGCTTATTAACTTCTAGAGTACTCTGATAAATGTTCAATCTCAAATGTAATTTCACAGGCTTAAAAAACAGAAAACAAAGGATAAATTGATGCACATTTAGTTCTCAATCACATGAGCTTTTATGTTAAGAAGAGTTTCCAATGCCAACTTCAAGGTCACTGTCACTGTGGAAAGTTATTAACAAATAAAATATGACTTAATTGAGGCAAACTCAGCATGGAGCTGTAACACTTTAAGTGAACGGTGTAATAAAATTTGATAAAGAATTACTAACTGCCATTGTGACTGACGATTAAATGAATGGAGAGGGGACTGTGTAACTTTTCCCCCCTCATCCTTTCTTAATTAAAGATGGAAACAGACTTGTGAAGATTAGAAGTCTTGAGTCCCATCAGTCTGAGCACTAATGCACTGCTCTGCAGCCGTTCACAGGTCAGCATCGTCATTTCAGTCCCAACCTCCTCATCACATCACCGTCTGGAAATACATTTCTAGCTGTTATTAGAAAAGAGAAAGGTTATATTTTATCTTTCAAAATGTTATCCTAAATAAATTGTATCCAGAATTTTCCTGCAGAGGAACTTAGCTACAATATATCATTTGTTGGCTAGCATTTAAAGCAATTCTGTATTTAAGCTTTCGGTTATTCCTTTAGTAGACATGACTCATTCATTAGAAAAAGCCATAGTAATTACCTATCTATTACATTATTATGCTAATGCCTTTTTACATGCCCATATGGTCACTGATTTCAAACATGAGATTATCTGCAAAAGGCAGAAAATGTGCTGCAAAGAATAATCAGAAATGTGGGTGTGATCTGACTGAGCATTGCTGCAGTGTCATTTACACAGCAGGGTCAGAATCTGTGTCCTCAAGAAGCAGGGGAAATGGTACATTCTGCTAACAAGCTGTGTACCCAGGCTCAAACTCAAGATGAGTATTTCACAAACTATCACAATTCAATATTCACTGAATATTCCTGAATATTGAGAAAGAGGCCTTTAATTCACGTGTAAATCTCTGTCCCTATCTTAGGCTGCCTTTTCCTACTCCCTGAGTGGTATAGCGGTGCTTGTTCCTAGTCCAGAGCCTGACAGCATAGGGTAAAATGCTGTATAGCAGTTAGCATTTGGTCTGCCCAGGAGTTCACAGCCCTGGCGGGGAGATGGAACTCAGAACCAGTCTGTCGCCACAAGGTGGGGCACTCCTAGCTGATGCACATCACAGCTAGCAGCCCATGCAGACTCACATGAAACTCCAGATTAAGCAAAAACCATGAGTAACCCCTAGTCCTAGCTCAAAAGACCCAGGCCCTTCCTTCCGCTCTTTCTCTCTCTCTCTCTCTCTCTCTCTCTCTCTCTCTCTCTCTCTCTCTCTCTCTCTCTCTCTCTCTCTCTCCTCTCTTCCTCTCCTGGCTTGACATGAAAAAAAAAAAAAAAAAAAAAAAAAAAAAAAAGACCCAGGCCTTCCCACTCTAAAGACAGACACTGTCTTCTTCCCATGTTTGTTTTCCTGAAGAACTACTGCACTGACCCCATCCAAACCCAGACAGTCCTACAGACCATTAACAAAAACTCTGATCCCCACCCCCACATCATGGTGGACTGGATGACACTGGCCACTTAATAGGAGTGAAATTATGCCTGGTACTGGAAACGGAGCCAACCACATATGGCTAGGGAAGGCATTCATCTTAGAAGAGACCCTACTACCACCTAAACTAGTATAATTCCTAACTGCATTCTACATGCTTATCCTAGCACCCACAGATAAGGGTAGATCTAAATGCTTGTTTAATAAGCTTCTTTATACAGCAGAATAAAATCAGTACAGAAAGCCACAACTGCTCAAATTGGAAAGAAGCAATAGACCATGAAATGCCCAGCCTTACCACAAAATCCTTCATCCAAGGCTCAGGAACATCACTGAAGAGGGATGGAAGACGGCAGAACCCAGAGAACAAGGAAATCATCTGTGAGATTGTGCCTTCGAGCTAAGACAGGAAAGCAATACCCACAAAACTTTGACAGCACAGCTTCCTAAACAAGAACTGAACAACTGCAATAGCAGTTGACATCCTAGCATTGATGGGGGGGGGGGGATCTCACAGGGTCCCAACCCAATATGAAGTGATACAGGCAATCAACAACTGCTGAGAGAAAGAACTGGTCTTCCCCGAGAAGAACCCTGATTGGTTCTCCAATACTAAGTGGTCATCCCTAGAAACACGTGCAAGTAACGCTGAATGGAATTGGCAGGATATATTTATCTGTTCATTCAGTTACAGGAAATGTAACAGTGGTTGAAGAAGAGGAGGCTTTGAACTGGGGGGAAGGGGCATAGGTAGAAGGGAGAAGAGTGGAAATATTACGATTATATTTTAATTAAAAATTTAAAAATATATGGTATGAAACACAACCATTATAAAATAAACATGGCTGAGCAAGTCTCTGGAGAGAGATGTCAAGTCTTTTGGGCATATGCTAAGCAATTGTATAGCTCAGTTATATATCTTTAGCTTGTTGTTGTTGTTTTGGTGTTTTGGTGTTTTGGTATTTGGGGGGTTTTGTTTGTTTGTTTGTTTTCTTTTGATTTGGTTTGTTTTGGTTTTTTGTTCTGTTTTGTTTTGTTTTCCCAAACACGGTTTCTCTGTGCAGCCTTCTCTGTCCTGGAACTCACTTTGTAGACCATACCAGCCTCAAACTCAGAGATGCTCCTGCCAATGTCTCCTGAGTGCTGTGCCACCACCTGGCTTGTTCTGTTTATTAATCTTGGTGTGTGTGTATCTTCCATTAGTGAGAAAAAAACATCACAGTTGATAAATCCTGACCCAACCTCAGGTTAAAACTGAGGTCAGACTGATCCTCAGGCATGTATAGAACCCCCAGGAATTTTTGCTATCCTGCATTGTTCTACAGGCTTTCTGTTCTCCAATCAAATAAAAATGCTCTGGTGATGCAAGTGTGTCCTATTCTTATTAAGAGTTTATATCCTACCATGCATGTTAACAGCCATCACAGACTTGACCATGGAATGGCTACACTCGTGGCTTTTACCCTTATCAACCCTCTGCTCACTCAACGTGGGCCACTTCTTTAGACTTACAGTCACAGGAGCTGTGTGCCCCCAGCCAGGTTCTGTGTGGCTCCATAAAACCTTCACGTTTAGAGAGAGTCCATCCTGTTCTCCTCTTGGATGAGAACAGCTAGTTACAACACTGGGGTATAAAATGCCTGCCTCTGCTTCTTCTCTCAGCCCTGAAGTCCTGCCCTCCTTTTTCTGACTAGCTACTGGCCATCAGACCTTTATTAAGCTGAGCAGCAAATGAGTAAGGAATATGTTTACAAAATACTGAGGCAGGAGATGAGCCATAAGAATAGCAATACCAAATGTGGGGCCAGTACTCAGCTCTCTGCCAGTATAGCAATCAACAACTGAATAGTACAGACAGCCTTCACACACTGTTACCCCAACAGCATGACTACAAACACAGTTCTGAACACATTAAAAAATTCAATCACTTATAAAGTGAATTACCACTAACTTATAAACTTTCTTTCTCTCAAGATCTGTAAGACCATTGGGATGAGCAATCAGATAGCCTATACATTTTAAACAGAAATTTAACAGGGATAAAACTGTAAAATCCTATTTTTTTACATTTATTTATGTTATTCCTATAAGTACACTGTCACTGTCCTCAGACACAACAGAAGAGGGCATCAGACCCCATTACAGATCACATGTTTCCTTTTATTTCTTTCCTTGTCTTGTTTTAACTAAGACATTGAACATTATATTGAATAAAAGTGGAAAGTGGATATACTTGTCTTATTCCATAGTTGGAAGGAAAGATTCTCAATCTGTCACCATCTGGTATGATGTAAGATAAGGTCATAGATACAGGTCTGTCATAGATGATACAGGTCTGTCATAGATGATACAGGTCTGTCATAGATACAGGTCTGTCATAGATACAGGTCTGTCATAGATGGTACAGGTCTGTCATAGATGATACAGGTCTGTCATAGATACAGGTCTGTCACAGATGATACAGGTCTGTCACAGATACAGGTCTGTCATAGATGATACAGGTCTGTCACAGATACAGGTCTGTCATAGATGATACAGGTCTGTCATAGATACAGGTCTGTCATAGATGATACAGGTCTGTCATAGATACAGGTCTGTCACAGATACAGGTCTGTCATAGATACAGGTCTGTCACAGATACAGGTCTGTCATTGATACAGGTCTGTCATAGATGATACAGGTCTGTCATAGATACAGGTCTGTCATAGATGATACAGGTCTGTCATAGATACAGGTCTGTCATAGATGATACAGGTCTGTCATAGATACAGGTCTGTCATAGATACAGGTCTGTCATAGATACAGGTCTGTCACAGATACAGGTCTGTCATAGATGATACAGGTCTATCATAGATGATACAGGTCTGTCATAGATACAGGTCTGTCATAGATGATACAGGTCTGTCATAGATACAGGTCTGTCACAGATACAGGTCTGTCATAGATACAGGTCTGTCATAAATAGCCTGTATTTAGTCATGTCCTTTGCCTTTATTTTATGGAGCACTTCAGGAAATATGGAGCACTGACCTGGTCTTCTATTAAGCGTTGCCAAGACTCAGAAGGGAACTGATCTAGACCATGACTTTTCTTTGTTGAGAGGTGGGCAGTATAGTATATTTGTTTTTGTTGATGGTGATATTTTAAATCTTATTTACTGTCATAGATCTTCTAGGCTGGTGATAGCTTCTTGATTTAATTTTGACAGCCAAACATCTAGGAATTTACTACTTTTGTATTTTCCAAATGCTCTCTCTCTTTTTTTCTTAAGAATATCCATAGGAGGAAATAATGAGTAAAAGTTTGGAGCAGAGACTGAAGAAACAGCCATTCGGAGTCTGCCCCACATGTGGCCCATATATATACAGCCACCAAAACTAAATAAGATGGATGAAGCTAGAAAATGCATGCTGAAAGGGACTGGATATAGATCTCTCCTGAAAGATACATCCAGAGCATGTCTAATACAGAGGCAAATGCCAGCAGCAAACCACTGAACTGAAAATGGGACCCCCATTGGAGGAATTAGAGAAAGAATTGAAAGAGCTGAAGGGGCTTTCAACCCCATAAGAACAATGCCAACTAACCAGAGCTTCCAGGGACTGACCCTGGGCTCCAACTGCATAGGCAGCAGTGAACAGCCATGTTGGGGCACCAAAGGAAAGGAAAGCCCTTGGTCCTGCCAAGGTTGGACCCTCAATGTAGGGAATTGTTTAGGGTGTCGGTAATGGGGGTTAGATGGGGAGGGGAACACCCATATAGGGGTGAAGGGGGAGGGGTTAGGGGGCTGATGGACAGGAAACTGGGAAAGGGAATAACATTTGAAATGTAAATAAGAAATACCCAATTTAATAAAAATGGAAGAAAACATAGTGAAAAATCCCAGGATATAAAAACCTGTATTTACACAATTATATACATTGTATAATATATTTGTATATAAAATATACTATTAATGTATGGCTTCTGACAGCAAATGCATAAATAACCTGAAAAATAAAGAGAAAAAAAGAAAAGAACTGTTTGTTTTATGTACCCACCAGAAGAGGGTATCAGATCCCATCACAGATGGTTGTGAGCCACCATCTGGTTGCTGAGAATTGAACTCAGGGCCTCTGGAAAAGGAGTCAGTGCTCTTAACCACTGAGCCATCTCTCCAGCCCCTCAAGTTTTCTTTTAAAATGTAAGTTTTCTTTTTTAATGTAAGTTTTCTAAGTACTCTCAAATGATTCTTCTGACTCCATAAGAAACTGTGATAACATTCTTTTCATCCCTAATCTTTACTTTTATGTATGTGTGCATGCAAAAGGATCTCTCTCTCTCTCTCTCTCTCTCTCTCTCTCTCTCTCTCTCTCTGTGTGTGTGTGTGTGTGTGTGTGTGTGTGTGTGTGTGTGTGTGTGTGTGTGTGTGTGAAAAATCCATGGATCAAACTTAATTTATATACTTAGTGTCAAGTACCTACATCTACTAAGCCATTTGACTAGGACATGGAATTTTTACCATGAACAGTCAAAGTTATAAACTTTGTTTTTAGATCTGCTCTAGGTATACCCCAAAGCTGTAAGTTGTATTCTGGTAAGTTGTGTTTTTACTTTAGTTTGACTCTAGAATTTTTTTCTCTGCCTATTATCTCAGTGATCCACTAGTTATTCAAAAACATATCATGGAAGAGTGCTACAGGTTACCACGTTTGTGAGGTCACAGCTTACCTAGAAGCAAACTTCTCTTCAGAAATTAATTAATATTTCACTAGTAGCAATGTAGGCATCAGACCAGAGGTCCAAAATAAAGTCTATAGTGCCTTTTGGCTCCTGCTAAAATAGTACTTCAAGACCTATAGGCAAAACCTTAAACACTCTCAAGATTATGCCTGGGAGTGGTGACTAATGCATTTAATCCCAGCAGATGGATCTCTGAGTTCACGGCCAGGCAGGTCTACAGAGTGAGTTCCAAGACAATCATGGCTATATGAAGAAATCCTGTCTTGAAAAAAATAATAATCCCAAGAATATTTTTCTTTGTAATGCTCAGTTTTCCATTCTAAATCCATTAGAACTTTCATTACATCACAAGAGTAGGATAAGTAAAGATATTGGTGTAATGAGAGCCAGCTTTCTTGTTATGAGGGACTTCAAATGCAAAAAGAATGAAAGGCTAGAAAGGCTATGCTGTTTTTTGGGGGTTTTTTTGTTTTTTTTTTTTTATTAACTTGAGTATTTCTTTTTTTTTATAATTAATTTTTTTTATTAACTTGAGTATTTCTTATATACATTTCGAGTGTTATTCCCTTTCCCGGTTTCCAGGCAAACATCCCCCTCCCCCCTCCCCTTCCTTATGGGTGTTCCCCTCCCAACCCTGCCCCCATTGTCGCCCTCCCCCAACAATCTCGTTCACTGGGGGTTCAGTCTTAGCAGGACCAAGGGCTTCCCCTTCCACTGGTGCTTTTACTAGGATATTCATTGCTACCTATGAGGTCAGAGACCAGGGTCAGTCCATGTATAGTCTTTAGGTAGTGGCTTAGTCCCTGGAAGCTCTGCTTGCTTGGCATTGTTGTACATATGGGGTCTCGAGCCCCTTCAAGCTCTTCCAGTTCTTTCTCTGATTCCTTCAACGGGGGTCCTATTCTCAGTTCAGTGGTTTGCTGCTGGCATGCGCCTCTGTATTTGCTGTATTCTGGCTGTGTCTCTCAGGAGCGATCTACATCTGGCTCCTGTCGGTCTGCACTTCTTTGCTTCATCCATCTTGTCTAATTGGGTGGCTGTATATGTATGGGCCACATGTGGGGCAGGCTCTGAATGGGTGTTCCTTCAGTCTCTGTTTTAATCTTTGCCTCTCTCTTCCCTGCTAAGGGTATTCTTGTTCCCCTTTTAAAGAAGGAGTGAAGCATTCACATTTTGGTCATCCGTCTTGAGTTTCATTTGTTCTAGGCATCTAGGGTAATTCAAGCATTTGGGCTAATAGCCACTTATCAATGACTGCATACCATGTATGTCTTTCTGTGATTGGGTTAGCTCACTCAGGATGATATTTTCCAGTTCCAACCATTTGCCTACGAATTTCATGAAGTCATTGTTTTTGATAGCTGAGTAATATTCCATTGTGTAGATGTACCACATTTTCTGTATCCATTCCTCTATTCAAGGGCATCTGGGTTCTTTCCAGCTTCTGGCTATTATAAATAAGGCTGCGATGAACATAGTGGAGCACGTGTCTTTTTTATATGTTGGGGCACATTTTGGGTATATGCCCAAGAGAGGTATAGCAGGATCCTCAGACAGTTCAATGTCCAATTTTCTGAGGAACCTCCAGACTGATTTCCAGAATGGTTTTACCAGTCTGCAACCCCTCCAACAATGGAGGAGTGTTCCTCTTTCTCCGCATCCTCGCCAGCATGTGCTGTCCCCTGAGTTTTTGATCTTAGCCATTCTCACTGGTGTGAGGTGAAATCTCAGGGTTGTTTTGATTTGCATTTCCCTTATGACTAAAGATGTTGAACATTTCTTTAGGTGTTTCTCAGCCATTCGGCATTCCTCAGCTGTGAATTGTTTGTTTAGCTCTGAACCCCATTTTTTAATAGGGTTATTTGTTTCCCTGCGGTCTAACTTCTTGAGTTCTTTGTATATTTTGGATATAAGGCCTCTATCTGTTGTAGGATTGGTAAAGATCTTTTCCCAATCTGTTGGTTGCTGTTTTGTCCTAACCACAGTGTCCTTTGCCTTACAGAAGCTTTGCAGTTTTATGAGATCCCATTTGTTGATTCTTGATCTTAGAGCGTAAGCCATTGGTGTTTTGTTCAGGAAATTTTTTCCAGTGCCCATGTGTTCCAGATGCTTCCCTAGTTTTTCTTCTATTAGTTTCAGTGTGTCGGGTTTGATGTGGAGGTCCTTGATCCACTTGGATTTAAGCTTTGTACAGGGTGATAAGCATGGATCGATCTGCATTCTTCTACATGTTGACCTCCAGTTGAACCAGCACCATTTGCTGAAAATGCTATCTTTTTTCCATTGGATGGTTTTGGCTCCTTTGTCAAAAATCAAGTGACCATAGGTGTGTGGGTTCATTTCTGGGTCTTCAATTCTATTCCATTGGTCTATCTGTCTGTCTCTGTACCAATACCATGCAGGTTTTATCACTATTGCTCTGTAATACTGCTTGAGTTCAGGGATAGTGATTCCCCCTGCAGTCCTTTGATTGTTGAGGATAGTTTTAGCTATCCTGGGTTTTTTGTTATTCCAGATGAATTTGCAAATTGTTCTGTCTAACTCTTTGAAGAATTGGATTGGTATTTTGATGGGGATTGCATTGAATCTGTAGATTGCTTTTGGTAAAATGGCCATTTTTACTATATTAATCCTGCCAATCCATGAGCATGGGAGATCTTTCCATCTTCTGAGGTCTTCTTCAATTTCTTTCTTCAGAGTCTTGAAGTTCTTATTGTACAGATCTTTTACTTGCTTGGTTAAAGTCACACCGAGGTACTTTATATTATTTGGGTCTATTATGAAGGGTGTCGTTTCCCTAATTTCTTTCTCGGCTTGTTTCTCTTTTGTGTAGAGGAAGGCTACTGATTTATTTGAGTTAATTTTATATCCAGCCACTTTGCTGAAGTTGTTTATCAGATTTAGCAGTTCTCTGGTGGAACTTTTGGGATCACTTAAATATACTATCCTATCATCTACAAATAGTGATATTTTGACTTCTTCTTTTCCGATCTGTATCCCCTTGACCTCCTTTTGTTGTCTGATTGCTCTGGCTAGAACTTCAAGAACTATATTGAATAAGTAGGGAGAGAGTGGGCAGCCTTGTCTAGTCCCTGATTTTAGTGGGATTGCTTCAAGTTTCTCTCCATTTAGTTTAATGTTAGCAACTGGTTTGCTGTATATGGCTTTTACTATGTTTAGGTATGGGCCTTGAATTCCTATTCTTTCCAGGACTTTTATCATGAAGGGGTGTTGAATTTCGTCAAATGCTTTCTCAGCATCTAATGAAATGATCATGTGGTTTTGTTCTTTCAGTTTGTTTATATAATGGATCACGTTGATGGTTTTCCGTATATTAAACCATCCCTGCATGCCTGGGATGAAGCCTACTTGATCATGGTGGATGATTGTTTTGATGTGCTCTTGGATTCGGTTTGCCAGAATTATATTGAGTATTTTTGCGTCGATATTCATAAGGAAAATTGGTCTGAAGTTCTCTTTCTTTGTTGGGTCTTTGTGTGGTTTAGGTATAAGAGTAATTGTGGCTTCATAGGAGGAATTCGGTAGTGCTCCATGTGTTTCAATTTTGTGGAATAGTTTGGATAATATTGGTATGAGGTCTTCTATGAAGGTCTGATAGAATTCTGCACTAAACCCGTCTGGACCTGGTCTCTTTTTGGTTGGGAGACCTTTAATGACTGCTTCTATTTCATAAGGAGTTATGGGGTTGTTTATCTGGTTTATCTGTTCCTGATTTAACTTCGGTACCTGGTATCTGTCTAGGAAATTGTCCATTTCCTGTAGTTTTCAAGTTTTGTTGAATATAGGCTTTTATAGTAAGATCTGATGATTTTTTGAATTTCCTCTGAATCTGTAGTTATGTCTCCCTTTTCATTTCTGATTTTGTTAATTTGGAAACACTCTCTGTGTCCTCTCGTTAGTCTGGCTAAAGGTTTATCTATCTTGTTGATTTTCTCAAAGAACCAACTTTTGGTTCTGTTGATTCTTTCTATGGTCCTTTTTGTTTCTACTTGGTTGATTTCAGCTCTGAGTTTGATTATTTCCTGCCTTCTACTCCTCCTGGGTGTATTTGCTTCTTTTTGTTCTAGAGCTTTTAGGTGTGCTGTCAAGCTGCTGACATATGCTCTTTCCTGTTTCTTTCTGCAGGCACTCAGCGCGATGAGTTTTCCGCTTAGCACAGCTTTCATTGTGTCCCATAAGTTTGGGTATGTTTTACCTTCATTTTCATTAAATTCTAAAAAGTCTTTAATTTCTTTTTTTTTTATTAACTTGAGTATTTCTTATATACATTTCAAGTGTTATTCCCTTTCCCGGTTTCTGGGCAAATCCCCCTCCCCCCTCCCCTTCCTTATGGGTGTTCCCCTCCCAACCCTCCCCCCATTGCCGCCCTCCCCCCATAGTCTAGTTCACTGGGGGTTCAGTCTTAGCAGGACCCAGGGCTTCCCCTTCCACTGGTGCTCTTACTAGGATATTCATTGCTACCTATGGGGTCAGAGTCCAGGGTCAGTCCATATATAGTCTTTAGGTAGTGGCTTAGTCCCTGGAAGCTCTGGTTGCTTGACATTGTTGTACTTTTGGGGTCTCGAGCCCCTTCAAGCTCTTCCAGTTCTTTCTCTGATTCCTTCAACGGGGGACCTATTCTCAGCTCAGTGGTTTGCTGCTGGCATTCGCCTCTGTATTTGCTGTATTCTGGCTGTGTCTCTCAGGAGCGATCTACATCCGGCTCCTGTCGGTCTGCACTTCTTTGCTTCATCCATCTTGTCCAATTGGGTGGCTGTATATGTATGGGCCACATGTGGGGCAGGCTCTGAATGGGTGTTCCTTCAGTCTCTGTTTTAATCTTTGCCTCTCCCTTCCCAGCCAAGGGTATTCTTTTTCCTCATTTAAAGAAGGAGTGAAGCATTCACATTTTGATCATCCGTCTTGAGTTTCGTTTGTTCTAGGGATCTAGGGTAATTCAAGCATTTGGGCTAATAGCCACTTATCAATGAGTGCATACCATGTATGTCTTTCTGTGATTGGGTTAGCTCACTCAGGATGATATTTTCCAGTTCCAACCATTTGCCTACGAATTTCAAAGACTCGTTGTTTTTGATAGCTGAGTAATATTCCATTGTGTAGATGTACCACATTTTCTGTATCCATTCCTCTGTTGAAGGGCATCTCGGTTCTTTCCATTTTCTGGCTATTATAAATAAGGCTGCGATGAACATAGTGGAGCACGTGTCTCTTTTATATGTTGAGGCATCTTTTGGGTATATGCCCAAGAGAGGTATAGCAGGATCCTCAGGCAGTTCAATGTCCAATTTTCTGAGGAACCTCCAGACTGATTTCCAGAATGGTTTTACCAGTCTGCAATCCCACCAACAATGGAGGAGTGTACCTCTTTCTCCACATCCTCGCCAGCATCTGCTGTCACCTGAGTTTTTGATCTTAGCCATTCTCACTGGTGTGAGGTGAAATCTCAGGGTTGTTTTGATTTGCATTTCCCTTATGACTAAAGATGTTGAACATTTCTTTAGGTGTTTCTCAGCCATTCGGCATTCCTCAGCTGTGAATTGTTTGTTTAGCTCTGAACCCCATTTTTTAATAGGGTTATTTGTTTCCCTGCGGTCTAACTTCTTGAGTTCTTTGTATATTTTGGATATAAGGCCTCTATCTGTTGTAGGATTGGTAAAGATCTTTTCCCAATCTGTTGGTTGCCATTTTGTCCTAACCACCGTGTCCTTTGCCTTACAGAAGCTTTGCAGTTTTATGAGATCCCATTTGTCGATTCTTGATCTTAGAGCATAAGCCATTGGTGTTTTGTTCAGGAAATTTTTTCCAGTGCCCATGTGTTCCAGATGCTTCCCTAGTTTTTCTTCTATTAGTTTCAGTGTGTCTGGTTTGATGTGGAGGTCCTTGATCCACTTGGACTTAAGCTTTGTACAGGGTGATAAGCATGGATCGATCTGCATTCTTCTACATGTTGCCCTCCAGTTGAACCAGCACCATTTGCTGAAAATGCTATCTTTTTTCCATTGGATGGTTTTGGCTCCTTTGTCAAAAATCAAGTGACCATAGGTGTGTGGGTTCATTTCTGGGTCTTCAATTCTATTCCATTGGTCTATCTGTCTGTCTCTGTACCAATACCATGCAGTTTTTATCACTATTGCTCTGTAATACTGCTTGAGTTCAGGGATAGTGATTCCCCCTGAAGTCCTTTTATTGTTGAGGATAGCTTTAGCTATCCTGGGTTTTTTGTTATTCCAGATGAATTTGCAAATTGTTCTGTCTAACTCTTTGAAGAATTGGATTGGAATTTTGATGGGGATTGCATTGAATCTGTAGATTGCTTTTGGTAAAATGGCCATTTTTACTATATTAATCCTGCCAATCCATGAGCATGGGAGATCTTTCCATCTTCTGAGGTCTTCTTCAATTTCTTTCCTCAGTGTCTTGAAGTTCTTATTGTACAGATCTTTTACTTGCTTGGTTAAAGTCACACCGAGGTACTTTATATTATTTGGGTCTATTATGAAGGGTGTCGTTTCCCTAATTTCTTTCTCGGCTTGTTTCTCTTTTGTAGAGAGGAAGGCAACTGATTTATTTGAGTTAATTTTATACCCAGCCACTTTGCTGAAGTTGTTTATCAGCTTTAGTAGTTCTCTGGTGGAACTTTTGGGATCACTTAAATATACTATCATGTCATCTGCAAATAGTGATATTTTGACTTCTTCTTTTCCGATCTGTATCACCTTGATCTCCTTTTGTTGTCTGATTGCTCTGGCTAGAACTTCAAGAACTATATTGAATAAGTAGGGAGAGAGTGGGCAGCCTTGTCTAGTCCCTGATTTTAGTGGGATTGCTTCGAGTTTCTCTCCATTTAGTTTAATGTTAGCAACTGGTTTGCTGTATATGGCTTTTACTATGTTTAGGTATGGGCCTTGAATTCCTATTCTTTCCAGGACTTTTATCATGAAGGGGTGTTGAATTTCGTCAAATGCTTTCTCAGCATCTAATGAAATGATCATGTGGTTTTGTTCTTTCAGTTTGTTTATATGATGGATCACGTTGATGGTTTTCCGTATATTAAACCATCCCTGCATGCCTGGGATGAAGCCTACTTGATCATGGTGGATGATTGTTTTGATGTGCTCTTGAATTCGGTTTGCCAGAATTTTATTGAGTATTTTTGCGTCGATATTCATAAGGGAAATTGGTCTGAAGTTCTCTTTCTTTGTTGGGTCTTTTTGTGGTTTAGGTATAAGAGTAATTGTGGCTTCGTAGAAGGAATTCGGTAGTGCTCCATCTGTTTCAATTTTGTGGAATAGTTTGGATAATATTGGTATGAGGTCTTCTATGAAGGTTTGATAGAATTCTGCACTAAACCCGTCTGGACCTGGGCTCTTTTTGGTTGGAAGACCTTTAATGACTGCTTCTATTTCCTTAGGAGTTATGGGGTTGTTTAACTGGTTTATCTGTTCCTGATTTAACTTCGATACCTGGTATCTGTCTAGGAAATTGTCCATTTCCTGAAGATTTTCAAATTTTGTTGAATATAGGTTTTTATAGTAAGATCTGATGATTTTTTGAATTTCCTCTGAATCTGTAGTTATGTCTCCCTTTTCATTTCTAATTTTGTTAATTTGGACGCACTCTCTGTGTCCTCTCGTTAGTCTGGCTAAGGGTTTATCTATCTTGTTGATTTTCTCAAAGAACCAACTTTTGGTTCTGTTGATTCTTTCTATGGTCCTTTTTGTTTCTACTTGGTTGATTTCAGCTCTGAGTTTGATTATTTCCTGCCTTCTACTCCTCCTGGGTGTATTTGCTTCTTTTTGTTCTAGAGCTTTTAGGTGTGCTGTCAAGCTGCTGACATATGCTCTTTCCTGTTTCTTTCTGCAGGCACTCAGCGCTATGAGTTTTCCTCTTAGCACAGCTTTCATTGTGTCCCATAAGTTTGGGTATGTTGTATCTTCATTTTCATTAAATTCTAAAAAGTTTTTAATTTCTTTCTTTATTTCTTCCTTGACCAGGTTATCATTGAGTAGAGCATTGTTCAATTTCCACGTATATGTGGGCATTCTTCCCTTATTGTTATTGAAGACCAGTTTTAGGCCGTGGTGGTCCGATAGCATGCATGGGATTATCTCTATCTTTCTGTACCTGTTGAGGCCCGTTTTTTGACCAATTATATGGTCAATTTTGGAGAAAGTACCATGAGGAGCTGAGAAGAAGGTATATCCTTTTGATTTAGGATAGAATGTTCTATAAATATCCGTTAAGTCCATTTGGCTCATGACTTCTCTTAGTCTGTCGACATCACTGTTTAATTTCTGTTTCCATGATCTGTCCATTGATGAGAGTGGGGTGTTGAAGTCTCCCACTATTATTGTGTGAGGTGCAATGTGTGTTTTGAGCTTTAGTAAGGTTTCTTTTACGTATGTAGGTGCCCTTGTATTTGGGGCATAGATATTTAGGATTGAGAGTTCATCTTGGTGGATTTTTCCTTTGATGAATATGAAGTGTCCTTCCTTATCTTTTTTGATGACTTTTAGTTGGAAATTGATTTTATTTGATATTAGAATGGCTACTCCAGCTTGCTTCTTCTGACCATTTGCTTGGAAAGTTGTTTTCCAGCCTTTCACTCTGATGTAGTGTCTGTCTTTGTCTCTGAGGTGTGTTTCCTGTAGGCAGCAGAATGCAGGGTCCTCATTGCGTATCCAGTTTGTTAATCTATGTCTTTTTATTGGGGAGTTGAGGCCATTGATATTGAGAGATATTAAGGAATAGTGATTATTGCTTCCCTTTATATTCATATTTGGATGTGAGGTTATGTTTGTGTGCTTTCATTCTCTTTGTTTTGTTGCCAAGACGATTAGTTTCTTGCTTCTTCTAGGGTATAGCTTGCCTCCTTATGTTGGGCTTTACCATTTATTATCCTTTGTAGTGCTGGATTTGTAGAAAGATATTGTGTAAATTTGGTTTTGTCATGGAATATCTTGGTTTCTCCATCAATGTTAATTGAGAGTTTTGCTGGATACAGTAACCTGGGCTGGCATTTGTGTTCTCTTAGGGTCTGTATGACATCAGTCCAGGATCTTCTGGCCTTCATAGTTTCTGGCGAGAAGTCTGGTGTGATTCTGATAGGTCTCCCTTTATATGTTACTTGACCTTTTTCCCTTACTGCTTTTAATATTCTTTCTTTATTTTGTGCGTTTGGTGTTTTGACAATTATGTGATGGGAGGTGTTTCTTTTCTGGTCCAATCTATTTGAAGTTCTGTAGGCTTCTTGTATGCCTATGGGTATCTCTTTTTTTAGGTTAGGGAAGTTTTCTTCTATGATTTTGTTGAAGATATTTACTGGTCCTTTGAGCTGGGAGTCTTCACTCTCTTCTATACCTATTATCCTTAGGTTTGATCTTCTCATTGAGTCCTGGATTTCCTGTATGTTTTGGACCAGTAGCTTTTTCCGCTTTACATTATCTTTGACAGTTGAGTCAATGATTTCTATGGAATCTTCTGCTCCTGAGATTCTCTCTTCCATCTCTTGAATTCTGTTGGTGAGGCTTGTATCTACAGCTCCTTGTCTCTTCTTTTGGTTTTCTATATCCAGGGTTGTTTCCATGTGTTCTTTCTTGATTGCTTCTATTTCCATTTTTAATTCCTTCAACTGTTTGATTGTGTTTTCCTGGAATTCTTTCATGGATTTTTGCGATTCCTCTCTGTAGGCTTTTACTTGTTTATTAATGTTTTCCTGTGCTTCCCTAAGTGTGTTCATGTCTTTCTTGAAGTCCTCCAGCATCATGATCAAATATGATTTTGTAACTAGATCTTGCTTTTCTGGTGTGTTTGGATATTCCATGTTTGTTTTGGTGGGAGAATTGGGCTCCGATGATGGCATGTAGTCTTGGTTTCTGTTGCTTGGGTTCCTGCGCTTGCCTCTCGCCATCAGATTATCTCTAGTGTTACTTTGTTCTGCTATTTCTGACAGTGGCTAGACTGTCCTATAAGCCTGTGTGACAGGAGTGCTGTAGACCTGTTTTCCTCTCTTTCAGTCAGTTATGGGGACAGAGTGTTCTGCTTTCTGGCGTGTAGTTTTTCCTCTCTACAGGTCTTCAGCTGTTCCTGTGGGCCTGTGTCTTCAGTTCACCAGGCAGCTTTCTTGCAGCAGAAAATTTGGTCTTACCTGTGGTCCCGAGGCTCAGGTTCGCTCGTGGGGTGCTCCCCACGGGCTCTCTGCAGCGGCAGCAACCAGGAAGACCTGTGCCGCCCCTTCCGGGAACTTCAGTGCACCAGGGTTCCAGATGGTCTTTGGCTTTTTCCTCTGGCGTCCGAGATGTGTGTGCAGGGAGCAGTCACTTCTGGTTTCCCAGGCTTGTCTGCCTCTCTGAAGGTTTAGCTCTCCCTCCCACGGGATTTGGGTGCAGAGAACTGTTTATCCGGTCTGTTTCTTTCAGGTTCCGGCGGTGTCTCAGGCACAGGGGTCCTGCCGCTCCTGGGCCCTTCCCCACGGGAGCCCAGAGGCCTTATACAGTTTCCTCTTGGGCCAGGGATGTGGGCAGGGGTGAGCAGAGTTGGTGGTCTCTTCCGCTCTGCAGCCTCAGGAGTGCCCACCTGACCAGGCGGTTGGGTCTCTCTCTCACCGGGTCTGGGAGCAGAGAGCTGCTGCGGGCCGGGATCCGCGGGTGTGGGACTTCCGGTAAACACAGAACGTGCCCAGTCCTAGAGAAATTCTGCTTTCCTGTGTCCCAAGCTCACCAGGCAGCTTTCTTGCAGCAGAAAATTTGGTCTTACCTGTGGTCCCGAGGCTCAGGTTCGCTCGTGGGGTGCTCCCCACGGGCTCTCTGCAGCAGCAGCAACCAGGAAGACCTGTGCCGCCCCTTCCGGGAGCTTCAGTGCACCAGGGTTCCAGATGGTCTTTGGCTTTTTCCTCTGGCGTCCGAGATGTGTGTGCAGGGAGCAGTCACTTCTGGTTTCCCAGGCTTGTCTGCCTCTCTGAAGGTTTAGCTCTCCCTCCCACGGGATTTGGGTGTAGAGAACTGTTTATCCGGTCTGTTTCTTTCAGGTTCCGGCGGTGTCTCAGGGACAGGGGTCCTGCCGCTCCTGGGCCCTCCCCCACGGGAGCCCAGAGGCCTTATACAGTTTCCTCTTGGGCCAGGGATGTGGGCAGGGGTGAGCAGAGTTGGTGGTCTCTTCCGCTCTGCAGCCTCAGGAGTGCCCACCTGACCAGGCGGTTGGGTCTCTCTCTCACCGGGTCTGGGAGCAGAGAGCTGCTGCGGGCCGGGATCCGCGGGTGTGGGACTTCCGGTAAACACAGAACGTGCCCAGTCCTAGAGAAATTCTGCTTTCCTGTGTCCCAAGTTCACCAGGCAGCTTTCTTGCAGCAGAAAATTTGGTCTTACCTGTGGTCCCGAGGCTCAGGTTCGCTCGTGGGGTGCTCCCCACGGGCTCTCTGCAGCGGCAGCAACCAGGAAGCAAAAGTCTTTAATTTCTTTATTTATTTCTTCCTTGATCAGGTTATCATTGAGTAGAGCATTGTTCAATTTCCACGTATATGTGGGCATTCTTCCCTTATTGTTATTGAAGACCAGTTTTAGGCCATGGTGGTCTGATAGCATGCATGGGATTATTTCTATCTTTCTGTACCTGTTGAGGCCCGTTTTTTGACCAATTATATGGTCAATTTTGGAGAAAGTACCATGAGGAGCTGAGAAGAAGGTATATCCTTTTGCTTTAGGATAGAATGTTCTATAAATATCCGTTAAGTCCATTTGGCTCATGACTTCTCTTAGTCTGTCGACATCACTGTTTAATTTCTGTTTCCATGATCTGTCCATTGATGAGAGTGGGGTGTTGAAGTCTCCCACTATTATTGTGTGAGGTGCAATGTGTGTTTTGAGCTTTAGTAAGGTTTCTTTTACGTATGTAGGTGCCCTTGTATTTGGGGCATAGATATTTAGGATTGAGAGTTCGTCTTGCTGGATTTTTCCTTTGATGAATATGAAGTGTCCTTCCTTATCTTTTTTGATGACTTTTAGTTGGAAATTGATTTTATTTGATATTAGAATGGCTACTCCAGCTTGCTTCTTCTGACCATTTGCTTGGAAAGTTGTTTTCCAGCCTTTCACTCTGAGGTAGTGTCTGTCTTTGTCTCTGAGGTGTGTTTCCTGTAGGCAGCAGAATGCAGGGTCCTCGTTGCGTATCCAGTTTGTTAATCTATGTCTTTTTATTGGGGAGTTGAGGCCATTGATATTGAGAGATATTAAGGAATAGTGATTATTGCTTCCCTTTATATTCATATTTGGATGTGAGGTTATGTTTGTGTGCTTTCATTCTCTTTGTTTTGTTGCCAAGACGATTAGTTTCTTGCTTCTTCTAGGGTATAGCTTGCCTCCTTATGTTGGGCTTTACCATTTATTATCCTTTGTAGTGCTGGATTTGTAGAAAGATATTGTGTAAATTTGGTTTTGTCATGGAATATCTTGGTTTCTCCATCAATGTTAATTGAGAGTTTTGCTGGATACAGTAACCTGGGCTGGCATTTGTGTTCTCTTAGGGTCTGTATGACATCAGTCCAGGATCTTCTGGCCTTCATAGTTTCTGGCGAGAAGTCTGGTGTGATTCTGATAGGTCTCCCTTTATATGTTACTTGACCTTTTTCCCTTACTGCTTTTAATATTCTTTCTTTATTTTGTGCGTTTGGTGTTTTGACAATTATGTGATGGGAGGTGTTTCTTTTCTGGTCCAATCTATTTGGAGTTCTGTAGGCTTCTTGTATGCCTATGGGTATCACTTTTTTTAGGTTAGGGAAGTTTTCTTCTATGATTTTGTTGAAGATATTTACTGGTCCTTTGAGCTGGGAGTCTTCACTCTCTTCTATACCTATTATCCTTAGGTTTGATCTTCTCCATTGAGTCCTGGATTTCCTGTATGTTTTGGACCAGTAGTTTTTTCTGCTTTACATTATCTTTGACAGTTGAGTCAATGATTTCTATGGAATCTTCTGCTCCTGAGATTCTCTCTTCCATCTCTTGTATTCTGTTGGTGAAGCTTGTATCTACAGCTCCTTGTCTCTTCTTTTGGTTTTCTATATCCAGGGTTGTTTCCATGTGTTCTTTCTTGATTGCTTCTATTTCCATTTTTAATTCCTTCAACTGTTTGATTGTGTTTTCCTGGAATTCTTTCAGGGATTTTTGTATCTCCTCTCTATGGGCTTCTACTTGTTTATTTATGTTTTCCTGGAATTCTTTCAGGCATTTTTGCGACTCCTCTCTGTAGGCTTCTACTTGTTTATTAATGTTTTCCTGTGTTTCCCTAAGGGAGTTCTTCACGTCTTTCTTGAAGTCCTCCAGCATCATGACCAAATATGATTTTGAAACTAGATCTTGCTTTTCTGGTGTGTTAGGATATTCCATGTTTGTTTTGATGGGAGAATTGGGCTCCGATGGTGCCATGTAGTCTTGGTTTCTGTTGCTTGGGTTCCTGCGCTTGCATCTCGCCATCAGATTATCTCTAGTGTTACTTTGTTCTGCCATTTCTGACAGTGGCTAGACTGTCCTATAAGCCTGTGTGTCAGGAGTGCTGTAGACATGTTTTCCTGTTTTCTTTCAGCCAGTTATGGGGACAGAGTGTTCTGCTTTCGGGCGTATAGTTTTTCCTCTCTACAGGTCTTCAGCTGTTCCTGTGGGCCTGTGTCTTGAGTTCACCATGCAGGTCACTTGCAGCAGAAAAGTTGGTCTTACCTGTGGTCCAGAGGCTCAAGTTCGCTCGCGGGGTGCTGCCCACAAGCTCTCTGCTGCGGCAGCAACCAGGAAGATCTGCGCCGCCGTTTCCGGGAGCTTCAGTGCACCGGGGTTCCAGATGGCGTTTGGTGTTTTCCTCTGGCGTCCGAGATGTGTGCAGAGTGCAATCTCTTCTGGTTTCCCAGGCGTGCCTGCCTCTCTGAAGGTTTAGCTCTCCCTCCCACGGGATTTGGGTGCAGAGAACTGTTTATCCGGTCTGTTCCTTCAGGTTCTGCCGGTCTGTTCCTTCAGGTTCCGGCGGTGTCTCAGAAGCAGGGGTCCTGCAGCTCCTGGGCCCTCCCCCACGGGAACCCAGAGGCCTTATCTGTTTTTTTTTAAGGTATATTTAGGTAATATGCCCAAGCTCAAACTCAAGGTTTGTGGTAGTAAGCCATAACTATTTGTTTCTAATTCTGTTCTGAGATGCCCTAGGAATAATGATACTATCAAATATCTATCTGGAGAAAACAGGGTCTTATAAGGAAATGGCTAATGCCACCCTGGGGTGGGGAGTGGCAAGCAAAATGATATGACATGTCAAAAGGACACAAGTAGCAGCTTACAGGAACTCCAAAAATTAAAATCTGAAATGAGCTGAGCTTTAAAAATATGTAATGAAAATAATATTTTAAGAAAACAGAAATGCATGAATCTGACATAAATACATATATAAGAATACAGCTACAATTCTCTTTTAAAATATTTTTAGAACAACCCCCCCAAGAAAAACCAGATATTGAGAGGATGAAGTCGGAAAACCAACATTTGATGAATATAACACTAAAATATTCAAGTATCATTAGTAGATAATAAAATTGGCAGCTGAAGAAAGCTCTATAGGGAGAGTCTGACAAGAACTAGAATGACTACTTAGTTTTGAAGCACCTTTCCAAAATTAAAATTTATAGGAAATAAAATCAGAAGATAGGACCATTACTTTGCTGTCAAAAGCCATCTAGGAAAGGCTAAAGGCATATTTGTGACTTTTCTGGAGATGGTCCACCACCATTTCACATGGCCTGTAATGGGTGAGCTCTAAGAATGCAGGGTCCTTTAGAGATTTCATTCCAGGATTGCTTATCGCTGCTGATAAGCCTTTCCTGTCACTATTACATAGCCTAATGATTCCTGGGCATCAGCACACACTGTTGGGCAGATTTTTTTTCAGATCAGCATGAAGATGTAGTAAAGATGTAGTAATTCTGTATATACAAATTGATGATTTCATAATTTCTAGTAATGATTTTATAGAATTCCTAAATTTATACAAGTAATTCCAAGCCCTCTATAGAATATTAGCTAAAAAAAAAAAAAAAAAGAACTCTGTAAGCCTTCACATGTCATGAGCTAATTGCACTAGAAAAAGAAAGCAAGCTTGAAACAAATTTACAATCAAGAAGAACATTCCTTGCCTAGGAAGCGCAAGGCCCTGGGTTCGGTCCCCAGCTCCGAGAAAAAGAACCAAAAAAAAAAAAAAAGAAGAAGAAGAAGAAGAAGAACATTCCTTCTAGGCTAGGTAAGACCATTATCTAGTAAGGAAACATCATAATCTGGGAATGGACAATTTATTGTAGGTACAAGGGCCAAAAAAATGTTCTAGTTTATCTATACAAAAGTTCAAAATAATAAGACACAAGGCAGATGATTGTCTCTTGACAAAACTGTGCTAACTTCTAACAAAAGGAATGGACAATTTATTGTAGGTACAAGGGCCAAAAAAATGTTCTAGTTTATCTATACAAAAGTTCAAAATAATAAGACACAAGGCAGATGATTGTCTCTTGACAAAACTGTGCTAACTTGTAACAAAAATTATTGCTTTAACTTATACTGAATTTATGGGGGTAAAAACAGACCATGAATGTTGGGTCAGATATTAGTCTTAATGTAAAGACATGTAAACTCATGACATAAATTATTGCCCTAAACATTCTATGAACTTATTGGAATGTAAACATGTTTAGAAAATGATATAATCAATTATCCCGTTGTAACAGTTCTACCTGATAGCTGTATAAGGTAAATTTTTAGAGACAGTATTAATACTGAGGAAGGCAATAAAGGTTGTTGGAGCTTTGCTCCATCCACTAAATGTGTGTGTGTGTGTGTGTGTGTGTGTGTGTGTGTGTGTGATAAACAGATGTTAATTTCTCTTTATGTAATCCATTGAGACCTCCTACCAAAACTGTAGCATGTGTTCTACTTAGATGATGGCTACATTAGTGCCCATCCTTATTACTGTACCCTGTTTGACAATAGTTTTATGAAGCAGCAGTTTTATAAATTACAGTATTTTTAAAATTGTTAACAATTCAAAATATCTAATAGCCCCCAAACTCGCCGTTTGCAGATGTCCACAAACCAGATGGCTTTTTAATGTAATTGATTCTAAATGCAAAGGTATATATAAATGAGTAGTTTTATTGGGAGAAAAAGTAGTGTAAGTTCCTCTCTGAAGCTAAGCAGTCAGGAGTGTTTCTTTTCGTTATGTTCTGAGTACAGCTGCTGGGTGCTATGCAGAGAGCTCAGGCAAGCTCAGAAGTCTACACATGTGACGGAGTTCTCTGAAGTTATTGATCTGCTCTTGGGAACATTTACAAATACTTGATTAAAAATCAAGTGTATGAGACACCGCCCGGACCTGAAGGGGCCCAGTCAACAGTTCTCTGCACCCAAATCCCGTGGGAGGGAGAGCTAAACCTTCACAGGGGCAGACATGCCTGGGAAGCCAGAAGAGACTACACTCTGCCCATATTTCTGACTCCAGAGGAAATCACCTAACGCCATCTGGGACCCCGGTGCACAGGGGCCCCAGGAAAAGGCGGCGCATGCTCTCTTGGTTGCCGCCCTCACAAAGAGCTCAAAAGCACCCCCCACGAGCAACTTCAGCCCCAGGCACTATATCCAGCAAAACTCTCAATTAACATAGATGGAGAAACCAAGATATAGAACATTCTATCCTAAAACAAAAGGATATACCTTCTTCTCACCACCTCCTGGTACTTTCTCCAAAATTGACCATATAATTGATCATAAAACAGGCCTCAACAGATACAGAAAGATAGAAATTATCCCATACGTCCTATCAGACCACCACGGGCTAAATCTGGTCTTCAATAACAATAAGGGGAGAATGCCCATATATACATGGAAGTGGAACAATGCTCTATTCAACGATAACCTGGTCAAGGAAGAAATAAAGAAAAAAATTAAAGACTTCTTAGAATTTAATGAAAATGAAGGTACAACATACCCAAACTTATGGGACACAATGAAGGTTGTGCTAAGAGGAAAATTCATAGCTCTGAGTGCCTGCAGAAAGAAACAGGAGAGAGCGTATACCAGCAGCTTGACAGCACACCTAAAAGCTCTAGAACAAAAAGAAGCAAATACACCCAGGAGTAGAAGGCAGGAAATAATCAAACTCAGAGCTGAAATCAACCAAGTAGAAACAAAAAGGACCATAGAAAGAATCAACAGAACCAAAAGTTGGTTCTTTGAGAAAATCAACAAGATAGATAAACCCTTAGCCAGATTAACGAGAGGACACAGAGAGTGTGTCCAAATTAACAAAATCAGAAATGAAAAGGGAGACATAACTACAGAACCAGAGGAAATTCAAAAAATCATCAGATCCTACTACAAAATCCTATATAAAACAAAACTTGAAAATTTGCAGGAAATGGACAATTTCCTAGACAGATACAAGGTACCAAAGTTAAATCAGGAACAGATAAACTATTTAAACAACCCCATAACTCCTAAAGAAATAGAAGCAGTCATTAAAGGTCTCCCAACCAAAAAGAGCCCAGATCCAGATGGGTTCAGTGCAGAATTCTATCAGACCTTCATAGAAGACCTCATACCAATACTATCCAAACTATTCCACAAAATTGAAACAGATAGAGCGCTACCGAATTCCTCCTATGAAGCCACAATTACTCTTATACCTAAACCACACAAAGACCCAACAAAGAAAGAGAACTTCAGACCAATTTCCCTTATGAATATCAACGCAAAAATACTCAATAAAATTCTGGCAAACTGAATCCAAGAGCACATCAAAACAATCATCCACCATGATCAAGTAGGCTTCATCCCAGGCATGCAGGGATGGCTTAATATATGGAAAACCATCAACATAATCCATTATATAAACAAACTGAAAGAACAAAATCTTATGATCATTTCATTAGATGCTGAGAAAGCATTTGACGAAATTCAACACCCCTTCATGATAAAAGAAAGAATAGGAATTCAAGGCCCATACCTAAACATAGTAAAAGCCATATACAGCAAACCAGTTGCTAACATTAAACTAAATGGAGAGAAACTCGAAGCAATCCCACTAAAATCAGGGACTAGACAAGGCTGCCCACTCTCTCCCTACTTATTCAATATAGTTCTTGAAGTTCTAGCCAGAGCAATTAGACAACAAAAGGAGATCAAAGGTACACAGATTGGAAAAAAAGAAGTCAAAATATCACTATTTGTAGATGATATGATAGTATATTTAACTGATCCCAAAAGTTCCACCAGAGAACTACTAAACCTGATAAACATATTCAGCAAAGTGGCTGGATATAAAATTAACTTAAATAAATCAGTAGCCTTCCTCTACTAAAAATAAAAGAGAAACAAGCCGAGAAAGAAATTAGGGAAACAACACCCTTCATAATAGTCCCAAATAATATAAAATACCTTGGTGTGATTTAACCAAGCAAGTAAAAGATCTGTATGATAAGAACTTCAAGCCTCTGAAAAAAGAAATTGAAGAAGACCTCAGAAGATGGGAAGATCTCCCGTGCTCATGGATTGGCCAGACTAATATAGTAAAAATGGCCATTTTACCAAAAGCGATCTACAGATTCAATGCAATCTCCATCAAAATATCAATCCCATTCTTCAGAGAGTTAGAGAGAACAATTTGCAAATTCATCTGGAATAACAAAAACCCAGGATAGCTAAAACTATCCTCAACAATAAAAGGACTTCTGGGGGAATCACTATCCCTGAACTCAAGCAGTATTACAGAGCAATAGTGATAAAACCTGCATGGTATTGGTACAGAAACAGACAGATAGACCAGTGGAATAGAATTGAAGACCCAGAAATGAACCCACAGACCTTGAACCACCCAATGGAAAAAAGATAGCATTTTCAGCAAATGGTGCTGGTTCAACTGGAGGTCAGCATGTAGAAGAATGCATATTGACCCATGCTTATCACCCTGTACAAGCTTAAGTCCAAGTGGATCAAGGACCTCCACATCAAACCAGAAACACTCAAACTAATAGAAGAAAAAGTGGGGAAGCATCTCGAACACATGGGCACTGGAAAAAATTTCCTGAACAAAACACCAATGACTTATGCTCTAAGATCAAGAATCGATAAATGGGATCTCATAAAACTGCAAAGCTTCTGTAAGGCAAAGGACACCGTTGTTAGGACAAAATGACAACCAACAGATTGGGAAAAGATCTTTACCAATCCTATAACTGATAGAGGGCTAATATCCAAAATATTCAAAGAACTCAAGAAGTTAGACTGCAGGGAGACAAATAACCTATTAAAAAATGGGCTTCGGAGCTAAACATAGAATTCACAGCTGAGGACTGCCAAATGGCTGAGAAACACCTAAAGAAATGTTCAATATCTTTAGTCATAAGGGAAATGGAAATCAAAATAACCCTGAGATTCCACCTCACACCAGTCAGAATTGCTAAGATCAAAAACTCAGGTGACAGCAAATGCTGGCGAGGATGTGGAGAAAGAGGAACACTCCTCCATTGTTGGTGGGATTGCAGACTGGTACAATCATTCTGGAAATCCGTCTGAAGGTTCCTCAGAAAATTGGACATTGAACTACCTGAGGACCCAGCTATACCTCTCTTGGGCATATACCCAAAAGATGCCCCAACATATAACAGACACGTGCTCCACTATCTTCATAGCAGCCTTATTTATAATAGCCAGAAGCTGGAAAGAACCCAGATGCCCTTCAACAGAGGGATGGATACAGAAAATGTGGTACATCTATACAATGGAATATTATTCAGCTATCAAAAACAATGACTTTATGAAATTCATAGGCAAATGGATGGAACTGGAAAATATCATCCTGAGTGACTTAACCCAATCACAGGAAAACATACATGGTATGCACTCATTGATAAGTGGCTATTAGCCCAAATGCTCGAATTACCCTAGATGCACAGAACACATGAAACTCAAGAAGGATGACCAAAATGCGAATGCTTCACTCCTTCTTTAAAAGGGGAACAAGAATACCCTTGGGAGGGAATAGGAAGGCAAAGTTTAGAGCAGAGTCAGAAGGAACACCCATTCAGAGCCTGGCCCACATGTGGTCCATACATATTCAGCCACCCAATTAGATAATTAGATGGATGAAGCAAAGAAGTACAGGCCAACAGGAACCGGATGTAGATCTCTCCTGAGAGACACAGCCAGAACACAGGAAATATATAGGCGAACTCCAGCAGCAAACCACTGAACTGAGAACAGGACCCCCGTTGAAGGAATCAGAGAAAGGACTGGAAGAGCTGAAGGGGCTCAAAACCCCATGTGAACAACAATGCCAACCAACCAGAGCTTCCAGGGACTAAGCCACTACCCAAAGACTATACATGGACTAACCCTGGGCTCTGACCTCATAGGTAGCAATGAATAGCCTAGTAAGAGCACCAGTGGAAGGGGAAGCCCTTGGTCCTGCCAAGACTGATTATTGTGGGGAGGGTGGTAATGGAGGAGGATGGGAGATACACCCATAGAGAAAGGGAGGGGGAGGCATTAGGGGGATGTTGGCCCAGAAACTGGGAAAGGGAAATAACAATCGAAATGTAAATAAGAAATACTCAAGTTAATAAAGATGAAAAAGAAAAGAGTGAAATCCTGAAAAAAAAATGGCTCTTTGCCTATGTCGTCCCTGTGAGCTTTCCTTAAATCTAGCCTTCATTTCTGATATTTTCCTCACTGTGAGGATCTAATAAAGTATAAAAATACAGCAGAGACAAAGTACTATGCAGTTCTGCTTTGGAAGTGAGTAAAACCGCACTTTTGCATACATTATATGGATTTATAAATAAACCACATACTTTAACTGGATGCATGAAACTTTGACAACTTCTAAACGATTAGATCTCCGTCAATGAACCTGATTGACTACATTTGTTCCTTCAAACAGAGAAGCTTCTTTTTTTTTTCACACTAATTTGTACAATCATGGATAATTCTCAAGTCAAATTCTTTTATGAATAAAATGCTCATGATCTTCCTTAGAAAGCAGGGGAGAGTCTGCATGTTGCATTTGTACACTGTGGTGGAAACTTCTAGTAATTGCCACCATTCCTTCCTCTCGGAGGCAGAGTCAGATTACATCTCCCAGCCTTCTAGGGAGCAAAGACGGGCCCTGTGGCTGAGCTCTAGTTTCTGAGCCTAGAGGGTTTCATTCATTTCCTCTGTTCTCTTCTGCCGGCTGGAGGGCAGGCATACATACATGAGGGGAAATCCTTCAGTATGCAGGAAGGCAGTGAACATCAGTGTTCTGTTACTTATAGTGACTGATGCATGCATGACGCACAGACAGTAACAGGCAGTCTTCTTCCAGATGCCGTCATCAAAGGTGCCATACTTACAAACTGAGGATTGTAGTACGCCGGACCCATCGTCTTGTCACTAGAAGGTGGGGTGCGTCTCATAATAGTGTCGTCCTCGTTGAGGTGATACCCGTGCGACTTTCCCGAAGAGGGAATTGAAGGAATATCAAGGCTTCTGGAAACTGCAGGTTTCCTACAGATTTTCTTAAAGCATAAAATGTTTGTGAGGAAGACAAGAAAGAGAAGAACAAAGTATTTTAATTTACTAAAGGCAATCATTAAATGTTGACTTAATAGATACATCATATTACCCAAAAAAGGTCTTATAAAAGTGAGCTGAAGGAGTGGATTCAAGTTTTAGCACATTGTGTAGACTAAAATATAGACACTGTTAAGGCCACTATAAGAACTAAGGATTTACTCTTAACTTTGTCAGCCATTGATCTTGCTTAGTAAAGCAGAGAATGTGGACTTTAAAATTAAATAAATAAATAATAAGTAAATAAATAAATATATAAATAAAACAAGGCATCCCTGCAACAACATCAGACACTGTGGGAGTGTGTACCATACAGAACAATCTTAAGTTCTTTCCTTTGGTCCATTTAGTAACACTTCCTGCCTTCATTCCCTGAAATTCATAACTTGTCGGTATATTACCTGTGACTTGTATACAAGGTAACTACACAGACTAAAGAGCAGAGAAATGTCTGAGATAATGCTAAAATGTATGGAAATGTAGCAAACTCATTTATAAATATGGCCTGTGACGTAAATGCAGTAATGAAATGTATGCTTCAATTCTGAAAGAGCTATGGCAAAATTGACAATATTAGGGCAAGAAGCATTGATTAGCCTGTGTTTTAAAGGTTTATAATTTAAATGAAAACAGGTTGTAGTAGCATATATTAGACAAAATATATATATATATATCAAACAAAACATTGACATTTAAAGGATTTAGTTGTGTAAAAAAATGGTGTGGGATTATATTTGTCCCAGCATTTTCTGGACAAACAAATGCAATGGTGTAGGTACACATGCCCATACACAGCTGTGCTACTGAAAAGCTGCCACTGCTCCAGGAATTTTTCTCAGTCGATACATGGATTAAGTAGCGTCAGTGGCACTTATGAAAATACTTACAGAATTAAAACAAGGATACATTGAATAGCTTTCTTTCTGTTCAGTACTTTCAAAAGAGACATATCAAAGGTTTGCAAAACCTAGCCTTTCCTTCCTCCAGCTTCCACCCATGTTGCCCTCCCATACAGAGATCCTCCGTGAGCACGCCATGTCGATGCACACTGCAGTGTTGTTGTTACTCAGGAGGTTTCTACAGCTACAATGTCTTTGAGTACCATGTGAATTCTTCTTTAAGACCAAGGATATCATTTCCCCTATCCCTTCCAAACACTCTTTCATTCTGGGGCCCTAAGATGGCTCTAAGATAGTATTTCATCAACTATATCGTCCTACATTTTGTTCCCTATTAAAATTGTGGCTCTTGGGGGAAGGGGATTTACCTTCCGTGTATGAAGAATGTCTAACATTGTGTTAACTGACATACGTGATCATTCAACAATGTTTGACAATGAGTAAATGAACATTTATTTTGTCCCTGCACATAAAATATATCTGATATCTAAATGCATGACCTAAAACTCAAACTTTTCTTTGTACTAACAACATTCAACTAAGACGTTAATCCTGAAATATAAAATGCTCTTTTGCAGATGACCGTTTAAATAGGATTAATTTGAGCTATGTGAAATACTTGAAATAAAAAATATAATCAATCTAAAAATATGTTTTTCCAGGCAGTGATGAGAAATGCCTTTAATCCCACAGAGGCAGAGGCAGGGGCAGGCAGATCTCTGTGAGTTCAGGGCCAGCCTGCTTTATAGAGCAAGTTCCAGGACAGTGGGCTTACACAGAGAAACCCTGTCTCAAAAAAACAAAACAAAACAACAATGACAACAGCAATCTCTCTCTCTCTCTCTCTCTCTCTCTCTCTCTCTCTCTCTCTCTCTCTCTAAAAAACATGACCAAATCCATATTAAATAATGCTATTTATTCCAATAGTATGGGGCTTTGGTATGAAAATAACTGCATTCATAACTAGAATGCATATTCCAATCCTACACTTCAAGGACCATCTCCAAATCAGTCCCTTCCATAAATCCTCTAGGTCTTCTGTAATGCAATAGTCCTTTAAATCCCTAAAGCATCTCGATTCATGATCATTCATCTACGACTTGTCAAATTTTGTCTTTAAACAGCAGCTACCTCTGTCTCCCATAGAAATTGTTGGCTTTCTTCCTTCAAACATCATGTTTTGTTCTGTGTGGCTCTAGAGCTAGAACTCAGGACCTCACACAGGCTCAGCAAATGTTCACTAGGCTACAACTGCAGCCCAGGAAGCATCCTGATGACATTTTGTTAACAGGTATTTACACACAATCACTAAAAGCCAGTACATAGATCAGCAGGCTTTTTAAATCTTCCTGCTCCCTACTCACTGCTTACGCTGTGGATACAGAATAATCAAGAAGACCAGAACCCACAGATATAGCTCAATGGTTAGGCATTTATCTAGGACACACAAGGCCCTGAGTCCAGTCTCCAGGATCATGAAATAAATGGGAATAAAAATGAACTATAATGTTTATATAGTTAAAAACTAAAGTTTATAAAATTATTTAATATTCATCTAATTACAAAATAACTATAATATGAATAGTAAGAATATACCAAGGTTTACAGTAAGGCTTTTTTTTTAACATTTTTAACATCAAGCACACTGCTTACAATTTCTTTTTTATTTTATCTGAAAGAACTGTCATTAGAAGTTACTTAAAAGGTGACATACTGCAGATGTTCTTTGGCTTACGTACCTGTCTGATTCTGATACATAGTGTCCCAAGGTAAGGGCAGTCGTAGCTTGCAGGTCCTGGACCATCCGAAATAAGTTTCTTAAATCGCTTCTCTCGGTTTTGCAGAGTGCGGCCTCCTTTTATTTTATACTAAATTAGAGGTGAGAATTATTTAGTAATTCAAGAAGTACTTCATGGTTCCTATTTTATAAATACAAAATATCACCAACAAATTGTTTTAAAATGGAATCTGAGAAAGACCCCAAGTTCCTCTATGAAGATACTGAGATAATAGTTATAATTAATTATAAGTTACGACTCTAAACTCAAACCAAAATTTACCGTAGTTTAGAGTATCCTAAGGGAGTACAAAAGAAGGAATTAGAGTCAGGGTTTTCCAAACCTCCCAAGTAGAGTTAAATAGACTGTGTTGCACATCGTTGGAAAAACTGATACTTAGGATCTGAATTTTCAGACTATTTCAGTAGCAAAGTCTGGCCTTCTGTGCTGGCTAGTTTTACCTGAACCTGACAAAAGCTATAGTCACTGAAAAGAGAGAACCTCACCTGAGAAATGGCAGTGGGCAAACATGCTGGGCATTCTCCTAATTAGTGATTGATGGGGAAGGGGCCAGGCCATTCTGAGGAGGGGAACATCTCTGGGCTGATGATTCTGTCTGTGCTCTATAAGAAGGCAGGGTGAACAAGCCAGGAGCAGCCAGTAAGCAGTGCTCATCAATGACCTCAGCATCAGCTCCTGCCTCCATGTTCCTGTCCCTCCAAGGTGAACCAAATAAACCCTTTCTTCCCTAATTTGCTTTGGGTCATGGTGTTTGATCACCGCAACAGTGACCCGAAGACTCACATTGGTACCAAGATGGTGGGATAACTGCTGTGACAGACCCGGTCATGTTGTTTGGGAGAGGATGGTGGGAGGACTTTGGAACTTTAGCCCATAAAATCCACTGCCTGTTCAAAGCTGTTGTGCCTGAAATTTGATGGTAAGGGTTGAGAGAAATGCAGACGATGGAAACCTGGCTTGTGAAATTTCAGCGGGAAGGTTGAGAGTCCCTTAAAGACTCTATCGGGGCTATTTGCCATTTAGAATTAAGAATCTGTGGTTCTTGTCAGCTGAGGCTGAAGAATCAACTGTGATTAAACAATGAGAAGTGACGCTGGTTAGTTGGAGGTGAAAAATTAGTGGTAATTAAGAGACCAGTGACACTGAGGTGAACTCCGGGTCAATGCACAGAAGCTGTGTTCTAGGACGACCAAATTTGTGCCTATTGCTGGCAGTCAAGCTTGGCCACATGTAAGTCTCCCAACTGGTACTGGATTTGAAGTCATAAGAGTCATGAGAGCAGCTGAGGCATGACACTCAGGCCAGAAGAGGCCTTTGGTGGTGTTCCAGGTTCATTAACAATGGAAGTCCCAGCATCAAAAGGGTCATTCAGAGAGTTGAGGCTTGTTACCTTGAGGAGATCCCAGGATGTGGAAATGGTAAAAGTGCAGCCCGTTTACTCCAACATTTTGGAGACGTTGGAATCCTGGGATGAACGACAAGGACAGCCACAACCATGGTGTAAACCTAGCATGAGTCTCAGTCTAGAGAAGCAGTGTAGGCTGTAGAGGGTCAAACCAGAGGAGGACTCAAGCCCTCAGTCACTTGATTTGGGCTCCTCACCCTCCCAAAGTATTGTGAGTGAATTCCTGAAGTCTGCCACTGAGATGGGCACTGCTGGACTTCTTTTTCTTTTCTTTTCTTTTTTTTTTTTTTTTTTGACTGATTCTCATTTTACAGGAGACCACAGTCCAGAGACTTTGAACTTTTAAAGAGAGTTGAGGGTTTTACAGAGGCTTTGGATTTTTAAAGAGAATGATTTTAAAGTGTTCGAATTTGTAAAGACTTTATGTAAGTTTACAAAACATCTTGTATTGTGATGTTAACATTAAGGCATGATCATGGGAGAGAAAAGAAAGGTTGTGGCTTAACAATGATGTGTTCAGGTGTCAAGTTCACAGGGAGGCAGTTGTGCTAGCTACTGACAAAAACTACAGTCAACTGAGAAGAGAGAAATGCGGTTGAGAAAAGGCCTCATGACCTGGTTGCAGTTAACCCTGTGGGGCATTTTCTTAAGTAGGGGTTGATGTGGGAGGGCACAGCCCATTCGGTGTGTATGTTGGGAGGGGCACACCCCTAGGCAGTGGCAAAACAAGCAATGAGGAGCAACAGGCCACAACATCCTCCAGGCATCTACTCCTGTGTCCTGATTCCAACCCTGACTTTCTTCAGTGATGAACCTGATGTATAAATGTAAGTCAAATAAACCCTCCTCTCCCCAAGTTGTTTTGTGTCATGGTATTTTATCATATCTATAATAATCCTACCTGAGATACCTTCCAAGCTTGCTCACGATTGGGCATTTTTATAATGCACAAGTTGATCATTTACAGAGAACTTTATACGGGCTTACTGGATAACTTAGCTTTCTGCTCATCTTAGTCTTCAGAACTGTCTATTTGTAGAGCACACTAGAAGGAATCTTCCACAGCTCATCACACTACAAACATAGATACTCCAGAACCAGAAAATTACCAGCAGACTAATGGTGAGTTTGTCCCAATAAAAATCCCAAAAGTTATAAAAATCATATTCATTTAATGAAAAAAACTGCAGTGTCTTCTGAATACACTTATTTCTGGTCATGAATAGGGTCGTTTTATTTTGGTCACAGACCCATGAGGTTATGCAGAAATAGAAAGCAAATGAGACACGGCAATATAAAGTGCAACATTAAAGTAAAGCACAAAAAAAAAAAAAAAGACCTCCCTCCACTGCTACCTACACATGTGACCATTTGTAAAATTTTCAGGCATCGAAATTCACTCAAGAGTCCCATTCTGCTACTCTTGTGGACCACTGAAGCATACAACCATGTTTTATACCATATAGTAGATATAGAATAATGTCTTAGTTAGGGTTTTACCGCTGTGAAAAGATACCGTGACCAAGGCAACTCTTATAAGGACATTTAATAGGGGCTGGCTTAGAGGTTCAGAGGTTCAGTCCATTACCATCAAGGCAGGAACATGCCGGTGTCCAGGCAGGCATGGTGCAGGAGGAGCTGAGAATCCTACATCTTCATCTGAAGGCCTCTAAGAGAAGACTGACTTCCAGGCAACTAGGACTAGGGTATTAAAGCCCACACTCACAGTGATACACAAGGCCACACATGCTAATAGTGCCACTCCCTGGCCCAAGCATATGCGAGCCATCAGAAATAATGAGAAGCACACAGGCAATCAACAGCAAGTGCACTGACACTCTATTATTTGAGTTATGGCACTACAGATTTAAAAGAGAAAGATATGGGGGAGGGAGATAAAATACAGGAAGTGGCACTTCATTATTTATTTTTGAGACAAGAAATAAGCATTTTTGTCTTGTTTTTAATTGGTGTTTTAGCCTAAGATTAGTCTTGAGCTTGCAATGCCGGAGTTATAAATGTGTGCCACTGCATCTGGTTAAGAAAACATGATTGTCATTAACTCGGCCAATTATAACATTACACACACACCTGTGCTTGTGACACATTGTAGTGCGCTGGACCTGGAACGGCTTTCCCAGGGTCAGAGGAGACAACATAAGCATCTTTTTTAGAACTCAAAGAAAGAAACGGTGCATAGCAACCTATAAAAAGAAAAATCACTCCATTGGCATATAGATCAGAGAGATTTCTGAGAAAATAGTCTCAGGATATATATAATCATTTAGTACCCTCAGAATTAAGACTATATTTATTTTCAGAACTAAGAGCTGTTTGTACCAATTATAACATTCTTAAAATTCTCATGTAAGATGACAATTTCTATTATTATCTATTAAATGTGAGGCCCTATAGGAGTGAACTTAATAAACTACAACAAAAAAAATATAATTCTCCTTCTCCCCCGCCTCTGTGTATGAATTTGCTATCCATATGTGAACATGTGTGTCTAGTATGCAGATTTATACATAAGTGTGTAGGAACCAGAGGTCAGCATCAGGTGCCTCCTCCCATGCCTTTCCAGCTTACGCTTTGAGATGGCTAATCACTGACCCTGGAACTTTTCACATGGTGACTAGACCAGCTTGCCAGTGTATCCGCTACTCCACTCCCTGGTCCTGGCCCACCCCTGCACTGGCATTACAGAAACACATAGCTATGGTTGACTGTAGGTGGGTGATGGGATACAAACTCAGATGCTGATGCCTATACAGCAGGCACCTTAGCCACTGAGCTGCTTCTCCAGCCTTTTTCCTCTTCTAACTGTGACAGTTATATTTAGCTGATAAAACACTTTATCTACCAAAGACTACTGCTTTGTGATCTTAAATAGCAAATATTATATATATATATATATGGTACATAGGTGATATATATTATGCATGTAAATAAAGTTATAGATGTTGCTAAAGATGTACCTCAGTGAGGCACCTACCCGTGTTGCAGGGAGGGTGAGGGGAAGGGGGAAGGGGAGGGAGAGGGAGGGGAAGGGGTGGAGAGAGGGGAGGGGAGGGGAGGGAAAGGACGAGAACTGAGATGGAGAGAATTTAAACCAGCCTGACAAGTTATTGATGATGCTTTGGCACACAGTTGGTGCTCAGTAAATATTTCTTGATTGCCTAATTCTATACAGAAGTTGACAAATCCATGCTATAAACTTGAAACAAGCAGTCACTGTACTTGACAAGTTTGGATAGCAAACGTGGATAGCCTACTAAATTCATTTGGAGAAGGTAAAGGGTATATAATATACCCATTCTTCATAGTATTGATGTTAGGGTATGTAACAAGTATGTGTGGTTTTAAACTCCGTATATAAAAGAAATGGACAGTGAGGAAGGAATCTAGTACTCATAAAATCTTCACTGGACTTTTTCAAAATTAATCACACAGAATCTTCTGCTACAGAGCTCAAGTACATGCGGAGTTATGAATACAAGAAAAAAAAACACAAAAATGAAAATATTGTAAGTTCCACACAGAAAGGTCCTCTTCTATTTTATTTGTAGCTGGCTACTAATGTTTATCAAGTTTCTCAGAATTTCCAACTGGTCTGGTTTTCCCCAAACATTGGATCTCAAGTGCTAAAACTAGAGTAATTCCCTACAACCAGGATGACTGACAGCCTTGTAATATTCTGCTGTTGGAGTATAGTGTGTGAAGATGTGTCTCTGTATATTCAATTGTTGATTCTGTACTGGCAGAGAGCTAAATAGTGGCAGGATCTGGGTGTTTTATTCCTAGAGCCCATCATCTGTCCCATATTTTGTAAATATTTGTTCTTCCTTACCTGCCCATGGATGGACCAGAGCAGAGCAGAGTGCTAGAACCTGCCACACGGTGGGGTGTAACGGCAGGAGTGGTGTGCTTAGACTACCTGGGAGATTGCCCCGGCTGAAAGGCTTTAAAATATTTTAAGAGACCCTTGTGTTGTTATTTATATCGCTGGCAGGTATAGGTAGTCTCACAGTATTCTTCACAATCAACAATAAAGAATAACTGGTTTTCTATAGTACACATTTTGTTAGTCATTCAAAACGCTGAATCTCTTGTATACTATATTATGTAATCTATAAGCCTGTGTGATAAAGAACGTACGGTAATAAGGCAAAAACCTGATTTCAAATGATGGAGAAATTAAGTAAAGACAATAACCGCACTAGTTATGCTGCCGATGCCTAAATTACAAAATGTAAAAGAGGCTCCAGGGAATTCACAGTGGTAGAGTTTGATGTGGGGTATATAAATAAGCTGACATATGGCACCTTATAATGACAAATAGACGTGACAGAAAAGAGAAATTAAGAGCATGGGAGAAGGAAAGATTTAAAAGGAATGAGTTCCATTTGGGATATATTGGGTTTGATGTGCCAAGAGCAAAAGATAAATCAAACTGGCACAGAGCAATAAAAGTCCATTCTACCAAAGAAGGTGTCCAGTAGGTGATGAAAAGACAAGTCATATGGCCACAATGGCAGCCACAAAGCAAAGGGCGTTCTTCACCTATAAAACAACGAGGTCATTGAAACAGGCATTCATCTGCAGGGACACCAGTCTACACAGCAATCACATACACATTAATTTATCTATGTCCCAACTGCACTCCCTGATATGTCCATTCCTGACTAACTCTGACTAGCTGGTACAATAAAGTCATTCACATATACACATATAGGTGCATCTATAGGACCACTGATAATCTCCTCCCACCCTGCTCTGGTGGCAGATAAAACCTCTCCTTCAAAGAAGAACTCTCCAAAAGAAAGTATTTAGGAGATGCTATTGTCCAGCTTAGTTGGCTGGATACATAATCCACATAGACACCTAGCACAGAGCTAATGTTGGATGCTGATCGTTTTGTAAGGACACATAAGAAGTGATGAAATACTCCTGAAGCCATACCAGGATAGACTCATTTTTCTAAAAGAACATGTTTTCTCATGTGATAAGATAGAAGGCAGCTGACTTTATACTAGGCTACCTGCCCTTAGGGAAATTCTGCTTTGGGGAGATATGCTTCCTTCCTTCTAACAGATCAGTTGTAAGAAAGCAAAACACAGCTCTTTTGTTCTGTGAACTTGAATATCCATTCTCTTTCCCACTTATAAAGGCATAGTGGCTCAATCCTGATCCATTCGGGTTGCAAATCTTAGATAGCTTATTCCTGATCAAATGGCCTAAGCCTAAAGTAATTGATACTAAATATCAATTAGTATATTAAATAGGATTTCTTGAGAAAAAGGTAGAACTAGTACAGTGGAGGTCTGGCTGAGTGAGATAAAGAGGGAAAAGGAGAGGATTAGGTTGAGAATATCCTAATGGTACAAAACCTGTCCCTGTTGTGAGGCTTGCAGTAACAATTAAGTTACACAAGGTCCCACCATCTTTCCTTCACACATCAGACTCTTAACATGTTCCTGACCTTTGATTGAAATAATATGGACGCCTCTGCACAGTCCAGTGAATTAACTATTATAAAGACGCAAGAAACAGCATGGTGGCTGCTTTTATATTCTCTCGCCAAGAAATTACTTCGCCAAGAAATCTAGCAGAGAAATGCACACAAACACCTGTTCCATCAATTATAAACATGTTGTCTTGAATATAGCGCGCGCACACACACACACACACACACACACACACACACACACACACACACAATCACTTCAGAGTTCCCAGGCACAGAATTTTTAAATTTACTTCAAAGGTGAACAAAGTGTAATCCTTTAAGTTAGTACATGGAGCTGGTTTCATCCTACGTATTACCCTTTATTAACAAAAGCTATAGGGTTTTGGAGAGGGGATTGGTGTGTGTGTGTGTGTGTGTGTGTGTGTGTGTGTGTGTGTGTGTGTGTCTGTACATGTGGAAGACAGATGACAACTTGTAAGAGTTGGTTATTAAGCTCACATCCTCAAGTTTGGCAGTAGGTGCCTTTACCCACTGAGCCATCTCACCCACCCCATAGGAACTTTCAATGTGATCCATTAGTTTATAACTTACTACAAGGTATTTTTCACTAAGAACATTGTGTTATTTGGTTGAAAACTAAGAATGGAGTAAATATCATGATTACAGTTCTCAAGTAGTTTACATTTACACACACACACACACACACACACACAAATCAAACTGCTACCCCAAAAGTCACCGTAAGCCAGAAGAGGGTAAAAGTAAGCGTAGTCCGAGAATTTTATTTCAATTGAATATCAAGAATAAATAGGAACATGCCAGGTGAGTGGGGGAGGGACACACTGGTCACATGCATTAGCAGGTACAGAAGCACATAAGTGACACAGGGCGATTTTAAAAATATTACCAAGTTAGAATGGGTGAACTGTAGGTCAAGTGTACCAGCATGTACAGGTGTTTGGAAAAATCAGATTAAATGGAACAGGAGACCAGGGATGAGAACCTAAATTCTACTGCCATTGAAGAGTTCAGATTTTTTAACCCTGCTACAAAATTTGTAACCCTGTTACAAAAGTTATGTTTTTGATTTCCAAATAATGTATTTTTTTAAACATACTACTATACCCAAAATGAAAGATAAGTTAAGACACTGAGACAGAAACAACCTGCTACTGTTTTGAGGAAAAAAATAATTAGGACTTGTATTAAGTTGGGTAGTTATGAAGAGAGGGGAGGAGTTTCTGAGAGATTGTGAATGTAGGTAACCAGTGGTCTTAAAGGCCAAAAGAAGTAGCCAGGCAAAAGAAGCAAGCTAGAGTTCTAAAGCTTAGACCAGCCATGCAGGGATGTCCACCAAAGTGACTGACAAGGATGCAGACTTCAAGGCAATAGAAAACTTAGAAGTGTAAACCATTTCTATCCATAAAGAATTTCACTTGGGAGTGGATGAATGTAAATAGTAATGAGAATTATTGACATGAGTAAGAAAGCACAATGAGCAAAACAAGAAAAAGATGCAAAGTTCAGTATCTTCTAAATTTAGCTATGCATGATTAATAGGAAAGAAAAAAAAAAGATTCCTCACTTCGGCATTGAATCGTGTGTCAGGTACTGAACAGCAGGAGCAACGAACCAGAAAGCAACAACAACAAAGAAAAAGAAAGAAAAAAAGTGGTCAGCTGTACCAAAATAAAGGACAAAAAGCACCATAGGTATGCAAGAGCTGCATAGGTACCAAAAATGCTGAGGACAGAGGCTAAAAGGATGTAAAATTTGAGATCTGAAACACAGTAAGAATTATACCATGTCCAGAGAAACTTAGCCCAACCATAATCGAACAGGGATGTAAACAGAGAACTTACTCCTAGAACTTTAAGGGAGCAGGGAGGTATTTTATAGCTACTGAAAATGCAGGTTTACAAAAGAAACCACTATAATTTGGGTGATATTAAACTCAAAAAAAAATCAGAACTTTAAGAAGCAGGGAGCAAATTAGAAATATTTATTAAAAGTTGGACCTATTTCACAAACTGAAAAAAAAAAATGAGAAAAGCAAATTATCAGTCCCTAGGCTACCTCTGAAGACTGTAACTTTTCGCACAATGTAGAAAGGTTCTCAGTAAGTATAAAGCCAGGAATGGTCGATGGCACACAATTTCACTTTTAGGGGAACAAACGGTGGGGCGGCGGGGGGGCTGTCTGTAAGTAATAATACAAAATAGAAATGTAGAAAACTACATCGTAGTAAGTAAATCTGATTAAAGTGTGTGCAGAAGCAAGTACACAGGCTTGTATTTCATACAGTCAACAAAGCCAAGGTATTAAAATCCTAGTTCTAGTATTGTCTCTGCCTACAACGTGTTTTGTTACATTTCTGAAAAGTGGTCCTTTTGACTTCGTGTTTAACTTGTAAGGGCAGGCTGATGGGGGGGGGGGGGGATGGTCCGTCACAGGAAGCTGGCCATCAGCATCTTACCTGTGGCCTGCTGCTTAGGAAAAGGTACCTGGTAGGTCCCAGGACCCACGTGCTCCTCGGTGCTGCCCCGGTTGGCTAAGTCGAGCCAGCGGGGAGCACGGTCGTACATAGTGATGAGGGGAGGGGCTCACGGAACCGAAAACCAGACAGGCGATCGCAGGAGGCCTGCGTTGTCCCTAGACACGGAGGTAGTGTGCGAGCTGCATGCTGACTGGCTCAGTGGTGACAGCTTTCCCCCGGGTCCTCTGGCATAGAAGTAAAGTGGAGAGGACAGCGGCCAGAGTCGCCGCCTACCAGCGTTCAACTCAGCACTCGCGCGCCACTTCACAGAAGAGGCTGAGCCGCCAGAGCTTCCGGCTCTGGCTCCGCCTATTCCTCGCCTACCGGAAGCCATGGAAGGGCGGAGGCGGGAAGGACTCCGCTCCCTAGGTGCATTTCCGGTTCTGGCCTCGGAGCATTTCCGGCTGAGCGCTCCGAACTCGCACCGGTCTCAGGCTGATCTCTGTGCTGGGCCAGGCGGTGCTGCACCTCATCTGCGTCTCAGGTTACCTGCTAGATTGCTTCCTGTTCCAGACTACCTTTGCTAAGCAGAAAAGCCCTAGAAACGCGTTAGGAAGCGAATTAATTTAATTTTTTTCCTTGATTTGCTCTCCCTATAAATTAGGATAACTGGAAAGACCCGGGGGGAGGGGGGCGGGAGATAGGAAAATTCGAGGACCCGAAACAGGGTTTGGGATCAGTAATGTCGCACTTCACTCCTGTGGCATAGGCATCCTCTGAATAAAGTCACTCTTGACTGTGAAAATTTCTAAAGGAAACCTGGGAGCGCAGAGGTTTGAGGCGGGTGACAAGAAATGGGAACATCGGAAAAAGGGAAAAGCTTCCCTACTGAATCAAGTCAAGTGCACAGGCTGAAAACTCCTTCTGATGTTGGATACTGATCAATGGCAATATTAATTGTCTACAATAAGGTGAAAGCATTAAAAAAAAAAAAAAACCCAAGCCACCCTCATTGGACCTCTTAATCTTCAGCAACAGGAGCTGGAAAGTATTATACTCCATCTCTATATGCGTTTGGTCATTTTTCTGTTAAGAAATCTACACAGCTTCTAAGCATCCTTAAAGGCTTAGGCCAGTGGTTCTTAACCTTTCTAGTGCTCCAACCCTGTCTAATACAGTTCCTCAGGTTGTGGTGGCCCCATACCCATAAAATTATTTTCATTACTACTTTGTAACTAATTTTGCTAGTGTTAGGAATTATAATGTAGGTAATTTCGGAGACAGAAGTTTGCCAAAGGGCTTGTGACTCACGAGTTGAGAACCTCTGGCTTAGGCAATCCTTCCACAGCTCTGCCTTACCCACAAAAGAGCTACAATGCCTCAGTTTGTCCCCAATACAAACTTAAACATATTTAAGTTCTGTAATTCTTAGTTTGCTACTTAGTGCTGGATTAATTGCGCCATCTCCGTTATAATAAAAGTGCATGGTTCCTAAGAATCTTTTGATGTCTTCTACTCCACAGCTGGATCATTATTTTCTTGAAAAGTACTTATTGGCAAATGTATGGTTCTCTTTATCTTCTAAGTTAACCTGTATACAAATAAAACTAAAGTCCCTGTTGGGACATGAATAGCCCAAGAAGTGGCAAGCAAGATGTACAGATCGGTAGGAGAGTATGACAGCACTTGGGAACCGAACTTTCTTTGTAATGAATTGTTAAACTTTCTTGTTAACTTTAGTGCTGCCTACGTTCTTATAAAACTCATAATGAGTAGCTGGGAAGTGGTGACACGTGCCTTTAATTCTAGCACCCAGAAGGCAGAGGCAGGTGGGTCTCTGTGAGTTCCAGGCCGTCCTTGTCTACAGAGTGAAATCCAGGGCAGCTAGGACTACACAGAGAATCCCTGTCTGGAAAAAGGAAGCATAACGGTTCTCTCAGTGTTACCTTAGCTTCATTTATCTGGCTGGACCCCACTCAGAAGACCTAGAATGAATTCGCAATGGCATAGTAGGAAGAGTCACAGATAAAAGGAAGGACAATTGTGTTGTTAAAAGTGATGTTTCCTTTAACAACCTGTTGGACATTCCTTATACATCGTTTGCTCTTGATGATACACATCGATTCAGGCAGCAAGTTCATGCCAGAGTATAGCATCCACAGCCTGGCTGTGCTACAGCAGTGGCATAGCTAGCCATTTGTCCAGAAACTGAAGAAAATACATAGATAAAGTATTTATTGATAGCTACCAACAGGGATGCTAGCAGGGTAGAGAATGACCATACTAACCGTTAGTGTTCAGAGGAATGTAGCACAAAGCACAGGCCACCCCTGCACAGCTGAGTGTCCCCTTTCCATCAGCAGTCGTGTCCAGCTGCACCAAGAGCATCTCAGGGTAATTTTTATTACACCTGATTAACACCGGGAAAGAAAGGGGCTTTGGAAATCAGACCACATACGCAGTGACTCCATGAGCTTCCTAGATTGTTGTGTCCTTGCATGACCAGCATGCCGAGGAATTGATGAATGATCCTATAGGTGGCAGGTTTTCTCTGAGGATAACCTAGTTGCCACTGTTCCCAGGATATATGAGAGGGGATGAGTTACTCTCTAGAAGCCCTTACCTAAATGTTCTGATCTCAGCCTGTTTTCTTTGTCGCCTTGCTCAGAGTCTTGGGAAAAGAAAGGGTCATTTCAGGGACACGGTAGCTAACTGTCCTTCTGAGAGATGGTTCGAACGTCCCATGGTTTCTATAAACAATGGGGGTATCGTCATATCCTCTTCTGGCTGTTTGCTGTCCTTAATGACATGAATAACCTCTTCCTTGAGTAGATTTGGGGTTTGATTAGCAATAGAAGTGGTAGCATGTTATCTGCCTTCTATCTGTCTTAAGTTTTTGATTATTGACCCTAATCTGATTTACATAAACCCTTCATGGAGAATAACTTAATTTAAATGAATCCTTCATGAGAGGGTGAGAGAGTCACCACCTCAAGCTCATTCACAAATCTGTAAAAGGGAACCTGTGCCTGAAGTTCCAACTTGGTATACAGTATTTCCTTTGCCTGGCTTGTCTCCTTAGTGAACATGCTTTCCTCAAGGACTTCATAGGGATGCATGGATAATCAATGGAAGAACCCTAAATAATTCTGTAATGCCTGATTTGCAAGAATTCCGCATTCTTGTAAAGTCTTTATTTTTAGCATAGAAATGTGTTTTCTTGATTACTGTGACTGGTCTTCACTGTATGTGTCCAGCAAAAAGTTTCTTCTTGTGGGTCAGTAACCAGAGCACTTTATAGCATTTCAGGATTAGAAAATGCTTTTAAGTAAGAAAAGTAAATTTTTTAAAGTCTCTTATTATGATGTTTCTTGAACAGTCCTCACTGAGTATGCTGCTTTAAAATGTTAATTATAACTATCAATAAACACAAAGTAAATAATTTGGTCCACATTGCCCAAATCAAAAGACGTTTAATGCTAATTAGCAACACTGTAGTTAACCACTTCTGTGATGTTAGGAAGAGCTGTTTGGACTAAATTTTATCTGACCTTAGAATTTATGTTCTTTCCATTCATACCTACTAGGTCCTTTCAGAATAAACTTTTTAATGGCTTTAGGTAGGTGAAGTGTCTTGAACTTTTAATCCTAGGCTTCAGGAAACAGAGGTGGACCTTTGTGAGTTCCAGACCAAGCAGGGCTGCATAGTGAGACCCCTTCTCAATGAAATAAAAGAGGGAGCATCAGAGATGGTTCAGCTGTTAAAAGCACTGGCTGCTCTTAAGAATTGCAGGACCTTGCTAAGACTGAACCCCCAGTGAACATGATTGTTGGGGGGAGGACGGCAATGGGGGGAGGCTGGGGAGGGGAACACCCATAAAGAAGGGGAGGGGGAGGGATTAGAGGGATGTTTGCCCGGAAACCAGGAAAGGGAATAACATTCGAAATGTAAATAAGAAATACTCAAGTTAATAAAAAAAAAAAAAAAGAAAAAAAGAAAGAAAGAAAGAAAGAATTGCAGGACCTACATGGAGGCTCACAGACACCTGTAACTCCAGTTCTGGGGGACCAGTGCCCTCTTCTATGCCTCTGTGAGCAACAAGCATGTGTATAGTATACAGGCAAGAACATGCAGGCAAAACACCTTACAGACATAAAATTTAAAATACTTTTTTTAAATTTATAAAACAAAAGTAGAACTTTGTTAATAACAAATTTCATGAAATCAACGTGATTGTTCATCAGATATGCAGTGCAACTATGTAATGAAGAAACATACAGGTTATTTTTTCTTTGTAGAATTTCGATGATTAATTAAAAAGTATGATATATTAAGTATCAAATGAAAGCAGAGAATATATTAAATAGTGACTGAATACATTATAATGTAATATGCCAAAATGATTTTGAAAATAATTTTTATTTTGTTGTTGTTGTTGTTGTTGTTGATTTGTTTTATTTTCCTTTTTGATACTCAATCTTGAAGTGTCGCTAAGGCTGGCCTCAACTTCAAATTTCACCTTCTGCCTCCCAGCTACAGTGATTACAAATACATGCTACCACACCCAGTTTAAAGCTAAATTCCTTAACTCATTGTGACTTTAGTTCTCCATTGCTTTGCCTATTTTGTAAAAAGGAATGAGTCATTTTACATTTATCTAAGAGAGCTAAATAAAGCCTATCAGTGTTGCTGGAGGTCACACTGTGTGTTTCAAAGATTGCAAAGTATGTTTTACATGTTTTGTTTACTATAACATCTCATTACTCCACATTTCAGGGAATACATTTTAGAAATTAGTTGTCTTTCTGTTTTCACTGTTCTTCCTGAGCATCTACTCTGGGCCAAGCAGTATGCAAGCACTTGACAAGAACTCATTTCTGCCACCCTAATGTACCAAATTCTATTCATTTCTCCACTCAAACCAAAGCGTAAGGCCGCTAAATGTATTGGCCGGTATGTCATATATTACAGAGTGGTGGAAGTGGGTTTAAAGCCAGTCAGAGTCCATAGCCTGGTTTCATGGGCATTAAAAGGTTTACACATGCTCTACTCTCACAGAAAATTGTGCCTTCCCCAGTTCTTTATGGTTTTGTTTTGGTTTAGTTTGTTGGACTTTTCTTCATGTTTGCTTGTTCCTCTTTAAGAAATGACTGGAGATAGCTTTCCAAGGATAGAATGGAGGCTTCATTACAGTAGGGTAGCATGATTCCCAGTCACAGTGCTCTCCATGCCTTGATGGTGCCTCCCTCCCATTCTTAACATCATTTCCTGGACCAGCAATGGCCTGCTGTAGATCCAACTGCTATAGGCAGGAAGAACAAAGGTGCAGTCTGCTCCCTCTCAAGAAGACTTGGTGTCTCTCTTTTTCTTCTCTACATGCTTTCCGGTCTTCTTCCATTCTATTTTACTCTTTCTCACAACTCATCTATACATTGAGATACATGCATACCCACGTGCTTGGTTAATACCTAATACAAATGTCCCACAACCACCTCATATGGACTATGCCAAGACTTAAATCTTAAATTTGTCTTCCTCTCTAAGAAGTCTTATCCTCCCCCCCCCTCTCTCTTCCCACTTCTGTTCTAAAGAACAAGCTTCACCCGATAGATAAGGCTGTGAAACTCTTTATGACTTCTCCTCCCACATGCAAACAGCCGAGGTCTGTTACTTCCACCTCTGCGATCTTGCTGAAATCCACCTCCTCGCCCCATTCTCACTGTCATTTTGTTGATGCTCTGAGCCCTGTTGGTTTTTTCTAATATCTCAAATGGAATGCCTGCCTCCAAATTCTGTCACAGCTTATCCCACACAGTACAGCTAGGTTAACCTTAGCAAGTACAGTTTGCCGAACATCACTCCCCTGCTTGAATATTTCCTGTGGCTTACCTTGAATAAAAGTATCATTTGGCTGTTTCAACAATCCTATATACCTTTCTCTTCCCACATTTCACTATTCCCCACCCACACAACTACATATACAGACATACACAAGTACAAAAGCATAAATTTTATTTCTGTTCATCCACAACATTACAAATGAATAAAAAAATGTATCTAAACAAAGTGAAGGAATCAAGATAGAACACTGTGTAGGCATTTTAAAGATTTAGCATTCCAGTTAATAATCTTAATTCCGAGGAAAAAAATAATCTTAATTCCGATGAGATATTGTTGAGAAAAATATTCAAAAATACATATTACCACTTTTCAAACTAAGAACTCTAAAAACATCTATAAATACCAAATGTGTGCATAAGCATGTGGAAAATATGAATGGATATGTGCCAAGCTATGAAGTATAAGTTATATTGAATGGAGAGGAGATGTGTAGAGAAGAATCTGTAAATATATGAATATATGTCACATTTTTACATTATTTGTAAAAATAAGGGAAATGTTTACATGTTATTCAATAAAATTTAATGTGTGAAGTTTTTCTGGGAAAAAAATGGGAAAAGAGAGTCATTGGAGCTGTGACATGATGTCATTATTCTGTTGGAATAAACGTTGTGAAGCACGGACACAGCCAGAGTCCAGAGAGGTGGGGTTCAGTGAGGAACAGTGATGTTGTACATGCAGACACGTGCTGTGCAGTGCTGAAGGAAATCGTCACATTCCACCCTATTCATGTGAGGCCTGAGTGAAAAACTCAAAGCCAAGTGAGGCCAACACTAAATGGAGGCACAACTACATGTGTCCCAAAAGGAAAAGTGTGGTGAGGCAGTTGGAAAAGTTTTACTGAAAAACTCAGGATGGTGAGGGATACCCAAGGTATGAAGAAATTAGTTAAGTGAATTTCCAGAAGCATCTTGGAAAATTCAAATGCAATATCGCTCTAACTAACTTTGGCTAAAATCAGTATTTGTGGTAAGTCATCTTGTGGGAGAAATAATAACTGCAAGCCCTTCTAGTGCCCCGTGATAATTGGGTTGGAAATCAAAGCAAATGTGACCACCTAGTCACTGGCTTCCTAAGGACTGAGCCTTTCTGTGATGTGAGCTCCAATTCAGTTCACTGGGAATTTATCTTTAATAGCCTGCATGTAAGGCATTACAAATGCACTGGTGTTATATGACATTACCAAGTGTAACAAGTTGGTAAAGACAGTGATAATTGTTTTTAGAAGTGTGAAAGGGATGCGGTCTCACACTACTTTCCTTCTGAAGAAATAAACACTAAACAACGCATCTTTAAAAGGGATTGGGTGCTGAACCAGTGCCCTAGCAAACCTTGGGTGCTGGCTCTGCACCCACTTCTACAACGCCCAGGGGAAGCCCAACTCCCAGGTGCTCTGAAACACCCAGGATCACAGGAGAGGTGACAACATCTGCCCCAACACCCACCCCAACTGAAACCCCGGAGTAACTGGGTACCCCAGGATCCAGGGGCACAGGTTCCTTCCAGTCTGAAACAGTGCCCTTAGCAGATCTTGCATGCTCCTTCAGACAACGTACCACGACACCCACAAGAAGCCCAGTTCCCAGGTGCTCTAACAAATCCAATATCAGAGGTGCTCTGAAACACGCAGGATCAAAGGATCACAGAGGAAGCTCGACTCCCAGGAAATGAGACACAACCAGGATCTCAGGATCACAGGATCACAGAATCACAGGATCACAAAGAAAGTTGGACTCTGAGATATCTGACACAACCAGGATCACAGGAGAAACAAGCTGTAGTCAGAGACAGCAATGGCAGGTAGCACTACAGATAACCAGATAGTGAGAGGCAAAGGCAAGAACATAAGCAACAGAAACCAAGGCTGCCTGGCAAAATCAGAAACCAGTTGCACTACAGCAAGTCCTGGATACCCCATCACACCAGAAAAGCAAGATTTGGATTTAAAATCACATCTCATGATGATGATAGAAGACTTTAGGAAGTACATAAATAACTCCCTTAAAAGAATACAGGAGAACACAGGTAAACAGATAGAAGACCTTAAAGAGGAAACAAAAAAAAAGCCCTTAAAGAATTACAGGAAAACACAAACAGGTGAAGGAATTGGACAAAACCATCTAGGTTCTAAACATGGAAATAGAGACAATAAAGAAACCACAAAGGAAGACCTCCTTGAAGAGAGAAAAACCTAAGAAACAGATCAGGAGTCATAGATGCAAGCAACACCAACAGAATACAAGAGATGAAAGAGAGAATCTCAGGAGCATAAGATACCATGAAAAACATTGACACAACAGTCAAAGAAAATGCAAGATGCAAAAAGCTACTGGCCCAAAACATACAGGAAATCCAGGACACACTGAGAAGATCAAACCTAAGGATAATAGGTATAGAAGAGAACAAAGATTCCCAATTTAAAGGGCCAGTAAATATCTTCAACAAAATTGTAGAACAAAACTTCCTTAACCTAAAGAAAGAGATGCCCATAAACATACAAGAAGCCTACAGAACTCCAAAAAGGTTGGACAAGAAAAGAAACTCCTTCTGTAACATAATAATCAAAACAGCAAATGCAAAAAACAAAGAAAGAATATTAAAAGCAGTAAGGGAAAAAGGTCAAGTAACATATAAAGACAGGCCTATCAGAATTACACCAGACTTCTCACCAAGGACTATGAAAGCCAGAAAATCCTGGGCAGGTGTCATAGAGACCTTAAGAGAACACAAATGCCAGCCCAGGCTACTATACCAGCAAAACTCTCAATTAACATAGATAGAGAAACCAAGATAGTCCATGACAAAACCAAATTTAAACAGTAACTTCACACAAACCCAGCCCTACAAAGGATAATACCTGGAAAACTCCATCACAAGGAGGGAAACTACGCCCCAGTAAATGCAAGGAAGTAATCTATTTTAAACAAGCCCAAGAGAAGATAGCCACTCAAACATAATTCCAACTTTAACAACAAAAATAACAGAAAACAACAATCACTTTTACTTAGTAACTCTTAACATCAATGGACTCAATTCCCCAATAAAAAGACATAGACTAAGTGGTGGATACTTAAACAGGACCCAGCATTGTGCTGCATACAGGAAACACAACTCAGTGACAAAGACAGACACTACCTAAGAGCAAAACACTGGAAAAATTGTTTCAACAAAATTGTAGAACAAAACTTCCTTAACCTAAAGAAAGAGATGCCCATAAACATACAAGAAGCCTACAGAACTCCAAAAAGGTTGGACCCAGATAGTTAACTGGCTGGACCATATGCTTAAATAACTGTCCTATAATTAAGTTTACTGCAAACAGAAATAACTACCTTACGTTGTATACATGATCTGTGAACCCCCACGACTCTAATAGGAAGAATATGTTGACAACATAACTTTTTACCTGGGTATAAAAAAATTCAACAGAATTCCAAGAGTAACAGGTGTCTGCTGATTATATACTATCAGAAACCTTAACACATATGCAAGATATTTCATAGATCCATAGACATTAATAGCAGTTGTTGGTGAAAGTTCTAAAGGCATAAGCAATTCAATGTCAAGAAACTAATAAAAGCCACAGAATGGCATATGATGGCTATTCAAGTGGAAATTAAATCCAAATAGGTCTAATAGGACGAGCACAATGGTGTTCATATGGGATGCTGAACATTTATATTTTATAAAGCTAATTCTTTTAAAAAAACAATTTAACATTCTACCAGGACTGTGATGCCCTAGCACAGCTGGTGGTTTTTTTGTTGTTGTTGTTGTTTTTGTTTTTGTTTTGTTTTGTTTTTGTTTTTAGGTACCCAATTTTACCTAGTTTTGCTTCATATAAGGTTTTTCTTTTTGTTAGTTTGTTTGGGTTTGGATGGAGGAGTGTAGATTAAGACAGTCTCTCTTTGTAGATCTGGCTGGCCGGGAACTTACTATGTAGACCAGGTTAGCCTGAACCTCAGATGCACCTGTCCCTGGAGTACTAGGATTAAAGGCCTGAGCCACCACACCTGGATGCCTAGGCTTTCTTTTTTTCTTAAACATGAAAACCAGGTTTTCAAAGGTCATCAAACAGGTCCAAATTAAACAAACCCAAGCCTAGACAAAGAATGGAAGCTTTATCAATTTTATTTTATCAATTTTATCTGATAGAAAAATAAAACAAAAGTTTCCCTTCCCCATTTCTCCTAATGTAACCAAGTAACAATTTTTCTCCTCCTATAAAACTCAAAACAAACAAAATCCAGTGGCTCAGGAAGTGGCCTGTGGTGCTCATGAGGTAGCCTGATAAAGGTAAGGAAATCAAAGACCTCAACCTCCCAACTGTTTTCTTTCCTGTCCACCATCAACGACCAAGAATCTCGTTAGCTGTCATCTCCAACCCACCATGCACAACCTTTTTATTACGTTACATCAATACAATCCACACAATAGACCATGCTCAATAAAGGACATCTTAGAAATACCTAGAATGTACACACTAATTCCTAGGGACTGGAATATATTCTTTCCTAATTCTGTTTTCATTTTTTGTGCTTGTATTTTCTTTCTTTCTTTAGTTTTATAAACTTCATCACAAAAAAGCTTGCAAATAAAGAAAAACATCACCAACCAAAACTAACCATACCCTAAATTTACACTTTACATCAGACCAATAAATTTCCAGATTTGTTGTAAATATTTTAATATTCTATAAACTAAAACACTCTGTAAAACCTTCAAGGATTTTTTTTTAAGTAAAGATCACTAGATGGCACAATTTCACCAATTTAGGCTAATAAATTTTCATACTCTATATAAAATTTATAAAGTTTATATAAAATAACTTAGATTTTATAATTCCATCTAAGCAATTGAAATGTAAATGGCAATTTTGCAAGCTATCAAGGATACTTAAAGGCCCTGTCTCACAAAGAGCAACAACAATGACTTTCTGAGGAGGCATGCCCATTCTTGTGGCCTATGTGATTTCCACACTGGTTTGCCCTGGCCAGGGCAAGAAGGTGCAGAAGACGAAGATGCAGTCCACCATCTGCATCTTCAGATACTTGTAAACTCTCAAATCTGGGTGTGGCTTTATGAACAAGGGAATGTGTGGATGATCAAACCATTGGTTCTGATGAGTGCATGAGCCTCACTTAAAGGACACAGAAGAGATTCAGTTGAAAACAAAGTCAAGAAAACAGCTGCACTGGATCTTGCTAAGAAAATTGTATTTCTTGGCTATAAAGAGTTTCCAGCTTTAATGGAAGGATTAGGAAGTTGAGAATGCAGTACAGAGAATATGGTTCTTGTTATCAGGTAACAGTAAGTACTGGCATATTGTTTTCAACATTTTCTTTAAAACCTAGGGGCTGGAGAGATGATTTGATGGTTAAAAGAACTTGCTGTTCTTGCAGAGAACCCAGGTTCCATTCCCAGCACCCATGCATTTACATGGTATATAGAAAAGGATGCAGGCGAGACACTCATAGACATACAAGTAAAATAAATCTATAAATAAAATAAATAAAAATAATGAAGAAGTTTTAATTTTTTTAAAGTTAATGTATTTTAAATACTCCATGTTTGATAAGCTTATTCTTGAACATAAAAATGGCAACTCTAAAACCAGATGAATAATTGAAATAATAAAAAAACAGACATTTCTTTGTAAGACATAAGAGTATATTAACTGTTAATTTGTATCGAATACACATTTTAATAATATTGACATACCATAAAAACTATAATGCAATGATGTGAAATGGTGACAGCATTGATAAACGCTTAAAACGAGGCGTTAGGAGTAGGCACATAATGAACAGTGTGTCTTACTCCCCAGTGTTTCCATTTCATCCCTGAAGACGGGCTGAACAAATTACAATAATTCATCCCCCTTGCCAGGGATGACTTGTTCAACAGAAAGCAACTGCAGCTGTGTTAGGCCTGCCTAAAATATCCGCCACCCTAAAGATGCCCATTCTAATCCCTGAACGCTGCGAATGCAATGTCTGTGATCCGTTATAAGGCACAGTTAGCCTTAAAGTAGGAGAAAAGTTGGCTGAAACTAATCCCATCACACCAGGCCTGAAGAGTAAAGGACTTTTAGTCCCAAGACACCTGATTCAAAACAAGTGATTGCTGACTAATATAGGCACCCCCTGGAGCTACCTTCAGTAGCTCACAGCTGACAGTAAGGAACAAGGGACATCAGTCTACAAAGGAAAGGGGGAGAGGTGGAGGAAGAGGAGGGGACCAGGGTGAGGAGGTATGGACTGGGAAGTTACCAACACTTGGTTGAAGAAGAAATCGGGTTCTTCCTCAGCCTTTTAGACTGAAGCCCACGCCAACGCAGCCCACACTTTGACCTAAGCCTTGTGAGGGGACCCTGGTTGAATCCCCTTGTGTTTCTGACCCACAAAACTAGGAGTTAATAAATGAATGCTGTTTCAGGCTACTAGATTTGCGATAATCTGTTATGTACGTGGCTCTTTTCTACTTCATTGCTAAAAACGAAATTGCAAATGAAAAGTGAAATGAATCCCATGTTTATTGTGACTTCCTTTGCTATAGCAAAGACTTAGAATAAACTTGGTTGCTATCAGCAAGTGATATGTTAATAAAAAGTGTGGGGATATGCGAAATGAAATACCATTCGGTTTTAGAGGAGAGTGAAATCATAAGATGAACAAGAGAATGGATGGACTTAGGATGTATTGCATTAAGTAAGATCATGCATTTTCTCACTCATATGTGGAATCTAGCTAATAACATATGTACACATGTAGACAAATGTGCCTATGGATACAGTATAACAGGTAGAAAAGAGAACACAAAAGGCTAAACATTACGAGATGAGGAAGGGCAGAATGCAGGAAGTGAATCTGAGTTATGATGCTGTACATGTTTTCTACTCTTACTCTATCCTGGATTTTTCATTGTTAGTGGTTGATAAAAGCATAATATGTATTCAATAGTGAAGGTATAGAATCCAGTGGGGAGCTCCACAACTTCCATTCCAAATGGCCACCCTAACTTTATAGACATTTACTGAGTTGTATAGACTCTGTATATTCTGCAAGGAGTTCTGGGGAAATTGTATTTCTAAGAATGATGACATTATGTTATAAATTCAAAAAATAAGGAAAAGAAGAAATAAGAAAGAGAATGAGACTTGGGATACAAAGTCTCCATGTTCTTTGGATGTTGCCCTGTCTGGACTAGACCTGACTTGGGATGGAAAGGATTATGTTGATAGACTCCCTGAAAACTGGAGCACCCTTATAACTGAAAATAAACTGCTTTTGGTACTATTGCCTAGGGCACAGATAAACTAGAACCTGAAGGAAACCTGTTATCTGCCTGTCACTAAAAGAGATTAACCCTGAAGTCCACCATGTATGTATCCAGGACCATGAAACAAACGAAATTTAAGGCTTAAACAGACAAGCATCAATGTTAGACATGACAACTCACCCCTGAAATCACAGTTCTTGGGAGTTTTAAGTAACAGGATTGCTCCAAGTTAAAGGCTAGTATGGAGCCAACCTGGGCTTAAAGTGAAAGTCTGTATCAAGGTAAGTGGTGAGAAGGGGGGGGGGGGGAGGGAGAGAGGGAGAGAGAGAGAGGGAGGGAGGGAGAGTGAGAGAGAGAGAGAGAGAAAGAGAGAGAGAGAGAGAGAGAGAGACCAGATATGTTAGTATGCACCTGACATTCAAGTGCTTAAGAGGCAAAGGAAAACAAAACAAAACAAAACAGGAGTTCTAGACTGTCATAGCCACATAACAAACAACAACCTGGGGTATATAAGATTGTCTCACCCTTACCCCTCCCAACTGATAAATGAGTTTATTGATCAAAAGCTAGTATAGTTATATTACAAATATGTATTAGGTAAAAGAACACTAAATACTAACATTGAAAGCTTGAAACAGGGGTTGGGGATTTAGCTCAGTGGTAGAGCGCTTGCCTAGGAAGCTCAAGGCCCTGGGTTCGGTCCCCAGCTCCGAAAAAAAGAACAAAAAAAAAAAAAAAAAAAAAAAAAAAAAGCTTGAAACAATAAGAGTGTAGCTTAGCAGAAAGTAGTTACCTAGCAGACAAAGGCCTTGTGTTAGATTCCCCAGCTCCTGTTCCCCCTGTCCTCCCCCAAAAAAACATCATGGTCCATCGAACTGGTCACTTATTATTCATATAACTTAGGGCAAATCCTGCAGTTTCACTGATCTTTTATTCCTATGTTAAAGAAGGGAAGTAATAATAGCCAATATCATTGTTCTATTGTAATGACTCAATCTGGTTTTAAAAGAATGAGGTGATGTGTCCCAGAGCACATCTAAACTCCAGTGATCATTCATGTTTTCAATCAGAGGTCAAAAATACAAATCAAACATCGAGCAAGAGAGAAAAACAGATACAAGGAGTAAAAGTTAACAAAAAATGTAAAACTTTTAAAAATATATAGTAAAAGATAAATATCAAAGTTTTTTAATATTGGAGCTAAATAATATAGTCCTATTATGTCACCTACTATGTTACATTTCTCCTACTTTCATTGTTACTTAAAATGGCTCAATGCATAGTAAGGTACATACATTTATCAAAAGGTTTAAGCATTAAACTTCATGAATGTTAGAAAGAAAATCTAAAGGAAATACGATCATGTCCTAAAGTCATAAATACAGTTTGTAACCCAAGCCAATTGATAAAACAAAGTTCTGTTTGTTATGGTGTCAAAACAAACAAACAAACAACAACAGAAGAAGAAGAAGAAAAAAGAAAACAGGCACTAACATAGGAGTGTTGCAAGGTAGGAACTTACTTTAATGGCCCGGCCAACATGTAGTCTCCTCTGAAGTAGGAGAGACAAGCAGCCAAGACTAAACAAGGGAGGCTTTACACAGTCAAGCTCAAGCCTGAGGCACACAGCAAGTGATTACAGAGGTGAATTATTTTTGTAGTTAGTAATTTAGTTAGCTATCAGTCAGTTCTTGGAACATACCGCGAAACAGTTTATGGTCAGCCTGTTCTCTGCACATACCATGGAACAAGGGAAACGATTTACGATGTATAAATCACAAGATTATACAGGAGGAACAAATTTTAAAAAAAGAAGTTGACCTTTAGCTTGGAACATGATTAGAAAACAACACCGCAGGCAACAATATAGAGGTAAATCAAATTCTAATGTCATGTTTAACTAGGAAATGAAAGGAAAGTTTCTTCACATTATCTTCCTTCTCTGTGTGTTTCTTTCTAAGTTTCCTCTTCTTATAATTAATTCACTCATAAAGTTGACACCATCCTTGTGACCTTATTTAAATATTGACCTCCATCATGACCTCTCACCAAACTGTCACTGATTTGTACTGGCAGTTAGGAGTTCAACATCCAAACAAACTCAGCGAGAATACAATTCCATCTGTAATACTAAGGCACATTCTCTGCCTTCATGGGAGGTTTCAACATAAAGTGCGACATAAAATATGTATTCTGTTTATTATATTCAATAAACTTTTAAGACAAAAAGAGTTATTTTGTAGTAATGGTAATGTTTGTGTGCATAATTCATCTATTGTATTTTCATGCTTGGTATAGTACCAAATTAATGTTTTTAAAATTCACTTAAACCATTATTCACATTGCCATAGGGAATTAATTTTAATATAAATATATTTAGCTATAGTTGCACATGAACTGTCTCAATATTTAAGAAAATAATTTTCAGTTGGCCGGGGAAGCAGGCAGCATAACTACTGATCTTAATCTCTTCCTCCTTTCTTCAAAATCCCCCCCCAGCTCTGTAGCAGACCATGTGCCTCACCCACCCACCCCTGCAGTTCCAGTGTGTCACACAGATCTACTCCAACCTTCCTATCCACACCCCCTGCCGCACCCCATAAGCAGCAATCACCCCTGGAAACGCACCAGCCCTGCCAACCTGGGGAACAGGCAGGCTAATTGAAGATCTTTTCCTCACTTGCTCCAAATCCAATCTCCCAGTCTCACCCTAACTCTTTGGCAGACCGTCAGCTATGGCTCCACGCCTCTCTGAACCCATCTCCAATAAATCACACAGATCTTCCTCTTCGACCTTCTCCCCACTTACCCTGTTATGCCAGGCCCCAACCCCAACAGGTATTCTCTCTGAACTCACCAGTTGAAAAGAGGCGCTCAAAGCAGGCAAGCTTCAGATCTCAACTCTCCCTCCTCTCCTCCAAATCCAGTCCCCCATTCTCATCGCCAGCTCTGTAGCAGACTACTTGCTCTGGTCTGGAGAGATTAGGGATACAGGTGCTTATTTCAACACTATAAAGGCAGTTTACGGAAAGCCCAAAGTCAATATCCCCTTAAAGGAAAAGAAACTCAAACCAATGTCACTAAAAACCAGGAACAAGACAAGGTTTTTCACTCTCCATACCTGTTCAGTATAGTATTTGATATCTTAACTAGAGCAATTAGACAGCTGGAAAGAGACCAAGGGGATACAAATTGGAAGGGAGAAATCAACATATCTTTACTTGCAGATGATAGGATAAAGCCTATTCTCAAGTGTTAGTTTTGTTTCATCATACTTTTATTATATCATTTTATAATCCCTTAAAGCTTGTTTATTTTCTAATTATTGTCAGAAAGTGGGAGGATCTGACAGGAATAAAGGAGGAGAAAACTGGGAGAAGTAGAGGGGGAAGAAAATATAATCTGGATATGTTTTGTGAGAAAAACTATTTTCCATGAAAGGAAAGAGAAAATAATTTTCCTCCTTTTAAAATATTAATACCTAGCTGAATTGAAAAAATTCAAAGACTATATAAATGAAATCTCTGGGATAATGTGCAGAATTTCTACATGGTATTACTGTACTGTAATGTCACTTTTATGTCTCCAGTTGAAGGGGTGAGATGAGAGCCATGCCCAAGCTGTGTGAAGAAATGGCCTGGGCTAAGCCCAGAGCATTTCTTTCTCTGTTCTAACTATCCCTAAGCCTAGGCCTGGAAGCTTCTAGCCTCCATACAATCTAATTTTCCAAACTGACTAATTCAATCTGGCTTCTCTTAGCTTCTGACTGAATTGTTTTGCTTGGCTTCATACTAATTTTGGCAAAATATTCTAATCTTCTAGCACCTTCTCATCCACTGACTTGTTCTGTCTTCACCTGTGTCTAACCAGTCTTTGGAAACTGACCTAGTAAAACTGCCACACGCACAATACTGCCACCACCGTTTCTCCCTACACTGCTCTTAACTCACCTCCTATCCTTGTGCTATTCTGAGAGTTGGGTGTATCCTGACTCATTCTGTCAAATCTTTCTCTAATTCATCACTTCATCTGCTCCTCAATTAGACTTTCAAACATGGCTACTTCCTTCTACAAACTAACTGTACCTTCATTGTTAGGGATTAAAAGCATGTACTAAGGGTGTATCATCGATATTCCATCAAGATTATACTGTAATCTAGAGCATGTCTGCATTTCAACTGGATCACATAAACCTAGATATTATCCCTTAACAGAGCAGGCATACTCTTAGATTAGAATTCTTCTACAATGCATATAATTAGAAGTTTAAAGTTCATCCAACAAAAACAATGTTTTGTTTTTATACATTAAGCCTCAAAATGTTGCCAAATGTTTTAAAATTTGGGGACTTTGTAGACAGTTCTATAAATCAAAATACAAGAGTAACAATCCATGTTGTAGTGCAGATTTAGAAGTGACCATCAAAACATATATTAAAATCATGTTAGTGATCACTCAAAATGAGTGAGTAGATGCGCTTGCAGACAAAAAGACATCAAGGTTAAAATTTTTCAGGTGGATCTGTAGGAGCCTGTGAAAGAAAAATAATAAAATTAGTTAGGCATGTGAGCATATGGAATTAGAGTTAAAATAACTCAGCTAAGAAATGTAAGAATTGAGTTTTGAGAAGTGCTTTTATGGTGAGTGGAAGTAAAGAAGAGTAGAAGGGGATTTTAGAAGGCCCATTGCCATTGGAGAATTTAGTGCATTGTTTTTCCCAGAAAAGATGATTTCAGTCTGGAGGAGAAGAGGTTAGGATTGGCAGAAGCCAAACTATAGAGGCTTGAACAGTAGGAGGGATATTTTTCATCTTCTGAGACGGGAGGGAGGAAGTTAGGATGAGTGCAGATGTTTTTCACAAAGGAGGTTTGCAAATGTAGGCACAGGGGAATAATTCAACAGCAGGGTGCCTAAACTCAAGAGAGGTAATTACAGGGGAGAGCAATGCTGAAGAGATTTTCCTAAAACAAAGTAAGGATTACAGAATCCGAATAGCTGTTGTGTCCAGGCAAGACACAGACCTCAAAAGCAGCTGTAAGTAAAATAGCAATTTATATAGTTGTCAGTGCAGAATGTTCTAGTTCGTGATCTTGCTAATCCCAGAGATTCAAGGAGAAAGACCACTGCCCCAAATCCTCATGGCCAAATTAAAGCAAGCTTTTATTTTAAACTTGTGTTACACAGTTGTCTCTCCCTAAGGCAAGGTTCAAGAGATCAGCACTGGACGTGGGGTTTTTATATAGTTCAAGAGTAGGGGTTTCCAAATGCTGTGTTTGGCAGGCAAGTAGGCAGGGTCACAGAAGCAGAATATATACATTATAAGTTAGTCACAAAAACCTCAGGTGGGGGTGTGGGATGGAGGGACTCAGTTAGAAGGTGGTCATAATAAGGCAGTCTTACAAGGTAGTCATGAAAACACAGTCATAGCAATGCGGTCATAATAACCTTCGGGAACAAAGGCTCGGTTGTCATTTCCTGGAACGAGCAGTACAAAACCATTTGTACTGAAGATTATAGGTAGGGCATAGCTCAATTCTTAAGAAACAACTATAAATCTAATTTGTTCTCACCATAAGATGTCTTTTAATTCTAAAATTGAGGCAGGCTGATTTATCAATGATATAAAAGTTTAAATGTTTGGTAAATATGATTACCACCTCCAAAAAAGTTAAACTGTGTTTTTTCACAGGATCCATTTGTAGATAAAAGTACATGAATAACAGCATTTCTATCAGTCCAGGAGGCTTTCATTACACCCCATTGAATACATTTACATAGCTAATAACAAAAAGATGGTGAAGGTATTGATCGGCCAACCAACCATTTGAGAGAATGGTTCAGACAGACATCATTCCCCTGGATCAAACCCAAGACCTTACTGTGCCTCCTTCAACCCTTCATTCTTCAGTTCCTTGACATACCTTCCATTGTATGTATGTATGTATGTATGTATGTATGTATGTATGTATGTATGTATGTATGTATTGTTGTTTTGCTCTGTTTGGAGATGGGTGTTGGTGTTGATGGCAATGGTGGTAGTAGTGATTGATGTTTTGTTGTTTTGATTTGGTTTTGTTGTGTTTGTTCATGTTTGTTTGTTTTGAGATGGGGTGTTATGTAGCCCAATATGACCTTGAATTTCATTGTGTACTCAATGCATACTCAAGGCTGTCACTGAATACTTGAGACTCTTGCTCTACCTCCTTAATATGATATGTTTCTTAGCATGTGAACACACTTATGTAACCAAAGTAAAATGACAAAAATCAGGAGGTTTAACTCTGGACATTATTACTTAATTTGACCATGTACTCTCTTGGTCCTCATACTCTTGGTTCCTCTCCCTTTATTGGTCCCCTCTTTTGTTTCACTCTCTTCTCTTCCTCTCTTGCTCTGTCTGTCTCTCTCTTCTCATGTCCCAGTCCAGTCTGCTGGCCATGTTCAGTCTACTTCTTTCTCTCCTTGTTCTGGACTCTTCCAGATGCTCCTCTCCGTTCCATCCCTCATGTCTACAATAAAAACCTTCTCAACCTTACCTAGGAGTGGTCATGTCCTCCTTTCATTCTCTAAGGATCAATCACTCTACAGCGCTAGAGTTTCAACAGAAGGCCTTCCATACGCTAGGGACATCTTTCAGCACTGAGCTATATCTCCAGTCCAGGGTTGCTCTTCATGTTTGGTTTTTATATCTACTCTTTCTCTTTTGACCTGGAACAACACATTATCCCTTCATAACACTGACATTTTTTAAAGTGTGTCCATAGAACTTTGTATTATGTTTCTCATTTTAGACTCATTGTATGTTCTTTGTGACCTAATACAGATCATGCATTTGAGGCAGAAATGATGTATAAAGTGTTCTTGTATTATTAATGTCCCTAGTTGGACAATCTAATTGCTTTATTTCTGGTGATAAACTTTTATCGTTCAATGAAAGTACTGTCTGTCATATTCTTCATGGTAACGTTACCCTGTTCTCTATCAGTAGAATATTTTGTCGCCTAGCTGATTAAATCAATGACTACTGGTAGATTTTTTAAATTTCCATTGAGAGAGATGTCTCAAATTCTCAATAGTTGTAGACTTTCTTGGACACGTGTCTCACCTGCTTCTGATAAACAGCTGTGCTGAGCTCTTCAGGAACACTGCAGACTAAAATTAAGAATTATGGTGGAGACTGAAGGAAGCGAACATTTGAAACCTGAAAGAACCTGCTGCTATTATAGACTACAGGATATTAATGAGAAGAAGCTGTGAAAAGCAAGCTATGCCCTACTTTCCAATCCTCTCTAGTGTGGTAATTCCTTTTCTCAGGCTATGCCTTGCCCTGTAGGCTCCATCTTACAAGATAGTTATCAAATAAGATATTAGATGGCTCAAATGTCATGAGTAAACTCTTCCTTCATAATCACCAGTCTATAAACTGAGGAACTGAAACGAGTGACTCCATTTTCAGTGAAAATGCAAAAGCAAGATGACTTTGTACCCTAGTGTGCATATCACCAACACTATCTATACCACCTATGAGATGTAGATCAATAAATAACTTGTTCCCAAAAAAGAAAAGGATGCTGGCATACAGATTTGTCATAGTAAATTTGGACCATATGAACATATTAAAATCATATCAGGAAAACCATGTTGAGAGAACTTATCAAACACAGCAAAGTTAGGACAGCATCTTACCCAGAACCCCTAAAAAAGAAAACACCCAATAATATAATGGCTATGGCCCCACTGACTTGTAAAAGGTTTCTGTGTAGTTATGTGGGAAACTAGCTGGTTAAGGAATAACTGCTGCAGTATTAATTTCCAGCATCAATAAATATATAGGGAATATTAATTTAAATCAATTTACAACCGGAGCCTTGATTCAACTCTACTGCTGGGCTTGACTCTACAGCAATGCCTCCAGCTGACTTCATTGTGTTAGTGTCTGTCCCAGAGATTTTCTTTGCACTACCAGAGTTCTCCTTGCCTCTTGGTTGGGCCTCTTTAAAACTCCTTGAACTCTGTGTGGCCTCTTTAACCCTCCATTTTATAACCTACATGTATTTAACATGTAATGTATATTATTTGTGATCTGAAAGGTAATATTAGTGCTTATGATTATTTCCCTTGGCCATCTATAATGGGAAATCAGGACTACTTGGCAAACCATTAAGAAGCTTTTGCATTAGTTATTCAATCAAATCTGACTCTGGGAAAGACGCAAACATTGTCGGTCTGTGTTTCTAGCATGGTATACTCAGATTACTGGGTCAAGAGTGGTCTGCTTAATTACTATGATCCTTCTGCTCTGCTAGGTGGTCTACTCTGCTCATCTATCATCACTTGAATGAATCAACTCCTGCCACGTGATTTCTTCTTGCCCTTAGGCCCAGCCTTGCCTCCAGGAATAATGATCTTTGTCCAGGACATGCTCTGTTCTTCAATATGTTGCTTTGCTGATAATCCAAGCACGAGATAGTTAGCAAATAAGACATTAAATGGCTCGAATGTCATGAGTAAACCCTTCCTTCATAATCACCAGTCTGTAAACTGAAGAACTGAAACTGCATGACCTTGGCTAGAGGTCAGGTGTTTGGCTTCACCAATGGCTTCTCTGGCTACTTCACAATTTGATCCCCAATAGTGGCCCACTTTATAATAAGCTCTATAATCTTATAATACATTCTATGGGTCTTCTCTAACTTCTTGATAGAGTTCAGAAGGATCAGAGAGCTGAGGAGAGGCCAAATTTAGACAACAGTAACCCAAGGTGAGTGACTGCATGTTTAGGACAATGACTTCTATCCCTGAACTTTCAACCAGAGTAGAAGAGAAAGACTGAAAAGTGAAGGCTGAGATGCCAGGTCCTTGTTCTGCATTTAGCTCCTGTTCTGGCTTAGTCATCTGCCAACTTGACACAGACTAAAATCATCTAAGGGTTAGGAACTTCAATTAAGAGAATGCTGCTATAAGATCATGTGGCAGGCAAGTTTGTAGAGCATTTTCTTAATTATTAATTGAAGTGGGAGGACATAATCCATTGTGGATGGTGCCATACCTGAGTTCTATAAGGAAGCAGGCTGAGCAAGCCTAAAGGAACAAGCCAGTAGGCAGCATCCCTCCATGACCTCTGCATGAGCTCCTGCCTCCAGGTTCCTGCCCAGTTTAAGTTCCTGTCTTGATTTCCTTCAGTGATGAACAGTGATGTAGAAGCATAAGCCGAATAAATCCCCCTTCTTCCTCAAGTTGCTTTGGTCATGGTGTTTCATAACAGCAATAGTTAACCCTGATGGAGACAGTTCCTTTATGGAGCCCATTGAAGAGCCACCACTGTAGCAAAAGCAGCTTCTAAGGACCTGCTACACTAGTAGCAGATTGCTGGAACTCTATTTGCAAACAATATTGGGTGATCTTTCCCATATGCTTCTATGAGGGAGAATTCCAGAAAAGATGCTGTTGTCTGGTTGTGAGCAGAACACTCCTGGAAGGAATTTCTGTGTCTCCAGAGATAGATGGGCTCATTGGAACTTCAGTGCTATGGAAAGCTTGGGATTTTGAGGTTTAGAAGCTAATTACTTTATCTTGTGATAGTTTCAGCCTTCGGAAACAGCCATTCCCTGCCTCATTCTGTATCTGAACTAACACCTCATGATAATAAACTCAGTAGAATGTTAACATCCACCAGGCCTAAGAGCTAAGAGTGATTTATGATTTCTTGTTTTTTTTATGAAACTGCTTCTACATTGGGACATGGAATTCAGGGGGAGGGGTAACCTAAATCTGGGATGTTCTTAGGCCATGGTATCTCAAAATGGCTTCAGATTAAACTATCTCCTATTTCCTATAAGATAACTGTGGTTTTTTATGCTGACACCTCTGTGAGATGGGAAACAATGAATATATTTCCAGACTCTTCAAGCTATACCCAGTCCTCAGCAGTTAGTCACGCAGTCGTAGGAGATGGAGGAAATACTAGAAAAATAAAAAGGTAAAAACATTTTGGATATTGGCAATAATCAGTTCATAAGTACTCAGGAAAGCTAAAATATAGACGAGTTTTTCTATATTAATCTTTTGACACCCAAATTCCATTCATAGGTTAAGATCAAGAAACAATATATTAAAAAACAGCTGATAGATGAAAAATTAATATTTGCTAAGCTCATAAATTATGATTTAGGACTGCCTAGTCCTTAGAAGAAACATGTAACTTTTGTATTTGTAGGAAGCACAACTAGCCAGGCGGTGGTGGCACACTCCTTTAATCCCAGCACTTTGGAGTCAAAGGCAGGCAGATCTGAGTTCAAGGCCAGCCAGGTCTAGCAGTGAGTTCTAAGACAGTCAGGGTACACAGAGGAACCCCATCTCTGGAAATTAAAAAAAACAAACAAACAAAAAAGCTAAAATCAAAGATCTACAGGATTGCTATAAACATGGGACTTAAAAGTTATGTGACCAAGAAAAAAGCCCAGATCTGATTCTAGGTGCTTCCCAAAATGTTATAGGAGATGCCCGCTGTCTGTATCACTTTCATGTGAGCATATATTTTGGAAACAACAGAAGAAAAGAAATTGCTAAGGTCAAAATGACTTGTAATTTGATTAAAAGAGGTTATGCGTATATCTTTCAAATTTAAATTTGGGTTATAAAAATCTTTGGTCCGTGGAAAGAAATTGTTTATCACATCACTTCAGTGTTAATGAAATAGCAGCTATTACTGCTCAGAAAATGCCACAGCTTCGAAGAAGTAGAAGAGAGAGAGAGAGAGAGAGAGAGAGAGAGAGAGAGATACATTTGCATAGATTTCCAAACCCTATGCAAGTTATCAAGGCACACCAACTACACAAGCACAAAGACTCAAGTTTTAAAAAAATTAAAATAAGATATGTGTTAGAGTGATGGAATTGTGGGCATTTTAGCTTTTTCAAGATCCTTTATTGACTGGAAGAGCTTGAAGGGGCTCGAGACCCCATATGAACAACAATGCCAAGCAACCAGAGCTTCCAGGGACTAAGCCACTACCCAAAGACCATACATGGACTGACCCTGGACTCTGACCTCATAGGTAGCAATGAGTAGCCTAGTAAAAGCACCAGTGGAAGGGAAGCCCTTGGTCCTGCTAAGACTGAACCCCCAGTGAACGCGATTGTTGGGGGGAGGGCGGTAATGGGGGGAGGATGGGGAGGGGAACACCCTTATAGAAGGGGAGGGGGAGGGTTTCGGGGGATGTTGACCCGGAAACCGAGAAAGGGAATAACATTCGAAATGTAAATAAGAAATATTCAAGTTAATAAAAAAAATCCTTTATTACTGTTATCTTTGCTTATTATGCAATAAATAAACACCAGGAAGAAAAATATTGCAAAGCGTTTAATAGCCTTTAAAAAACAAAACCTTAAGACTGATTCAATTTGAGAAAATTTTGTCTATTTCTTAGCTTTTTTTTACTTTTTTATTTATTTATTTTTTTTACTCTGAATGGACAAGTCCTGTGGTCTATGTCGAATTGTCAAATTCTGTCTCCCGGGAAGGTTTGTGTAAAGCAGAACTGAAGGTCAAAGCAATGTTAATGCATTACATTAAAGTAAAATAGGATGGCTTTGCATTTCAGTTGGATCCCTTCGGCTTTGCAATGTTTCAGTGATCTTATTGCCAGTATTGGTTATTCTCAGTAGTTTGAATTGTTTTAAGGGCTTGAAATTTATGGGGAAAAAAAGACATCGGTTCAAAAACATTAAACCAGGGGCTAAGGATGTCGCTCGCTGTAAAGTACAAGCTTCCGTGTGCATCATTTTGTGTTTAACCCCCCACCCACCCCACCCCCGCACCTTAAATATAAAATGTTAAATAAAATGCTAATGATTGAACAAAAGAATTCCCCATCTTTGTTAGCGGTAAAACAGAAGTTCTAAATAAAGAAATAACATTACTCATCGTTATCAAATTAGCAGGTTTTAAAAGCAATACTTAATGCTAACAGGAGTGAAGAGAAATATCCCCTAGTCAGTGCACATTCTCATAGCCCTGCACTCTCCTAATTCATGTCCTCCAGCACTGAAAATCTCCCCGTCTTTACCTTGTTTGCCTGAGCTCAGTCATGTGTTTCCTAACTCCTGTCGCCTCACTAAAATCTGAGATATATTTCTGAGATCCAATCTTGCCACATTACTGCCTTTATTTTTCAGCCTCTAGGTTTCCAAGGTAGAGCAGTTAACATCTGAAAGAGAAATAGCTAACTCATGGCTACAGCTCAATTTTGTCATGGTTAGTACGGACAATACATTCTCAAGACAACCAGGATTTGTTTCCCTGACAGCCACAGGAAGCCAAATTAGAATTACAGTATTGCTTAATAAGCTTGGAATTAGAATAGGAACATTAGTTATACAATTCGCACAGTTAATGGCCTCAGGCTGAGACTGGGAGCTCCTACCTTCCCAGGCCATTTTTATCAGTCTGAACATTCCTGGCCTGACAATGCCTTGATGAATATTAGCAACCTTCCATTTAGACTTTCCATTTTCTCTACTCCAATAGAAATGACTTTTTTCATTTATATAATCTCTCTAAATAAAGTATAATGCGGCTGCTTAGAGTTTTACTTATTGAACAACACACTCCAGACCAGCCTCGTGAGATTGCCCATAGGATAGCCTGACAGGAGTTTAGGATGCTCTGAAACTTTTCAGGTCTGCATTTCTATGTCACCCCCAAGTTTATTTTCACAAAGTCCACAGTAACCAAATAGCCAAGTTTCACCTCTCCCCAAAGCACTATTCGATGCTTTGAAAATGACTTATAACCTAGGTGGACACAATTCCTGTGATGCTAGCTTGTTTGGGTAGTTTAAATTTAAAGTTCTTGCTTTGTTTTTATTTTAAACCATTCAGAGTTGATTTCTCAGAAGGCCATCTGAATTTTATTACTGTTTTGATCTTGGTTGTCAAAAATATGTCACTGGAAGGTCTCTTACAAACTCTTAAGTTGGGTCTGGAGAGATGGCTCAGTAGTTAAGAGCATTTGTTGTTTTGCCTTCTTTTCTTTTACTTATAATCCTATAAAATTCCTGTCTAAACTCATTCTATCACCGTCCATGAATTTCCTCCTTTGGGTTTGTGAGACAAGGGAACTAGACATCACGGTTTGGGCGAAGCCCCAATGAACATTGATGGTTGTCCACCTTGGTCTTGGCCCTCACAGCTTGCATACCTGAGGTAATGGTTACTTTTCTAATGATTGATAAAACACAATTATCAAGGCAACCTATAGAAGAAAGAATTTATTTGGCTTAAGGTTCCTGAGGGCTAAGAGTCTGCCGTGGTAGGAAAGTACAGTAGGCATATCGACAGGGACAGGAAGCTGAGACCCATATTCTTATTGTTTACCTTAAAAGCATGAAGCAGGGTGAGCAAATTAGGAATAGCACGAGTCTTTAACCTCTTGTCTTAGTTAGGGTTCCCACTGCTGTGAAGAGACACCATGACCAAGGCAAGTCTTATAAAGGACATTTAATTGGGGCTGGCTTATACTTTCAGAGGTTTAGCCTATCATCATGGTGGGGAGCATGGCCTCATCCAGACACACTTGGTGCTGGAGAAGGAGCTGAGAGTTCTACTTGTTGATCTGAAGGCAACCAGGAAGAGACAGTCTTCCATAGGCAGCCAGGAGGAGGGTCTATCCCACACTGGGTGTGGCTTGAGCATAGGACCTCAAAGCCCACCCCTATAGTGACACACCTACTCCAACAAGGCTACACCTCCTAATAATGCCATTTCCCATGGGCCAAGATCAAAAACTCAGGTGACAGCAGATGCTGGCGAGGATGCGGAGAAAGAGGAACACTCCTCCATTGTTGGTGGGATTGCAGACTGGTACAACCATTCTGGAAATCAGTCTGGAGGTTCCTCAGAAAATTGGACATTGAACTGCCTGAGGATCCAGCTATACCTCTCTTGGGCATATACCCAAAAGATGCCCCAACATATAAAAAAGACACGTGCTCCACTATGTTCATTGCAGCCTTATTTATAATAGCCAAAAACTGGAAAGAACCCAGATGCCCTTCAACAGAGGAATGGATACAGAAAATGTGGTACATCTACACAATGGAATATTACTCAGCTATCAAAAACAACGACTTTATGAAATTCGTAGGCAAATGGTTGGAACTGGAAAATATCATCTTGAGTGAGGTAACCCAATCACAGAAAAACACACATGGTATGCACTCATTGATAAAAGGCTATTAGCCCAAATGCTTGAATTACCCTAGATGCCTAGAACAAATGAAACTCAAGACGGATGATCAAAATGTGAATGGTTCACTCCTTCTCTAAAAGGGGAACAAGAATACCCTTGGCAGGGAATAGAGAGGCAAAGATTAAAACAGACAGAAGAAACACCCATTCAGAGCCTGCCCCACATGTGGCCCATACATATACAGCCATCCAATTAGACAAGATGGATGAAGCAAAGAAGCGCAGGCCGACAGGAGCCGGTTGTAGATCTCTCCTGAGAGACACAGCCAGAATACAGCAAATACAGAGGCGAATGCCAGCAGCAAACCACTGAACTGAGAACGGGACCCCCGTTGAAGGAATCAGAGAAAGAACTGGAAGAGCTTGAAGGGGCTCGAGACCCCATATGTACAACAATGCCAAGCAACCAGAGCTTCCAGGGACTAAGCCACTACCTAAAGACTATACATGGACTGACCCTGGACTCTGACCTCACAGATAGCAATGAATATCCTAGTAAGAGCACCAGTGGAAGGGGAAGCCCTGGGTCCTGCCAAGACTGAACCCCCAGTGAACGTGATTGTTCGGGGGAGGGCAGCAATGGGGGGAGGATGGGGAGGGGAACACCCATAAGGAAGGGGAGGGGGAGGGATTTGGGGATGTTTGCCCGGAAACCGGGAAAGGGAATAACACTCGAAATGTAAATAAGAAACACTCAAGTTAATTAAAAAAAAAATGCTGTATAACTTGGAACTCACTAGGTTGAAATCTGGGCAAGTACAGATCTGAACAGTCTTAAAAGATATCCTTCCAAATGAGTGGTTTCCTGCATTGGACCAGTACAACACTGGCCTGTCACTGCTCCACAACGGATTAGGAAGGACTTATGAGGCCCTCCCCTCCATGGGGAGCTATAGGCAGTTCATGGTTGCTGGGTGTGGGAGGTGGGAGGAGGGTAGGGGGCTGGAGGGTTGGTGGGGAGTGTAGAGTTACACTCTTCTGTGGCTCGGCCTCAATGGTAAATTGCTTTTGCTTAAGAACAAGTAAATAATGACCCACCCATGCCCAAGTAGGTGATCATAATTAGACACAATGACTTAAAGAAATGTAAAGTAGAAACGGCCCCTTAATGGGAATAAGGCAGAGGAGTGGGAGCAAAAGGGAGCAAGAGAGACATAGGGCTACTTTAATCAAAGTTCTTTATATGTCTGTATACAATTAAAAATGGTGGCTTTAGCAGATTAAATTGTGAGAGGGATCAGAAATTACATCTCTTATTGACCAAGAATTATGATTGGCATTGGCAAAGGTTAAGTTGTCTCATAAAAAGGAGAAGTGATGTGGTCTCAGTCTTTGGGCAGCATGGGAGGTAGGGATCTGTTGTACATCTCGATCAGCAGTTCTCAACCTGTGGGTCATGAACCCTTTGAGGTTGTATATTAGATATCCTGCATATCAGATATTCACAGCAAGACTCATAACAGAAGCAAAATTATAGTTATGAAGCAGCAACAACAATGTTATGGTTGAGGGTCTCCACAACGCAAGGAACTGAATTAAAGAGTTGCAGCATTAGGAAGGCCGAGGACTACGAACCCAGGTGGTCAGCAGGGTCCAGTCTGAAGGCAGCTCCATCTGCAGGGCAAGTGTATTTGTGGCCTCAATCAAAGTTCAGCTGTGTATCTGATCAGACCAACAAAAGCCTCCTGACCCGGTTTAAAGTGGCCTAACCACTTCATTATTTCTCCTTGGTGCCTATATTGTCTGTGTATGATATATGTAATGTTTATGTTATATAATGTATCTCTACTACAATTAAGGTAATAATTATTTTTAGTTGACATTAACTAACTCCTAAACAGAAAAGATAATGCAGGGAAATATACTCACCTATTTGGTTTCTTTGTGGTGCTGCAATCTGACCTAAATTAGCCATAGGAAGAGAAACATGAGAAACCCAAGGGAGATTAGCGGTACATGGTGAAAGAAGATAAGAAGATATGGCCTGCTCCTTGGAACCAGATTTCTAGATTCCCAGTGCTACTGCACACCGTTTGGCCAGGGCACTCCCTTCCAGCATAGCATTTGAACTTTATCTCCTCAATCTTCCTCATCAAAGTTTCCTAATCTCACCTAATAGAAGCCTCTTCCTTCTGCACTCTCTGAGCCTACAGCAGCACAGGGCTCTGTACAGCTCCCTAGATTCTCCTAAGCTTGCCCTGCACATATGACGTATGCCCAACCCTGGCTCTTCCCTGGGGTTTTTCTGTCTCTTTGCAAACACAGGAGACGACAGACAAAAGCTAAGTCCAAATCCACTATAATCCTCACTTCCTAGACTGAAATCTGACTTCAAGTCTTCCTGAAGATAAGCCTCCCTTCCTAATGTAGTCTTTGTGTATCTGTGTATCTATGAATTCATGTGTGTGCACATGCATACATGGGCTCCAGAAGTCAGTGCTGGGCGTCTTCTACACTGCTCTCTACTCTTTCATTTTTTAGGCTAAGTTTCTCACTGAATTCGGGAATCACTGATTTAGTCGACTGGGTTGTCGTCACCCACCCAGGTGCTAACTCTTCTGCCGGTCTGCAGGATTTACTAAGATCAATGATGCATTCTGCCATGCCTGGCCTTTTCTTTCTGTTTTTTTTTAAATAAGTTTTATTTCATACATTTCCATCATATTATCCCTCCCTCACGTCCTCCCAGATTCTCCCTACCTCCCTTCCTACCCAACTTTCTCTGTGTGTGTCTCTCTGTCTCTGTCTCTCTTTGACTCTGTCTCTCTCCCTGTCTTCTTTATCTCTCTGTCTGTCTCTGTCTATCTCTGTCTCTCTCTCTGTGTCTCTCTGTCTCTCTTCTCTCAAACAAAAAACAAAAATCAATAAGAAAAAAAAATACTAAAATAAAACAAAAAGCCAACCAAAACAAAACCATAGAACAATGAGTTTGTTTTGGGTTGGCCTGCAATAGCACTCCATTAGAAAAAGCTAATCTTCCTTTCCCAGTGAGTATCAGTTGCACTTAGCTTCTTGGTTAAGGGCCAGACCTTGTGATCACTTCTCCCTCTCAGTGCTAGAACCTCCTCTGACTTGAACCCATGGCTTGCACCTGTGCAGCTCCAATGACTACTGCCATGGTCTCTGTGAGTTCACGTGTGTCTGTCCTGTTGTGTCTGAAACCTACCGTTCCCTTAGAGTCATCCCCTGGCTCTAACAATCTTTCCACCTCCTCTTCTGCATAGATCTCTGCACCTTGAGGAGAGGGATTTGATGAAGACATCACATTAGGGACTGGGTGCTTGTGGAGAGCATCCAACAGCCCTGGCAATAATACCTTGAGATTTTTCTTCTGGTGGAGGCAGGAGTGTCCATGGGCCTCTTTGGACAATGATGTAACAAGATGCAACCCATTCCTGGCACTGGAGGTTTTGCTCGTTCATAGCTGACTTTTTGTGTGGTGCTAAAGATCTAAATTCTGGTGCTCACACTTGCACAGCAGGTGGCCTACTGCGGAGTCAGCTCCCCTGCTCCCTAACATCATCCTGACTGTGGTTATTAAAGATCTTCCTTTTAAATACCCATTTCTCTTCACCACTATTATTTAAACTGTCATGGGACATATAGCATGTCACATAGTGATTCAAATCCCATTTACACTATTAATATCAAATCAAAAAATAGATATATTGGGAGGGCTGGTTCTGCAGCCAGGCCAAATGCAAAAGGATTGAGACTAAGGAGAAGCCATAGTGGTAGTGCATGCTTTTAATCTCTGTACCTAGGGAGGAGGCAGAGCCAGGGCGATCTTTGTGAGTTCCAGGCCAGCCTACTGATCTACAGAGCAAGTTCCAGGACAGCCAAGACTACACAGTGAAAGCCCTGTCTCAAAAACTACTACTACTACTACTACTACTACTACTACTACTACTACTACTACTACTACTAATGCTGCTGCTGCTGTTGCTGCTGCTGCTACTACTACTACTACTAATAATAATAATAATGGTGATGATGATGATGATGATGATAGGAAGAAGGAAGAGGAGGAGGAGGAGGAGGAGGAGGAGGAGGAGGAGGAGGAGAAGAAGAAGAAGAAGAAGAAGAAGAAGAAGAAGAAGAAGAAGAAGAAGAAGAAGAAGAAGAAGAAGAAGAAGAAGAAGAAGAAGAAGAAGAAGAAGAAATGAAATGAAACTAAGGGGGAAAGCTTCTGTGAGGACTGAAGTTGAAAGTTGGCCAAGAGAGACTGCAGTTGTTCTCTAGGAATGATGGGGAAGAGAAATAGGGGAACCCTACAGATTATTCTCTGGTCTAACCTGGCCTCCCTTGGAAGCTTCTGGCCCAGCCCTCAAGAGTGAGCCCAGAATCGTACTTAAAAGCATGGTATTCAGAAACTGCTACATAACGGGATAGTTCAACCCTCACTTCACTGACATTCTCTAAACTTCTGTTTTCTCTCCTTGGCATTTCCCCATGTTTCAATCTTAAAATTTGCAATTTACAGAATAATCCCACTAGGTATTCAGAGTGCAGCCATAGCTGGATAAATCGGAACACAAAGTCAAGTGTTCTCCCACCCCAATGGTCCGGTTCCAGTTTATATGGCACATGCCTCAAAGGCTTTCTTGTACAGGAAGATGCAGCTCCCTTGAGACTGAGCTTAGACACCTGGATTTTAGCAGAGCAAAAACTGGGTTGTGGGGGGGTGGGAGTGGCACTGACATTTCAAACTTGCTTCTCTCCTTCTTCTAGAAAGATGTGGAAATAGATTTGGGACAAATGAACCCTTTGTTCTTGAAATTTTGTTATGTAAATGTGCAGCAAAGACTATATACACAATTAACAAAAGTAAGGGTTTTTTTTTTTATATATATATCAAGATGGATGGCTTACTTACGGGGTAGGCAGGAATTCTATTCCCAAGACTTTCTCCCTGGAGGAAATGTGACCTTAGAGATGGACTCCTCTGCATCCTGGTTCCGTTACTTTTCTCAGGAGAATAGTTGAGGGCATTGCTGAAAGAAGATAAAGACCTGGGGCCAGAGGTTGAAGAACTGTTTGCATAAGACACATTCTAAGCCCTGGGCAGGAGCAGTGCCTCTCTAAGCTCCAGATGGTGAAGTGTCACGTGGAATTGAGGAACAGTCTCCTCTGCCCAGAATCTTTCATCAGCTACCACCACTGAGGAGTGTTGTCAGTGTTTGAACCACAGAACTAGAAGCACTCGCTAACCCCTTCCCCTCCCTCTCTCTCTTTCTTTTTTCTCTCCCTTTCTCTTTCTCTCCTTCCCTCTCTCTTTCTCCCTCCTTCCTTTCCCCTTTTGTTCTCTCCCTTTCTTTCTCCCTTCCTCTTTCTCCCCCTTCCTCCCCTCACCCCTCATCTTTCTTCCTTTTCTCCCTGACCTCCATCTCTCTGTTACCTCTAATGGTGTTATTAGCTTCCTACTGAAAGCAAACAGAGAAGACAGGGCTACTAGCATCAATTTTCCCAGACTTCTAACTCTATTACTGAAAAGCAGGATCTTCCTTGTTAGCTCCTTCTGCAACAATCTTGGTGAGATGGTCTGAGGAGGGTCACAGGGCCTACATTACCTAGAAAAAGAGTATCCTCAGGGATGTGGTCAGAGCTTGTCTGCAGAAAGAATGAGAGTCAGCCGATGGTCTGACCAATGTACCTGGCAGCTAAAAACAATAGCACTTGCATTATGTGAAAAGCTGAGTAAGATTATATCCAGCTCTTGGCACGTACCACAGCTTCTGAGCAGCCCCATCTGAGCTGCTGCTCTCAGACAAGCCCTTAATTAAGGAAGGGAAAAACCTGATGTGTTAGAACATACAGCACTAAGAAGGACACACAAATACTTGTGAATAAACATATAGATAAAAACCTAGTTTGGTTCTGTGAGGTATACTCTCACTATATAGTACTTGCTGGGCTATAACTTACCATGTAGCACCGGCCTCTGCCTCCCAAGCACTTCATTAAGGGTGTGTGTGCCACCACACCCACTATGATAAGCTTTTAATATTTAGTATTTTTGTTTTAAAAAGAAAAGCAACAGCAGTGTTCTGGAGGACACCAGGTCTCAGGCTCGGCACCAGGCTGGGCTACTGTGGAGGTTTTGAGTGACAAGTGGCCACCATTGTGTATTTCAACACTTGGTGGTTGCTGCTGGAGTTGATGGAGGCAGTGCCTCACTGAAGAGGACTTTGGGGACTTATCAAGTCCTGATTCTCTTCTAGTTCTCTGTCTGCTTTGTGTTTACAGTGGAAATTAAGGTCACTCAGCTACTAACTCCTGCCATTATTTCTGCCAAACCTAACTGTGATAGACTCTCATCCTTCTGGCAGCATAAACGCACATAAACCCTTTCTTCCAGCAATTGCTTTTGGTCACAGTGCTTCATCACACTGACTAAACATAACAAAACCAACTACACGCCAAGATCTTACCATCATTTTGTCTCTTTTCAGGAAAATTATTAACTTGAAAAGCAAGAGAAATCAGTAAATATTGTCACCTAAGGAAGAATATTGAACTAGGAGGCCCCCCTTGTTATGCAAGCACTGACAGCTGAAGACTGTGGCTAGGCTGAAATCTGAGCGGTGAGTGAGACCTGTCTTCCAAAACATGCCATGTATGTGCATGGACCTCCCAGGATCAGGTTGACAACTGAGCTAGGCTGTGGAAATAACAGAAGGAATATTGCCAACAGCCTGCAAGGAGACAGTGATGATGGACTTCAAATGAATGGAGCTTCCTGCAATCATTCTCCTCTGCCATTTAATTTGGTTGAACATCTAGAAGCACTGTGTCATGCATGGTGAGTTTCAGGTATGAAGAGAAAATTTACAGGCCAGTACTATGAGCAGTGTGAAGACTCAAAGGAAAGACCCTCGAGTACATGCATTCATTTTTATTTAATTTTCTTCTTCCCAGGCTGGGGATGAAACCCAGGAAATCACCTGTTCTTAGGCTACATGTCATAACTGAACTGTACCCCAGCCTTTCACACCCATCTTCACTTCTTTATTTGGAGTGTGTGTGTGTGTGTGTGTGTGTATGTGTGTGTGTGTTTGTGTGTGTGTGTGCGTGTGGTCATAGAGGCTAGAGTTTAGGGTGTCATACTCTCATCCTCAAATTATTGCCTTGCCTCTTGCCAAATACAGAGCTATGTGGGCAGCAAGAAAGTCTCACAATCCTCCTGTTTTCTTCCCAGCAGTCTCAAACTCAGGTCCTCATGTGTGCTCATTAAGAGCTTCCTTTTGAGCCATCTGACTTCACCAAACACATTTCTTTGGTAGAAAATTATACCAAATGACAAAAGTTAGGGTGGATTCCTGCATCTACCATGGTTACTGAGCCAGGAAGATGATGTAAGTGGTGACATTTCATGTGTCACTCACATCTATACATTTTTTTTGCTGGCTTTGAGATGTTTCTGAATACAAAGAAGAAAAAGGAAAGTGGATAAAGAGATCTGTCCTTAGTGATTTTGTGCCAATTTTGTGCCAATCACCTTCTACAGAACTCCCAGAAGAACCCATAGCACAGAATTCCATACCAATGTAATGGGTGGGATTATGCTAGATGTCACATCAAGATGCTCCAAGAGATTTTCTCTAATGTCAGAATGCATCATAGAAAACTTGAGTCAGTACACAGCTTTTCATTCACGTTAAGTTATTTTATTTATCTTTACACTGATAGAGATTGTACACAGACCTTAAACATGCTAGTGACATGTTCGACTACTGAGTTATATCCACAGCCTTTTGTGTTAATTATTGTTCTAATTCCTCCTGAACATGATTCTCTAAAATTACCATCCTAGTTTTAGTTCTAATTTCTATGCTCAAACACCCTGACAAAAGCAACTTAGGGGAGAAAAGTTTACTTATTTCATGATTCCAGGTTACAGTCCATCACTGTAGAGAAATCAAGGTTGCAAGAATTTGAATCAGCTAGTCACATCTACAGTCAGCAGAGAAAGAATAAATTCATGCTTACCACCACTTAACTCACTTTCTCTATTCCTGTAGTCTAGGACCCAAGTTCATGGAGTGGTGCTACCCACAGTACCAATGGGGAGATGGGATGGTTCTTCTCATCTCAGTTACCCATAGATATGCCCATAGGCCTACCTAACCTAGGTAATTCCTCATTGAGACCCCTTTCCTGGTTATTCTCCATTGTTGCCTATTGGCAACACTAACCATCATAAAACTCTTTTAAATTTGCTGACGCTTATTATTCTTCTTCTACCCAAGTGGATACCTCTTCCAAGTACTTCTGAACCATTCTCATTAGGGGCAAACTCATCATCAAGTGATCTCTGGGAGGACCATTCCTCTACCAAATGTGTTGGTGTTCGTGTATCTACAGTGTAGAACAACCCACTATTCTGAACCCTTGTATGTTAAGATTTGTTGTTAATTAGTTGGGTTTTTATTGAGATGGGTCTTATTCTGGCTAGCTTTGAGTTCACAGCTGTCCTCCTGCCTCAGTCTCCCAAGTGCTGGGTTGAGCCACCACACCCAACAAGTTCTTTTAATACCTGAATCAGAACCTCAGATTTTCAGCTTTCGTGAGGTTTTCATTGGAAGTCTTTGTCTACACAATTGCTTGAGGCAGATGCCTGTCCTGTGATTATCAACCTCCTTTGAGTGTGTCTTGTATTGGTTTAGGCATCAACAAAGAGAGACATTTTTATCCAAGAGCTACGTTTTAAAATCCCTTAAATACCCATGGTATTTATATCACTGTACCTTCTGCAGACCAGATTAATCACAGACTATATCTACCAAGACCATGAGCCCAAATAAGCCTGTTTTCTCTAGGAGCTGGTTACCTAGAATAATTGTTTCATTAACAGAAAACTTTAAAACATGCCACTTAATGGTCAAAGTTATGTATGTTCAGTGTGCCTTTTCACTGTTAGTGCTCTGAATGTTGAAATGCTTTCAGGTTGACCTCTTTTACTGGGTACACATGAATGTATGACTGTAGATGCTACAGATAGACTAAAGTCTGTTCTGTTCTTAGCAGGTTAAATGTGTTTGGGCATGTTTGCTTAAAACCTTTCTATATAAACTAGTTTTCTGGATTTTCTACTGGGATCATGAGACTCTGCTCATGAGTTCTTTTCTCCTGTCAAGATCATTCCTGCCTAGACAGTGATCCTCTGCTATACAAGCATAGCAGGCAAGGGAGGTAGTGAATAGCTTTGTAGGTCAAATCTTCTGAGGGTTACTTTGAACTTTGGTAGACCATTAGTGTCCAGGAAAAAAAGTAGCTACATATGTCACATCTCTAGGAAGAAGGAAAAAAGCATTATAGTTCAATTTCAACATGTATACTTGATTTTAAAAAGCTCACAATTCTGTATTGATTTTTGACTACTCTGGTTTTATAGGATGGATGACAAATTATGTGTTTTCCTCTATCTATGTGTCTCTTTTAAAGTACTCTTGTACCATTATAAAAAACAATAAAGAAAAAAGTTTGACTCTGCAATAGTAGTATAATTACAGTCATTAAATTGCTTACCATAGATTCCTAATTATCATTCCAGGGTAGTAACAATTACATATTATTACTAACTATGTGTCAAATTTACTTTTCACAAATTCAGTGTGCTTACTTCTGAAGCCTTGGTTCTCAAGACTTTTTTTTTTCATGCTGCATAGTCATCCACACAAAGTTATTTGTAAAAAGAAGAAAAAAACTGGAGAAAGTGCTGTTAAGTACCTCACCGCAGTGATAAACAGTCCTTTATATGGATGATCATTAAGTTTATAAAATCTAGCACCCTTTATTTTGAAGTGCAAGAGATATTTTGAATTAAGGCACTTTACTGTTATCTTAAAATGCAACTCACTCCTGGTATGACCATAAATACATAGTTTCACCCCAAAAGGCAACATAGCACATAAGAGAAATACAAGAAATATAGGTTAAAATAAAGCTGTGTGTGTGTGTGTGTGTGTGTGTGTGTGTGTCTAATAAAACTTTTGTGAATGTGTGAGCACAACTAACAAGAAGGCATATCAAGTCAGTAGGTGTTTCATATGCTAACAAAGAATAGTTACAATTAAAAAACACAAGGAAGTATTTAGTGTCAGGAGCGAACAAGCTAATAACTAGCAGGTGATCTTCCTGAGATAAACCTGTCTTGGATTAATAATCCAAGACAGATTTGCTCCCAAAGGCAAGGTCCAAGAGAAATTCATTATAGGAAAGATTCCTGCTATTAATATGCTTTTCCTGTTGTTGTTATTAAATGTATATAACAATTACTAGGTGTCAGCTGACCCTTTTGATCAGATCTCTGCAGAACTATGAAGATGCACTGCCTTGTAGTGATGCTATATAAACAAATAGATGAGTTCTTAATTCTTAATGGTGATCCTCTAAGAATTCCTGTTTATAGCAATTTTAAGCTCTTTTAATTACACTGATAGTCAAGCCTTTCTGATAGTCAAAACTGCTATGAGAATTCTGCCAGTCTCTAGTGTCACAGAGTTAATTGCTTCTGATAGTAGGCAGGCATTGTTACTCAGGGCACATTTCAAGAGGTTGTAAAACCATTAAACAAAGAGCATAAAAAGAAAGTTAATGATTTACCTTAGGTGCTAGGACAGAAAATAAAAAAAAATATTGACTGGGTTTATCTGTACAAAACTTCACTAAAAACTTAACTATAGTTTTAAACTCTGCATGAACCTGTGGAGTAGTGACAGGTGATGAATATTTAGCCAGATAATGACTCCTAATGGATATGCATGTAAACATTCTCTGTTGAAAACGTCTCTTTTGATTTAGGATTTGAATTTATGTGTAAACTTGTGATGAACTTTTTACCATGTGATCATGTATTCTGAAAGATGCTTAAGTGCTGAGGACAACGAGGAGAAGGATTATTCCACTTTCGCCTTTTTCTTAGAGAGCTTTCATAGGAAACTATTTACAATTTAGAAATAAAATGAAAATTCACTTTTCAAAGTGTCCCTTTTTCTTCCTGCACAGGCTGAAATTAGAGCAGCGCAATTCCTGTGGAGATAGAATAAAGGCTATATTACTTAATCTCCTATTGTTTTAGGATGAGATGCTAAATGCCAGAGACTGCAGTTTCTGGCCTCAGAGGAACACAGAAGACAATTCAGCTACAGTAGCAAAGCAACTTAGACTTAGATAAGTAAACTTTTTACTATTATATAGCAACACTATATCTCAAAAGACAAAGTCTTCCCTCCCACACACTTTTCCCCCTCTGCTGCCTCAAGAAGAATCAAGAATAAGAAAGAAGACCTGCCAGGGCTGGCCCCAGGCAATTTAGCTGAATATTTTTGACACTTTTCTATTCAGTTGACATTTGAAATCACTATGAAAAGAACAACAAAGTGCAAACTGATCAAAATTATAGTAGCAGCTTAAATGTCATGAATGGTGTTGAATGTCATTGACATGATTTTCCACAATGAGAAATTATTCTTGTTACATATTAAAAGGAAAAATTATACAGTTTTCTAAGAATATGCACAGTATTTGCATTCCTGAAAAAATTCCAAACATATTAAAAACCCCATGGAAGTACTTTCAAGTATATGTAAAAGACTGTCACATTCCAGGCTTAGAAAATCACAGTCTTCTTGACTCATGAATATACAAGGAGCTATCTAAAAGCATCTCAGGTTGTTGAGTGTAAAGCCGGAAGGCACTAGGTTGTGCCTGGCCTCTGTGAATGTCACATAACACGGTGGTCACATCTCAGACATTCTTCAAGACTGAGCAAGCCAGATCTGTGAATCATACAGCCCACTGTACCACAGGACACTTACACTTGGAGAAACCAGAGGGTGAGGCCACCTGTCAGAGGGTGGACTGTCCTCATGTGCCCTTGTGCTGTGTTCCAGGTGTTCACTGGCCCTGGTACCAAATGAAAAGAGGACTTGAAGGGTGGATCTGAGGATGGGTAAAAGAAAAAAATTGCTATTAGAGCCAGGAGAGCTTAGGGACCCAGGCTTTGGGAGGGCAGCAAGTTATTAAAGAGAAGCAAATGGCCTCTGAAAGAGTATTAGACAAGCTGGACAGAGAACCAAGGTCTGTCACAGTAGAGCAAGCCAGTGAGGAGAAGCTCTGTGGGTGATCCCCATGAAAGGACTTGAGCCAACTCACCCTTTTTGTTTTCTGTGGCGATACCAAAATCTAGTGTCAAGTATCACAGCTTAGTATTAGTGGTTGTTTTGGGGAGTGTTGGAAGAGGATATATGCTAGAGAGCTGGGGAGGGGGGGTGATGCTCATCATGAGCAGGCCTTAGACCCTGCACTGACACTCCAAACCTCAATATCTTCATTCCCATTTTGCAACAAACTTTCAGGATCAAATAATGAAGCATTTTCATTGGCTCCTTTACTTAGAACTCCTGAAGATCCCTTTCAAGCACATGTTCCACAGGTAGCACGTCCTTCTAGAACTAGAGTTAACAACTGAGAGATTTCAAACCTCTCCTCTTGAACCTCTACCAGTTAGGTCTTTGATAATGAGAAATGGAAGTAAGGAAGGCAAAGTCAATTTTAAAAGCATCCGATAGTCTCTGGCTTTGTTCCCAGATCTTACATAGCTGAGATTGGGTGTAGGGGCCGTTAAATTGTGGGATTAAAACCTTAAATGTCATCTAGGAAGAAGGATCAGTCATCAAAATGCTTGTGGCATAAACAATGAAGGTTGAAATTCAATCCCCAAAACCTGAACAATAAAACCAGATTGGATGGCATACACATGTAATCCCAGAACTGGAGAGGCAGAGGTAAGAGGATGCAAGTCAGACAATTCAGTGAGTGAGAAAATAAGGTAGGGAAAAACTGATGAGGTCACCTGACTTTGACCTCTGACCTTCACAAACGTGATACCTGGGTACATACATATGCACACACATGTATCAGTCTGTGCATGCCCATGGACTCATACATTCACTTAGACAAACACACACACACACACACACACACACACACACACAACCAAATAAATTCCTGAATTGAATATAAAAGTGATAAAGTACATTTCTTTGCTAAGAAATAAAGATGTTAAAATATGAGAGGTTTTGAATTGAAATACAAGTTAGAAATCAAAACAAGATATATCAAATTTCATCATTAGATTGGTTAGAATTCACAACAGTAAAAGTTAAAAATGACAATTTTTCTGGTAGTGGATTCATGTTGAAAGCAGACAGAAACATACATCGTGTGTTGATCATAAGCTAAGTAATTTCTCCAAACTCTCTAGGCTCAGTGAGCCTCTGTTACTGATGAGGACCCACTCATTTCAGAGATTTGATTCTGGGCCTGGGTGGTGGCTGAGCTGGTCAGCCCATCGGCTCATCCTTATCCACACCACGAGGGTGAGCTCTCCAGCTCTCCTCCTGCTAGGACACTCAGTCCATCATCAGCATGAGGCAAGGTCAGCTCTCCTGCTCTCAAGCCCTTGGGGGCAGCTTACCCACACCCACACCTCCAGAGCCAGGTCCACTGTACTGCTAAATCAAGGTGCCACTCTTCCATGTGCTACAGTCAGCAAGAGGCTGGGCCAGCTTTCTCAAGTTCTCAGGCAGCGAGGGACCAGAGGAACCAGAGAGAGCAGAGGGCAGAGGGCAGAGGGCAGAGGGCAGAGGGCAGAGGGCAGAGGGCCTCTCTCCTCCATCCTCCAGGCTACCTTATGACAGAAGGTAAGGGATGGCTGACCCACTCCCCCAACCACCAAGGTCAGCTCTTCTGTGCAGCTCAGATGAGGTACAGAGCCCGATCTCCCATTCTCATGATACCGGAGATCAGCAATTCTAAGAGACCCAGGTAGTGAGGGGAAAGGCGGGAGGCCTCCCCCCAAGCTCCCTCACAGCAGAGGAGTGGCAGGGCCAGCTCTCCTATGCTTTCATCCTCAGGGCTGGCTCACCCATACCCCTGCCACTATGGCCATCTCCACTGTGTTACCTGGCCAAGGCTCAGAGACTACTCTCCTGTGCACTACCACCACCGAGAGACGGGGTCAGCCCTTCAGAATGCCACATCCAGTGAGGTGTACGGCCAGTTATACACCCTGGATATTCATGTGGCTCCCAGCAGCTTTCCCAACTAGGGACATACCCAAGATCTTTGGTCTCTAGTGGAATTGGAACCATGGACATTGACAATGACTCAAACGTGGCTCTCAGCAGCAGCTCAGGCTGGGACCTCACCATGACCCCAGATGATGGGGCCGGCCACTCACAACAGGCAACTTCTCTCCACCCTCAAGTCACCAGTTTCATCTCTCCTCCCAGTGCTCAAGCTGCTCCACCTCTCTCTCTCTCTCTCTCTCTCTCTCTCTCTCTCTCTCTCTCTCTCTCTCTCTCTCTCTCTCCCCCCTCCCTTCCCCCCCCTCTCCCATCTGACTACCACATATTTACACATTGTAGTGTCTGCCACCCCAGGCTGACCACCTGGTGGCAGGCTCCTGGGTGACATCTTCCATTGCCGCCCGCCTGTGCCATGTGCTGGAGGCAGGTCCGTGGGTAGCCTGGAGATCTTCAGGTCTCTGTTTTCCTCCTCCTACGCTGGGCAGCCTGGATTTGATTTGATTTCTATTAGTCCTAGAAATAAAACAGCTTTGGCCACCAAGGTAGGCATCAAGCTAGGATGAACAAAGGACTGTTGTCTGCCTTGCCCCTTACTGATACAAGAACAGCACCACCACCAACAAGGTGTCTCTGCCCAATGCCAGGAAGTGTGTTACCAACTTTCAGAGCCTTCTCAGCAGTGTCTTTCTCAGTGGACCATCTCCAGTTACCCAACACTTTGATACTGCCTGGGCACCTTCCCTGTTTTCTCCACTGCCCCCTTTGTTTCTTAATATATAATGCCACTTGATGACTTGATAATATAGTTAGTACTAGTGCTGCTGTAGTGTGCTTGCAGGTGCTCACTCATCCCTGTGAAAGTCAGAGAACTTTCGGGAGTTGGTTCTTTCCTTCCACCCCATGAGTTCTGGGGGTCAAGGCTGTGAGTCCTGGGCAGCAAATACTTTCACTCCCTGAGCTAGCTCATCAGCCCATGAGGTGTTTCTATAACACAGTTCTCCCTTTCAAGTGAGTTCTAGGACAGCAAAAGTATCTATTTTGCCCGCAGATGTATTCCCAGTGTATAGCATAGTATCTGGCATATAGAAGGCCGTGGTGTTTTTTGCAGTAAATGTGCTTTTGTCTCCAAATGAAAAGCAGTCAGAGGAAGCTCAAGGCATTCATCAATGGCTTGTGACAGGAAAACCTGGTTAGTAGCAGAGAGCCTCTCTACTGTTTATACGAACATCAGTGTTATCTCTGCTTATTTTTAGAAGTGGCTGTTTTAGCACCAAACACTGTATCTTCATAAAGTCTCAAGCTGAAGGGCAAAGGGAGGAGGCGAATGTTCCTGTGTATATGCCTTCAGGGTACTAAATCTTTCCCAGACACCTTCAGTGGACTTCTAAGGTCCACTGACCAGAATGGTAGCATGCTGTCACTTCTAGATAAAATATAATTAACATATATAGTAATTAGGATGTATCCCAGGGGCTGGACAGGACTCCATTTAAACAAAATTAGAAATCCGTTAAAGAATTAGTGACCAGAAGGAATGCCAACTATACTTACCCGAGTGAAATATAGTTAACTATTTATTACAATATTATAATAAATAAATTTAGAAATAAAATATGTAATGCTACCTTTGACTAATCAGCATCATAGTTTTCTCTCAGTGCTGAATGAATAGACAAAATTCCAGGTGCTGGTAATTCAATGAAAGTTGCATATAGTACATGTAACAGAAGCTTAATTAAAATTGATTATAGAAATGTTACCTCCCTCACCATTAAAAAAGAATCGGCAAACTAGACCGTTGAGGATGGGATGGACAGAATGTCTCCAGGATGCCACCAGGGATTCATGCTTCAGTGTATTAAACTGCATACAATGTTTCTTCCTTTGTTCCACGAAATGGTTGTGTTACTCCCAGCAGGTCTGCCCCTCCGCGCAGGAAAAGAGAAAGAGAAAGGACTTCCATTCAATTCAGCTACATCTCCAAGCAGGCCTAGACAAGATTTCCTTCTTGTGTTGCTTTGTCCATGCCTCCTTGTCTAGGTATTCTATGTGAACACTGTGTGTGTGTGTGTGTGTGTGTGTGTGTGTGTGTGTGTGTGCATGCAAGTGTGTGTGTGCATGCAAGTATTGTGTGTAGGCAAGTATGTGTGTGTAGGCAAGTATGTGTGTGTAGGCAAGTATGTGTGTGTAGGCAAGTATGTGTGTGTAGGCAAGTATGTGTGTGTAGGCAAGTATGTATGCCACAACAATGTCAAGATCAGAAGACCACCTAGAGGGATTGATTGTCTCTCCCTATGCCACGTGGGTCCCAGGAATTGAACAGGGTCAATCCCTTAGCCTGCACCTGCTAAGTCACCTCACCTTCCCTGTTTTGGGGGTTTAGTTTGAACTATATAAACTTTTGGTTCTATTATCAAGAAATTCAGGAAAAAAAACATAGTATATAACTGGCAGGGTCTGGGCTTAAGCCTACCAAAGCGGTTAACATTCACTACGAAAGGCGATAACATTCCCTACCTTTGGATCCATCAACCAGATTGTGGTTGATTTCCGTGTGTCCTTTAACTTTTTCAACATGTGTTCTCTAACGTGAAATGAGCATAATAAAGCTGTTTCTATTTTTCAACAAGAAATAAAAATTTAAAGATTGGCCTTTATAGGTTTCACCAAAATATCTTTGACATTAAAATGTCAGTTTCAAATGATTCTGTCAAAATATCCTAACTGAACACAGGACATGGGGTATAAATTCTTTGAGCTTCCAGTGACTTAGATATACATTAAGGGCATTTTACTTAACTTTCAAGTTTACTCATAAGGAGATAAAACGCAAGCAACAAGATATACATGAAGTAGCACAACGCTCACTAAACCCTGGGGATTTTCTTCTTGTTTGGGATATTTATTTTAATTTTTCTGCTTTTAGTTTGTCTCTTTGGCAGAGTCTCATGTAGCCAAGGCTATCCCTGAATGGTTAAGGATGACCATAAACTTCTGATCCTCCTGCCTCCACTTACTAAATGCTGGGATTACAGGTGTGCACTGCCATACCAAATTTACAGAGCACTTCTGACTGAACCCCAGGGGTTTGTTCATGCAAGCTAATCATTCAACCAAAGGAGCCACATCCCACCCTAACATTAGGTTCTGTTGTAGTACATAGACACACAGTTCAAGTGAGATAATCCTTTTAATTATCCCATGACCTATTGGCTTCATTGAGCTCTCTTCCACACCCTCTCATCTTTACTGAGCATTTACTATGTAATAGAAACCTAGAAAATGTTACCAATGAGATGTGTAATATTATCTATATTTTACAAATAATGAGAACACAGAACAAAAAAGGCTGAGGAAATGACTCAAGATTCATAGGATAGGTGATGCAGAGCTTAATTAATATCCAGGCAATTTGACCTACACTTCTCATCTTTAGCTAGTCCACAACTCAAATACAAAATTCCTCTATTTAGAAATTATAGAAACATCATAAATCAGGTTAAAAACCGATTTATATGCAAAACTTCTTTAACTATTTTAAGTTGCAAGTCTAGCAAAAAGTAATTGTAGAATTAGCCAAATGCCTTTTGAAACCCACCCAGGCATTCAAACATTATCTGAGCAGATTTTTCTAAATGACAGTGTCCTATACTAATTTCTAAAAGTTCTACTCTAAATTCTTCTCAGAGTACATTTGTTCATACTTTTTATAGGAATACACAAAACCATACACTCTCAAGTGAATTCGTGTACCGATTACAATTTTGCTAAGTCAGCCTAGAAAACTGACAACGTTATGGAAAAAAGTCTAACAGCTGTGCTGTGAAGATAGCTTTGTTGGTAAAATGCTTACTGCACATTATGAGATTCTGAAAGCAGAACACACCAGCGCCCATGTCAAATATCTAGACATGCGGGTGTGTGCTGTATGGAATCCACATATGAGAATCCTTGGTGCTTGCTGGTTAGCCAGTCTAGACAACAACCAGCTTCAGGTCTGATGAGAGACCCTGTATTTGAAGAAGACATTTGACAGTTACTTCTAGGCTACATACACAACACACATACATATTCATACACACACACAACACACACTCACATACATACAAACTCACATACACACATACAATTACACATTCACACACACTCACACACACAGACACACACACATACATATACACACACTCACACACACACACACTCACACACTCACACACATATAATCACACATTCACACACACTCACACATACACTTATTCTCACACATTCATACACTCATGCATAAATGCACTTACACACACTCATACACATTCATGCATGCTCAGACATACACACACACACACACACACACACACACACACAAATCAAGCAATCTATAGCAGAAAAACAATATGGACAGATTTATAGATATTGTACTGGCATAGAAATAGTATCTGATGCTTACATGACTCCAATTACTAAAACAAAAAAGGAGTTATGAAATGTTATTTTAAAATGGTAACCAAAATTATATAAGCAATTTACAAGCTTGTAATTTATATAATTTGTGTAGCTTATAAGAATGCTATATTTATTGGCAAATTATAGTTGAAGATTAAGCAATTTTATAACAAGTAATTCTGTAAATATCTGAATTTACCAATATGTATAAATTAATTTCACTAAAATTTGATGAGGGCCTACTATTTTCTTCCCGACTAGCTGAAAGGCAGAAGTTATAAACAAATTCCTTAAAAGACCTGATATTTTACAAATATTTATGAAGTCGGTACAGACATATACAGATGAGTGAAGGACTATGGGAGAGAAACCAGGTGAGTGTGGATAGAGAAAGCAGTATACAATGTCAAAAAAGAAATCAATTTTACAAAGTAAGGTATCGGCCAGACTGGTAGGACTGGGAAGCACAGAAAGAGTTGGCGATTTTGCACAGTTGTGCATTCTTCAGTGCCCTTCGAGATAAAATGTGAGGCAAGGAGTGTGAGGCAATTTGTTACAGGCAACCTGGGCGATGCGTGGAGGATCTTCTCCCTCACAATTGCAGTCTGAGCTCTATCCAAGGTCAATGCAAGGACGTGGGAAGGGACAGCGGATGATTTACATCAGCAAAGTAATATCGTCTGGTAGTCTACTTCCACTATTCTGCTGGAGGACTTGATTTAAAGTATGACATGTCTTCTTTGCTTATAATAGCACATGCTGCATTAAAATCTGTTTGACAGTAGAGGAGCCATGCCACTCCTGTTGGGATACAGTTTGTAGATGAAGCTCATTTGGTTGTTATGTGTGCAGCCCGGGTTTAGTCCAGAGCCCTGCAAATAAACAGATAAATCAATCTTCCTTTGCAGCATGCTGTTGGAGACTTTCTCTCTCCCTAACTATGTTAGTCTTGAGTTGGAATATTAGTTCATTTTTATTAATGTATTTCCTGTTACTGTTGTTTTTAACCCATCTGTGCTATATTCTTTTTTTCTTTCAATTCTTCTACTCCTTTGTATTAGCCAAGCGATTTTACCCATTATTTTCTCCTTTCCAATATTCGATTATTAGCTATACATTTTAAAATGTTACTTAAGTTATGGATTTCTGCATGGTAGTTTCATAACTATGTTGCAGCTGACTTTTTTATTAACTCTTTCAGTGCTTGAAATTGAAGTTCAGACTTTGTACGTGCTAGGAAAGTGTTTTACCATGAACTGTATTCCCAGATTATCGGCATTTTAGGATTAAGAAAGGGTGATAGATGTGTACTGTAGGATTCTCGGCAGCATATGTGGCTCCTGCTTAGTGGACATCACTAGCATCGTGCCTCCTCTGAAGTCATGATGAACAAAAATTGTCTGGGGTTATTGGCACATATATCCTTGGGTACAAAATCCCCCTTCCTGAGAACTCCGCTCAAAAGGCTGTCCCAATACACCAGCTAGTAGCCCTTTGTGAGAATGTTAATGTGTCCATTCTAAATGGACATGATGCTGTAAGGGGTAAACTAGAGATCAGATTTTAAAGACTAATTAAAAACAAACAGAGGCCATTAACTCTGTTAATTAATTCTCTCTTCCTTGTGTGCTATTGTTGTCAAATATCTCCATTTCCTATTATATAAATACAATGATACTGCTGATAACTTTTAAAGAGCCAATATTTCCCCACACATGACCCACTCTTATTCTTTCCTACTTTCTGTATTTCCGGGCACCCACGTCAAAGCATCTCTATGACTGGAGACCATGACCCGGTGTTCATTCACTGAACATCCACTAGAACACTAACTCAAGTCCACTTCTCTGGCTTTCGATGTAGCTAGATAATTTTTACTTATAAATACTATTACAGATTAGATCTGATGTGGCCCCCTAAAGGCTTGGTATTGGAGATGTGGCATTATTAGGAGGCTGGTGGAACATTATAGGAAAGAAATTGAGTTATTAGAGACTTAGCTTGAAATCCTGGCACCTCCTGTGTCTCTGTTTCCACCAACTCTATACCACATACTATTGCCTTGACTTAGGCCTCAAAGCTGCAGCCAAATATGAGTCAAAATGAACCTTTCTCCTTAAAAGCATTTATCTTGAGTATTTTGCACAGGAGCAGAAAGCAGGCTAATATAAATGCTCTTATGTAACGGGAGCCCAAAATAATGGAACATATGTAGTACAATAACAATAAAACCAACAAACACCACCAAAAACAAAAGACAAAGGACCACTCCCTTTTGCTATTCTAAATCTATCCTAATCTTTCTTAATCATAAATTAACATTGCCTGCTTTTGCTCTTAATTTAACATGGTCCATATATATATATAGGATATATATATATATATATCCTAGTTTCTTTTATACAGCATTGTGTCCATGAGATTCTTGAATAATATTCCATTGTATGGATATCACCTTTGGTTTCTCCATTATTAGACTGATGTAGATTTTGGGTTGTTTCTGGATGTTTGCAATAATAGACATGCTATGACATTCTTGAATATATATACACACACATATATATATAATATAAACATATTACCATGTATATTATTATGTATATATTCTTGAATATATATTACTATGTATATTTTGCTATATATAATATATAATAAAAATAGAAACATATAATATATAATAAAATAACAATATTGGTAATAAACTGTCTGAGTTACATAAAAGAAACTGACAATTTTGAAAGTAATTGTACCAATGAACACTGGCATAGTCGGTGTATGAGTGTTCCAGTTTCTCCATGTCATTGCTAGCACTTGGCTATTGTCAACCATTTGATTCTTAAACAGTCTGATAACATTATCTTTTGATAAACGTATTATATGATGCTTATTAAAGTCATTGTACCACTGTCAATGTCAGTGCGATCACTTTGAAAGTTTTTCAGTATCTATTTAAGTTCACTATGTAATCCAGAAATTTCATTACTTTGACTTTGTTTTCATTTATATCTATCTATTCTTTCACAATTTTATACATGGATATAGCATATCTTAACCCTATCTACTCCGAATTCTGCCCTCTGTGTCCCCTGACACACAACCTGCACACCTCCAAACACACCTCCTATCACCTTCATGCCTTCATGGTTATTTGGTTGCTTGGTTGGTTGGTTAGTAGGTTGCTTGGTTGGTAGGTTGCTTAGTTGGTTTGTTGGTTGGTTGATTGGTTGGTTGGTTGGTTGGTTGGTTTGTTGGTTGGTTGGTTGGTTGGTTGGTTGGTTGGTAGGTTGGTTGGTAGGTGGGTTGGTTGGTTGGTTGGTTGGTAGGTGGGTTGCTTGGTTGGTAGGTTGCTTAGTTGGTTTGTTGGTTGGTTGGTTGGTTGGTTTGTTGGTTGGTTGGTTGGTAGGTTGGTTGGTTTGTTGGTTGGTAGGTTGCTTGGTTGGTAGGTTGCTTGGTTGGTTTGTTGGTTGGTTGGTTAGTTGGTTGGTTGGTTGGTTAGATGGTTGGTTGGTTGGTTGGTTGGTTGCTTGCTTGCTTGCTTGCTTGCTTGGTTACTTGGTTGGTAGGTTGGTTGGTTGGTAGGTTGCTTAGTTGGTTTGTTGGTAGGTTGGTTGGTTGGTAGGTTGCTTGGTTAGTTGGTTTTAATCTTTGTCTCTTCTTTCACTCCTATAATAGTGTCTTTTAGTGAACATAAATTCTTAATTTAAAAGTAGGAACTGAGACATCTTGGGTAGATGAGGATGGCCTGGGGTTGGCTGTGTAGCTAAGAGTCATCTTGATTTCAGCTCACAAGTGCTGGTATTACAGATGTGTGCTACCATACCTAACTCTAAACTCTACATTTAAATTAATCTATTTTTCAGTGCTATTGCAGTTATGATATCTTGTTCAAAAAGCAATTGCATACCACAAGACCTTGGAAATTATTTACATGTCCAGAGATTTTTATCACTCAGACTCCATATTTATGCCTATGCCTTGCTGTATTGTAATCTTTAGGACAGTCTTTTGCTAGCTCAGAATTCTAAGGCATTGGCTTTTATGTGTCTGAAGAAGCTATTCTATTCTATAGCTTGCTACTCTGAAAACTCTTCTTACTTTAGTCAGTTCATTTTGCCCATGTATATATTTTACAACATAGAGGATTTGAGGCTAGGACAGCTGTCAAGACTCAGTTGGAGGTGGCAAAGCTGCACTATACATTATTCAGATCTTGAACATGTGTGTTGCTCAAACATCTGTAATGTGCAGGGTTGTGCTATTTAGAAACAGCTAAACCAGGGATTTCAACGAGATGATGTTTGTCATTCTTGTTATCCTTCAGATCTCCCTATGCTTCTTGCTCTATTCCTCTTCTCTCTGGAAAGAGCTGTCGATCTTGCTGTTACTTTAACAAATGATCACAGTCTTAGTGGTTTAAAACAACACAAAAGTTGGGCTTTGATTCTCCAAGTCAAAATTTCAAGAGGTGTCCTGTGGGGCTATGACTCAAAGAATCGGCAAAGCTAGCGACTTCTAGACAGGTCATGAAAGAAATCTAGTCCTTCCCTCTTCTGAGGACTGAATGCGTGTATTGATTTGCAGACAAATGATCCTAATGCTGCTTCTATAGTTTTGCTCCCTTTTGCTCATTCCAATATCTGCCTTGCTTTTAAAAGAAGACTGACTAGATCGTGGCTGCCAAGAGACATATCCACACAATTCAGGATACTCTGCTAAAATCAAGATGCACAACAAAGCAAGTTTTAAAAGAGCTCTTGAGCTTGAAGGGGCTTGAGACCCCATATGAACAACAATGCCAACCAACCAGAGCTTCCAGGGACTAAGCCACTACCCAAAGACTATACATGGACTGACCCTGGACTCTGACCTCATAGGTAGCAATGAATAGCCTAGTAAGAGCACCAGTGGAAGGGGAAGCCCTTGATCCTGCCAAGACTGAACCCCCAGTGAACGTGATTGTTGTGGGGAGGACGATAATGGAGGGAGGATGGGGAGGGGAACACCCATATAGAAGGGGAGGGGCAGGGGTTAAGGGGATGTTGGTCAGGAAACCAGGAAAGGGAATAACATTGGAAATGTAAATAAGAAATACTCAAGTTAATAAAGAAAAAAATGGAAAAAAAAAGCTCTTGAGTAACACGTCCATCCCTAATCCCATCACTAAGGCAGATAGAGAGCATGCGTGATCTGCGAAAGAAATGTTAGAGCAATGGCCCATGATTTCAATAAGTATTTGGAGAGGAATGCTTTCTAAACGAAGAGTTGTCAGCAACAACCAGAGCTCTCTGGTCAGAGCCCAAATTTACTGTCATGAAATGCAGAACTGCAGCTTCTCTTGGATGTAGCAGCAACACTGTGTACACTTCCTTACTGGTTTCAAGGGAAGGTCCTGGCACAGGCATAACCTGGACAGAGAAGGGAATTGGCATCCCCTGAAGACTCTGAGGAAGGATTTTTCCATCTGTGTCGGGCTCCACTAGAAGTTAAACAACAGCCTTTGTTTGTTTGTTTGTTTGTTTTTACACTTCAGATTTTATTCCTCTCCCAGTCCACAGCCCCCAGTTCTATATCCCATACCTCTTCCCCAACTCCATGTCCCTACAAGAATGTCCCAACCCACCCACCCCTCCCTACCTCTAATCTTCCTGGGGCCTCCAGGCTCTTGAGGGTTAGGTGCATCTTCTCTGACTGAACCCAGACCCGGGAGTCCTCTGCCATATGTGTGTTGGGTGCCTCATCTCAGCTGGTATATGATACCTGGTTGGTGATACAGTGTCTGAGCGATCTCGGGGATCCAGGTTGAGACTGTCGGTCCTCCTACAGGGTTGCCTCCCTCCTCAGCTTCCTCCAGCTTTTCCTTTTTCTTTTTTCTTTTTTTTTTTTTTCCGGAGCTGAGGACCGAACCCAGGGCCTTGCGCTTGCTAGGCAAGCACTCTACCACTGAGCTAAATCCCCAACTGAGCTTTTCCTTAATTCAACCAGAGGGGTCAGCAGCTTCTGACCATTGGTTGGGTGCACATTTCTGCATCTGACTCTTTCAGCTGCCTGTTGGGTCTTTAGGAGGGCAGTCATGATAGGTCTCTTTTTGTCAGCACTCCATAGCGTCAGTAATGGCGTCAGGCCTTAGGGCCTCCTCTTGAGCTGGATCCCACTTTGGGCCTGTCACTGGACCTCCTTTTCCTCAGGTTCTTCTCTACTTCCATGCCTGCAGCTCTTTCAGAAAAGAAGAATCATGGGTCAGAGCTTTGACTGTGGGATAGCAACCCCATCCCTCACATAATATCCTGTCTTTCTGTGGGAGGTGAGCTCAACAAGTTCCCGCTCCCCACTGTCGGGAATTCCACCAACCCCACCCCCACCCTCTCACCCCCCCCCCACGCCCCCACCCCGTGTCCCTGCTCTCTCACTTCCCAGGTCTCTGGTACAGTCTAGAGGGTTCTCCCAACCTCCTTCCCCCACCCCTCCCAGGTCACCTGCTTCCATTGTTTCTTCTGGTCCTCAGGATTTCAGTCCTTTTCCCCCACCCAATACCAGATCATGTTCCCCTCTCCTCCCACCCCATCCACCCCATCCGCTTTCCCTCCCCTGCACCTCTCTCCTTCCCTCCTCTCCTTGTGGTTGCTTTTTTCTCCCTCTCAAGTGTGACTGAGGTGTCCTTTTTTTTTTCCTTTAATTCTTTTTTTTTTAAATTAAATTGACAAAAAGAAGTGAGGTTTGATTCAGAGTTGTAATTAAATAAAATAACATATTGCCACACAAAGCAGACTAAAGTTTAGTCTATAAATATTCAAATTACACCTGAGAAAAGTTTATTGCAGGAAAACTCAGAAGAGCATCTCTCACACACACACACACACACACACACACACACACACACACACACACACACACACGTTCAGGTGATCTGCTCTATTGTTAGGGTAACACAGAATATGCCTCGCCTCTCTCCCTAATGCTGTGAACTCTGATTTACATTTACAGGGATTGTGAGCTGTTCCTCTGATGTGAGCAGGAGCTTAGATGCAGCTTTATGGTTGACCAGGCTTTACTTCTTGATGATTCAGTTTTGGCCAATATGATGGTTAATCTTGACTGTAAACTTGAGAGAGTTTAGAATCACCTACTAGACATACCTCCATATGTGCTTTGTGGAGAGTCTTGTGATGGTATTTATGGAGAGGTTTAACTAAGGAGAGAAAAACTACACTGAATGTAGATGACGCCATGCCATGGGATTCTGCATCACACTGGGTAACAAAGAGAAATAGAGAAGAAAGGCAATTGTACAGTTTCTGATGCTGCAACTAAACACTTTGGCCAAAAGCAAGTTGACACAAAACTAACCAGGACAGTGGACCTGTCGACTATTTGACACAGACACATCACTGCTAATTTACAAGCCTTTCCTTTCTTGCTCATCTCCAAAAGGACACATTAACATCAATATAACAGTATAAAATATTTTACACACTAAAAAAGTCCCATAGTCTACAAATTCAAACACCTTAAAATTCAATCTTTTTAACATGTGAAGTCTCTTTTTTTATTGGATATTTTATTTATTTACATTTCAAATGTTATTCCCTTTCCCACTTTCCCCTCCGGAAACCCCCTATCTATCCCATACCCCCTTCCCTTGCTTCTATGCACCCACCCACACTGAATCCAGCTTTCACAGGACCAAGGGCCTCTCCTCCTATTGATGTCTGACAATGCCATCCTCTGCTACATATGCAGCTAGAAGCATGGGTCACACCATGTGTAGTCTTTGATTGGTGGTTTAGTCCCTAGGAGCTCTGGGGGGTCTGGTTGGTTGATATTATTTTCTTTTTATGAGGTTGCAATCCCCTTTGGCTCCTTCAGTCCTTTAACTCCTCTATTGGGGTCCTCGCACTCAGGCCAAAGGTTGGCTGCGAGCATTTGTATTTGTCAGGCTCTGGCACAGCCTCTCAGGAGACAGCCATATCAGGCTCCTGTCAGCAAGCATTTCTTGGCATCTGCAATATTGTCTGGATTTGGTGTCTGTGTATGGGATGGATCTCCCAGGTGGGGCAGTCTCTGGATGGCCTTTCCTTCAGTCTCTGCTCCAAACTTTGTTTACATATTTTCTTTAGACAGGAGCAATTCCGGGTTAAAAATTTGGAGCTGAGCGGGTGGCCCCATACCCCAACCTAAAACCTAAAACTTGTTTAAAATTTCAGTCTCTCAGCTGTGGGCTCTTACAAAATAAAAGCTAAATTAAATACATCCTTCCTTCAAGTGGGAAGAAGCAGGGCACAGTCACAATCTGAACGAACCAAAACCAACCCCTAACAGTGAATTAACTCAATGTCTAATATCTGGGGTTCACTCACCATCCTCTGGGCTCTGCCAAAGGACTTAGATCATAAGTTCAGGCAGGCTTTACTCCCCACTGCTGCTGTTCTTGGTAGTCATCCCATGGTACTAGCATCTCCAAAATGGTAGAATCTTCTGCTGCAATTGGGATGCATTTTCACCAATAGCCTCTCAGAAGCTCTCTTCATTCACGGTGCCAAGCCTCAGCTTCTCTGCATGACCTCTTCAATCCTGGGCCTTCAACTGCCACTGAGGCTGCACCTTCACCAATGGCCTCTCCCAGACTCTCCCAGTGCCAAGCCTCAGCTGATCTCCATGTCCCCTTTATTCTTTCTAAACCAGTACCACTTAGGTGACTCTTAAACTACCAAGTTCAGCTGCCGGCAGGAGGTACAACCATGGCTGCCTCTGGAGCGCAATTTCTGTGTGCTGACTCTTCAGAAACATGTCCCAGAAGATTTCACCTCAACAATGCTGGTCTCTTTCTAGTCACCACTAATTTCTTAGCTCCATCTAACCAACATCAAATGTTCCATCAATTCAAAGGTTTCACTTCAATGGTGACAGTTTCTTCTGTTAATTACAGCTGAGTCTTAAGCCCCACCTAACCAGAACCACAGATTCCCTCTGAAATTCCACAAGCCAATCCTCTGCACTGCTCTCAACATTCTTGTCTTCCAAGTTCCCACAAAATATCCCACTGAGCACTCAACACTCCATGGCTTTTCTAGCCTGAAATTTCAGTTTCTCCCCCAGACCATGGTCAGGCCTATCCCAGAAATACCCCTGTGTAACTTGTCTTACAGTTTCTTTTGCTGCAACAAAATATCTTGACCAAAAGCATGCTGAGGAGGAAAGGGTTTAATTGGCTTACACTTCCACATCGTACGTAGCTCATCATTCACTGAAATCAGGACAGGAACTCAAACAGGGTAGGAACCTGGAGGCAGGAGCTGATGCAGAGACCATGGAGGGATGCTGTTTACTGGATTGCTCCCCATGGCTTGTTCAGCCTGCTTTCTTATAGAATTCAGGACACCAGCCCAGGGGTTACACCACCTACAATGGGCTGAGCCCTCCCCCATTGATCACTAATAAATGTCTTATAGCTGGTCTTATGGAGGCATTTTTCTCAGTTGAGGCTCCCTCCTCTCCAATGACTCTAGCTTGTGTCGAGTTGCCAATACAGGCAGTTTAGGAGAAGCATTAATCTCTGTTTCCTGACTGAAGACTCAATTCAGCCAGCCTTCCACTTCCACTTCTACAACTTCTCCACCACTGTGAACCGTATCCCTTAAACTGTGAGCCAAAAAATTAGCCTCTTTCCTTCAGTTGTTCCTATCAGCTCTTGAGCTACAGCACTGTGACAACCAACTAATATGGCCCACTGGGAAGCTCTGCAAACCCTCACTCCTACTTTTTAGAGGACAGCCTGCCCAGAATTAGTCTGGGGCAAGTATATCTTACCTCTGGATTAAATAGTGCCCTCCTCCAAGTGCACATCAACTCAGAATGTGAGTATGAGTTTCTATTTGGAACTTGTAGATATAACCAATACCACTGAGACCAAAAATATAAGACAGGGCCAGCTTGCTGGCAGCATCCTATTGCAAATAGCATGTGTCTCTTTCAAGCTTGGGGATTTTCTTGGAAACTACGAGAACTCATTGTGCTCAAATCACTCCAGTGCAGCAACCACAGGGGTTAGAAGTAGGTAAATGAAGGTCTGGCAAGGCTTCCTGCTCTCCCACAAGGTGATTCTATGGCATGAAAGAGAATTAACATGCAGACAATGGCAGGACTCTTTAAAGACGACTCTGACCTGTAATCTGCTGTGACCGGCCTAGGAGACAACCCATTGTCTACAGAGAGTCATTCTTCTATTTGAAAATTATACGGGTAGAAAGTCAGATAAAGTCTACCATATTTATCAAACAAACCAGGAAACTAAAATAATCCTTATAGCACTCACAGTAAATGAACTGAGCTCAAGAAATAACTATCGCTTCCTTAAGTTTTCTTCTCATTTCCAATTTAGCCAGAGGAAGCCAAAAATTCATACCTGACAGATGCCACAGGACAGTCCTCACTAGCGGGCTGCCTATACTTTTCTTAGTCCCATAGCCTCCACTCAGGGCACAAGCCTTTCTTTTTTCTACTACAATGTTTTCCTGCTCCAATACCTCTTCTAAACTCAAGCCATGAGTCTTTACCAAAAACCTAATGGCAACGTCTGCCTGCCTGGCTATGCCAATATCCTGCTACAGCACTGTTTTGTCTCCCGTGTTAGTCTTCATTTACTTCCACACAGCATCCCATTTCTCTCGACTCCCAACACAAATTAATCCCCAGCAGCCTGCTGCTGGACTTCGTTCATCAATGTTCCTGCTATTGGCGTCTCCCCTTGGATAGATATCGGTCGATCTCAGTTTGGCTTCTTCACTTCGCCTGCTACATTGGATCACGCTGTCAGCACCTAAGTACTGACTCTTCTGCTGAAGGGACCCACGGAAGACAGATCATACTGAAGGAAGCCCAGTCTTAAGAAAAGAAAAGAATAATCACTTAGAACATTTCAAAGGCAGTTAAACCTACAGTTCCAAATGCTTTAACCATCGCTTTCTTCACGTCAAAGTGCTAAAACACCTATATTTTTAAAAGAATTATTTATTTTATGTATATGAGTCCACTGTAGCTGTCCCCAGACACACCAGAGAAGATCATTGGATCCCGTTACAGATGGTTGTGAGCCACTGTGTGGATGCTGGGAATTGAACTCAGGACCTCTGGAAGAACAGTCAGTGCTCTTAACCATTGAGCCATCCCTAGAGCCCCACCTATATTTTTAAATTGTGAGACTATTATCATGGCCTATCATTTCATTAATGTAGTTACCTCATATTATTTATTTCTTCAAGAAAGTAGCATAGTGTGGTGGTTTGGATGAGAAATTGCCCCACAGGCTCATGTATTTAAATGAGTGCTGCTGGTGGTAATGTTTGGTGAGGTTATGGAAGTTTGGACTTAGAGCCTCCCTGAAGGAAGTATGTCACCGCAGCCATAGCACGCCTTCCTGGCCATTATGGACTGTCCCTCTTGAACAAGAAGGCAAAATAAACTCTTTGTTTTATAAGTTGCTTTTGGTCATGGTATTTTATCCTAGCAACAGTAAAGTAACTGATACACACTTACGGTCATCTGTTGTGCTTCTCACAGAGCTAAGAGTTCAACGGATATTGAATTGAAAATACTGAAATTTGACGAGGTATCTAAAGCAGTATTATTCAGTAATATTCCACAGCACTGAGTGAGGTTTACAAGAAAAGCTAATTACTTTTACACAGTAGGTGAAAACCTCATGCCTGGAATGTGTGAGTGATTTTCATTTTGAGTAAATTAAGAGCATTGACTCACCTTTGTTGCAAAGTTATTCATTTACTTTTAATCAGGGAATATTCACAACACTTTGGAAGCCAATAAATAAATAAATAAATAATATAAATAAATAAATAAATAAATAAATAAACTAGAGCACATTTTCCCTGTAGGCTCTTACTTGAAAATTCAATTAAGATTTATTGATAAAAGACTGCTTCAGCTAAAATATATTACCCTAATTTAGGAATCAATAAGTATTTCTCTGAGTTTTATGCACTATAAATTATTTAATATGTCTATCTGATGTCCAAGTGTGTTGGTAAATGGGAAGCCTGAAGCAACGTGTGGGACAGAAAGTCATTTGGTTAGCGTGAGAGAGATGGCATTTGTATTCTAATCATAACGGAGCTCATGAGCCATTTTAGCAGCCTACATACTACCTTTGGATGTATATAGTGTTCCTTCTGTCTGCAATCTTTAACACCTGGCTGGTCCACCCACACATCAAGAGAAATTTTAGACGGTTTAGACAATTACCTACACACTTTCCCATCTCCCTCTGATTTTTTTTGTTTGTTATGCAGTGTATTGTGTGTTAGTATGTAAGCCGTGTGTTGAGTGTTAGTATGCATGCAGTGTCTGTGTGTATTTGTGTGTGCACAGTGCATTTGAGCGTAGAGATCTGAGGATGGCATCAGATACTCAGAGCTCATCAGTCAGCAATGCTGGCTGACCAGCGTGCTCAGGGCATCTGCTTGTCTTTGTGCCCCCACTCCTAAGCACTGGGCTTTACAGGCAATCACCTTAGTGTCCAGCTTTTTATGTGGACACTGGGGATTTGAACTCAGATCCTTATAATTACATGGCAAGCACTTCACTCATTGAGTCATCTCCCCGGACTCTTTGGTCTTTGCACGTGTAACAGTTTCCACTGAGGCTGAATTTAAACACTAGTGACATGTTAGCAATACCTCTTATTTAAGTGGCTGTCGCTGGTCTCCTTGGAGATCTTTGTTTTTGCTCTTGGTTGTGTAAGACGCTCAAGGGCCTATTATCTTGGGGGTAAGTCTCATATCCTCATGTTTGCCCAAGGTCTTCCTGGTATACAACACTTGCCTCTAGGGAATAACGAGGGGAATTTTTCATGCTAATGAAGGAGCCACTTGAGAAAAAACCTGACTCAGAAGCTGAGCAACTTCTTGTGATTTAGCATAGTCGACAGTTTTCTAAGTTTGGAAAGATTTTGTCACAAAGGCTTTTAATTGGCAAATGGCATTGTGGGGCTAGCTTTTCTCATTGTTACCACTAAATGCCTGGCAGCAAGCACTTGAGAGAGGAAGGATTTATGTCAGCTGACAAAATAAATCTGAGATGGTATGGTCCAAAGTGATGGGAACAGCATGGAACAAGAGTTGTAGTAACTTCTTACCCCAATAAGCCTATACACAAAATACAGAACTTAATTATTATAATTAAAAGCTATATGCCTAGATTGAGCAGATCTATCACTGTACTAATCTATTCCCCAGCTATGAGATCCCTTGCTACCTGAGGCTTCCCCAGGTCACGTGGACCTGCTCCATCTTCCCTCCACCTCTTCTTCCCCTGTCCTTCTTCCTCTCGTTCCCTACTCTTCCCAGACTCTCTAAAACCTCCAGCCCCAACATTCCCTTCCACTGCCCAATCACAGGCTCTAGCCTTTATTTGATCAATGAAAATGGGGAGAAGGTTCACATGAAATCACGTGAGTACGTGATCCACTCCTCCTAGGGGGAGCCCATTTTGAGGAAGCAGAATTAACGTTGGAATACAAATGGTACCAGGGCAACCCACAACAAGGAAGGGTTGAGCCTGATGGACACACTGGATCTGCAGTCTGGAAGCAAAGAGAAAACAGGAAGTAGAGCCCGCCTACGTAACCTCAAGACCCAACCAAAGTGACCCACTTCCTCGACTGAAGCATCACCTCGTGAAGCTTCAAACCTTCCAAAACAGCATCGCTAGTGTTCAAGCACAGGAACCTATAGGGGGTGGAGGGCGGGGGCAATCCACGTTCGAATTATATCACTACAAGTTGTGAACAGACATCTCCCTTTAGGGGGTTTGAGCTTATGAACCAGGCAATTCAAAACTCCAGGTGCTACATCACCAGACATAGAATCACCAGGTGCTACGTCAGTCATTATTCAGCAAGCTATTGGCTGGGTGAGAGGAATGGACAAGGGATGCATAAGTATAAACCTGAAGCCAGACTATGACGTATCTACGGGGCCGAAAGACACATGACTACGCCAAGAGAAAGTAGATGCTCCTCAGATTGGTCCTAGCTCCCGCTTTTCAGTTAGATGCATTCATTCCTCTAATCCTTTTGTGCCTGGTACCCAATAGAGGCAAGTCACCAGACAAAAATGTCAGGAAATAAAATGAGAGATTGATCCCATTTTCAAAATAAGATTCTGTGATCAACATAGGAATAAACAAGGTGGGGCGTTGTAGAAATGGCTTGAGAGATGTCGGGAGGTTTATTTTTAAAAATGAAAGAAAATGCTTTGGTCTGCCGTCACATAGGGTGCAACCGGAACAAAATCCTCTTACAGTTTAATAAGTTAATTCGGTGCCTGCCATACGCAATAAAGTTCCAGAGAGTTTGGTCCTGTCCTTTTGAAGATGAAAATAATGCCATAGTTTGACAAACAACAAAACCACACCTAACCAGCAAAGCTTGCAAAAACACATATATGGACAGAACTAGGAAACATCTGTAAACCAGAGTCCACGAAAAAATCTACACATGGAAAAGCAGCTCATGATGGAGATGCCTCTTCATACTATTTAATATGTGAATTAGCCAGTAAGGTAGTTTGACTATTTGGGCTAGCATTTTAGAACAAGCTCAAAATAAATTCTAGATGGATAAATATTTAGTTACAGAGAGAGAGAGAGAGAGAGAGAGAGAGAGAGAGAGAGAGAAAGAGAGAGATATTACAGCTTGTCTTTCTTATTTTATTTTCCTTCGAGCAGACGACTTCTTGTTCTGCTTAGCTTTTTGTGTGATGAGATACTGTCTTACCACATAGCAGGGCCTGCCACAAACTCACAAGCTTGCTGCCTCTGACTCTAGGACACCCAAGTCCTGCAATTAGAGACACGCGTCACCATGCCCTGCTTAGCACAAGAATATTTCACAGTGACTTGCAACCCAGATGTCATTCAGAAACACATTTCCCTGCACTGAGATCCCAAACGACAAATGCCACTACGAGTTGACAAGTACAGACAAAATACAACAATTCACTGAAAGGGGAAAAAAATATTTGAAATACATCAGTAAACTTTTTAAATTTTTTAATATGTTTATGACTGAAATCAGCTAGAAAAGAACAAGATGAAAAATGACACCGACCGCCCTACCTATTCTAAATACATTTAATAAAGGACTATTTGATGAACAAAGGGAACAGTCTCCCGACCCTACGGTCTGTGGTTGCTGGCAAGCAGAACTCCCACCTAGCTGGTGAGCATCCGAAGAGTCATTTTTACTACCTGTGCCTGATGCTCGGTGACAGGTCCCTTCCAATTATTTTAAATGGCATCTCTGCAAATCGGTGAGGAGAACAGTCCATAAAAAGTATGTATCTGAGTTTATCTACCTCTTCAATACTGACATTGTGGGGCAGACAGTTGTCTGTGAAGTGACTTTCCTATGCGTCGTAGAATACCTGATAGCATCCTTGGCTCACAGGCGCTGGACACTAATAGAAGCAACTCTTAAACCCCAGTCTTAACAGGTCTAGACCAGGTCTCGAAACCCACCCCCTAGGGATTGAACAACCATTAGGAAACAAACATAGATATTTATGTTCCGGTTCATAACAGAAGCAAAATTACAGTTACGGTGGGGAGGCTCCACAACATAAGGTATCAAAGGTCACAGCACTAGGAAGGTTGAGAACCACTGTTGTAGACACTGCTAATTGCTGCCCTGCTGCTGACAAGTGATGTATTTATAACGTTCCAGGCAGGGTGTTAGGGAGAAAAATAAGGCTGGGCGAGAAGGGCAGAGTGGAAGGAGGCTTGCACAGCCTCTCACCAGAGTAGAGAGGTGAAAGCTTTCTTCCAGGAGAGAAGAGGAAAGAACTGAATGTGTGAGCCCCTGCTGACCTATGGCCAGAGAGAACTCCAGGCGGAAGAAAGAGCAATCTGGAATCTGTGCTTAAGGAGGACCCATGGATGTCAGCAGAAAGGCAAAAAAAAAAAAGGAATTTACAAAGGGTTGGGGATTTAGCTCAGTGGTAGAGCACTTGCCTAGCAAGCGCAAGGCCCTGGGTTCCGTCCCCAGCTCTGAAAAAAAGAAGGAAAAAAAAAAGGAATTTACAAATATAGGGTCAGAGAGGAAACCAGTGGCCAGATCTTGTAGGCTTTTGTAAGTCATAGAAAAAGAATTCTGAATATTTACATTGGGCAAAACAAAATTCCACAGGGGGAGTTTTGGAGAAGATGAGTAGGATCTCACTTATGCTAACGGGGGGGGGGGTGGTGAGTAAAAAATAGCCAAGGATCTTATGAAAAAATAATCAACTTCAACTTAATTAGTTCAAAGGACGTTTAAAAATTGATGTAGCACTTTTTCCACGTGGGACATTCAGAAAGATTAGAAAGCTGAAATATCAGAGCTTTTCTGCTTCCCATGGACATCAGAGAGCATGTGCTTGCAGGACAAGTTGTCATTACTTATTCAAACTTAAAAGTCGATGCGGCAATGGCATTAGCAAGAACTTAATGCATGATTCTACATGCACGTATGTGCGAAAATAGATCATAAAAACGACTATAGTATTACATTAAAGTAGCAGAACTAGCATTTTGATCACTGGCTAATATTGGGCTGATGGTAAGAACCATAACAAGACGATCAGTAGAAATTGTACAGTAATAGACAAATTTAAGGTAAATCCATGTAAGAAAGACTAAGCTATGTCCAAAATGGCTTATAGTATAAAGCCACTGTTATTTCACATGCATGTGCTCGCTATAAACCAACTCATGTGCTTCATGGTTCCAACTCGGCACTGTTCCCCATCACTAATTTTCATTGAGCGTAAGAAAAGTCTGTTTTGTAATGAGTGACTTCTTTTGAATGGAAGCTTAATTTTTTTTTAATCTTTGTTCATTTTTCTAGATGCACATCGGAGAACTCTGGGGTTTTTTTTTTAATATTTTTTATTCTACACATGTGTTTACAGGCCTGCAAGTATATATGTGCACTCTATACATGCAAGTCTTGTTCCAAAGGAAGACAGAAACGACATCAGGGTACCTGGAATCAGGATTACAGTGGTTCTGAGTCCTGGGTGCTTTAGTCAGAACCCAGTTCCTATATCACTATAACCACTGATTCTTCTCTCCAGCTCTAAGGACTCTGATTTTTAAAGACATAAAATATGTTGTTTTAGGATAATTTTTAAACTAAACATAATAACTTTTCAGATAAACTGTCGATGTTTCTATATAACTGAAGACTCCCAGAAGATTATGTAAAAAGCCATTAGCAACGGTTGTCTCTCCGACGTATAAGGAGAAGTGATATTTGATGAGCAGTTCCCGAACCAGTTTCTTTAAGCTACTGTCTGTAAATGACAGGTAGCCAATCCTAATGCTTTTGGCTTTCCTGGTTATTATTGTTATTTCTCTAAGGCTTTCCTTGCATGCACCCTGGCTTCTACTCCTCTGAGAGCTGTAAGCAATTACTCTTAGGCTCTAAGAGCATCTACCTGCCTAGCCTTCTGCCAACGTTTAAAAACCCTGACAAACAGGAGCAGCAAGAATGTGGGGGAAATGCTAGTGTAGTATTTAGAAGGAGGAGGATTTATTAGAGAGCTAGAGGACTCGGGTGCCTGCTGTGTCTTCTAGATGTGACAGGGGTGCTGCACCCTGGAAATGTCAACAAAAGTTTCCCTAAGTAAAACCTGCATAATGACCACACTAGATGGCAATGTCAACACGGGTGGGAGAAATCTCACAAGGGCCCACAATGTCTGAAGAGCTACGGGCTCTTGACTAATGGCTGTTGAAGAAGAGAGAATTCGTTTTCTACAGGGATGAGACCAGTGAGAGGTTATCCAGTCCCGAATGGTCAGCTCTAAAACCACACACATACAAGCAACTCTAGGGGCCATGTTTGAAGAGGGAAGGGTGGAAGCGATGCAAATACAATTTGGTCATGTACAAAGTTCTCAAGAAAAATCTTAAAGAAAAGTCTCAATAAAAGCTAGGTATATTGGCAATTGTTTACAATTCCAGTGCTGGCGAGACAGAGATGGGCACATCCTTGAGGATTTGGGACAGCCAGACCAACCTATTTAGCAAGTCAAAAAACAAGGGGGAGAGCATCTGAGAGATGACACCCAAGGCTGTTCTGTGGTCTCTACATGCATGTACATGCATGCGCACACATGAACATTAACATATACTGTTAAAAGATGTTTAGTAACTGCATTACTGCTCATTGCTCTCATTGCCCATCTCAGACACCAGCGGACCAGCCAACTTTCGGACCGTGACTAACCTCGAGGGTACCTTCATTGTCATCTAGCCAGATGGTGTGCCGCACAGCCTGGTGGGTGAGATCACCAAGTGAGTGCTACACTGAGCATCCTTTCATGAAGTACATGAACTCAGAGCCCATGAGGGTCACGGTCTGGGAGGGGGTCAGTCGGGAGGAAAGAGGCAGAGTGATGCTGGGAGAGACCAATCTGGATGATTCTAAACCAGGCACTAATCATGGGAATTTCTGCATTCAAGTTGGTGGGGACATCATTCACGGCAGTGACTCAGTGGACAGTGCTAAGGAGATGTGTCTATTGTTTAAGCCTGAGGAACCGATTGGCTAAGTCTTGTGTTCATGACTGGGTGTATGAGCAGACAAGGATAAACCAGAGTCCTTTTTGGCACTGCTGATGGGTTCCTAGACAGAGCTCTTCACCCCACTGAGTGGACGGATCATCTTTTCTAAATCAATAAAGACTGGGGAACTGGGGTGAAAAGAAATGACTGCATTGCATCCTATTTATAAATAAAAAATAAAAACTGGTAGCAGTTGTTATGATACAGTGTTTTATTGTGCAATTGTAAGATTATTACAGGTTTTCTACAGCTTCAGGCTTTGCGAACAAATCTGTGCTTAGCTTACAAAATTTATTCATTCCATAATTAAGTAAGTAATACTGTATAAAGTAAGTTATATTTTGTTATTGGTCTTCAGGGGGCCCATTTTTATAAACCTAGGTCAGAGAAAATAAGACTATTACTTTAGATCAAGATGAACTAGATCAACTGCAGTTAGGGGGTTGGGAAAGGTAGTTTGTTTTGTTTTAATTTTTGTTTTGCTTTTGTTGAGACAGGGTCTCACCATGGAGCCCTGGCTGTCTTGGAACCCACTATGTAGACAATGTTGCCCTAACATTACAGAGTTCTACCTCCCTCTGTTCCCCAGATAAGGAATTCAAGGTATGTTCTGCAACATCTGACTCATCTACAGTTTATAAAGACCTTACAGTTCGGTGGTCCTCAGCCCTCCTAACGCTATGACCCTTTAATCCAGTCCCTCATGCTGTGATGGCTACCAACCATAAAATTATCTCATTGCTACTTTATAACTATAATGTTGCTACTGTTATGAATTGTAATGTAAATGTTTTTGGAGTTAGAAGTTTGCCAACAGGGTTGGGACCCACAGGTTGGGAACCACTGTCAAAGGTGGTTTCCCCTCACTGTTCTTAAATATTGCTTGCCTGACCATGACCCCCACCTCAGCCTGTGTATCTGTCTCTACCATGAGAGGCTAACGTGGGCTGTTAACATTAGGGTGGTTTCCCGAGCAATGATACACAGTCTAGAGGTATGCCTGTCAGGTTTTTCTGATGTCCAAACTCATTTCATGCTTTTTCTAACCTTTACTTTCTGATTTTTATTTCTAACATCTATTTCAGAGCAATTTTCTAGCTAAAATATTTTCTGATTTATTGACATCTTCCGGGTGAATAACTGTCAGATTCCCATTTGGCCTTTCCACTTCCTTCAGCTGCAAGCAGATAAACACTACAGAAGAAAAAAACAGATGTTCACAATCAGCCTAAATAACATATGGCTTTGTGTGTGTGTGTGTGTGTGTGTGTGTGTGTGTGTGTGTGTGGGTCTGTGTCTGTGTGTGGTATGTGTGTGTGTATGTGTGTGGTGTGTGTGTGTGTGTGTGTGTGTGTGGTGTGTGTGTAAGTGTGTTCTTTTTTTAAGTTTTATAAAGGACAATATTTAATTGGGGCTGGCTTACAGGCTCAGAGGTTCAGTCCATTATCATCAAGGCAGGAACAGGGCAGCATCCAGGCAGGCATGGTGCAGGAGGAGCTGAATTCAACATCTTCACCCAAAGGAAGCCAGGAACAGACTGAACAGCCCCAGACAGCTAGGATGAGGGTCTCCAATCCCACCCCCACAGTGACACACTTCCTCCAACAAGGCCATACCTTCTAACAGTGCCACTCCCTGGGCCAAGCATATGAAAACCATCATATTCCACTCCCTGGCTTCCATAGTCTTGTTTAAACACATGAGTCTACGGAGGCCATACCAAACTTAGCATAATTAAAAAAGTACATTTAGTGTGTGTGTTCTTACACTGCCAATGTCAGTAGTGCCAATGATGTACAAGCTAATACATGTGAATATCTGCTATCAAACAGTTACTCTTCCAGTAACTATCAAAATAGTATCAAAATGATTATTCAGGTCCCCCTACTCTTTAAAGACTGATGTGATCCTATTGGGTGTTCTTAAATGCTAATTTGGTAAAGTCCTGTTTTCCACTTTAATTAAGGAATTCAATGAACATTACCATACAGATCAAATTCTTCAGTTGGTTGGGTCAAACCCTTCATGAAGGAAATGGTTGGTGTTGTGAACACGGTTGTGAACTGGAGAGCAGGAGCCCTGGAGTTAAGAACATTGCTGTTCCAAGCAACCGTCCAGCAGACCTTAGCGATTCTCAACTCCATTACTTTCTGCCATTGCAAGGTCTTAGAGATCTCTGCTTCGCTGAGTACGTTCGGGTTCTGCGTAGAAGTCTCCTTCAATCTCCCCTGTGCCTTAAGAACACACTAATTGTATCAACTTCTTTTTTCATTGCTACAACAGAATAACTGGGGGGTTGGGGAAGAGCAACTTGAGGAAAGTTAATTCTGACTCACAGCTTAAGGGTAAAGCCACTGTGGCGAGGACTGCATGGCCACAAGAATGTGACACAGCCAGTCACATTGCTGTGACATATCCAGTCACATTACACCCACAGTTGGTAACTTAGTCAGGGTTTCTATTCCTGCACAAAGCATCATGACCAAGAAGCAAGTTGGGGAGGAAAGGGTTTTCTCAGCTTATACCTCCACATTGCTGTTCATCACCAGAGGAAGTCAGGACTGGAACTCACACAGGGCAGGAACTTGGAGGCAGGAGGGGTACTGCTTACTGGCTTGCTTCCCCTGGCTTGCTCAGCTTGCTTTCTTATAGAACCCAGGACTACCAGCCCCAGGATGGCATTGTCCACAATGGGCCCTCCCACTTTTGATCATTAATTGAGAAAATGCCTTACAGTTGGGTCTCATGGAGGCATTTCCTCAAGGGAGGCTCCTTTCTCTGTGTAAATTCCAGCTTGGGTCAAGTTGACACACAAAACCAGCCAGTACAGTCTGGAAGCAGATAGCAATGCATGCTGGTACTCAGCACATTTCTTTTTTCTCCTTAGTGACCCCAACTAACAATATAGTTCCATTAACATTTAGAGTAGGGACTCCCTCCTCAAGTACCCCAATCTAGAACCCCTCTTCCAAATATATCTGGAGGTTTCTCTCCTAAGAGATTATAGATCCTGTCACCTTGACAACCATTATAAACCATCAGATAAACAAACAGGAACTAATGAGTGTATAGCTGCAGTCCTGTTCAGGAATCTCTCAATCTCTTTGACGTGGTGATCCCCTACTTGAGAAAGGTTGTAAGTTTGGAGTTTTTCATATATTCAGTTATACAAATGACATCTCTTGGTAACTCACATATAAATCAATATTATTTGTATAAACATGAGGTAGCTACAAGAATACTACAAATTAGTATAAAAATAGACTTAGAAGGACTGCTACTGTTGCTTTTGGTGAGAAGACCTATTTTTCTCGACTGGGTAGAGGAAAACGTGCAAATTATACATCTTATCATAAAACTATTGGGAAGTGGTAACAATGCTGTCTTCTTTCTGAAACCTTGAAAATCCATGATTATATGAAAATTATGCTTTTTAGTATTCTAAGAAACAGAATCTGGAAGCTAAGACACGCATTTCCAAAATACATAGGAAGTTTCTTGAAATCTAATTTTAATTCATTTACTTTGTGATCAAATCTAATAACTGGTAATTACTGATAAATATGTAATTCATCATGGGCTGTATCACATTATCTGCTCCAACCAAACACAGTTCTGCACAGTTGTATGTTTCTTTTCAAGTGAGGCAGGCTCTTCGAAGTCACAAATGAATAAAGCATTCGGAGCCAGATCTTTGTCTCTGTACTTTGAACGAGCTCTTCTTCTAGAACTGCCTTTGAAGCAACGACAGGATGAAAAATTGAAAAGGGAAATGGCAGAGGGAAATCAGAAATTGGCCGTTGTTAGTTAACATTATTGGGAAGTCGGCCTGCTGGCTTCAAAGAAAGACGAAGGAAATTGGAGGGGAAAGGATGGGAGAGAAAAAGTAACAGCTTTGAATGGAAGATCAAGCAACTTAATTTAATTGCACAAATTAGAAGCCGATGAAGCTGAGCTGCGGACCAGCATCAAAATCTTCAGTGCTGCGAAGATGATTCAAAGTCTGCCACAAATAAATAGTAGTCAAGAGAGAAGAAACTGAATGGCCTAAGAAGCTGGTCAGAGACCTGTTCCACAGCGGAAAGGCAGCGCTCAAGAAACACTGCAAAGAAGGCATAGGCAGCTTAGAGACCGATTGGCACAGAAAAGAAATCCCGAACTATGGGTGTGGCCACGGAGCTGTGGGACAGGGAGGAGCGGGCCTGCAGCGAGAGTGGGGTCGAGGCTGTCCAAACCTGGAAATCTCGCCCTGAGATCATCTGGAGTAGGATCACTCCCTCCTGCCCTGGGTCTGTGTGTTCGGTACTATGTATCCCTGTAACCCATGCCTGCCCTTGTCTCATCAGAGGAGGTCACAACCCGGTAGCCAGGCTAAACTTTCTTTCCCCGGATAAGATCACGTGCTGCAGCACCTGGATTTCTTTCTCATGCAAATGAGGCATCCCCAGTACCCTGGCTCTGTCCATGAAGTACAAACTAACCCCAAATCCCCTATTCAACCGCGCCCCCAAAGGTTTAAATAGCCTTTATTTCTCCCAATAAATAGAACCAGTTCTCTGAAGCTGCTCTCCTGTGTGTGTGTTCTTAACTCACTGCTGACCAAGAAATTGCCTGCACCCACCCATACTAGCTAAGCTGCTCTCCCTCCAGTTCGGCCTGGTGCTCAATGCGCCTGGCTAGCCCCGATGGGGGTCAGGGAGAGAAGCAGACATAGCCTATAGCTATGGCTTTATTAATGTACCAACAAAAGCTATTTTTGTGTAGGGACTTTAAGAAAGAAAGGAAAAGAGAGAAAGAAAGAAGGAAGGAAGAAAATCATAGCCAAGATAAAGTAGAGGATAAGAATTATCTACTCTACTAAAAACGTTTCCTAGGGCCACTGTATCAAATTCCCATAAACTTTGATGGCTTAAAACACCAGACATTTATTTTTCCCACCGTTTGGAAGGCTAAAGTCTGAAATCAAGCTGTCGGCATGGTTTGCCCTCCCTGGTGGTTCCAGAGAAAAATCACTGCCTACCTTTCTCAGCTTCTGAAGACTCTGAGCAATCCTTGGCCTTCCCTGCCCCTCCCCCACCCCGCACATCCCTCTGACCCTCACCCCCCCACCACATATCCTTTGTGTGTCCATTCTATCTGCAGTCCTTATTAAAAAACAATCTGTCATTGGATTTAGGGCTCACCTTGTCCAGACTGCTCTCCTTTCAAGATCTTGCCTGAACACATCCACAACCCCTCTACTTCTAGGCAAGGTTAGAGTCGGAAGTCTGGGTGGGCAAACACCACTCAAATCACTTCCTATACCCATGGGGACAACTACCATTTCACACAGCTGGGTTTCTATGTCTCCTAAGGAGAATGCTACAGTTACTACAGTTTCCGGGTTTTGCAAAGATACAGAAGGAATCGATCTTGCTTCTGAGATAAGCAGGAAAATATCAGCCATGGTGCTGAAGTAACAGTGCTTGGCTTGAATAAAGAGACACAGGGCATGAAAGAAAGATCAAGGCCTCCAGTTTCTTCTGCGCTTAGCTCTTCGACACAAACCTTCCCTTGAGTAAGGACTTTTGCCACGCATTCTTCTGACATAGTTTTTCCTTACTTGTGATAGACAACGTCTTGCTTTTCTTACTAAAAAGAAAAAAATCAATTAAATATATCTATCACTCCTCTATCCCTCAAACTTCTCTCATGTCCTCACTCTCTCCTTCCGAAATTCATAGCTTCTTTTAAAAGCATAATTGTCACATATAGAAAAATGCATAAATAGACAGAACCCGTTGAGTCTGTTTAATGCTGCTTGTATGTATATGAGTTCAGGGCGGACCACTTTGTCCTGGACAACCAATTAGAGAGTTCATCCACAGGAGAGACTAATTCTCTCTTAATAGTCAGCACTTGCCTATGGTTTTGGCCTAGGCATGGGACCCTATGATACTTCCCCCTTCCCATTGGCTACTGATACCATCATTGTTTAGGCAGCCATACTGTTAGGGCATCATGGGTAAGGTTTCCCTGTCATTTCTAGGAGACACGACCTTACGGCAGGTTTCCCGGGCCTCTGGCTCACACAGTCTTTCTTCTCCCATGATTTCCCTGAGCCTTAGGTGCAGGAACTGTAGACACATTGGTTGGGTGTGATGATCCGTTAATCTCTGTGTTATGTACTGCTGTGGGTTTCTGTGAAGGCCTCCATTTGCTGGAGAAAGAAGCTTCTTTGATGAGGGGTGAGAGTTACACTTACCTGTAGGTATAAGGGAACGTTTTAGAATGTAAGTAGAAATGATGGTGGTTTAGGAAAGTGAGGGTAGCAGGTTCTGCTTTTAGAGCTGTAACTTCACTAACGTGGGGTAGTTGGACAAGTTTCTACCACCAGACATCACTTCCTCCCTATGGAGTGAGACTTCATTCCAATCAGACAGTTGTTGGTTATTGGTTGGTAAGTTGTTGGTAAGATGTGAGTGCCACAATTGCACCTTTAAGGGAGCCTTGCGGTCCTGGTCATTGTTGTAGTTCACGACCTTCAGAGCTGTGTAAGACCATTGCTTGCTTCCCTGACTTGGCTGTTTATGGACCACCTTCCGGTCCTATGAAGGATACACCGCAGGAAGCAGGTTTTCAGATATTTCCAGCTCCGATCTTTCCGCGTCATCATCACTAGGGATCTGCATTCAACCTCTGAAAGGCAGTCAAGAACGGAAGCAATAGCCTACATTGTTTTAGAAGTCACTACTCTGACCGCCCACTCAGACGGAGGGTTCTCAGGCCAGAGACTGGAGTTTTTCTTGGGTAGTCTATGGCTACTGTGAGGAGCGTTGTCAACTCACGTGGCATACTTCATTTACGTATGAACATTTGTTGTGCATAATTCTTTGTACATATAAGACAATATGATTCCTGGAAGCTTTATGAGATGTCCTTTGGGGTTATTCATCACGGAAGAAAAAAAAATATGACAGAAGGTAGGCTATAATTCCACAGACATGTTACCTCTTTTCATAAGACAAAAGCCCTTTATGCTTAATTGGTGTTTAAAATGTACAAGTAGTTATCTCTATCTTTCCTTTATTCATTTCAGTTTAGCATATCTAAGCATGACTAGAATATTTTTCTCTGAAGCACTCTAATTGTTTATTAATGTAGAATACAGTCTGGAGGACTGTTAGGATTTTAGTTTATAATTCTTTTTGAAGTCTGCATAAAATGGTGGGTTTTTGAAAAATTCATCACAATTTCTCCATGACCTATATTCTTTATTCTTAAATAAAAGGGGGGTCTCATTACAGGAAGGAATTTTAGAACTATCTTCTTAGTCTTTACTGTTTTCCTACTCCCATGTAGCACATGCATGTGCGAGCGTGCGTGCGCGCGCGCGCGCGCGCACACACACACACACACACACACACACACACACACACACCACCACCACCACCACCACCACCAACAACAACAACAACAACAGCAACAACAAAACCCAATTACATCACTGTAAAAACTGAGTAAACTTTTTCAAAGTGAGGTCATATTTGTTCTACTGTCTCGGTTAAATAAGAACAGAGGACACCGAATACCAGGGGCTAATGGTATAGACATGAGAAAAACTCTGGCCCTGCCACTCAAGTGTTGAAGATGGTAGGCATAAACAAAGAGTTCCAGAGTACATCATGTGACGATCACCACAGTGTGGGTGTTTACATATTGCTGTTATGATATTTGCATATTACTCTTCCAGATAAGGTGCCAGAAGATGGTGTCACTGGGAAGTGACATTTCAGCTAAATCTGAAAGGATAAGAAAAACCTGGCCGAGCAGAGGTTAAGTTGGCAGAGAATGTTCTAGACAAATAGACTGCTGTGTTAATGAATGCTCTATGCTGTGCTCAGAAAAAATGGCAAGAATTATATTGTGCCAAAGAGCAGGGTCTGTGCAGGTAGAATACAAGAAGAAAAGGGGTACAGGGCTAAGTAGATTGAGTTGAGGTTTTAGTGTGATTTATCTATGTGGTAGGGATAATATTTTATAAATACTAATCCAGATACTGCAGCATGTCTGTGAAAGCATTTTTGCTTACATTCCCCCAGTTCCAAAGTCAAGCCCTAAGACCCATCCACTCGGGATGGTGGAAATACTACAAATAAAGTAGCTTTGGTTAGCTTTTAGTCTCAAAGCAGACTTTTTTAAAATTTCTTTTGGATGATACCATTTGAGAGAGACATGTTTTGTAAGAGATATAAGAGGGTGTGCTGAATTCTTTGACCTCTCCCCTTAATACTTCAAAGGATTACCCTATATAGTTTGTGTGTGAAAGAGCTCAGTTAAGCACGAAGCTCCAACTAAAAAGAGTCTATGCCTTTTTCATCTCTGTGGGCTATGGCAGAAAGGAAACAGACAGAAAGCGTGAGGAAGGCAGTGCCCAGAGAGCATCTTCTCTCCTGACCTACGCAAGCTCTGATGCGGTAGAAGAACTGGAGGGGTGGGGGAGTGGGAACACTTGGAAAAAATCGGCCAAGGACATTGCCTGAGAAACAGCAGCAAGGAGGCCACAAGGCCTAGAAGAACCCCACTCATGTCTTCACTGGATGAGATCAATACAAACGCCACCAGGAACTATTGGTGTGAGACAAGTTGGCATGAGATCAATACACATTACCAAGGACTAGTGATGGAAGACTAGTTTTCAGTTTGTAGAAAAATAGTGGGAAAGATGAAAGGTAGTCCACATCTCAGTGTTCTGGAAGATCCTACCAATTACAGCAAACACATCGAAATGAGTAGAAATCAGGGAATCTCAGATGTTCCTGAATGCTTTGGGGAAAGAGACTGGCTGAGGAGGCCGCCAAACCAGCAGAGTCTACGTCCCAGAGAGGACGCAGTGTGGGTAGACTCTAAGGTCTAAGGCAAATGCCAAGACTTGAGCAACCGGTGTCACCACATACCCACCAAAACTGCGTGTTTGATGGTCACGGGTATGGGAGAATATCCAAAACAGGTTAGCCAGCCACCTAAGGCCCTGATGTGGAGCTAGAGAGATGAAGAAAACCAGCAGGGCTCTCAGGAGGAACTCTGTCACCAAGCCCAACGTGGTAAACAGTCAGTGCCTGAGATACAACGAAGGCTCTGAAGTCGAATAGAGAGGGAGATATGAGGAACGTAGTGGCAGGAGTTGACGGTAAGGTGGACTGAGACCAGAAGACGTCATACCCTGTACGCCGGGATTGCAGTGGATAGTTTTGGGTGTGGGGTGATGGGTAGCCTGGAAGGAACAAATTGGAAAATGGAAACAACATGTAAGAAATATACAGTTTAGTATATCGGTGCTTGAGTTACAATTGTGCCTAGGCTTGGGAATGTGTACACATCACCAGCCATAAATGCGGGCATTCATTTTCACTAAAATTTTATTATATATCATGCAGTTATTCTAACAGTTGGAAAACTCAGCATCTATATGGACTTCTGATTTGCTTCCCCTGATCCAAATCATAGCTAAAAGCCGCATGCTGTCCCTTCATTGACTAGAACAAACATAATTCAGAAGTAGAAATAAAAAGTTGGGACTGGAGAGATGGCTCAGCGGTTAAGAGCACTGACTGCTCTTCCAGAGGTCCTGAGTTCAAATCCCAGTAACCACATGGTGGCTCACAACCATCTGTAATGAGATCTGGTGCCTTCTTCTGCTGTGTCTGAACAGTGTACTCACGTACATAATATATATATATATATGTATACATATATGTATATATGTATATATATAAAGAAAAAGTTGAGCATCTGATTATATTTTTAAAACACTTCAGAGCTAAAAGATCAGAGTTTCTAGAGTTCCCAAGCATCCTCCAAATACATGTAACTCTGTTAAGAAAATCTAATAGCTGACCACTCAGTACTGGATAACCAACTGGGGGGCTCTTCTCTGGGGAATACTATTTCTCCTATTCTCATAATGCCTTTGATTCTTGGAGTTCAATGGTCATCTCTTTTAGATTGATGTCTATATGCAGGTGAGGGCAGGCACACAATAAGGCAAGGCCTGTGATTGGATAGTGAAAAAAATAAGGTGGGCAGAGTTTTTGAAAGGCAGGAGAGAGAAAAGAAGAGAGAAGATGGAGGAGGAGAAGGATGAACCACTCCCCATGTGGCTTTAATTAGCCGCAGACAGCTATGAATATCTTATAAGGGATGGATAATTACAGGACAATTTGTCTTATCTAGGTTGTCAGTTTATATCAATGTCAATTGGCTCTGAGTTTATTGTGTGAACGTTTTCTGGAGTGAGAATTTACTGATATATATCTGATTGATAGATTACAAATCTCTAGAGTTTTGATTTTACCGGGTTGCTGGGAATATGAACAGAGTCCCCAGCAAGAGAGCCTCAAGATAGGTACTCACTACATGGGGCTAGTCATGGAGGTAGAGAGATGGCCAGGGACAGAGAGTAGCAGAAGGTAGCATGGCATGGTGCATGGAGCATGGAACCATTTGTAGTTGTTTATTATTAATTACTACAATCTCTGACATCATATACATACAAGCAACATCATATAGACTGGTCAGGTTGTATTTTTATATTTTTGAATATATATGTACACACACACACACACACCTCTCAACAATTTTTAAAAAATGAGATTTGAGAGAGACAGAGGGGGTGCCTGGAAGGGCTTGGAGGAACAAAGTGGGGAAAAGATGTAACTATATTTTAATTTCAAAAAATCTTTAATTAAAAAAAGAAGAAATATCAAATATAAGTGATTAAGACATTTTGAGGTTTTTAAATAACTAGAGGCAGTGCCAGAGCGAGGGAGAGGGAGGAGGGAGAGGAAGAGGGAGGAGGGAGAGGGAGGAGGGAGGAGGGAGAGGGAGAGGGAGAGGGAGAGGGAGAGGGAGGAGGAGAGGACAGCTTGCATCTGTCCCTTGCTGTAGCCCCATCTGTATGACAACTAGATACCTGCCTCTCAGGGTAGAACCCAGAGTTTATTGGGCCTCTTAAGAATAATTAATTTATTCTTATTGATGTCTAACTAGAAAATTGAAATTATGGGCTAAAATACTCCAAGTTTTTTAAAGGTAATGTACTGCACACATGATTGAATAGATAAACACGTCACCTTTTCCTACTTTAATTATAATAGAGTTATATTTAGGAGCCTTCTCAATAAGATAGATGGAATTTTTTTTAAATATACATTATCTTAGTGTTACCAAAAATGATTACTAGAAAGGATTGGATTACTTTAATAATTGGGATCAGAAAGGGGATGACAACCGTGGATTCAGATCCTAGCATGTGTTATTCAAACCCAAAATATTTAGGTACTCTCATTGTGAGATTTTATTCCATTTCTCAGGTACAGGCACCTAGGAAACAAGGCTGATGCAATTCTCAGAAAAATCCACCAGGGGAAACAACATCTCCAAAACAAACACAGCAAATGAACTGAGCCCAAAACTTAAACCCAGTGTTAACTCTAAAGCCAATGCTGGGCCATAATGGTAAAACGATCCCACGATATCCACATTAAATCCCTCCGCTTGTGCTCTGCAATGATTACAAGAATCTATCCTTTATCTGAAATTCGAGAGCAATAAATTGTCTGTCTTGGTCCAATGGAGTAGCATTGTTTTTCCGTTAGCATTTGAGTCAATAAGGTAATAAAAAAGAAAGAGCCCTCGTGGGTATATTGGAAAACCTCCTGTTTGGGCTGTTCCCGCCTAAAAATGTTAATGCAAGATTAATGTTCACAATACATCCCACAGGATGTTTCTGGGTTGGAATAGTAATGTTCTTCTGAGAAACAGACACATTTGGGGTTTTTTTGCCCCTGCCTTTTAAAAGAGAGGGGAAAAAATGTGTACATGGTAGAGAAAGTTTCATTAAAAACCTTTCACTCAATTGCCTTCTTGAGCATCCACCAAACCATTACGATGAAGTGATCATTCACCAGCTATCATAGAAAAGGGGTTTTAATTTGAAGTAGCTTTCTAGAAGCATAAGGGGTTCTCAGTCTAACTTTCATCTCTAGCTTAAAATGTTAATATGTGATCATGAATCCACTTTCTGAATGACTAACAGTAAGTAGTCACTCTGGTATTTGTCCCTTTTAAGGCATCTGATAAAAATTTTGTTCTGTGAATTTGGCAAGATCTAAAAATCTTGGGAGACATTCTGTATTTATGATTCATATGCATAATGTAGTACATATATGCTGTCTTCTTACATGGATAAGGATAGCAACTGTACAAAGTACGGAGGAAATGTGGAAACCTTACTAGAACATGGGGAACTTTGTAAGTTAGTCGCTAGGAATCCTGTATAAAACTGACTCCTGGCTTATAAAAAGAAATCGTGCTAAAAATAAAGGAAAGACATGGCTGGTGTTGGTTCATTTCTCACTGACCTGAAGCTTTAGAGTTCTCATTAGACTAACTCACCCGGGAGCTCCTGGGGTCCTCCTAGTTCTAGCATGTGCTACTAGGCTGTTTTATACATAAGTGCAGAACTGGACTCTGATGTTTCTGCTTCTGTACGCTGTACCAACTTAACCATCTGCTCAGCCCCTACAACCTATTTCTTTTATCTCCATTTTCTATATGTTCAATCATTATGTCCCATATATATGTATACACACAAACACACACACACACACACACACACACACACACACAATCTTTCTGTCTAGCCTATTTCACTAAATACAATGACCCTTCAGCTTCACTCATTTTGCTACAAAGCATGAGTTATCATTCTTTTCTATAGATGAATAATGTTTTACTGTGTATGTATATACCCCACTTTCTTTCATTTTATTTCTACATTCCTATTTATTCATTATTCTGTATATAATGCTAGATTGTAGGCTGCTGCAGTACTTGGTGAATCTGTACAAAGACTACCAAAAACATGACAGCCATACATACAAGAATATATTTCTTATATATGATATATATGGCACAGTTAATCCTAACTATTTATAATAATCTTTCCCCCCTCTAACTTAAAACACTTAGGCTTGTTCTGGTAAATAAACATTTCTATATTCTTTGATCACCCCAGGTGATCAAATATGTTTAGTCACATACAATATGGAAGTAAGGATTTGTCTTAGCTTGGGTTCCTGTTGTTATGGTGAAACACCATAACCAAGAGTAAGTTGGAGACAAAAGGCTTGATTCGGCTTATGTTCCATAGCCACAGTCCATCAATGAAGAAAGTTGGCACAGAAACTCAGAACAAGGCAGGGACCTGGTGGCAAAGCTGAGGCAGAAGCCGTGGAGGGTTGCTTCTTCCTGGCTTGCTCAGCTGCTTTCTTATAGAACCCAAGAGCACCTGCCAAGGGGTGGCCCCATCTACAATGAGCTGGGCTCTTCCATGTCCATAACTAATTAAGAAATTGCTCTACAGACTTCCCTACAACCCAATCCTATAGAGGCATTTTCTGAATTGGGGTTCTGTCCTCTCTGATGACTCTAGCCTGTGTCAACTTGACATAAAATTGGCCAGCACAGAATTTAAATGGAAGGAAGAGTCCCAATCTCATGAACCTATAATGACAAGAATATCCTGGATTAGCTAGGTGAGTGCAAACTATAATGGGTGCTCATAGATGGGAGAGGGAGTCAAACGAATAAGAGGAGAATTTGAAGATGCTCTGGTGCTGGTTTTGTTGATGCAGGAGGAAGCTACTAGAAACGTAATCCAGGAAGCTTCTAAAGTTGGAAAAGGCATGGACACTCCCCAATAGGCTCTCCAGAAGAAGGAGCAACTATTATCCACATTCTCATTTTAACCAGTGTCATAGGGTTATACTACTGTGAACAGATACCATGACCAAGGCAACTCTTACAAGGATGACATTTAATTGGGGCTGGCTTACAGGTTCAGCGGTTCAGTTCATCATCATCAAGACAGGAGCATGGCAGCATCCAGGCAGCCATGGTGCAGGAGGAGCTGAGAGTTCTACATCTTCATCTGAAGGCTGCTATGAGGAGAGTAGCTTACAGGCAGCTAGGCTTGAGGTCTTAAAGCCCCCGCTCACAATGACACACCTACTCCAATGAGTCCACACCTCCTAACAGTGCCAGTCCCTGGGTCAAGTATACCCAAATCATCACACCCTAGATATCTATTTTGGACTTCTGATCCTCAGAAACATTTCAGATAACAAAACAAGTAACGAAGACGTGAGTCAACTATGGTAGAGTCCAACATGGCAGAAAACCCTAAGGCCCAGACAAACTTGTACATATTTTGCAAGTAATTACAAGCTGTGGTTTCAAGAGTACAGTGGTCATATCATGTCCAGAGATCACTCACATGCCATGCCTCCTCCAGCTTATTGGTTCTTTCCTTCCTCTCTTCCGCTCGACCCTCACCCTCAAAAGTATCCGGTTAGGGACGAGCTTTCAGCAGTCACTCACTGTCTGCACTCTGACCAGTTCGGAACTTCCAAAGAAATTGCTGCCAGCCACAGAGCGCGGCTTCTTTGACCAAAGTGGACGAAAGTACTAATCCATGTCCATTAAACAGAAACATCTAGAAGGAGTTTAACAGCATAGCTTGCACTGCAAAACAATAGTGGTAACTTTCCCAGCAACACCTCTTTCTGCTCCAGACATAGATTTTTAAGTGATAGGGGTGGGGTTACATCGAGAGACAAGAATTCCAGCCTATAGAGCAGACCTCAAATCCAAAATAGAAAGTGGTTGGCTGCCCCCAAGACCGTCATGCCACTGTTGCACACGTGAACACAGCTCACCTGGCAGGTCAAGAGGATAGTGTACAGAGCCCACAACCTATAACTGTTGATGACAATTCCCCAGCACTGTGCATAGAACCTTCGGGCAGTATGAAACCAGGTTAACATACACTCTCATCTCGTTTCCTGCTCAATATCCCTCTACCCTGCAACGACAGTACATGAATGTCATTATTTTTAAACAAATGTATGCTTTTCTTTCTATGGGAAGGTTAGGCAGACTAACTTTTCATGCCAGGGAAATTGTAGTCTAAGCGGATTCTTTCTAAATGTGCTTTCTCATCTAACCTTTCTGGTGCAGGAAGAATGTTAATATTAGACTTGAAGAGAGATTTGAGACATTCGTAGTCAAACTGACACTAAAAGTGTTGACTTTCATATCCCCATGCAGTGCCAAAAATGGATCAGCAGTAGATAAAACATGAAGAGAGGAAGCCAAAAAAGATCTAGTCAGACTAAAATGTAAGATAAATATCCGTGGATCAAAAGCTGAGGCTCCACAAGTTCCTGTGGACTTAAAATACAAAAATAAATGCTTAAGGTTTAGCTTCTGAAGGCTGACAAGGACAGAAACCATCCCGGAAACATGGAGAGCTAAGACCGTGCTTGCTGTTCAAAGATGGTGTGTCAGGTAGAACTCAACTCTTACTTTAAAAATAATGAAAAATATTAAAAACAAAAACAAAAAAAACAATGCTGTATCTGCTACTCTGACCATAGTTCATGTAAAGTTTCAGGCTTAGGCAGAGAGAAACACCATTATGGGTCCCCATCAATGTAAACAAGCCAACTATATTGCCAAGTCAGCATGCAGCAAGGATTCCAAACTGATGCGATAGAAACTCCATGCTTGTTCTTGAAGCCAAGACATCTGGGCAGCGGTAACCAGGAGACCGGGGAAGCAAGGATGAGCACAGGCAGGGAATGCCAGCACAACACAGAAACACAGGCGGCACAGATGCCAGGATCCTGGGGAATCCCCCTTGACGATACCACTCGGATAAAGCCGGATGTGCAACCAAACAGCAGGACTGTAGGAATCAGAGCAAAGCAGTGAGTTTATTAAGTAGAGATAAGAAAATAGTACAGCTTTTAGATTTAAGCACAGGATGAGAAGGGGAGACACTTGTGCTCTGTAAAAGCTAATTTTTTTTTTTTTAGGTAAAGAGAATAAATGCTGTCAATTCACCTATTAATTGGCCTGTAATTGGCCTTGAAATGCTACCTGCTGGCTATGATAGGGCTGTCACAATCATGAACACACAGCCAGCTGTCATGACCACCTACAGAAGATCTGCACACAAAAACAGGCATGAGATTAGGGGAGAAACTATTGAGGAAAGGAGACAGGGAAATGGAGAGGTAAGAGAGGGTGGTTATGGGTAGCAAAGGTGATCTCAATGGTATACATGCACGAAAAATATCTCACCATGTTGGCTAGTTTTAGGTCAACTTGGAACAAGGTGGAATTGTCTGAGAGGAGGGAATCTCAATGAAGAAATAATGCCTTTAAAAGATCTGGCTGTTGGACATTTTCTTAATTAGTGACGGTAGTCAATCACTAATTAATCATGACCAATCGCTAGTTCATTGATTGTGGGTGGTGACAGCCTGGGTTGGTGACCCTGGGTTCTGTAAGAAAACTAGCTGAGCAAACCATAAGGAGCCAGCCAGTAGGCAGCACCCCTCCATGGCCTCTGCATCAGCTTCCGACGTGGAAGTCTGAAACAATCAAACCTTTTCCTCCCTGTAGAGAGAATCTCGAATGCACTGTGTGGAAGCATCAACAGCCAATAAAAATTTGGTGGCCAATGAGCTGAGGCAGGATTACCTCAGGCAGAGGGAGAGAGGAATTGTGGGAAAGAGTCAAGCGCAGGAAGGTTCTCCACCCAGACTCTGAAGAGACGGATGTGTGAAACCGAGGAGAAGTAATGAATCATGCAGCACTCATAGAATAAATGGGTCCTACCAGTTAGAGCTACTCGGGGACAAGCCCAAGCCATGGCCTAGGCATGTATTCATCCACGAATAGAGTTGTTATTTGGAAACAGGGGCATGGGTAGAAGAGCACAGTTATACCACCCCCACTTGCTCTTGGTCATGGTGTTTCATCCCAGCAATGGTAACCCTACCTAACACACCCGTTACTGTGGGAACGGCATAGTGTAGTCACACAAACCTGAACAGTATACCACTCCCTCAGGCAGGGTCACTTGCTCCTACCAACCTGCACAATGTGATATCGTGCTAAATACTATAGTCAGGTATAACATAAATATGCTATGTAAACGTGTGTACACAAAACCGTTGAAGGAAGATTTTTTTAAGTAAATCTGTCATGGGGATACAGATCCAGAAACCCACTGCTCATCTTGTTACCAAAAGAAAACCAGGAGGCAGGGACTGGCAAAGGGAAATGTGTACATTCACGGTTTGGTCAGAACCTGGGAGAGAAAAGCTCTTCGTTTCTCTCTGCCTTGTCAATCAAAAGAGATGAAGCAAAAACCGTCGACATGCATATGTGGGTTGAGCTGAGAGATAGGGAAGTCTCCTGGGAGATTATTTCCCTCTCCTCTGCGGTCAGGGCTTCATCTGATCCTCTCCCCAGTATGGGATGTCTTGGGAAAACGTTAGTCCTTCAGAGTCCATGTTTACAGGGTCCCTGTCCTCTGGGGCACATCCATTTACATGAGTGGAGCTTGCAGGACTAGAAGCCCCTGTGGGAGAGCCAGTTAGTAATGGTGAGTGGACGCACAGCTGAGGATGCTTCTGAACAGCACTCTAGACTACGTGAGTGCCCTGCCCTCAACCCTTGTGTACTGAACTGACGTTTAAAAAAAATGTCCTTAGCAATTAATTAAATTTAACTTACTCTAAAACTTATAATCCATTCTTTTGTAGATAACATAACAATTGCATAACTACAAAAATACTTCTATTATTTTATGTAATTAAGATACACATTTTAGTTATCCAGTAGCTGAATTTTTAATTTTTTAAAATTTTATTTACTTCTTTATTTATACCTCAAACACTGCCCCCTTCCATTCGCCCCTCATATAGTCCTTCACCCATACCCCCACACCTTAGCCTCTGAGAGGGTGACCCCCCACATATCCCCCTACCCTGGGGAATCAGGTCTACAGTATTCAGAGCGTCCTCTCCCACTGAGGCCATATGTGCGTGGGGGGGAACGGGGAGAGCGGGAAGCGGGGTGGAGGGGGGTTGGTCCAGCCCGTGTATGCTCTTTGGCTGGTGGCTCAGTCTCTGAGAGCTCCCAGGGGTTAAGATTAGTTGACATTGTTGGTCTTTTTGTGAGTTTCTGTCCCCTTCAGGGCCTTCAGTCCTTCCCCCAGCTCTTCCATAAGGGTCCCCAACCTCCGTCCACTGTTTGGCTGCAAGTGTCTGCAATTGTTGCAGTCGGCTGCCAGGGAGAGCCTCTCTGAGGTCAGTTATGCTAGAGTTCAAACTTGAGACACAGCACACACCTGAGCCTAAGCCCACATGGGAGCAAGATCATTACCATCACCGTCTTCCCGCTCCACATCACATCCCACAGGAAGTTCTCCGGGCAACCACACACACGGAGCTGTCTTCTGGGGCAGTAGCATCTTCTCATTGGACCCTTCCTGAAGGACCACCCGGAGCTCTTCCCAAGCCTTGGCCTCTCCAGAGTGGTTTCCTCGCTGTGTTCGTCTCACAATGGGTTGGCTTGGGAGTGGATTGTGCTCCAAGAATACCCAGGCCCTGTTAAGGCAGACTTGTGATCACCTCAGTCAGTGTTTCCAGACTCTTCTGGTCTCAGTTAAGGGTCTATAGAGGTTTCTTCTGAACTCTTTCTGTGAATTTCCCAAAACGTTTGTCCTCTCTTGGTAGTTATTTTTATCTTGGCTCTTAATCAGCTATACATTCACCAGGCAAGAAGAAACTGTCGACACCATTATACTCTCAGGGGGCCACCATTATTCACGTGATGTAATCCATTGCTGACCAAATACTAGTATATAACTCACGGCTATGCAATATAAATTCATAGAGATGTATTGCTTCAGAGATGTATGGAGCCTCTATAAGCTACGCTTCTTTAAATAGATCAAGGAGTATTTCTGTCTCCACAGCATTCCAGGGCAGGCAGACTTACTTGTTCCATGAGGTTATCCAAGAATGGCTGTTTTGGTTACATCTCCAGCCAGTCAGCACGGGAAGAATTCCAGTGCAAGCATATTTTAAGAGGTTACATCATTTCAACTTAATGCAATTGTCCCGGATTTAGTCATGCCCTTGCTGCATGGGAAGCTGAGAAATGTGACCAATTCATGTGGCCTCATGCTTAGGCAGAGTGAACTGGAGGCATGTTAAGGTTCTGGGACCCCACTAGCTACCTCCGTGCTGCTAAAATGTCTTCCTTTGGGGAGAGGCGTAGACAATGTCTACCTTCCTCCTAACATCTCAGTGACAAATTTCGACAAAATTCACTGAGCCAAAGTTCATGTGGGGGGAAGCAATGAGTTTATCAGGCTTATGGTGCAGAATGAGTGGTGGGCAGAGCGGTGAGTGACCTTAAATTAGCCAGTCTGGAAAGCTTTCGTCCTGCAGAGAGTGGCTTTAGAGTGGTTGTATTGGTGGAACCCACTTCCCCTCATCCTTCCCCATCTATATGCTCTAGCTCCTCCCAGAGACCCCAAGGCTATGTGCAATTAGGGCAAAGTTTCGCGTATAACTGGTTGGCAAGAGTGTCTGGATACTCAAACGAGGCTCCCATGACATACATTCTCCACCTTCTCCTTCCAATGTCAACAGTCAACAAGCCCAGCTGTGGAGGTCTTTGGCTAGCAGGTTCACATGCCCCTGAAGATGGGGCAGTCTGGCCGGCAGGCTAGTCCAGTACCACATTCTGCCACAAAACTAAAAGGGTAAGTGGATAATAACATGCAAAAAGACTTAAGTAAATAGGTGGAAATGTCTACAGGATTGGTGGCTACATTTTGCCAAATAGTACCTTTGTCTTCTAGCTTCACTGATTACCAAATATATCGTAGCAACTCAACAAATCAGGCAACGCACTTTCCAAATAATGTCTATGGTTACTTAAAACATCATAACACCAACACTTACCTAATTCTAGCTCCTGAATGAGTGGACTGAGCCAGCACCCAGTCTGCTCTTGGCTCTACACCCTTTTTGAGATGCAGTTGTTTCAAAAGTCTGGGTGCAAGGAGGCCTAGATGAGGAGGAGAGGGCTGGCTATATTTTCATCAACCTAGCGCAAGCTAGAATCACCAGGGCGAAGGGCGCTGGATTTGAGAAAGCACCTCCATCAGGTTAGCAATTGACATTTTATTGATTGATGACTAATGGGATAGGATCAAGCATGGTGTGGGCTATTCCAACTCTGGGGAGGTGGTCCTGGGTTACAGGAAAGGGCAGACTGAACAAGCCGTGAGGAGAGAGCCAGGAAGCAGCCTTGCTCCACAGCCTCTGTTTCAGTTCCTGGCTCCAGGTCCCTGCCTCGAGCTTCTGCCTTGATTTCCTCCCGTGATGGATTACAAACTGTGAGCGACAATAAACCCTTTCTCTCCAAGTTGCTTTTGGTCATATTTTATTTCAGCAATAGAAACCAAACTGAAACATGGAGCGAAGAGAATATATCCAGTCATGTGACTTATTGATAGAACAAAAAACCCAAACCCTCAAACACATGCATCATTTTCTCTGCCTGGATCCAATTCATAAAGGTTGATTTAAAAGCAAGACTTATATAGTTTGATCATCAGTGCTGTTTTAGGCAAGAAATCGATAAGCTGGGAGAAATTACATCTGCTTCTCTTCCTCTATTGCAATCAGTGAAAATATAAGCTTCTCGAGCGTCTGTGAACTTTAATCATGAAAGTACTTATTAACATTTAGAAGAAGTATAAAGCTCGGGTAGAAGATGGATTTTAAGATACCAGCAGAAGCTGTGTTGAGGGCTGCTGTGCAGGCAATTGCCTCAGAGTATTAAAATCTGCAAAAACAAGCACATTACTGCATATCATGTGTTTGTGTGTTTAAGATGAACAGTAAGGAGGTAGGCCATTCTAGCATCTGTTGTCTACAGCTCTATTGATTTCCCAGTTTTTCATATTTGTTTTTTGGTGGGGATTTCTACTTCAATGACAAATCCCACAAAAATCATTATGATTCTGTGGTCCAGGGGCTATTCTGTGGTGAAGCTCTTCCCTAATATGTGTGAGGTTTTGGGTCCAATCTCCAGAACTTGGGGGGATTCTGGGTTCACATTGTTCAATCCTTGCCATCACTGAAATAGAAACCAAAAGTGTATGTGAGGAAAACAGAGAGAGAGAGAGAGAGAGAGAGAGAGAGAGAGAGAGAGAGAGAGAGAGAGAGAGCTCTAAGCTCAGTAAAGATGAATTTCAAAGGAAATGATGAAAATATTAATTATTTCAATTCTTGCTAGATAATTACTGTGATAGCTTAAATACAGGGGATGAGTTGGTGTCAGCACTGTGAAGCATGCTCTTAGCTATGCATTGGTACAGCTTGGATGCTGCTACTCAAAGTATCTTCTGGAGATGACTAATCCACACACTGCTAGTGGTCTTTGGTTAAGGGAACACTTTCCGCAATATGACAAAAATCTTACATGTGCTGAATCTAAAAACACTTTTTTATTCTTTTTTCCTAGCTTATTACATTTGTCTGAAGTTGCTTGAAATTTTAAAAATCTGGTTGTTCCTGCAACCAGTAGAATTCCAAAAGTCATGTACGTACACCCTTACAGTGAGAGTGATTTCTTTAATGTGACTTGGAAGGTGATGGTGTTTGCTGAGCATTTAATATTTTGAGAACCTTTAATTCAGGTGGAACAAAGATCACTCCTTATCCACACTCTGGATAAGGAAACTGAGCCCTGGATAAGAGAGTGAGAGAGCCAAAGCCACACAGCTGGATGGGCAAGGTGTAACTAGAGCGGCCATCTTTTTTTTTTTTTTTTTTCGGAGCTGGGGACCGAACCCAGGGCCTTGCAGTTGCTAGGCAAGTGCTCTACCACTGAGCTAAATCCCCAACCCCAAGCGGCCATCTTCTAAGGCTACACTGGTGTTCTCTCTACCGATCCCTAACTAGGAGTGACTTTTCACTGGTCTCCTACAAAAATCAAAACTGTGACTCTATCGCTCATCTTTGAAATGAAGTTATTCATGCTTTTCAATTCAATTGAAGCTGAATGTTCCCGGGGATACAGAGAAACAAGAGAATCATTCAGACCTGACCTTCACCTTTCAAGCCAGAGCCTTCAATCTCAACTAACCTTAGATGGTTGTTTTCATTGTCCCCACAGGCTGGAAATGGGGTAGTGAAATGTTATTATTTTTCACCATGTTATTTAAAAGGGAAAGAGGAAACAGAAGGCCTCCACTAGATCCTAATCCAGAAAGTATGCCCAGTCAATGCTGCCCAAGAAGCTATCAGAGAGATCGCTCCTGAGAGACACAGCCAGAATACAGCAAATACAGAGGCGAATGCCAGCAGCAAACCACTGAGCTGAGAATAGGTCCCCCGTTGAAGGAATCAGAGAAAGAACTGGAAGAGCTTGAAGGGGCTCGCGACCCCAAAAGTACAACAATGTCAAGCAACCAGAGCTTCCAGGGACTAAGCCACTACCTAAAGACTATATATGGACTGACCCTGGACTCTGACCCCATAGGTAGCAATGAATATCCTAGTAAGAGCACCAGTGGAAGGGGAAGCCCTGGGTCCTGCTAAGACTGAACCCCCAGTGAACTAGACTATGGGGGGAGGGCGGCAATGGGGGGAGGGTTGGGAGGGGAACACCCATAAGGAAGGGGAGGGGGGAGGGGGATTTTGCCCGGAAACCGGGAAAGGGAATAACACTTGAAATGTATATAAGAAATACTCAAGTTAATAAAAAAATAAAAAATAAAAAAAAATTAAAAAAAAAAGAAGCTATCAGAGATAGGTGACTATTTAAATTTATTTTAATTTACACTTTTAGTTAGTTATTTCTTGCATCTCAGTGTGTGGAGGGGTGTAGGTGCCACAGCATGGTGCATGTGGAAATCTACATTTCACCACTGTATGGATGCCAGGAATCGAACCCAGATCATCAGGTTTGGCAGCAAGAGTCTCTATCCACTGAGCTACCTCTTCTGTCCTTAAGGAGTAGTTCAACTTAGTCTCCAACTTGTGATCCACCTGCCTCCGTCTCTTCACTATCTCCTACAACGTGAGCCAACACAACCAACTCAATTTCAATTAAAAGCTTAATTCTTCAATGCCATCGGTCACCATCGAGACTCTCGATCGCCACAACAGCTGGTGTTTTGCATGTCAGGCAGCACAATTACAAAACATTTCTACTGTCATAGAAAACTTACTGGATAGGACTATTACAGTTTGCTCTTCTTTTTCTTGATCTCCAGAAAGACTCTCAACTCTGAAGATATAAAAGCAAAAAAAAAAATTAAAATTATGAATATTCTCTACAAAAAATCTAGGTGTGTATATTGAATGATTACCTTGAAGTCAAAACAATTTCATATGCAATAGCTGGTCCATTAAGGAATCAGAGAAGAGCCTATCTTAAACGTGATAGGGGTACATTGAACAGGCACTGCAAGAAAGGTCAAAGGCTAATTTTGAGACAAAGTGAGCATCAAGATAAAAATCTTTAAGTGATGAATTTTATCTTTGTGATTTAAAAAGAGGAAAGAAAAGTAGGTAAAAAGAACTAATGAAAAGACTTTTTTAAAAAAAGTAGAAAAGTCAGCCTTTGTCACTCTGAGGGCTTACAACAAAGCCAGCATAGCAGATCAGAAAATTATTCTCAGGAACACAGGCAGGGCACTGTTGCAATCGTGGTGAGCTTGCCTTACCATTTTATAATAGAAATTAGAAATTCAGAATAGAAAGTATAAAATTATAGGACAGAATGAATCTTTTATAGCAAGCAAATCAACCATGACTTAATGTCCGGGAAGTGCAATGTGTTTTTAAAGAATCTCTGAAGACATATGGCTTGCATCCTAAGCCCTGTTTCCCAGCCAGCTGCCATGCTCAAATCCCACTGAGCATTTCAGGCAAAAGCTCTCTTGACTGTGTGCTGGTTTGTTTCTCGTTCTGATAAAATACATTTGAGCTGCACAGACGCCTCAAGGACTCTTTCCGGCCGCTTATCATGAGGCCACATCAAAGGTGGGCCATCACCTCTTCTTCATAGCCTTCCAGAGCAAGCAATGCCTAGAAACCCATCCCACCTCCATCTCCCTATTTCGGTGACAGAAAGAAAGGCGCAAACGAGGTGCCAAGGGGGCAGAAGAGAGCTGGAGAACAGGCTGCAATCTAGTGTGCCATTTATGCCCCCGACCTCTTGCAGGGCCCTTTTCCTTCCAGGGCAGGGAGAGAAGGGATTTAGAGTTGTTTTCTTGGTCATTAGAAAAGACAGACAAAATACATTCATTTCTGAAACATCCCTGGAGTCAAGAGCGATAACCGTAGATGATCTATATTTTTAGAAGAGTTTGCGAGCGGCTTCTCTGAATCTTGCCAGCCGGAAGGAGTCTGTTGGAAGTCTAAAGATAGGCGAAAAGCTGGCAGATGTGATTCGAAGTGTTCACGAGACACTACAGGAAGCAGAGAGGTGGGAACAGGGAGGAGAGAGCACAGGCTCCAGGGACAGGCTGACGAGTAATCACTTGGAGCCTGGGTGTCACACAGGCTCTATTGAGGGATGCCCGTCGTTTAATCAGATGTACATCAACGTTATCTGGAGCTCATCTAGGGTTAAAGATAGCTATCTTGTTGGAAAACAGAGAAAATAAAGATGAATAAGAAGAACTTTGAGAAAAATTCCAAGTTACCAGTGTTGGGATCCGAAGGAAAGAGGATCAAAGTCTCCAAGTAACCAACTCTTATTAAAGTAATAGTTTCACGTACTCATTGACAAATTGCTACAAGGATGAGAAGGGAAAGTTAAAGAAACGTGTCAGCTACAGCCTAGCATTTACATACTATTAACTCCCTAAGGTCTGAGCACCGAGTCTGCTCATTGCTTTCTAGTCTTAACACATGGTGTGCACATGGGGGGTGACACTGTGGGAAGACACACACTCCGACTTTCTTTCTGAAATTGGTTGTGCTGGCTACTCTTTTTTTTTTTCTTTTATTAGATATTTTCTTTATTTACATTTCAAATGTTATCCCCTTTCCCAGCTTCCCCTTTGGAAACCCCCTATCCCATACACCCTCCCCTTGCTTCTATGAGGGTGCTCCCCTATCCACCAACCCCCTCCCACCTCCCCACCCTGGCATTCTCCTACACTGGGGCATCGAGCCTTCACAGGACCAAGGGCCTCTCCTCCTATTGATGCCCAACAAGGCCATCCTCTGCTACATATGTGGCCAGAGTCATGGGTCTCTCCATGTGTACTCTTTGGTTGGTGGTTTAGTCCCTGGGAGCTCTGGGAGGTCTGGTTGGTTAATTTTGTTGTTCTTCCTGTGGGGTTGCAAACCCCTTCATCTCCTTCAGTCCTTTCTCTAACTCCTCCATTGGGGTCCCCGTGCTGGCTACTCTTATGTCAACTTGACACAAACGGGAGCCTCCATTGAGAAAATGCCCCATAAAATCTGGCATGTTCTTACTCAGTGATTGGTGTGGGAGGGTCCATCCAATATTGGAGAGGCCATTTTCTGGGCTGTTGGTCCTAGGTTCTAAAAAAGCAGGCTGAACAAGCCATGGGGAGCAAGCCAGTAAGCAGCACCCCTCGATGGCTTCTGCATCATCAGCTCCTGCCTCCAGGTTCCTGCCCTGTGTGAGTTCTTGTCCTAATTTCCTTTGATGATGAACACCAATATGGAATGTCATTGCAGCAACAGAAACTCCAATTTGGAAATGTGGCCTTCTTGCAGGAGGTGTGGCTTTGTTAGAGGAAGTACGTCACTGTGGGGGCGGGCTTTGAGGCTTCCAATGCTCAGGCTCTGCACAGTGCGGAAGAGAACTTCCTCCTGGCTGCTTACAGAAGATAGACTCCTCCTTCCTACCTTCGGATCAAGATGTAGAGCTCGAGGCTCCTCCAGCACCATGTCAGCCTGCAAGCTGCCATGCTTCCTGCCATGGTGGTAGTAGGATGAGCCTCTGAAACTGGAAGCCAGCCCCAATTAAATGTTTTCCTTTACAGGAGCTGCCTCGGTCACGGTGTCTCTTCACAGCAGTAGAAACCCTAGCTAAGGCATCTTCAAAAATGGTGTCTTTAAGAGACATTTAAGATCCAAGCTACAACATTTCATAGACAAAGACAAACCAAGACAGCGATAGTCGTTTGGTCTTCTTACATTTGTGGCCTTGGGTTTTGTCTTTGGGCCATAGGAACTCTTTCTGAAGAATACTATTTCCATTTTTGCTTTCCTTTCCTCTCCTTTCCTTCTTTTTTTTTTTTTGTTGTTTGTTTGTTTGTTTGTCTGTCTGTCTTTTGGCATGGGTTGGTGGTGGGAGCTCTCTGTGTAGGGCTAGGGAACATGCTTGGGGCTTTGTCATGCTAGGCAAGCACTCTAACAACTGAGTTACGTCCTTAGCCCAAGAATGCTTCTTAAAGATATAAAGAGAGAAAACAGAGCACTAACTGTTCAGGATTGATTCTAGATTTAAGCCAAATAAGGAATGGACCCACATCTTTCTAAATTCTCATAGCAGGTACTTGCTGAATGTTTTGGCAGTCTGGCTTTTGACACCTTTTCTGGATTTAGATGTTCTGTTCTCCGAATCTTGACGGGAGACGGGATGTTCCTTTCCAATCCAGAGCTGTATACTCTCCTTGGTGAGTTTTTCTCTTCGTCCCTCCCCCCTTCCTCCCTCCATCCCTCTTCCATCATCTGTGTATTTCTATCTTGCCCTCCCTTTGATTTTTTTTTTTTTTTGAGAAAGGGTCTCTCTGTATTGCATTGGTTCTCCTGGAACTTTGTAGACCAAACTCTGGCCTTGACCTCATAGAGATCTGCTTGCCTCTGCCTCCTGAGTGCTGAGAATAAAGATGGCTATCTGTGTATCTCTACGTTTGATTCTCTTGTTCTTCTAGAGAATCTGATATCCCATATCCTTTATGGTATTAATTTAGTGCTATGCTTAGCAGAGCCAACTTCTATTGTTTGTAACCAAGATTCTCAATCTACCAGGAGAGTAGTTCATACAACATGCCTGCTCTATGAAAAAAACAAATGTTGAGTTATTGGGGATCACATCATATAGCATAGAGGGTAAGAATGAAGAAGTGTGACTATATATACTGAAACCCCTGCCTTTCTGAGGTCACCTTCTCAATCTAACTGCCCAGTTCTCTGGATTAACCTTTCTGCTGTGTTTGAGACTTTTCTTGGTGATGGCCAGTTTTAACTTTCATTTTGAGTGAATTGAGAGATGTCTGTGGATAAGTAAAGCATGCCTAGGCAGGCGTCTGTTGTTCCATTTCCAAAGACAAACCATGGGAATCGTGCGCCCCTGGCAAGTGAGTTAGCTTGAGGGTTTCATTAGATGGGGACATAGTGAAACACAGGAAGTGGATCCACATTGGAGGAAGTAGGACCTTGGGGAGAGTGTTCTTCCTTGGTGGTTATATCTTCTCTGCACATCCCTATGTGCTCCCTCTCTCTACTTTCTACCTTTTGTGATAGTAACTTCTCTACATCCTGTCCACCATAAAAACCTGAACCCAGGAGCAAAATACAACCTTTCTCCCTTAAGTTGTTCCCTTAGGGATTATGGTCTCAGTAATGCAGAGACTTCCTCTCGTGGAGATCTCTACTCTCCTTTGGCATCTAGGAGGTTAAGGACTGAGGAGAATGACTGTTGCATTCTCAGAGCATCCATCTCCTGCTGCAGGACATGTGTAACTCAATAAGATTTCAGTAAACAAATGAATGAGTGCATATTACGTGTTGACCAGCCAAGGAATAACGCACATAGGAAACACAGGTCAGAAAAAAAGTCATAGTAATCTATTTTATGAATCCTGATTTAATTATAGTGATTAATAATATGCAAGCGAATTATAGCGGTTAAGTCATGTATTTTAACTTATGACTTAAACAGATCACTAGTGAGCTTGGTCTGTGTGGTGGTTTGAATAGGCATGCTCCCCAAACGTGTATTTCAATACTTGGTTCCTAGGGAATAGCATTATTAGGAGGTGTGGCCTTGTTGGAATAGGTGTGGCCTTGGTAGAGGAAGTGTGTCACCATGGGGGCGGGCTTTGAGGTGGCTCACAGTTTCCTCCTGGCTGCCTTCGGATCAAGATGTAGAACACTTAGTTCCTCCAGCACTGTGTCTGCTTGCACACAGCCATGCTTCTTGCCATGTTGATAATGGACTGAACCTCTGGAACTGTAAGCCAACTCCAATTAAACGTTCTCCTTTATAAAAGTTGCCTTGGTCATGGTGTCTTTTGACAGCAATAAAATCCTAAGACTGTCTGTTTGTTACCCTGTTGATTAATCCATTAAAATCAAGACTACAAAGGAAAACAAGGGGGCCACAATTCATTTGGCCCCCAGGGCCTAAGGAACTTCAAAAGTCCTGTGGCTACACAACTTCCTATACAGATCTTTGCCTCAGAAACTCAAAAGTTGTAAGTTTGACAATTCCATCATTCTTTCTTTGGAGTTCAAAGGTCACTGGGTTGATCTTTTTTATCTCATAGAAGCAAAATCTAAACTTACAAAAGTAGTTTTACCTAGACAAATATGTCTGGACTCTGTTAATTTATAATTAAATAATACTTGTATCAGAACTGTAGTGATAGCCCAGCATTTAAAGGCAGTGGCTGCTCTTCCAAAAGAACTGGGGTTAAATTCAGAGCACCCACACAGCAGCTCATGACTGTCTGTGACTCTAATTCTGGGGAAATCCAATCCCCCTTTTTGTCTCCTCAGGCACTGCCTGCACATAGTACTTAGACATATGTGCAGGGAAACATGCCTACACGTAAAACAAAACAAGAGACAAACAAATGAAAAATACTCGTAGCAAGGTCAAACTTGTCCCAACATAACCAGATATGAATCTCATGGGCACCAAATGATCAGAAATGGATGTTGAAGAACTTTAGCCTGTGAACAACTCATCATCTGTTTTTACTACAACTTTATTGAATAAAACTGTGTCCATCCGTTCAGGTATTGTCCATGTGTGACTGTTTTCGCACTGTTGCTATGAGTTAAGTAGTTGGGAGCACAGTTCACAGGAGACCTTTGTTCTTTAGCAGGAGAAGGTTGCTGGTGCTAGCTGTCAAGAAGACCCAGAGCGAGCAGAGCCATCTAACTTTAGGAGGGAGACTCAGAGCACCCTGAATGTTCTGTCCCTTAACACCGTCAGAACTAAAATTCGTTGATCCTTCTGCTTTCTCAGCACCGTCAGTGGAATGAGGACTCATGGCTGTGCACCGTTGGCATACACTTATCCCTGGCATGTCTTGATTCCATACCCACTTGTAACTCAGTCAATTCCCTTTCCACTGAAGTCTGGTTATTCTCATTGTCTGAAAAGAATACTCTTCTTTTTATTGACAGCCCTCCTCCCTGGAATTATCAGCCCATTTCTCTGCCGCCCCCCAACATACTTAAGTACAGTGGAACATACCAGAGTCCTTACAGTACAGTTTCTTCCACCTCCCTGATTGGTTAGGCCTCGTTTATCTCCTTCCATGGTTTTCATGCAACTAATTCTCTCCCACTTGACCCTCCCCTTAAAGCCTCCCACACAGTGGCATTTTCTGAGGCGTCTTTGGGTGCACAAGGGTTCTGCTCACACTCATTTGACTCAACGTCTAAATCATAATCTCTGCTCACAAAAACAACTCACACAACACACAGGACACTAGACAGCCATTCATCGTTCATTTTCCTAACTTAGTTGTATGGTGCCCTCACAGGTTGCTAAGAACAGAAACCACTGAATCTCTCACCATCTACCTCGCACCAAACTTGAAATTGTAAATGGTTTCCAGTTTGAAATATGTTTAGAAATTGTCTCCTCTGCCCCATTTATGACCTTCTTTTATGTCGTCGCCATCGAATATCTTTAAAATCGTCTCACCTTGCGTTCTTGTCCTAGTTGGCTATTTCTCTACTTTATTTCTTCCACTCTTTCCAATGTTATGTTTCTGTGATATAAATTTGATCCCTTAACCAATCTCTTCAGAAATCTCCAAGATTTCCCAGTGCCCTACAAAGCAAAAAACTATTTGGAGTGGCATTAGAGGACAATTATGCTCACAACTACTCTTTCAGATTTATTACCAACTAAATCCCACCACGAAACTTAGGCCCAAGCTGGATCTCTCCCTCTCAACTCACCAAATAGAATGGCCAGCACAAATACATTTGAAGGGCAACAGCGAGTTACAGTTTGGTTGACATACTGTGGTGTGTGTGTGTGTGTGTGTGTGTGTGTGTGTGTGTGTGTGTGTTGTGTACATGCGTTGCTTGAAAAGTTTTGGGAAGAAACTCATGAAAGCTACTTTCCCTTTGAAAAAGAAGCCGGAACAACATTATTAGAAAAGCTTCTGAGGATATTTTTAAGCCCTAATCAGAAGGAATAACACAATTTCGAGAGACAATTTTTATGGGAAGAACTGCATTTTAGCCTGTTTTTTCTGATTATATATTTAGTATGTCTATATTTCTAGTAGTGCTCTCCTAGCTTTTATTGATGGACTAAAGCTGAATGACTTGAATAAAAGGTGTGCATGAAACAAATTCGAGAAGTTAGATTTCTTTTAACTAAGATACGTTTGTCTCCATCTGTACATCATCATTCCCTGGGAAACATTAATCATGTTGTACAGGAACTGATCTCTATTTGGACAATTGATTTGGATTCTACCTTCCCTTATCCTGTGTTTCTGCTGTAATTGCAGTTTTAATGCTACCTCTCTGCTCTGGCCTCCCAATCCTTCGTCATACAATCAGCGGAACGGATGAGTTGGCCCCGTTCCACTGTCCTTATCTCTACACAATCCTATCACTGTCAGCAGCACAGCACTTACTCAGAAGAGCTCCCTGCGCCTATTCTTTCAGTCCCTGATCATAAGTCTAAAGCTATTAAGATTCTTTAGAAAACAGTTGTTCCATTAGACATCGCTCCTGGTACCAAACAGCTGATGCTGGATATGGCCCTTTCTCCCATTAAATAGAATTAGATATGAGATACTTTTAATGAGGCTGCTAATATTCTGTCTTTAAAGCTCTCTCTTCCACGGCCGTCAATTAGGCATGCAATTGATGTTCGAAAGGAAATCATGTCAGGCATGGTCCTGACAATGCTAGTCAACAGGAAAGACACAATCTTCATTCTCATTGTTACTGTATTTCTAGGGCAGGAAGGAAGCAAACAAATAAGTGAAATACAATATCAAACAACAAGGCAGCGAAGAAAATGAAACAGGGTGATATAGTGACTGTTTTAGGTTGATTTGTGCTCATTACCGAAGAGAAGCATCTAATTCTTTTCTGAGATGCTTGATCTGTGCCCTGAATGATGAGAGGGCTACGATAATATCTGAGGAAAAACATCCCTGGCTGAGGGAAGAGCCCTTTCAGTGGCTGTAAAGCAGCAATGGGTCTGGCATATTAAGGAACCAGAAAGGTGGTTGAAAGCAGAGGAATTTCAGAAGATGACACAGATATACTCATGGGATAAATGACTTGGAGTCTTATAAGTAGGGTACAAAGTTTAGAATTCCTTCTATGTAAGGTGGGAAATATTTGGGAGAGTTGAAGCATTACAATTAGGGGTCTAATTTACATTTTATTATGTTTTGTTTTTTCTTATTGGATAGTTTATGTATTTACATTTCAAATGTCCCCTTTCCTGGTTCCCCTCTCTCCCAACCTCCTTCCCCCTGCTTCCCATCCACCTCCCTACCCTGGCATTCCCCTACATGAGGAAAATAGCCTTCACAAGACCAAAGGCTTCTCCTCCTACTGATGCCAGACAATGCCATCCTCTGCTATATATGTGGCTGGAGCCATGGGCCCTCCCATGTGTACTCTTTGGTCAGTGGTTTAGTCCCTGGGAGCTCTGGAGGGGCAGCTCTGGTTGGTTGATATTGTGTTCTTCCTATGGGGTTGCAAACCCCTTCATCTCCTTCAGTCCTTTCTCTAACTCCTCTACTGGGGTCCCCGTGCTCAGTCCGATGGTTAGCTGTAAGCATCCTCATCTGTATCAGTAAGGCTCTGACAGAGCCTCTCAGGAGACATCCATATCAGGCTCCTGTCAGCAAGTCCTTCTTAGCATCAGCAATAGAGACTGGGTTTGGCCATATAGAGACAGCCCAACCTGGGGATCCATCCCATATGCAGCCACCAAACCCAATCACTAATTTACATTTTATAATTGTGGCTTGGTGTGTAGTGATCAGATTGTGGCTGGCATGGGGGATAGGAGGGAAAATGAGGGAGAACAGCTAGGATGCTCTTGAAGTCTTGGGGTGAGAAGATGCATTGGGTTGAACAAAGATAGCCTCGTGGTAGACATGGATGTTGTGAAAACAGTTTGAAAGGTGGTAGATTAGAGGTGGGCAGAGAGAACAAATAATGAAAGAGAAGAAGCAACAACTACCAGGTCATTGTCTGAACCAAGTGATGTCATTAAAAACTAGATGAGTAGGCTGGGAGGTGGGAAACAATCAGACTGTCTGTTTGAACTATGTATGTTTTGAATTTTTGGTATCTAGAAGAAGTTGCTAATAAACACACATGGAGCTATGTTTGGATCCAAGATGCCTTATGCCTTGAAACAAAGTGAGCACATTCAAAGGAGGTTTATAGAGAAAAGGGAGAGAAAAGGCAGGCCACCAGCATGAGAGGTCAACACAGAAGGTACCTGGGGTCTGAGGAAGGAAGAGTGCTTCTCTACTGAGCTCTGACATTTATGTCCATTGCCAGATGTATCCTCGCTCTAGACCAGCCAGCAAGATCTTCTTTCCAGTGTTCCTGTTGGTAGAAATTCTAGCATTTGACTGGGAGCCACTAGTCCAATGTGCTTATTTATTCCAGGAACACAAATGTTTCAGACAACTTCCTTCATTTAAACGATACTACTTGTGCTGCAAGCCACCCAGTCATCCTTTCTGAACTCAGCTCACTGTTATCTGACTTTGGAATCTAGACATACAGGCTATCCCCCATGGCACAAATCCTGTTGCGCCATTTCTTTAGGGAGAATATATGTGTTTTCTTTCTTTATTTTTCTAGCATTTTGTACCTGATTGAATTCCATCTCGGTAATCTGAAGTGCTTTATTAAGGTGGGTGTTTGGATAGAAAGCTAGAGTGCTTGGCTTACTGGCACCACAAACATCCTAAGTCTTGATAAATGTGTGAAACTCACTTATCTCACTACAGAACAGACACAGGCAAAGTGTCTTGGGGAAAAACAAGTGTGTAAGTAGGTTCAATATGGTTTTGGGGTTTTTTTTCCACCTATAGCCTTTTCAACAAGATGTGGGCATTTGCAGGTGCACACATGTGGTGTGTGTGTGTGTGTGTGTGTGTGTGTGTGTTGTGTGTGTGTGTGTGTGTGTGTGTGTGTGTGTGTGTTTGAAGATTGCCCTTTTATAGGCTGGAAATTTCATATATAAAATGAGTTTTGGTCAAATCCACTCCCCAGTCTCTCCCCTCCAATTCTTTCCCTATCCCCACCATCATTTTGGCCTCATTCCCAAGTTCATATGGTCTTTGTTGTGTTTCTTAAGACTTCTTAATTCATTCTATGTGCATGTATGTACATGCAGGGCATGGGTATGTCCATGAGGGGCATGAGTCCCTCTATGTACATTTATGTCTGTGGAAGGGCATGGGTAGCCCCTCAAGAACAACATCCCTAAAGACAACTGATTTTCTTTCATCTCCCCGGCAGCCACCAATGGTCACTAGCTCTTCAGTGAAGGGTGGGACATCATGAGCTTGTCCCCTACAAATGCCAAGATTTTGGCTTGATCTTGTACATGCCTTATGCCTGCAGCCACAGCCACTGTGAGGGCTGTTGTTTCTGGCAAATACTGTCTCACTGTAGATGTTCACTAATTAGCTCTTACAATGCTTTTGCCTCCTCATCCACAAGGATCCCTGAGCCTTGCAGAGAGAAGGTGTAGTATAGATATTCCATTGAGATATGATCACTCTATAGTCCCTTATTTTTCTCATGTTGACCATGTGAGTCTCTGGCTTGACGGATATCTACTGTGCAAAGAAGCTTCTTTGAGGAGAGTGGAGATATATATTAATTTATGGGCAAAACGATAAGAATGTAGAGGCAGTGTGTTACCATGCCCATGTAGCCAAATCATAATTTTAGGTTCTGACTTTTTTAAGGGCTATAACTTAGCCATCGTAAGTATTGATTCAAATATGAGACATCTTGTGAAGTAGGTTTTACATTTAATCAGAAAGTACTTGGTGCCTCCTATAACATTCATGCCACTATTGCATAAATGGGCATATCTTGCCAGGCGGTTATGATTGTAGCTTACAGGACTCACGGCTGAGGAAGACTTGACTTTTCTCCCTGCATGCATTGCACCTTGCAGCCCTATGAAAGCTAGTTAGTAGAGATGAAGCTTTTTGGGCCAGTACCTGCATGATTCCTCCATGTCCTATGACTCAAGTATATAGTATTTTCAGCAATAGTGTTTTCACATTAAGTTTGCACAGATATCAAAAGGAATAGCAACACCATATAATGTTTGCAGAGGTCTATGGAACCCCACTGACCAATAGTTTGGGAAAAAGTTACCTCTAACTAACACTGGGCTTTTTATTAGATAGTCGATGATGTTTGGGGAAGATAGTGTTCCCTATTATAGGGCATTGTCATCTAAATATCTTTTATATGTGTTCATGTATGTGTTTTAGGAAGCTTATAGAGTAAAAGATTTCTACATGGCATTTTCAGAGATCTTTAATATTAGTTGTCCCTCTCCAGACCCAATGCTCTACCCGACTCTCCTAGCACCACCCCATTTAACACTTTCTGTTCAATTATTCCTCTTTGCCCAATCATACTACATGTATTCTGTCCCCTTTCTCTTGAGATACCCTCCCATGCTCCCTTACTGGTTTCCTGCCCTTTAAGGGTATTCTACTGTAAACACACATATCTAAAGATTCAGAGCTAGCCCTCACATGGGAAAGAGAACATGCAGCATTTGTCTTTTTAGGTCTGGGTTACCACGCTCAGAATGATTATTTCCAGCTCCATCCACTTGCCTTAAAATTTTGTAATTTCATCTCGATTTATATAATTTACATTTTGTCATAGACCATTGTGTAAATACACCATGTTTCTGTTATCTGTTAATCTGTTGATAGATATCTAGGCTCTTTCTGTTTTCCTCCTATTGTGAAAACATCAGCAGTGAATATGAACAGGCAAGTATTGTCTGCAGAGAACCCAGAGTCCTTTGGGAAGATGCCCTAGACTGGAGCAGCTGGATCATATGGCAGATCTGTGTCTAGCCTTTGGAGATGCTCCACACTGAGTTCTAGAGTAGCTACATCAGTTTGGAGTTCCACAAGGAATGAGTGAGTGCTCTCCCTTCTCTCACATCCATGCCAACATTTTCTTTCTATCTTTTATTCTTGGCCATTCTGTCTAGAGTAAAATGAAATATCAAAGTTGTTTTAGTCTGTATGTCCCTGAGGGCTAGGGATGTTTCTGAAAGATATTCCTCAGCTATTTGTATTTCTTCCTTTGAGAACTTTCTGTTCAGTTCCTTGTTTCACTTTTTAATTGGATGGCTTTCTTGGCATTTAGTTTTTTACATTCTTTGTATATTCCAGACAGCAACCCTCTGTCACATGTATAGCTGGCGAAGATGTTTTCCTATTCTGTTGGCTGCCACTTCGCTCAAATGATGGCATCCTCTTCTGGATAGACACCTTTCAGTTTCATGGTATCCTAATTGTTATTTGTTCCTCTTAGTGTCTGCTCTATGCAGAGTGCTCTTAGCTGAGTCCTTTCCTATACCAGGGTTGAACTATATTCTGCACTTTCTCCTGTATCACATTCAGAGTATCTGCCTCATTTGTTTTCTTGCTTGCTTGTTTGCTTGTTTGTGGCAAGATCTCCCTCTGAACCTGAAGCACTTAGGTCCGGCTAGACTGACTGGCTCATGAACTCCAACATCTGCCTGTCTCTGCCCCAAGTCTCCAAAGCTGGGGTGACTAATTGACATGACCAGGCCAGGCTGATTTGTGGGTGATGGTGTCTCGAACAGGTCCTCTTGCTTCCTAGCAGCCACTGTTTCTCACCAAGATATCTTCCCAGAGCTCAACATCCTCTCCCATTGGGTAGTTAACAATTTTGTGTGAGAAAAATACACCGCCGATATAAATCTCTCCACCATCACCACTCCTACACACACACACACACACACACACTCACACACACACACACACACACACACACACACACACACACACACACACCTAAATTTCTGCCACTTGGTGTAAAGTCAATGTTAAAACCATTGCTTACATATAGTTGATATCAATTAATCATACTGCACTGAGGCTCTTCTGTATGAATTCCCCATCTCTCCCACTGTCTCCAGGAGAATAGTCACCTTGAGGTTGCGTCTAGAGCCACAACCATCACTTGTGCGATGCATCCACATGCCTTCCTCATCCTCCTTGAAGAATGCAGTTTACAAAACAGAGTATCTGAATTTAATGATGGGAACCAAAGGAAAAAATATACTTCACATTGATATCTGTTTGCATCTATAAGAATGAACTAATGCTACTAAATATATGAAAAACACTGCTTTCCTTGCTTGCTCTGGAACTGAGTATAAAATAGCCCCAGGACAGCTTGGCAGCAACACTTCATAAATCTATCACCTCCATGCATTCTACAGTGCTGCAAATGCTGCAGGGTGTTGCCAATGAAGCAAAAAGTTTAAAATAAGATGTATTAAAATAATAGCACAGGCTTTATAAAAAGTCATAGGCTGACCGTGAAAGTCACATAGTAACCAGCTTGCTGACATCTTTTAGAAGGGATCCCAAGATTAAAGGCAGAGTAACACCCATATTACCTGAAAGTTGACATATTCCCAATGTCCTGACATTTTCTGTGAATTCCATATTTTTTAAAACAGTAATATTCTCAACCAGTTCCTTCAGGCAAGGGTAACAACAAAGATGGAGAAAACAATTGTTCTTCAGGATACTTATGCTACAAAAGCAGCATTTTAAAAATAAGGATGTTCCCTCATTATGTAATTTTGTTGTTGGAAACAACCTAAATATAAAAATCCTTTAATAACTACATAATTAAAGTCTTACAATGGCATCTTTAAAACTTAAAAATTCTTCTAATCGAGTACTTTCATAGAATCCACTTCCTTAAAACTTTTCTTAAACAAGCAGTTTCTGATAAGTTGCAGGAACTGGTATTAGGATTAATACATGCATGTTCACTTGTTGGATTTCAATATTTCCATTGTTGGTAGGTGAATTTCCACCATGAGAATGGCACTAAAAATTATTGTTATGATTTAGCAATGGTGCCTCCTTCCATCTAGACATAATTGTTCTGTGAGATTGCTCTTTCAACGAAAGCACTCGTCAAAAATAACAAACCTATGTGTTGAGCTTTAAATCAGATCTCTGACCCACTATAACTCAAGGCATTTAAACCAAGACTTTTTTTTTAATTGATGAGGCATTTTAAACTAAATTGTTCTTCCTAGACAGGTCAAGAGTTATTTATTATGCCACTGATAAAAATAATTTCTATTTTTCCATTTGTTTCACAAAGCACATTTTTTTACAGCAGACCCATGGTAGCCCACAATTAAGATCATAATTATTAAACTTGAGGGGTGTTCAAAATGTTTTCATCAAGAGTACATGATTGGAATGGGATTTGGAGATCACTGCTTTAGGAGAATGAGTCTCCAGTCCCTGGGATCACTTCTTATCCACTACACCTGCTCTTCCATTGTCAGACTTCTCCACAGCCTTCTAAACTGCCCCTCTCTCTACCCCCACCTCGGTCTTTCCTCTCTACACTCAGACATTCAGTCACAAAGAACAACAGACTTCCATTCGTAGATAACATACTTATGTGGGTTCCACAGGCCCCCTTCCTGTTATCTTTGTGAATTCTTCTCCTTGAATTGTTGGACCCTTGACTCCATAAGGAGAAAGGGGTACAAATGCCCTGTGCCCTCTGTAGAGCAAGGTTCCAAGAAGCCCTCGTAGCTTTTGCTCCTGTACCTATAGGGATGCTAAGGTGTCAGGTAAAATGCTCTGTCACACTGCTAGTGAGTGTAAAAAAATATATCTATATAACGTGGGGAGGTAGAGGCCCCCCAGGCGGAAGAGAGCAAAAGCTGAATCTTCTCCACAGAGCCACCAGACAGCAAATGGCTCCTTCCCCAGCCCAATCACAGCCCCATATAATTTCAGCTGCATCTGAATAGTGTAGATCCAAAGCCATCCAGCCAGACCTAGTCAGCCTACAGTACTTTTATAATAGTTGTTTGTTGTGGTATCTTAAACTGCAAAAGGTTAGACTCCTCTTGCACATACTCAATCTTCTGGGAACCTATCTTGAGTATAAAGTAACTTTCCACTGAAGGGCATTTTATCCCATACTCCATCGGGTGACATGTGCTTAGTCCCGCATAACCCACAGGACCGATGGAGAGAGCAGCTGTTCCCCTTGCTCCCCATCGTCTTCTTGTACAGACCTCTGATCTCTTGAAGTTCATGCCATCTGGCCACCTGGGCCTCTAAATCTTGTTGCTGTCATCTGCTAATTTCTTGGCCGTTCTTCCTTACTCACAGATAACCTAACTCCGGTCACACAGTCTGCCCCTAATTTCCTCATCACGCTCTATGGTTTCAGCGGTCACATGGATGACAGCCTTATATAAGCTTCTTCTCAGTTTCCTCGTTGTTTAGCCGTCCCCTCCACTCATCTTCAGCCACCTCTCCGACTGTCATCATGCCTTGGGATTTATAAACCAAATCACTTCTGCAGTACAGGTGTTAAATTTTGATGCTCTCTGTTTACACGTGCTATTATCTGTCTGCAACTACTTTTGAGCACACCTGGCTCTTGAACAAGCAAAGAATGTCACTGAAGATAATGACACAGCCAGGCTAAACCAGCTCGTGTTTTATTTATTACAAACCTCGGGATGGACAGTCAATGTTGCCCAGTCACAGTACTTCCTAGTTCATGCTCTCCCTCCCCCTCTCTTGCCCACACTAATAGCACCCCTGGCACCTTGAGATGAAGTTGTTATTACATCTTCCCACCATTAGATCCACCCATCTGTACCTGCACCATCCTCCCTCCAGTGACAGGCTCACACTAGTTGCTCTTCCCTGGGCCAGTCCCCCTCAAAAGTTCTTAGTCACAGTCCCCCTTGCCTTTCCACAAGTTCTTTACCTGCCGTTAGTCTATCCTCTTAAACCAGTGTGTCATTCGCATCACTGTAAGGGCAAGCTATCAATCACTACTCCCCTCACCCCATGCCATTCCTCTGCTCACTTCCAAAGTAAAACTTCCCTTGTGTTTATAGAAACAATCACTAGAAGCCATCTTCAGATTCTAAACTTGACTCCCCTTCTTGTTAGTCACAGACACTACTCTTGCTGAATCGCCTACAGTCTTTATTTATGTTGCCGAATCTAAAGTGTAATGATTCTGTTCTCGTCTTATTTTCCCCCACAACTTTCATCTAACTACTTCCTAAAGAGAGAAATCTCATGCCTAGTCTGAATTCCTCCTTGACTTTCTCCTAAATCCAGTTCACCAAGAGAGCCCATCCTTTCTCTCTGTAGATACCTACATGTCTTGCTTTTATTTTCACAACTGCCCTGGTACACTTGTAAAGTATCTTGCCCCAAAGGAGACAAGAGCCTTCTAGATGTCACCTTCCCATCCTCGTGTCTCCACAGCAGACAGTTCTTTCACATCACAAATCTGTTTCTATCACTCCGCCACCAATAATATTTCATTGTTTGCAGTTATAATTAAATACAAAGGGTTTCATGACAGATAAGATTCACCTCATGGGAATATCAGATTAATCTATATCTCCCTCTCTGTGCACTTGGTAGAAAGGAAAGGACACTCTATAGGAAGACAAATCACAGAAATATTTCTAGCTTCTTTCAGCAACTGTGTCCCCTCTTTTTACCCCTTAGGGCTCCCATCTTACTCTAAAAGGGAAGGAGAGAATTCCCATTGGTAAGATAGGAGCTGAGGAAGCACACATGACTCCCAGAAGTCTTAAATTCTCTCAAAGGGCTCACCTCTCCTCAGGCATAGCTGCTCCTGGAGGTGCTGTGGGTGAGTATGCAGTTCAGCTCTGCCTAGGTGAATAGAGGAAGTAAATTACTCCAAGTTGATGGCAGTGAACGGTGTACCTGGAACACTATTCAGCTATAGCTTTTCAACCAGCAGGATCAATGCTATTCTGACTTCCATGCGCTAACTCCCAAGTCCCATCTTCCTCATTGGCTGTTTATTGACACACACCAACACCCTAACCTCTAAGTTTGTATTGCCACTGAATTTGTCACTCCCCCATGTTGACTAGGTCTCAGTTACTCTGACCCTTTCCCGCTTCCCCCAAAACAACCAAGTTTCCTGATGTATCCATAGTTGAGCATACAGCTCAACTCTGCCTAAAACAGTCTTCACAGATTCCTCTCATAACCGACTCTTGATCTGCATGCCTTAGGTGGAGTGTGGAGATCTGAAAGTAAGTGGCCTTTTCTCTCTCAGAGTGGTAGTGCTTCCTAAGTACTGTTTTGGTCTCATCGTCTGCATCCCTTACAGTACTGACGTTTTTAATGTGATGCCCATTTGCTTATGGTTTATCATTTAAATGGCCAAGATGAGGAAATAGCACCTAGCTTACTAGTGTGTATCCATAAACTTTAAATCATAAGTCAGAATCATTACATGGAAATAGCTTGCTGGCTTGATAACCACAAAGTATTTGCTTCAGTTGATTTCCATGTGAAATGTTCTCATTCCCATAATCGTTTTATGAGCTTCTTCTCTGAGAAGCTCTGGTTGTCCTGGAACTTGGTATGTAGAACAGCCTGGTCTTGAACTCACAAAAATCCTCCTGCCTCTACTTCCTGAATATCAGACAATACAGTGCTTTTAAAACAATAAAACAGACTTTCAAAAATGCACATGCTCCGGAAAGGTGTTCATTGTAAGAATCCTTACTCACTGAAGTCCAATGAAATATAAAGTCGTTTGTTTGCCCAGCTTCAGGGCGTGATGATCTTTCTTTTCCAAGTTTCTTTATCGTAAACTTACTTTTAAAAGAATACTTAACTGAGCTGGGAATGTAACTCTGTGGTCAAACACTTGCTTGGCATGCACAGAACCCTAACTTTGATCTGCAGCACCTTAACAACAAGAATTGTACCAGTTCAATGATGTTTATTGAAAGTATATGCACATAAAGTTCTTTCCCGTAGTGGGAATAGAGCTGAATTCCTAACCCCACATAGATATAATAGAACTTTTATAAAAGAAAAAAAGAACTTTATAAATAAATTTATAGTGGATTTGAAAAGATAAAAATGTATATCGATGAAATGGCTAAAGTACACATATAAAATGAGATGTATTTTCTATCACGTCAGAGAAATGTATTTTTATCAAGTAAATTTGCAAGTATGTCACCTAGGTATCTTTATACATATAGGCTCTTAATTTTCAAAAAATGTAATGAAACAAAAATGAATTCAACATTAGCTGCTAAGATGGGTGGAGTTCTCTCCCTTCCTGTCTTAAGTGGAAATTCGGCTGTCTCTGCTCTAAGTTACTCAATAGTGTGAGAAACAATGAGTTTTCAGGCTGTGCCTTGCCCTGAGAGACTCCACATTACAAGTGGCATTTGAGTCCACTTTAGGATCTAAGTTCCTATTATTAATTAAAAATGGAATTAAATAACTTCTATTACCAAGAACCAGCAAACAAGGGAAATCAGAACCACTTGATGAACTGCAGCTAATGAAACTGATGTAACTCTCACATTTACTGCTACTCAATAAGTTCTGATATTTTGGAAAGAAACAAAGATATGTCCACATTTTGGACATAACATCATAGCACACTTACAGCAGCCCCTAAGATGCCCATATCCTAATGGTTGGAACCTGTGACTATGATACCTTATGAAAGGAATTCTTGAAGATGTGCTTACATTAAGATTGTAGGATAGGAAGGTCACCCTGGATTGTCAGAGGAGATCCAATGTGACCCATTGGATCACATTGGCTTTATAAGGGAAGGAGGGAAGAAGGCTGAAGAAAGGCGGGTGTGGAGACAGATGAGGGCTTGAGCAAGCTGGCTGGAAATCAGACACAACGGATGTCTGTAGCCTCTAGAAGCTGCAAGACACAAGGCCACAGATTCTCTCCTTGAACCTCCCAAAGGAATAAAGCGATGCCTGGCTTTCGAGATTACCCCAGGAGGATTCATTTTAGATATCTTACTTCCATATCTGTATTATAATAAATCTGTGTCATTCGAAGCCATTAAATGTGGGGTCATTTGTTACAGCAGTCATAGAAAGCTACTACAGAGGCATTAAGCAGATTTTATATAGTCCATAGTACTTCAAATGTGTGTAGCCCTTCAGGGTCATCATTATGGGAGTCAATTATCACTGAACTGTGAGTAAATAGACAAGCTGGTTAATGAGGCTTTTTTGGTCCAGAATGAGCCAGAGTTTATTACAGAACGTTCATAAGTATGATGAATTACTTGATAAGGACTGGATAAGATTGAATTAGAATATCTGTAAGATGCCAAATTTATACAATTAGTTTTACACATATATAATCACAAGAGCAACAAAAACTCATCTAAAGTACTTCTCAGTTTTCCTTTAAGCCAATCCAGGTTAGAAAGAATGGGGAGTTTTGAGATTTGAAGCAGTGTTTTTTGGTTTTGGTTTTTTGTTTTAATTTATTTATTCTTTAATCTTTTTTGCAGTCCAGACTTTATCCCCTTCCCGGTCCACCTTCTGACTGTTCCACATCCCATATTTCCTCCCTGTCTCTAAAAGGATATCCCTATCTGTCCCCCACAAACCCCCACCCCACCAGATCTCTAAACTCCCTGGGGCCTCAAGTCTCTCAAGAGTTAGGTGCATCTTCTCTGACTGAGCCAGACATGGCAGTCCTCTGCTGTATACGTGTTGGGGGCCTCATATCAACTGGTGTATGTTGCCTGGTTGGTGGCTCAGTGTCTGGGCGATCTCAGGGGTCCAGGTTAGTTGAGACTGCTGGTCTTCCTATAGGTTCACCTTCCTCCTCAGCTTCTTCTAGCTCTTCCCTAATTCAACCACAGGGGTCACCAGTTTCTGTCCATTGGCTGGATGCACATATCTGCATCTGACTCTTTCAGCTGCTTGTTGGGTCTTTAGGAGGACAGTCATGATTGACCCCTTTTTTTGTGAGCACACCATAGCATCAGTAATAGTGTCAGGTCTTGGGGCCTTCCCTTGAGCTGGATCCCTCTTTGGGTCTGTCACTGGACCTTTTTTCCTCAGGTTCTTCTCCATTTTTATCCCTGCAGTTCTTTCAGACAGGAAGAATTATGGGTCAGAGTTTTTGACTGTGGGATGGCAACCCCATCCCTCCACTTGATGTCCTGTGTTTCCTCTGGAGGTGGCCTCTACAAGTTCCCTCTCCCCACTGTAGGGCATTTCATCTAAGGTCCCCCCCATTGAGGTCTAAGAGTCTCTCATCTCCCAGGTCTCTGATCCCATATTCTGGAGGGTTCCTCCACCCCCTACCTCCTGAGGTTACCTATTTCCATTCTTTCCGCTGGCCCTCAAGGCTTCAGTCTTATTTCCCCCACCCAATATGTGATCATGTTCCGCTCTCCCCCTCCCCCTCTGTCCCCTTTCCCACCCAGGTACCCACTTCTTCCTGTGGTTGCTTTCTTCTGCCTCCCAAGGGCCCTTCTGCTTGTTGATCTTTTTGAGTTCTGTAGATTGTATCCTGGAAATTCTGTATGTTATTTTGGCTAATATCCACTTATTAGTGAGTACATTCCATGCATGCCCTTTTGGGTTCAAGTTACCTCACCCGGGATGATATTTTCTAGTTCCATCCATTTGCCTACAAAACTCAGGATGTCCTCGTTCTTAACAGCTGAGTAGTACTCCATTGTGTAAACAAGCCACATTTTCTGTATTCATTCTTCTGTTGTGGGACATCTGGGTTGTTTCCAGCTTCTGGCTATCACAAATAAGGCTGCTATGAACAGAGTGGAACAAGTGCCCCTGTGGCCTGGTGGGACATCTTTTGGGTATGTGCCCAAGAGTGTTAAAGCTGGGTCTTTGAAGCAGTGTTTTTAGTGAGTCTGTATGCACATGTGTGTGGGAAGGACGGAGAGTGGAGATCATTTTAAGTGGTAAAAGCTGCCTCCAGCAGAGCGAGCTCCATGGGACTGATATTCCTTATATTTAAATGGAACTTCACAGTTTTCCCCCTTAGCCATAAATCACCTTTCTTCCCTTTTTCCCATCTCTTCCTTTCCTGTTCCCCTCCCCCTTCTCCACCCGACAAGCTCTCCCTATCACATTACTTCAAATGACTATTACTTAAGGCTGGTGAGATGGTCCAAAGGGTAGAGACACTCGCTGCCAAGACTCAGGCTTGAGTTCTGCCCCAGGAACCCACCTGGGAGAGAGATTCCAACTCCAAGAAGTTGTTCTCAGAGTTCTAGACATATACGGTAGCACGCATGTGCACAAGTGCACATCCATGCAGACATGGACAGAGGGCAACAAATAAATGCATAAATGTAAAAAAAATTATTTAAAAAGACTTTTTTTGACCTCTAATCAACCATCAAACAATTCTTAACACTTTCAAAGACTGCCCATTTTTCTTTAACATCACTGGCTTTTAGTTCTGCACACCTGAACTCTGTGTGTGTGTGTGTGTGTGTGTGTGTGTGTGTGTGTGTGTGTGTGTGTGTGTAATTTTTTTTTTCATAAAGCCTTACTTTGTAGCATGCAATTCTCCTCCCTGTGTGTAAGCTCGTTCTGTTCTGAATCACCTGATGAGCTATGGTGGCTTTTAGGCAGTGGTTGCAAACGATCCTGTGTAACTTCTGCACTAGCTGACAACGGGGCTTTCTTTCTTCTTTCATTTTAAATTTATTCATTATTTCTTTGTAAGTGGCAGGCTACCTGTTTCACAGCTTGAGACTTGAGAAGTCTTGAGACCTTTTTTAGAAAATATTTTTAATTCATTGAGAGTTAAATACAATGTATTGTGATCAATACATTTTGAACACTCTTTTCTCACCACCTGGCTCCTTCCTGTTCACTCCACCTCTGTGGAACTGATTTATGTTCTTTTTCTTTTTTTCTTTAAGTCAAGCCCAGTAATCTTAAGTATGGACTAAAGTCTGTACAACAGAAGTTTCACAGAAGAAAGCTGACTCTGCCTTTCCCAGTAGCTTTCATGTGCCAAATGCTCCTCAGGTAGTAGAGGGGCTGCATGCCATCCCCCTGCCTCTGCTGGGATTTGTCTGTTTTGAGGCAGTGCTTGTGGTCACAGTCGCTGTCAGTTTATGTGAGCGTCTATCCTGCTATGTTCAGAATACACTGTTCCTTGAAATCATTCACCACTCTGGCTTTTACAATCTTTCTGTCCTGTCTCCCTCAAAGTTTCCTCAGTCTTGAGGGGGGGAGCCTCACTCAGAACATTTTAGGTTTCCCAACAATCTCCCAACTTCCTGTTTGGATTTCCCTTTTAGCTGTAACTTGGCTATAAGTTTAACAACATTTTCAAAACTTAAAAACTCTCTGGGATGCCTGGGATGGTGGTGCATGGGACCTTTAATCCCAGAGCTTGGGAGGTAAAGGCAGGTGAAGTTCTGTGAGTTCAAGGTCAGGCTGGTCTACAGAGTGAGTTCCAGAACAGCCTGGGCTACACAGGGAAACTTTGTCTCAAAAGACAAACAAGTAAAAAAAAAAACCCAACCAACCAACCAACAACCATAACAGAAACCTCTCTGACAGGGGCTCTCTGCTGCATTCAGGTTAATATCCCCTCTCTTAGCTACCAAGGCCCTACAAGATTGGCGTCCTCTTTTCTACTTTTGTCTCATGGTCTCTCCATTGCTTGCTTCACTGAAGCCACAGAATCATCTTCAGGTCCTGTGTCTAGACCTGTGCACCATAGCTTCTGCCTACTCAAGAGTATCCCCTTCTGGATTTTCCCTGGTAGAGTTAAATATTCCATCCATTAAGAGTTCCTCCACAGTAGCCTGCTATAGCAGTCCCAGTGCCATATTTGTAACTGTTTGTTCCTATTTGGACCAAGGCTTGATGTGTTCACCCTGTGCACTAATTCCTAAACCGGAACACACAGTCTCAGTACAACCTCAACGATGCTACTTGGCTTTTCCCTCACTAGTTTTAACCACATTATTGATTTATTTTTCTGAAACGTTCAGTGGTTCCTTATTTTCAGTTTTGTCAAGTTAAAACTCTTCTGTCTGGTTTCCTTCGGTCCTTCGAAGTTGGTCTCTCAAACCGAACTCCAAATCTCATTTCTCACAAGCTACTCTTTTCATGTCTGATCAGTGTGATATGTGTTGTGGGTCGCGATGCCTCTGGTTGGAATGAAATTATTCCCCTCGCCCCATCATTTCCCGAAGAAGAATTCTACCCTTCCGTTAAATACCTTCTTATGAAGTTATCTTTAGTTTCTTTTCTTTCTGTTTTGCATTCACAGACTTAGGAGGTTTTTGAACAGGAAGAGACTTTTAAAATAGACTGGTCTTACCCTCACTTTGCATAATATATACCTACAGTTATTCGAGCCTGTGATTCTTGCATTGTTATCTTGATGGGTTTTAGAATCACCATGGAAACAAACTTCGGGACCTGCTAGGAGAGTTTCTAGATTCACTGAGGTGGCAGGAGCCAGCCTGATTGTGAGGGGCATATTCCATGGTCTGGAGACCTAGACTGAAGAAGAGTCCTTCAGTATCAGAATCTATCACTAAGCTTCCAAGCTGCAGAAACAAGTCCCTAACTGCCTCAGCTCCTGCCAACATGCCTCCAATGCCACGACATACTGTACCTTCTTAAAATATAAGCCAAAAAAACAAAACAAAAAACCCCCAAACCCTTATCTCCCCTAAACTGCTGTTCTCAGGTACCTGATCACATTGATGAGAAAAGCAACAGACACATTAACACTGAGTTTACAAGAGATGCTCACCTAACCAGGTGAACTTCTTAAGTCTTGTCACAAAATGTAGGTCCATACTTTTTTTTTTTTTTGAAATCTATCCACATTAGTTTGAGTTGACAGAACATGAAAAAGAAAATGTATATTCCGCGGGAATGTGTTACTGCTCAAACGGCGTAGAGAACAGTGAATGGGCAGGATCTAAACTAAGGCTAAAACACCCCAGTAGCTCAGTCTGGATGAGCATAATTTGACTAACGAGGGCTTTTAAAAAGAAACAGTTCCGGTAGAAAACTTCCCTGTGAAATCATCTGTTTAATTGTGCTAAAGTTCAGTTGACTCCTCCAGTGAGATTCCCTCCAAACAATATTCCAAGCACTGTAAGGAAGAGGCAATTGGATCTGTACCACTGCTGTAAAGACATCCTCTCTCTTCTCTTCCCCTTTGCACGGTCCCTCCCAGCATGTTTAAAAAAATCCCTTTAAGGGGTTTTAACCACCTTCTAGTAGGCATTACCGAGTGAAGTTCTGTCTTTCTCACAGACATTTTCCTTGCTGCTTTTCCGCTCAAATAAAAGCCGTTTCTCAAGTCATGTCAGTTTTCAAAAGAACTTGTTATCCAAATGAACAAGAAACTTATGGACACATTTCATGGGGGGCATTTGTGAGCCTCTAAATTGTGCGTTACAAACCTCCTCTTCCATTTCTAACAGGCCTGCTCACATCTTGCCACTACCTATCTTGCAGTAGGGGGAATTGAAGTGACATCTGGGAGGCCTCGTAACTGAAGGAGTATCTTTCTGTTTGTGATCGTGACTAGCGTTGTAAGCAACTGTTCTGGTTTTGCCTTGTTTGAGAACAGGGACGTCTAGGAACACAAAGAGTGAACATGGTACAATACTCAGTCAGTAGAGAACCCATTGTTTAAACAGGATAATACAAAGTGGTCTTTATATTTAGTATATATATATTATATTAGTTTATATTTAGTCCTAAACTGTAGAAGTTTAGGACTGGTTCCCCACGCTCCCAGAAATCAGACTCACACTCAAAATGTATTTACAGATGCCTTGGCCATATAGCTAGGCTTGTCTCTTATTAGATTATAACAAATTAGTCCATTTATTTTAATCTACATTCTGCCATGTGGCTGTGCTCAGGTACCATGGGTCCATATCGTTTCATCTTCCTGGGTGAATACCAGGCTCTAAACCAGAATTCGTTCTTCCTCCCGGATATCCTGCCTTCTATTCTAGCCTTTCCTATTGGCCATAGGTTTTTAAATTGACAGGTGATGCATCCATACACACACAAGATAGTCTTTCTACAGATAACTGTTCTAACTCTGAGGTGCCAAGTCTATTTCTTTACTTTTTACATGTCTTTTATTCCTACAAGGAAAAATCAGGACACTGGTCTTCCTCTTTAATGTATATGGATGGGTGTTTGGCTGCAGAGTACTCTTGTGTACCACGTGAATGCATGGTGTCCAGGGAGGCCGGATGAGGGCAGTAGATCCCCTGGAACAAGAGTTACAGGTGGTGATGAGCCCCCATGAGGATGCTGGGAATGGGAACCATGTCCTCTGCAAGAGAAGCCAGTGCTCTTAACACCGTTCTTCTCTTTTAGGATAAAATCATCATGGAGGGGGGAAGGACAGAAAGACTTTTATTTATGCAAATATTTGCTCTGTTAACTCTGTTCTCAGCACTTGTGATCTAATGGCAAAAAAGGAAAGGGAAAAATTACTATCTTTCAGGACTTACGCTTAAATGTGATCGTTAAAGAGCAAAATGCATGACATTCTAGTGATAATATTAAAGAGAAAATTAAGTATAGCGGTGAGGATATAAAGTGGGTGTCAGTCTAGGTGAGATGGTATGGAAGGGTTCATACAGATAACCTTTAAATCAGAGGTTCTCAGCCTTCCTAACACTGCCACCCATTAATACAGTTCCAAATGTTGCGATGACCCCCTAACCGTAAAATTATTTTGTTGCTACTTCATAGTTTTACTACTGTTATGAATCATAAATTAAATATTTGTGTTTTCTGATAGTCTTAGGTGACCCCTGCAAAAGAGTCATTTGATGCCCCCCCCCTCAGGGGTCATGGCCCATAGATTGAGAACCACTGTTTTAGACAAAAATATTTTTAAGTCGTTATATTTCTGTAAAAGGAGAAGAATTGTGTATGGTGGCACATTCCTTAATCCCATCATTTGAGAGGCCTCGGGAGAACTGATGTTTGTGGGGTCATTTGGGCTACAGAGTGAGCAGGCCAGCCAGGACTATATAACAAGAACATACCCCCAAAACAAAAACAAAACACCAAGAGGCATTCCATTGGGTGTAGTCCAATAGTCTCACTCTAGTCTCACAGTACCTACCAGTGTATTGGAGTTCAACATAAGCACTATGACTGACCTGCTCTGTGCCTTTAAGTGGTAAGCAAGTTGAAGTGTTGGCTTGTGGACACAAGAGGAGCACAAATCATGCTTCAACTAATGCCAGGAGCGAGGACAAACCCCCAGTTGCTCTTCTAATTTCAACTCACATATGCAAACGAAAGCTAGAAGACACCCTGAAATTATTGTGATCTATATAATTAGCAAAGGAAGTAACCAGAAAACTTAAAGCAACTTGAAATGGAGAGTGTGGAAGACATTTGGGAAAATTAAGGAAAGAGAGATCAAACATGTGAAGTAATAGACAGGCTTATCTTGCTCTTTTGCAAACATCTGGGGAAAGAGAAACGGTATGTGGCGCATGTCTGTTTGTAAGACTTGGGGTCCTACTGGCTGAACTGAGCCCAGCCATCGTGCTGAAATCCCTAACATAACAGAATGTGGCCTTGTTTAGAAATGAGGTCGTTGCAGACACCAGCGTCAAGATTGGGAGTGGCCTTCCCAATCTTCACGACCAGTGTCCTTATAACGAAGGGGACATTAGACACGTAAGCACATAGGGAGAAAATGTGAAAGCTGGAGTCTTACTGCCACAAGCCGAAGAAATTACTGGACCTTAAAAGATGCCCTCAGAAGGTGCCCTGGTTTGTCTTCTACCCTCCAGAACTTCAGTAATTTTCTTGTTGGAACCCTGTTTGTGGGGTTACTACAGCCCTAAGAGGCTTCTGCAAGATGATTTTGGGGCAGATAGGAAGAGTATTTTTCTTTCTAGAACGAGGCGCCTAACTTCGGTATCATGTCTATGTTTGCGCTGCTGTAAATAGATCACACCTGTCTTTAATTATGTTGCATTTTTATTTCAGAAAATCACATAAAATCCCAGTGCATACCATATCAAGAGGCTCTTGTGATCTGAGAGTGCAATATTAAGATACTGGTCTGTGACAGTCACAGATGAAGAAACGGCCCTCCCACACCACACCCCCCCACCCCCCACCCCCCACCCCCGTCTGACTGTAAGAGCCGCAAGGGGAGTCCTGGCTTCAGCTATCTTCTTCCTACAGATGGCCACAGCCCTGGGATAAAGTCCAGGTCCTAATCAAGTACACAAGAGGTCAGGACACGTGCAGGTTTACTGCCTCCTCTTGGTGCCCCCCAAGCCACGGGTCCCCGAGCCACGCGAGCATGCCGGGTGGCGAGGATGCCAGTGACGGGAGCATCTCGGCCACAGTCTCCGGGTGGCTCATTCTCCACCTTGTTACCCCGGCCCGTAGGTGGACTTTCAATATTTATGATCTGGGCACTTCTCTCTTCCGTGGCACAGCGGGAGTGCGGTGGACACAGCCAGGAGGGTCTACCCCGACGGCTGCCCAGTTAAAGGGTTTTAGGCAAGCACTCGCTGAGGGTGACCTTGCGGCCGCTGTCCACTCGAACGGCTTTCCCGCCAGCCCCGGAGGACAGCCTGATGCGCCCTGGGGACACGCCCGCGGACAATTAGGTCCTCCTGCTCCGCCGCCCCTGCACGTGCTCGCCTGGGGCGTGCGGTGCCAAACACGCTGGCTGAGACTTCCCTCCCTGGGGTGGGAGGGCTCTGGCCCTTCAGCTTAGTGACTTGAGCCTGGCCTCCGCCCCTCAGGCGACAGTCACCAACCTGCACCGCTCGGGTCCGCAGACGCACGGTCCCGGGCGGGCTCAGCTTCACCGGCCGTGGGCAGGAGGCAGAGTTGGGCGCACTGAGCATGCTCGGCGGGGAGGGCGGGGCGCTCGGCCGCGCGTCGGGAAGGCGCTCCTCAGGACGGCTCCGCGCCTCCGCGCCCGCCCGCCCCGCACGTTCGTTCGCTCGCTCGCTCCCTTGCTCGCAGCCACGCCCGCCGCAGGCTGCGCCCGGCCGCCCCGCCCCGCCCCGCCCCGCCCCCCGCCGCTCGTCTCCGCCGCGGCCGCGCCGCCCGCAGCCGCAGCCGCTGCTCCTCCCCGGCGGCCGCTCCCCGCGGGTCCCTCCCTGGCTGCGGGAGACGCGGAGGTAGAGGGAGGACGTCGCCGAGCCGCGCCGCCCGCACCCGAACCCTTCGCCTCGCCCTGCCGGTCCTCACTCTGTGGGAGGAACATGGGTGAGTCCTGCCAGCCGTCATCGCCTGACATTTTTCTCCCCTCAGCGTGCTGCAGGGTGGCAATGCATTTCTCCTGCAAAGTTGCCGGGGTCCCCGCGTCCGCGAGGTGCCGGGCGGCGGCCCTCCCCGGGGAACGCGGGCGCACGAGGGCAGCCGGGCCGGCGGGGTCGCGCACGGGGTGGGGTCGGCGGCCGGTTCGGCGCTCGCCTCCCCTCCTCCACGCTTCCTGCCGGCGCCGGGCCGCGCGGGGCGTCCCCGGGGCTGGGAGGCCGCGGTGCTGCAGGCTCGGTCCCACGGCGAGCCGGACCACTTGGCGGAACTTCCTTCCCGTGGGCGCGAATGCTCCCTCCCCAGCCTGCGACGGCCAGCGCCGGTGCTGGGAGAGCCGGCAAGTAGTTTGGGAGGGCGATTGCCAGCGAGTGCTGCCGGAGCAGACAGCTTCCAAGGTGGAGGTGACGACTCGCCCGCCGCCATGGGCAGCGCGAGGCTGGCGGGAGCCGCTAGCTGTTGAATTAGTGTTGGGAGACTACGGCGTGCACAGTTCCGCTCCTCGAGCGGTTTTCTCGATTTCCACTGGTTAGGCTACTGTGGCTGGAAACTGTACCCTGTAACACATTGTTAAGGAATTTACATGCTGGTTATTCTGCCCAGCTGCCCCTGCCTAAATCTGCATAATCTGATTCTAGTTCTATTGTATTTATAGTTAATCCTAAAAGAATGGATATTTCAATGCAAATGTTTATTAGAAAACTGTTCATATTTGAACGTGAAAATTTCCTCAGATCCTGCCTACCTGTGCATAATTACAAAAGCACCGGATACATTCTCTTCTGTAATTAAGAGCGAAAAGTTTCCTTTGATAGTAACAACTTGGATCACCGGCCCAGTGCACTTTCCCAGTTTGCTTCTATTCCGGTCTATCGTAATTTCCCCTTTTAAAAACTGGCTTCTTCAGCGTCCCTCCAGTCGGACTTTGCCCACTCCTTCTGGGAAAGTTATTTATGAGTGTGGTCCTTTCATCTGTCAGTACAATGCTCAACATTTAGAGTTAGGTCATGGCAATACAGAACCCTCAAGGAAGCATCTGAATCTAGAAATGATGTGGTGGCGTTTCCCGGAAGAACAAATGCTCTGAGCTTTGAGTCAGATCTTTGTCATTTAGTAGGAAGGAGACCGTTGAGGGAGAATGGGGTGATTTTAATGAAACAAATAAAACAAACCACCTATGCCCCTGAATTTTATTTTCACTTGTTTGTCTTCTAAGTGGAACATTTCTTTAAAAAAAAAAAAAAGGTATTCTTTTACTAATCCAGATTACAGATTAAAATCTGCGTGTTTTTTAAATATGAGATTTAGCTAGAAACTCATTTTAACTAAACGTTCAAAATGTTGAATCAGTGATTTTTCAGTGGAGGGAGATATCCAAGATCCGTTGTGGCATATTAGGGAATAAAAAGACCCAAGACAGATTAGATTAATTAATAGTCCTGCCAATCTTGAATGCTGTTGGATGATTTTAAAAGAGAAAGAAAAAAAGCCAAATACAAACCATTTTATTTTGAAGCTTCTCAAACTCTTATGATACTGCCTGTTAGCACTTGGGGGACCCTGTTGGAAGTTTTGTTTGTTTTGTTTTAAATAACACATAATGTCTGATGGAGTAATTTATATGTTTAGTTGTTTTGTGCATTTAACCTTATGTTCAAGAAGATGACATTTGTCTTGTTTTGTGTCTTTTGGAGGAGTTTTCACATAGTAGGTGTTCAGTAAAATTTGGTCAAATTCTTCATCATACTGCCATGTACTTCCAGCTCTTGAACTTGAAAATGTAGGCCCTGCACAAATACATGGATTGGTAGACACGGCAGTATAGGAAATGTCTTGTTATAAAAAACAGTTACATTGTCACAGGGTATGGGTTTTGAAGACAGCCTTAGGTATGAGGTTTCCTTCTATAATGCTATTTACAATGATTAAGATGTTTTTGTATGATCAGGAGGTATGTAAAATAATAAAACATTGAAACCTTGGGAGATAATTTCATATCTGAGCCACTGAAGTTATGACAGCTCCTAAGATATACTAATTAATGGTGTGGAATTACTTTTTTAACTGTCTTTTAAAGAAATAAATAAAGTGCATTTTATTTATTTTAGGTAGTCTGTTTTGTTTTTTGACATCTTGGGTATCTAACCCCAGGGCCTTATGCACGTTTGACCCCAGCTGGAACCATTAAAGGATATTTTTATGGCAATGGCTTTTCTCCATAAGAAAATGAAGGATAATTTCTGTGTAACCTTGCAGATCCCAGCTATTACTTTACATGTATATGTTATTGTAAGCCAATATTGATCAAAAATTCATCTTATGAGGTGCGAGAATGAGTGAGACAGACACACTTCAGGTTTCTTACAATCTTCAGAACTATGCGAGCCACAAATAGGAGTGTGAGTTGCAGGTGTGAAGGCACACATCTGTATTCTCACCACATTGGAGGAAAGGCTGAGGCAGGAGGGTCAAGAGGATAGATGAGTTTGAAGCCACCCTAGGCTGCTTGGCTGGATTAAAAAACTATCCTGTCTCAAACAGCAACATAAAATCTTTATTCAACAGGAAGAAACCTGCAAATGATACAAAGTGTCTTTGCATATATTGCAAAGGTGCTGGAGATGCAGGGGTTTTAGAGAAGTGTTAGGTGAATCAAAGGTCGGTGAGGCTTCTAAACAGTAGAAATGAGACTGTCCGCTGGGAAGAGGGGGATGGCGTAAATTGAAAATAGATCAGGAAGGTTAAAGACTTTGCTGGCAAAGTTTCTAAAAAGCCCCTTTTAGCTAGAGAAAAATACAGAAACAGTGGGAAACAGAAGTGGAAAAGCATTAGCAGTCGCCAAATAGTGGTAGGTCTGAAATGCCAGGCTGAAGTTTGCACTTGCTGAGGGAACCAACCATTAAAGGTATTTATGGAGCAGAATGTTGCTGTTCTGATGATAAAGATAATTTTGCAATAGTGACTCACACTTCTTTGACATTCCCTTTTCTTATGTCTGTGTCACAGGATAGTATAGTCTCTTTCTTTCTTTCTTTCTTTCTTTCTTTCTTTCTTTCTTTCTTTCTTTTAAACCTTTGTGGTATCTGTTATGGAGATTTTGGTCTAATGTTAGTTTTAGAGAGAGCAAAATCATCTAAACCAAAGTCTGTTTTGATTATAAATTTTATGACATTTGAATTCAGGTTTGGAAATGTACCCAGGATCTCAGATGTCTTGTATTCATTCTATGTATGATGTTTCTCCTTAGTTCTCAAATGGCATTTTCTCCTTAGCAAAGCAGTTTAAGTGTTCGAGTCAGTTTGTTAGCTTTGGTTAAATGAATGTCTTAAGAAGCTCTGTATCAAGGCTGACATAGGGACTGTATTCAGACTGCAGAGGAACAGAATTGGTTCAGTGCATTTATTTATACAGGATTGCTACTTGAGGAATTCCTGGAATTAAGCCAGGGATGGGGATAGTGATAAAAGGAATGTTAATAAAGTGATCTGCAAGCCATGACTAGCTGTATCTGTAAAGTTCAGAGGCCCTCTGATGATTTTTACCTCTTTTCCTTTCACAGCGACTTGAGATACCTAGATACCTGTTGTATAAACAGACAGACACGCACACACCAAAACCAAACCAAAAAACACACTACAACTCTGTATCTACCAGACTGTTAGACATCACTATGTGATAAATTAATTGAAACTCATTGGAGTTCAAAGTTAAACTTAATATATAAAAATTAAATTGAGATTTAATTTTAGTGATTATATTGTGTGCTCAGCATATGGAAATAATGATTTCATGCACACAAATAATAATAAAATATAGTAAAAAATGTGATGCTTTGCATAATATAAATGCCCATTTTAATGTCTTATCTAAATGTTTATCATTTAATTTTTAATAATGGTTTTAATAACTGCCTCAGATTTTGTAAAAGTTAATAAACATGCCTCATGGGCCAGTAGCGTAAGTCTTCAGAACACCCCTGAGGTAGAAATTAGCAACTGTGGGTGTCAGTTATCATGTTACACTTTATAGAACTTAAAATTTAATCTTCTTAACTCCCTATTTTACTGATTCAGAGAAATAGTGTGTCCAAGAGGATAAAACGTTCTAAAAATCTTGACTTTAAAGTCGTCACTTTCAAATTTCAGCTAGCATGGGAATCGTTTGGAGAGCTTGTTTAAAAAAAAAAAAATGACTGGGGCAGCTCACAGTTCTGATTGAGTGGGTTTGCTTTGTTAAGACAAGTCTCAGGTGAGAGAGTAATGGGAGTAACGCCTCCACACAGCAGAGGTTGGCAGGCTTTGTCTGTAAAGGGCCAGATGGTAAATATTTTAGACTTTTAGGCCAGGAGGCAAAGTCAAGACTCTTAAACAGAGCAAAAGAAATATATGACGGGAGAAAGCAAACAGCTGCAAACCTTTGGTTGAATTCAAAACACAGTAGCATTGATTGGACAGTTTGTGCAGCCCATATTGTTTCGAAGGATCACATGACACTCAGTTCTGGTTCTAACTGGCCTGGTTGGATTATCAGATTGGATTACAATCAGTGCAGAGCTCTAATGAAAATTTATGATTTTTGTCTTTGAAGTTCTTCACATACGGATTGCTGGGTACCTCTACTTTCTTCCTTGTTTTGGATATGTTGAGGGTTAAGTCCAGGGTTCTGTGCGCCTCTGTTCTCAATGAGCCTATCTCTCGGATAGGGGGCCGTTAAAGAATTCTTCTGTGCTCTCCATAGTTCCCAGTCTGCATTCAGATGAACTACTTCCAGTTGAAAACTCAGCTTGCAGTGCGCTTGTGAAAGGCTGCAGCTTGAAAAGTTTTAGCTTGAAAAGTACGTACTGTAGTAACTATGATTTGGGGGTTTCTACTCTACCTTCGATCATTTAGTTCCCAAATGAAAGATGTAAAGCCTTTATGAGTACAGTAGGCCTTCAGAAGCACATGAGCTGGGCAGGTGTCAGCCCTCTATGCTACCTTGTGTACTTCCCGGTCAGGAACCCCGGGATAGAACTTGCCATGCTCCGTCTGGAACACTCCTACTTCAGCTGGCTGGCCTTCACCGCCGTGTTCTCACTTATCTGTCTCCTCATGGCATCTTCTCTGCTTTCTTCGTGGTCTCTGCCTCTAACCCCAAGACCCTGGAACGGAAGCCTCTCCTACCTGTCTTCTGTCCAGCCACAGTCTGTAGTTAGTCTTGTTGACCAATCAACTTGGATCAACAAGGGATAACGGGAGGCAAGGTTACATAGCATCAATTGGCGTACATCCCTGGGGGCAAGCAGACCTTGGGGGCCCGTGTTTAGCCGTATGACCAATACATAGCAACAGACTGAACCTCAGCACATATACCTGTTAGGTTTTCTGTGTTCATGGATATCTTGTGTAACAGACGACAAAGCAAGAATTAAACAAGATGGATCACTTGGTACTTCTCATTTGTCCAGATGACATTATTGTACTACACAGTTCTTGTATGAGTTTTCCACTGACATTAAGGTGAGATGCATTAGGAACATCAAATATGTGGGGAAATCTGGGGGGTCAGCTTGGGGGTCAGTTGTTTTCATTCTTTCTTTGCTATTTGTAGTGAGCTTTTTTTTTTTTTTTAAGTTCAAAACATCTCATGTGTCCTGATTTTTTTTTTTTTTTAATCAACCATAACCCACAAATGCTAACCCACTAGGCTCCCGTGTGGTAAGGCAGATTGAGATTAAGGCAGATTTTCAGTTTCTGCTCTGACAGGGATAGACGGAGCCAACCGTGGAGTGGTTAAATCTGTGAGTGCAAGTCAAGTTTTCTACTTGTGGCACAGACAAGGGATACACTTAAGGATTAAATGCTTTTCTCCCCCAAAACCTGCTAATGAAGAACAGTAAGCCTCAAACATTGTGTGTTTGTAAAACATAGTTTCTAAGCTGGTTAAGTCAGCCTCTTTGTGCTCCTTGTATATGTTACCACTTTAGGTTATACAAGATTAGCATTTTCTTAACTTTGAAAATACTCTGGTCTTTTTTTTTTTCTTTACTTTTTTTTATCGAATTTTTTATTTACATTTCTAATATTTTTTCCCTTTCCCAGTTTCCTGTCCCTAAATCCCTTACCTCCTAACCTCCCCCCCCCCCCCGCTTCTATGAGGGTGTTCCCCCACCCACTCCCTTCTCACCTCCCCATCCTGACACACATTGGGGGGTCCAGCCTTGGCAGGACCAGGGGCTAATCTTCCCATTGGTGCCCAACAAGGCCATCCTCTGCTACATATGCAGCTGGAACCATGGGTCTGTCCCTGTGTACTCTTTAGATGGTGGTTTAGTCACTGGCAACTCTGGGTGGTTGGTATTGTTGTTCTTATGGGGTTGCAAACCCCTTCAGCTCCTTCAGTCCTTTAACTCCTCCAATGGGGACCCTGTTCTCAGTTCAATGGGTGGCTGCAAGCATCTGCCTCTGTATTTGTCAAGCTTTGGCAGAGCCTCTCAGGAGACAGCTCTATCAGTCCCCTGTCAGCAAGCACTTATTGGCATCAGCAATATTGTCTGGGTTTGGTGACTGTATGTATATGGGCTGGATCCCCAAGTGGGGCAGGCTTTGAATGGCCCTCCCTTCAGTCTCTGCTCCAAAGTTTGTCTCCCTATCTCCAAAAATACTCTTTCTAATCATTGTTCTTTGTAGCATTTCGGAATTGACTTCTTGAAAACAAACCAAGCAAACAAACACAAAACCAACAAGTGAAAAAGAGGTGACTTACGAACCAGGGGAAAGATTGCTATTGTCTCCCATTGCCTGTTGGTAGACTGTATTACAGGCACCTGCTCCACGCCCTGAGTGTTTTAAGTTCTCAGTCTTGCCCAGCAAGCGCTTTGCCAACTGAGGTGTTTCTTGTTGTGCTTTTCTTGGGAGACAAAAAGGAACCTCTGGTTACCCCAGATAGATATCCAGGACAGACCACAGTGTGATTCAACCAAATCCAACCTGATGAAACCAGGGAGTTGGTAGGGCTTTCCGACTGGGGGCTTGCTTATGGGAGCATGCGTGACCTTCCCATCCCCACAGAGCTGCCAGGTCCAACCCTTTTAGGGTGGCCACAACGTGGACGCTTACTTTCAGTTACGCCTCTAATTCCTGTCACTTGGAGTTGGGAGGCTGGATGGTGAACCGCAAGGTGAGGGTCCCCTGTCTCTCCCTGGCTTCATCCACTCCCTAGGGAGTCCCAATAACTCTAGGACCATTATTAGTACCATAGAGCTGGCTACTGTATTATTTTGCTTTGGTTACCATAGCTACCAGGGGCAAAGCCCAAGATGGAATGCTGTTATGTCTAGGGAAAAAGCCGCCATACAGCACCTCCCCAGACCCTAAAGAGCTATCGATTCTTAAATAAACTTGAGATTTGGCTGTGTTGCAGTCAAATATAATTAACTCATCACGGCTAAGTGATTTTTCTTGCCTGCAGAAGAAGTATGCCATTTAGAAACTTACCTGGTTTGCATCTCTGCGTCTTTATTTTCTTGAAGAAATTCTGCTGTGACAAGATATTCTGTTATCTGTTTCATCGTTTGGATGATTGCTGTCCTGTGAGCGGTGTCCTTAGAGTGCGGTGGATGCCAAGAGTATTCTGTATTATTCTAGTAAAGCTACAGTGGTGTTAGGGTATAACATGTAATAATGATTTGCCAACCATTGAGTGACCATAAACTATCTCTTGGTTTAGTTTTAGATCCATGGTACTGAGGATGAATATTGTACTAAGGTTCATGAGTATGGGAACAGATCAAAATTCACTTGTCCACGGCACATATTTCTTTTGTAACATCCTAATGTTAAAATATATATATAAATTGAGGTCTGTGTGTAAACTAGATTTGACACGCTGGTCAAAACGAAATGTTGACTTCTTAAATAGTCCAAAAGTGAGGCTCCATTGGGCCTGCATTTCTACTGACAAAACCGATTAGTATTGAGTGGAAAAACCCCTCAGTAAGGCAGGGCACACACGCATGTCATCAAAGTCTAGCATCGTGGATTCCTTGAACGAACTGAATTAATGTAAAACTGTGAACTCCCCAACCTAACTTATACCCTGCAGAGCTGACTCTTGATTCAGGGTTTGCTCAGAAAGGTACCTGACGTCACAGCACATCTGGATTTCTGTTATTGTTTCTAAATTACGAAAGACTTGATCTCATTAAAGTGGAGTATGGTTGAACTTGCCACATTTTGAAAATAAATACGTTCTAAGTTTAAAGAGGCTATGAAATCAAATCATACAGCTAGTCAGTAACATACTTACCTGCTGTCATTGTAAAACACAGTTCAGCTGAGTTTTCAGTTGGCTAGAATGAATTAGGAACTAACAGACAAACAGAGTCGATTTATTTTCAGCGTTTTCCCTATACGGTAGTGTAGAGGTTGAAGAGAAGACTCAGTGGTTAAGAACCCTGCCGCTGTTGGAGGAGACCTGGTCTCGTTCCCGGCAGCCATGCGGTAGCTCCCAGCATGCGGTAACTGCAGGTGTAGGGGATCCATTGATATTTTCTACTTGTGTGGACACCAGGTGTGCACATGGTACACGTGTGTTCATGTAGGCAAAACATGCACATAAAGTAAATCTTAAAGAATGACATCTATAGTATAGCCTTTGACAAACTACTTGAATTCTTTTTTTCCTTTTTTTAAAATTTTTTATTAAATAATTTCTTTACTTACATTTCAAACGTTAATCCCCTTCCCATTTTCCTGTCCATAAGCCCCAATTCACTTCCCTCCCCCTCCTGCATATGGGTATCACCCATACATCCCCCTTATTGCCCCCCATATTCCCCGGCACTGGGGGTCCAACCTAGGCAGGACCGAGGGCTTCCACTTCCACTGGTGCCCCAAAAAGGCTATTCTGTGCTGCATATGAGGTTGGAGCCCAGGGTCAGTCCATGTATAGTCTTTTGGTAGTGGTTTAGTCCCTGGAAGCTCTGGTTGGTTGGCATTTTTTTCCATCTTTATTAAATTCTTTATGTACCTATTTTATCTAGGGCCTAAAACATCCAACCACTTTTGACTAGAAAAGCTATGACCCATTATAAGACAGGACCTCCAAGCTCAAGTGCCTAATGAGAACTGTGTTACGGCAGACCAATTGCTGCTGTTGTCCTCCTTTATTTTTGGCTTTTGAGATTAATTTTACTTTCTTGGGAAAATAATGGAATCATCAGAGTGCTATTAGATATTTTATTATATATAATCTAATAGGACTATTAGTATATCTTAGAAAGCATTCACTAACATGCAAGGCAACATAAAATTGTTATCTGTACAAGAACTACAAAAGCAATAATATGGTCATATTACTTTTATTTTTAAGTTACAGAAAGGACTTATAAAATTATGTAAAATAATCTCAAATAACTACTGAGTTGTCTTCATTTGTGCTGGGATTTTTTTTTTAATAGAACAAAGCAAACAATTCATGGTACTTTTTCAAATTGTTGTTTTGAAAGCTGTGAGGTATGTATGCTGTCTTAGTTAGTCTGAAAGTAAGACCTTTGTCAGGTTGGAAAAGCTATTTGCTGTAAGTCTTGAAAAACATTCCTGTGTCAAGATTCACTAAGTGTTTGGTACCGATCATTATAAGCAAAGCACAGTTGATGAATGTATGCCTCACAGGAATGGGAGTGCCAGCCGACTTCATAAAATTGAGAAATAGGTTTGGTTTGAAATGTAATTAGGACAAATGTCGAATTTCATGTGAGCTGATTAATTTCCTTTTACCTGCAAAGATTCGTGTTTGGAAAGGTTACAGTGTTAAGCTGCAAGAAGGAATCACACCAGTCCATTAAGGTGTGCTTCTGGAATCAGAGAGAGGACTGAGAGAGCTGAAGGGGCTTGAGACCCCATATGTACAACAATGCCAAGCAACCAGAGCTTCCAGGGACTAAGCCACTACCTAAAGACTATACATGGACTGACCCTGGACTCTGACCCCATAGGTAGCAATGAATATCCTAGTAAGAGCACCAGTGGAAGGGGAAGCCCTGGGTCCTGCTAAGACTGAACCCCCAGTGAACTAGACTATGGGGGGAAGGCGGCAATGGGGGGAGGATGGGAAGGGGAACACCCATATACTAGGGGAAGGGTAGGGGTTAGGGAGATGTTGGCCTGGAAGGGGAATAACAATCAAAATGTAAATAAGAAATACTCAAGTTAATAAAGATGGAGGAAAATAAATAAATAAATAAAATGATAGATTTTATAGGAAAAAAAAAAAAGAAGTGCTTCTGGCTTTCACATGGTTTGTGGATGGAGGTGCTGTCATCAAGTCAGAAGCAAGACAAGATCAGCACAGTAGCTGTTACACTAGAAAGCTGCAAAACAGGTGGACCAGGCAGTCACGGGTCACTTTTGGAAAAGCTTAAACTCTTAACTGTAGATAAGAATAACGTAAAGGAAATGGATCATAGAAACAGAGAAGATCCTAACTGAACCCTTGGAGGAAACACAGACACAATGACGGAGAGAGTGACAGATCGCAGTTCAGCACAGTACTCACTGTGAAGATCTGGACTTCTTTCCTTGAATTTATTTCCTTTATGAATTAAATACCTGTTAAAGTATTTCATTATTTGGATACTGTGGCAGAGACTGTCCCTGCCATAGTTCACTGTTTGTTTTGTTTTTAATTACATAATCAGACATGTAGATAGCTGCTACCTAGTACAACTGGTTAATTTGGTTGGAAATTTCCCTTCTTGAGGATCGTCCGTCTACAAAAAGCAACATAGCTCTCCACAGCTCTAATCCGCACAGAACGAGTTTACTGCACAAGGTGCTAACTGGCTGGGCAGAAGAAAGGCCAGAACTTTGATTCATCCCCTGGTTGGTACATATTCTTTTTTTTTTTTTTAAGATTTATTTTATGTATATAAGTACACTGTAGCTGTCTTTAGACACACCAGAAGAGGGCACCAGATCCCATTACAGATGGTTGTGAGTCACCATGTGGTTGCTGGGAATTGAACTCAGGACCTTGGGAAGAGCAGTCAGTGCTCTTAATTGCTGAGCCATCTCTCCAGCCCCCAAAATTAATTTATTTTTATTTTATGCACATTGGTATTCTGCCTGCATGTATATGTGTGTGAGGGTGTTGGTTCCCCCTGGAACTGGAGTTACAGAGCTTTTGTGAGCTACCATATGAGTGCTGGGAATTGACCCTGGATCCTTTGATTAAAAACAGCCAGTGCTCCTAACCACTGAGCCATCTCTCCAGCCCTGAGTTGGTACTTATTCTAGGCAGATTTATTCAGCTTCTGAATTCAACTCTGTTGACAGTTACTTCCCTGAAGAGTTTCGGATGTTGCATAAGATAGCGCCCATGTGAATGTTAATGCCCATCTTTAAAACCGAGACTATAATCAGAACTTAAACCAACTAAGAGTCATGGTTACTGTACTTAGAGAACCTTGTAGTGGACATTGTTATGATAGCAGATTATATTTTTCGGAGATGGCCATAATTTCTTGCTCTGCAGAACCAGTTATAGCTTGCCATCTTCTCGGGAGCTCCTTGTCTGGATACACCTAGGATTTGTTTTTAACCAGCAGAGCGCAGAGTTCAGTGGAAGTGGTGATATTGTATGACTTTCTTGTCCTGAGTGATGAAAACGTTAAAGCTGCTTGTTCGCTGCAGCAGTGCTCTGTCTGAAAGCCCGAGGAGTCGGAGCCCTTCAAGGCTGCCATGGAGGCGGGAAGTGAAGCTTTCAGGAGGAGTGCTAGTGTCGGGTCCTAGGCACACAGTTCAGGGCTCAGGCTCTTCCCGGCCAGTCATCAGACCCCTAGTGAGTGAACCAGTGCATGGTTGACAGGACGCCCCAATCCAGCTTTGGGGCACTTCAGAGTCACTCCTGGTCTCTAGGACTCAACACAGAAGGGCTGAACCTTGGGGAGAGAACCAGTTCCCAATGTGCACATGTGGTATTCCTAGTTCATGGACTCTACGTGCACAGCACAGTGGCTTTGTTTCACGTCAGTAAGTTTGGTGGGATTTAGGGAACGATGATAATTGGAGCATCTCGTCAGAAGCAGGTTGGTACTAAAGTCCGTCATTGAGGTAGATAAGCGCTTCCTGTGTAGTTCTGTAGCTTCACAGGCAGAGAACTTGATAGGGGGTTTTCCTCGCAAGCCCCGGTAACTGGACGACAGTTTTATTCCATTCAGTAGTAACACCAGCTTCCACAAAAGTGATAGGAAGTTACTGGGGATTAACAGTAGTCATCTTTGACATGTGGGCTGCTTATGTTTTGAAGTCATGTATGTGTCGTACTACATACACGAGCACAGAGTATTTCTAGAAGGACACATGGGAAGTGCTAACACTAGTTGCTTCTGGGAATAAACAGAATAGGCAAGTGCAGCGCTCACCAAAGTAAAAGTAGCCTTGGTGCTGTGAAAAGGGGGGGAGGGCTGCGTTGTGTTCATCTTTCTTCTGTCTTTAGCACCGAGTGCTGTGTTGAGTGATTGCTGGTCATCTAGTTCATATCGGAAGAAACAAGTTTGGGATTATCTTCTTAATTAATCAGTCATCTTATATATATATAACATTTCTGTCCTTCCTCACACAGCTCCCCAGTTCCCATCTCAAGAAGCCTAGTTCTAGAATTGTGTCTGTCCATGCCCAATCAGGAGATAAAAACCAAGTATTTGTGAGAGGAGAGAGAGAGAGAGAGAGAGAGAGAGAGAGAGAGAGAGAGAGAGAGAGAGACAGACACACACACACATACCTAGATACATAGATACTGTATACTGTAGCAGGAAACATAGCTTATTGCTCAGAGCTTCTTTTCATATTTTACTTACTTTTTAGTGTATAGGGTGTTTCTGTGTATGTCTTCACCACGCGGGTGTCTGGTGCCCACATAGGTCAAGGACGTCAGATCCCTGGAACTGGAGTTACAGATGGTTGTTAACTATCCTGTGGTTGCGGGGAATTGAACCAGGATCCACTGGAAGAGCAGCAAGCGCCCCACCCACTAAGTCGTTTGCCAACGTCTGCTCCAAGCTTTTCAATGCTGCTCTTCAAGCCCAAATCTCAGTTGGGTGGTGTGATTAGGAACCTGGTATTATCGTGGAAGAGTGCACTGCAGAAGAGAAACTCTCAACTTAGGACTCCAGAACATTGTATAGGGTCCCAGCCAATAAATGTCTACACACACACACACACACACACACACACACACACCCTTATCTATTACATAAATCTCTTGAGAAGAAGTCATCTCTTGTGTGTTGCCTTAGAAAGAGTTAAAGACAAATCTCTAGAAAGAAGAGGGTATTGGACAGCTGTGGGGTATGGGAGACTTTTACTGTACTTTACCGTTTGTTTGCTCAGATAATTATAATGATACAGAAATGCCACAGAGTCTAAGGGAAATTATGTCTTGCACACAATACGTTTTTTAGGTGTTCTCCATCCTCACCCCGTGTGTGTGTGTGTGTGTGTGTGTGTGTGTGTGTGTGTGTGTGTAGTAGTGCATATGTGTATGTGTGCTTATAGAAGTCACTGGACTTCTCTGGCATCTTGCTCAAAAACATTGTACATCTGCTTTGAGACAGGGTCTCCCATTGGTCTGGAATTCACCAGTTAGGCCAGAGCCACTGGCCATCAATTAATTCTGAGACCTTTTTGGCTCTGCCTCTCAGCTTAAGGATTAGAAATACAAACAGCCTCACATTTGTCCATCGAATCTGAGCTCATGTCCTCATGTTATGAGGTAAAGAATATTGGCACTGAGGTGTTTTTCCAGCTCAGCGCCCAGGAAATTAAACAGAATAATTACTGTTAAATTATTGAGCAGTGATAGACCAGGGGACTCTAAAGGGTAAGATAGACCCAAGAATGGGGATCCAAGGGAGGGGGAAAGAAGATTTTTCAATGAAATAGGCAGTTTTATTATTCTAAACTCTCTTGGGTCAAGAGATCAGCCCCAGAGCCCTATATATACTAAGCACTCATATAGGCTAACACTGACTGTGCCCCGAGTCGCCAGCCTTCTGAGTTACAGTTCATTCGGGTTTGTCTAGGGCAAAGCTGGTCTGCGGTCACCTAACCTGTAAGAACAACGATGACGAAAATGGCAGTGCTGGGGCGAGTGCATAGGGACTTGCAGCAGGACTTGAGGAACTTAAAGCTGGGGAAGCACACTGCAGGGACCCAAGGCACGTGTGTAATGGTGACAGAGACTCCAGCATGTCTACTTAAAGTGGTGCTGGGCACAGCAGGGAACTCTTTCCACACTGACGCGGAGATGAGCTGTGGGCTCTACTGTGCAGAACTACACAGAAGGAGGAGGAAGGGAAAGGAGAAGGAGAAGGAAAAGAGGAGGAGGAAGAGGAGGAAGATGTGGTAAAGGTCCCAGATCGCAGGCATTTGACACTGGCTGTGAGGTGAGCTTGCATAGGAAATGGGACTGAGTTAGTTGATGCCTGACACAGTCTGTCGTCAAGATTTTATTCTTTTGTTTTAGTGTTTTAATCACTCATGCCTTCCGTTTTCATGTAGACTTAGGGGTTCGTCTGAATCTAGTCTGTGGTTCTCCTTTGCCGTCAGACATATCCTAGAATCTTGGGCAGAGCTTGGAGGTAGGATATCGATTACACCTGAACCTTAAGTACCGGGAATCGACAGTGCTTCCTAAGCAGGCACTTGAGTTGATTCTGGAGGAGTTGATGCTCTCAGCCTCAGCATTAAGTCTAAAACCTCTGTGCTAACTTGAGGAGCTAAGTGGACCCTGAGAGTAAAGAAACAAAATGGAGCCTTGGAAGGGGCACAGATAATAGAGTAAACTACTGAGACATTGTTCTGGCCGAATCCCTGTGAAAGAATGCTGGCATATTGAGGCCGTAAGTGGCCTTACAAGCATTCTAGGTGTAAGGAACTGTAGCAGGGCGGATACGTTTAAGTGGTTATTATTTGTGTGTGTGTGTGTGTGTGTGTGTGTGTGTGTGTGTGTGTGTGTGTGTGTGTGTGTGTGTTTACACCTCTATGTTGTGAAAGCTAGCTTAACAGTTTATAGTTTGGAAGTGTATCTCTTCTGTCTTGCATCTAGAACTTCTCTCCTGTGCACAGGTCATGGCAGCAATCACAGAAGCCCGGACATGGCATGTTACAGCCCACTAACATTGTCCCAGTATGATTCTTAGCTTTCTTTTTAAACATTTTCACATGCCGTGAAGCTTTGTTCTTTTATCTGCATTGATTTTTCTTCAGTGCCTTATAATATAGTCTTGGCCACTATTTGATATGGAAGTATAGTAAATCTTTCCATTTATAAGGCTGTGAGGAAGATATTAGCCCAGTAGTATTTTTCTTGTTCGGTTCTTAAAGCATTGAGCCTGGATCATTCCGTGACTTGCTCTGTGATTAAGTACAAAAGATAGTTATTAATTTGTAATTTGTATCATGCTGGATGCTAAAACCATATCTGACGGCTGTGAGACAGGAAATGGTTCTCGAACTCTTTTGCTGTGTGTGGAATAAAATTTAACTGCCCTGCTCTCACGAATTAAAGTTTAGTGTTGACATCATGAGGATGGGGGACACTGTTGGCCCTCAACTTAGACATGACTGGGAAGCAGTATTTTTCCTTCAAACTGAAATAGACTGGTGCTTTCTGGATGGGTTGTAGCTCAGTGGTGGAGCACTTACATAGAGAGTAGCTTGACCTCAAAGCCCTCAGCATGACTAAGAAGGAGAGGAACACTGCTCTCAGAATGTGTTTTGTAAGAAAATTGTGAAGAACCTTTTGTACCAGTTTTCTGAAATAACAAGAGAAGCAACTCCACTGTGATTGAAGTCACAAGAAAAATATTTCTTAGTCAAGGCAATTTACATCATAATTTGTAGCCAGATGTAGGTAAAGGTGGTGAGAAAAGTAATGTCAGGCTGTCAGGATCTATTGCTGTAACTTTTATTTTGTCAAGCCTTATTTTTAATGATGGTTCCTTAAGTGTTTTAACTTCCCTTGTAGCCCACCACCTACCAGAGGTAATGGAAAAGAAAGGATGCAGGGAAGTGGACCTGTTTAGAAAGGTTCTTTGGAGCAACTCCCATCTATGTTATCTGGAAAATCGGCAGTTCAGTTCACAGGCCAGCAGGCAGCAGCAGCTAGATCCACTCGCAAACACCTCACAGATATACCAGCAGTCTAGTTCAGTCGAGTCCAGTTAGCAACAATGGTGACATGACCTAGCAGAGACAGCTAGGCCTTAGCCTTGGCTCAAGTCAGCAGGAAGGACCTGGAGGAGCTCCAGAAGTTCTCAGCTCTGCCTTTTTCAAGGAATCAAAGATCAGCAAAAACTTCAAGACCCACAAGCATTGCACAGCTAGCTGTACCAGCAATCCAAGGTCCATCTCCGTCACTCTGTGGAGTCCTGTTTATATCCTCCAACCAAACACTGTCCTCCATGTGCCTTGCCTCAGCACAGGCCTTGCCTCAGCACACATCCAAACAGCCAGAGTCTGCAGTCCCAACAAATGCAGCTCAACTGTGCAATGTAAGGCGGACCAGTACATGTGTGTCGGTAGCAAAGAATCCTTTCATGCACTGTTTCTGCTTCAGTGAAACATTCCTTCACGAGTCTACCTTAGCCTTTCACACCTGTGTCCACTTTAAGGAAACGTTCTCCTTCACGTGTTTGTCCAGCAAAACACCATCCAACTGACTTTCCAAAGAACACGTAAGTTTCCAGTTCAGATTGCATTTCACTCAGGAGAGTAAAGTGAAAATGTTTACATGGCTCATCAAATAAAAATATATTAACAGAGTTTTTGATTTTTTTTTTAAACAAAAGAGTAAAACTAGGGAAATTAAACAAAATGCAAGGTTGGAACTATATGACTTTGTACAAAAATAGTTTTCTGAATCAGTTTATTTAGAAAGTTACTTAAGTTTCGGATTTCACTCGCTTGGCATGATTTTCTAACTATATAGAAGTTGACTAACTTCATCTGAAGCCTTATTTTATACGGAGTCATAGTCTTGATTGAAGGGTTAATTGATAGAAAGTGGCACTTACAGTTAGTTTAAGAATGGAGGAGCTTGGGGTTGGGGATTTAGCTCAGTGGCAGAGCACTTACCTAGCAAGCACAAGGCCCTGGGTTCAGTCCCCATCTCCGAAAAGAAAAAAAAAAGAAGAATGGAGGAGCTCTACCCTTGGAGAGAGATTACAGATGGGCTAGTCTCTGCCTGTCCTCAGATACCTGAGAGAGATCAGCCTAAGAAGGCAGTGTGTTTTGGCCCCAGTTTGAGAGCACAGACATCACCACTGCATGACATTGGGAGCTGGAAGTAGCATGAAAGTGGATGTTAATGCTCCGCTGCCCCATTTTCCCTACCCCCTTTATTGTTATTTTTTTTGAAACAGGGTTTCTCCATAGCCCTGGCTGGCCTAGAACTCAAGCCTCATGGCTGACTGGCTTCCTCTCTCTTTCACTTGGACCTAGACTGTTGCCCTAGGGTTAGTACTGCTTACCTTCACATTGCCTCTTAGTTAAACCTTTCTAGAAACACACTCTAGACAAATCCTTGGGTCCAGACGATTTTAAGTCCTCCCAAGTTGACAATCAAGATTAACCATTAAAATGGAGAGGTGATGAATGACCACAGGGGTTTGGTGTCATTGCTGCCCATACACCATATTGGGAGCAAACGCATGCATATGAATAGGTATATATATAAGAGTATAATTTATGAACTTTGATTTGGAGTTTTCATTAAATGAAACAGCTTATTAATTTTTTATTCAAACACTGTGAATATCTCTACTTCTTAAATGTTGTCCTCTCGGTACTGCACACACTCACTTTGAAGAGTAATTTTTGTTAAGATATGTCTTTCCCATGTCATGTGCATGTATGTGTATTAATAAAACCTATTTAGTATATATTTATATTCCTGTTAGATCATGGAGTGTCTGTGTGACTGTGCCCTAAGAAATAACTTAAAGGAAATGGCTCATGCCATTAAATATTCAAGGTTCTTTCTTCTTTGACTCAGTAATAATTCTGAAAGTAATAATAAATTATTACAATTTTAAATACTATTTTTAAGTTCATAGTTGTGTGTGGAGTATGTGTGTTGTATGTGTGTGTTGTGTGTTGAGTGTGGACTGTGTGTGTTGTATGTGTGTGTTGTGTGTGGAGTGTGTGTGTTGTCTAAACTAGCAACATTTGACAGCAAGCACCTGGAGTGGCTATAGAAAAAATAAATAATTTTCTACTAACTTTTCTAGCTTGCTGTTATGTAAGTTTCTGCTTTGCTGTTTGCTCACTTGGCTCTCCCATCCTCAGACTCACGGAGGATTGCAGTGGTGTGAGCAGTGTGTCCTGTCTAGTTTTCTGTCAACTTCACACAAGCTAGAGTCATCAGACAAGGGGGAGTCTCAATTGAGAAAATTCTCCCAAAAGGTGGGGCTGTAAGCAAGCATTTTCTTAATTAGTGATTGATTTTATACGGCCCAGGCCACTGTGTGTGGTGCTGTTCCTGGGCTGGTGGTCCTGGGCTCTACAGAAAGCAGGCTGAGCAAACCATGAGGAGCAAGCCAGTCAGGGGTACCCCTTCATGGCCTTCGCATCAGCCCCTGCCTCCAGGTTCCTGCACCATTTGAGTTCCTATCCTGACGGATGAGAAACCATCTTATTTTTAAACATCGCATGGTTTTTTAAAGGAAGCTACTCAGAATTTTGCCCAGTCCGAAACTGCATCTCAGTGAATGTCTCTGCCCTTAGGATGGCCATTCTGAAGCATTAACATTTTGCTCAGGATTATTACTTTAACTACCAGGTATGTGTTATCTTTTCATTGGAGCTGTCATGCTTTATCTTATGTGGAAGAGATCTTTTTGGGGCAATATTTTGGTATTGATAACTCTTTCAAACTGGTGTATAACTCAGTGTTAGAACATTTACTTAGTATATGCAAGGCCTTGGGTACTTTTAAATTTTAAAGAATGCTTCTTTATACTGAAGGGAATTATCCATTTTCTTTCTTATTTTTTTTTAATGGGTACAGCCTTTATTTTGTATATGATGAAAAAGAAAAAGCATTTGCTTTTTTTTTTTCTAGCAGAACTCAAAATTGTATTTACCTAGTAAAATAAATTATGATTATCTGATGAGAAGTAATGGACACATTTCTGTCATCATAAAGTATAATCTGTCATAAGGACATTTTCCATGACTTTTTTTTTATTTTCATACTACATTTTTAATCCATGGTGTTTATTTTATTGTATTTATAACACATCTTAGTTCTAGTGCTTGCTACAGTGAAAGACACTGATTCAGACTCCATGAAGGGAAATGGACTGTGGACTTCTTTCAACCCAGTCCCAGGCTTCTATGGGGCTTCTGATAAGTTCTTAGACCTTTTCTTTTCTTTTATTGAATGTCTTCTCTATTTACATTTCAAATGTTATCCTCTTTCCCAGTTCCCCCCCCAAGCCCTCTATCCCATCCCCCCTCACCCTGCTTCTATGAGACTGCTCCCCTAATCACACCCCCCATTGGCATTCCCCTACACTGGGGCATCAAGCCTTCATAGGACCAAGGATCTATACTCTCATTGATGCCCGACAATGCCATCCTCTGCTACATATGCAGCTGGAGGCATGGTCCCTCTTTGGTTGGTGGTTTAGTCCCTGGGAGCTCTGGGGGGTCTGGTTGGTTGATATTGTTGTCCTTCCTATGGGGTTGCAACCCCCTTCAGCCTTCAGCTGCTTCAGTCTTTTCTCTAACTTCTCCATTGGGGTCCCTGTTCTCAGTCCAATGTTTAGCTGTGAGCATCCCCATCTGTGTTTGTCAGACTCTGGAAGAGCCTTTCAGGAGACAGCTATATCAGGCTCCTGTCAGCATAGCATGCACTTCTTGGCATCCACAATAGTGTCTAGGTTTGGTGACTGTATATAGCATGGATTCCCAGATGGGGCAGTCTCTGGATGACCTTTGCTTCTCTCTCTGCTTCACTGTTTGTCTCTGTATTTTCTCCTGTGAGTATTTTGTTACCCCTTCTAAGAAGGACTGAAGCATCCACACTTTGGTCTTCCTTCTTCTTGAGCTTCATGTGGTCTATGAATTGTATCTTGGGTATTCCAGGCTTTTAGTCAAAAAGCCACTTATCAGTGAGTACATATCATGTGTGTTCTTTTGTGATTTGGTTATGTCACTCAGGAAATTTTCTAGTTTCATCCATTTGCCTAATAATTTCAGGAAGTCATTGTTTTTAATAACTGAGTACTCCATTGTATAAATGTACCACATTTTCTATATCCATTCCTCTGTTGAAGGACATCTGGTTCTTTCCAGCTATAATAAATAAGGCTGCTATGAACATAGTGGAGCATGTGTCTTTGTTGTATGTTGGAGCATCTTTTGGGTATATGCCCAGGAGGGGTATAGCTGGGTCCTCAGGTAATGCAATGTCCAATTTTCTGAGGAACCTCCAGACTGATTTCCAGAGTGGTTGTACCAGTTTGCAATCCCACCAACAATGAAGGAGTGTTCCTCTTTCTCCAGAATCCTCTCCAGCATCTGCTGTCACCTAAGTTTTTGATCTTAGCCATTCTGACTGGTGTGAATCTCAGGGTTGTTTTGATTTGCATTTCCCTGATGACTAAGGATGTTGAACATTTCTTTAGGTGCTTCTTGGCCATTCGATATTCCTCAGCTGAGAATTCTTTGTTTAGCTTTGTACCATTTTTAATAGGATTATTTGACTCTCTGGAGTTGAACTTTGTGAGTTCTTTGTATATTTTGGTTATTATCCCTCTATTGGATGTAGGCTTGGTAAAGTTCTTTTTGCAATCTGTTCGTTTCTGTTTTGTCATAATGACAGTGTCCTTTGCCTTCCAGGAGCTTTGCAATTTTATGAGGTCCCATTTGCCCATTCTTGATCTTAGAGCATAAGGCATTGGTGTTCTGTTCAGGAAAATGTCCCCAGTGCCCATGTGTTCGAGACTCTTCCCCACTTTTTCTTCTATTAGTTTGAGTGTATCTGGTTTTATGTGGAGGTTCTTGATCCACTTGGACTTTAGCTTTGTACAAAGAGATAAGAATGGGTCAATTTGCATTCTTTTACATGCTGACCTCCAGTTGAACCAGCACCATTTATTGAAAATGTTGTCTTATTTCCAATGGGTGGTTTTAACTCCTTTGTCAAAGATCAAGTTACCATAGGTGTGTGAGTTCATTTCTGGGTGTTCAGTTCTATTCCGTTGATCTCCCTGTCTGTCCCTGTACCAATACCATATTTTTTTATTACTATAACTCTATAATACAGCTAGAGATTAGGTATGGTGATTCCCCAGAAGTTCTTTTATTGTTGAGAATAGCTTTCTATATTCTGGGTTTTTTGTTAATTCCAAATGAATTTGCAAATTGCTCTCTAACTCTGTGAAGAATTGAATTGGAGTTTTGATGGGGATTGCATTGAATGTGTACATTGCTTTTGGCAAAGTGGTCATTTTTATTATATTAATCATGCCAGTCCATGAGCATGGGAGATCATTCCATTTTCTGAGATCTTTGATTTCTTTCTTCAGAGACTTGAGGTTCTTGTCATACAGATCTTTCACTTGCTTGATTAGAGTCACACAAAGTCATTTTATATTATTTGTGACTATTGTGAAGAGAGTTGTTTTCCTAATTTGTTTCTCAGCCTGTTTGTCCTTTGAGTAGAGGAAGGTCACTAATTTGTTTTAGTTAATTTTATATCCAGTCACTTTGCTGAAGTTTATTAGGTTTAGTAGTTCTCTAGTGGAACTTTTGGGGTCACTTAATTATATTATCATATCATCTGCAAATAGTGATATTTTGATTTCTTCCTTTCCAATTGTATCCCTTTGACCTTCTTTTGTTGTCTAATTGCTCTGGCTAAGACTTCAAGTACTATATTGAATAAGGGAGAGAGTGGGCAGCCTTGTTTTGTCCCTGATTTTAGTGGGATTGCTTCAAGTTTCTTTCCATTTAGTTTGATGTTGGCTACTGGCTTACTGTATATTGGTTTTACCATGATTAGGTATGGACTTTGAAATTCTGATCTTTCCAAGACTTTTATCATGAAGGGGTGTTGAATTGTGTCAAATGCTTATCTAATCAGATGATTGTGTGTTTTTTTTCCTTTGAGTTTGTTTATATAGTAGATTATGTTGATGGATTTCCTTACACTGAATTATCCCTGCATCCCTGGGCTGAAGCCTACTTGATCATGGTGAATGATTGTTTTGATATGTTCTCAGATTCAATTTGCAAGCATTTTCTTGAGTATATTTTTTCATTGACATTCATAGGGAAACTGGTCTGAACTTCTCTTTGGTGGGATCTTTGTTTGGTTTAGGTATAAGTGTAATTGTGGTTTCAAAGAACAAATTGAGTAGTATTCCTTTTGTTTGTATTTTGTGGAATAGTTTGAAGAGTATTGGTACTAGGTTTTCTTTAAAGGTCTGATAGAATTCTGCACTAAAGCCATCTGGTTCTGGGCTTTTTATTGTTGTTGTCGTTGTTGTGAGAATTTTAATAACTGCTTCTATTTTTTTTAGGACTGTTTAGATAGTTTATCTGATCCTGATTTAACTTTGGTACCTGGTATCTCTCTAGAAAATTGTCCATTTCTTCCACATTTTCCAGTTTTGTTGAGTATAGGCTTTTGTAGTAGGAGTTGATGAGTTTTTTTTTTTTTTAATTTTCTCAGATTCTCTTCTTATGTCTCCCATTTCATTTCTGATTTTGTTAATTTGGATGCTGTCTCTGTGCCTTCTGCTCAGTCTGGCTAAGGGTTTATCTATCTTGTTGATTTTCTCAAAGAACCAGCTCCTAGTTTTATTGATTGTTAGTATAGTTCTTTTTGTTGCTACTTTGATTTGATTTTAGCCCTGAGTTTGATTATTTCCTGCCTTCTACGTCTCTTGGGTGTATTTGCTTCTTTTTGTTCTAGAGCTTTCATATGTGCTGTCAAGCTGCTGGTGTATGCTCTCTCCAGTTTCTTTTTGAGGCAGTCAGAGCCGTGAGCTTTCCTCTTAGCACTGCTTTCATTGTGTCCATATGCTTTGGTATGTTGTGCCTTCATTTTCATTAAATTCTAAAAAGTCTTTAACTTCTTTATTTCTTTCTTGACCAACTTATCATTAAGTAGCATGTTGTTCAGCTTCCATGTGTACGTGGGCTTTCTGTTGTTGTTGTGTTGTTGTTGTTGTTGTTGTTGTTGTTGTTGTTGTTGTTACCGAAGACCAGCCTTAGTCCATAGTGATTTGATAGGATACATGGGATTATTTCAATCTTCTTGTATCTGTTGAGACCTCTTTTGTGACCAATTGTATGGTTAATGAGGTGCTGAGAAGAGGGTATATTCTTTTGTTTTAGGATGAAATATTCTACAGATATCTATTAAATCCATTTGATTCATAATGTCTGTTAGTTTCACTGTGTCTCTGTTTGGTTTCTGTTTCTATGATCTATCAATTGATGAGAGTGGGCTGTTGAAGTCTCCCATTATTATTGTGTGAGGTGCAATGTGTGGTTTGAGCTTTTCCTTTTTGAATGTGGGTTCCCTTGCATTTGGAGAATAGTTCTGAATTGAAAGTTCATCTTGGTAGATTTTTCCTTTGACTAGTATGAAGTGTCCTTCCTTATTTTTTTTTTATTTTTTAATTTTTTGCTAACTTTTGGTTGAAAGTAGCTTTTATTGGTTATTAGAATGACTACTCCAGATTGTTTCTTTGGACCATTTTCTTGGAAAATTGTTTTCCAGCCTTTTACTCTGAGGTAGTGTCTGTCTTTGCCACTGAGGTATGTTTCCTGAATGCAGCAAAATGCTGGGCTCAATTTGTGTATCCAGTCTGTTATTCCATGTCTTTTTATTGGGGAATTGAGTCCATTAATGTTAAGAGATATTGAGGAAAAGTGGTTGTTGCTTTTGTTATTTTTGTTATTAGAGGTGGAATTATGTTTGTGTGGCTGTCTTTGGGTTTTTTTTTTTAAAGAAGATTACTTTCTTGCTTTTTCTAGGGTGTAGTTTCCCTCATTGTGTTGGAGTTTCCATCTATTATCCTTTGTAGTGCTGGATTTGTGGAAAGATATTGTGTAAATTTGGTTTTGTCATGGAATATCTTGATTTCTCCATCTATGTTAATTGAGAGTTTTGGTTAGTGTAGTAGTCTGGACTGGCATTTGTGTTCTCTTAGGGTCTGTATGACATCTGTCCAGGATCTTCTGGCTTTCATAGTCTCTTATGAGAAGTCTGGTGTAATTCTGATAGGTCTGCCTTTATATGTTACTTGACCTTTTCCCCTTACTGCTTTTATTTTGTACATTTGGATGTTTTGACTATTAGGTGACGGGAGGAGTTTCTTTTGTGGTCCAGTCTATTTGGAGTTCTGTAGGCTTCTTGTATGCTCATGGGCATCTCTTTCTTTAGGTTAGGGAAGTTTTCTTCTATAATGTTATTGAAGATATTTACTGGCTCTTTAAGTTGGTAATCTTTGCTGTCTTCTATACATATTATCCTTAGGTTTGATCTTCTCATTGTATCCTGGATTTCCTGGATGTTTTGGGTTAGAAGCTTTTTGTTTTTTACATTATTTTTTATGGTTGTGTCGATGTTTTCTATGGTATCTTCTGCCCCTGAGATTCTTTCTTCTTATAGTCTGTTGGTGATGTTTCCATCTCTGATTTTCTATCTCCAGGGTTGTCTCCCTTTGTGATTTCTTTATTGTTTCTATTTCCAATTTTAGATCCTGTATCATTTTGTTCAGTTCCTTCACCTTTTTGGTAGTATTTTCCTGTAATTCTTTAAGTGATTTTTGTGTTTTCCTCTTTAAGGGTTTCTACCTGTTTACCTGTGTTGTCCTGTATTTCTTTAAGGGAGTTATTTATGTCTTTCTTAAAGTTCGCTATCATCATTATGAAATGTGATTTTAAATATGAATGTTGCTTTTCTGGTGTGATGGGGTATCCAGGATTTAGTGGGAGAACCGGGTTCTGATGATACCAAGTAGCCTTGGTTTCTATTACTTAAGTTCTTACACTTGCCTCTTGCCATCTGGTTATCTCTAGTGCTACCTGCCCTTGCAGTCTCTGACCAGAGCCTGTCTCTCCTGTGATCTTGATTGTGTCAGAACTCCTCAGAGACCAGCTGTCTCTGTGATTCTGTGATCCTGATATCCTGTTGTGTCAGAGCTCCTGGGAGCCAAGCTTTCTCAGGGTGTTGCAGGAGTGGGTGGAGAGACAGAGCCCTGGGTTTGCTCCAGGCACAGGTGCAAACTGGAAGGAACTCTGGCTGGTGAGGTTTTGCATTTCCCTGGTTTCTGGGGGGGGGGGGGTAGTTATGCTGGGTGTTGGGAAAGATGTTATGGCCTCAGCTGTCATTTTGAGTGCGTCAGAGCTCCATTTAGTGCTCCATGTTGTGTCCCATCTCCTGGGAATCGAGCTTCCTCTGTCATCCTGTGATTCTGGGTATTTCAGAGCACTGAGGAGTCAGGCTCACTCTGGGTGTTGTAGTAGTGGGTGCAAAGCCAGCGCCCCAGGTCTACTCTATGTACAGGTTCAAACTAGAAGGAACCAGTGCCACTGGTGGGGGGTTCCTGAGTTCCTGGATCCTGAGGGATCCAGTTACTCTGCATGTTGGGGAAGTTGTTGCGTCCTCCTCAGCTGTGATCCTGGGTATGTTAGAATACCTGGGAGTCAGGTTTCCTCTGGGTGTTGTGCGACTGGAGGCAGAGACAATGCACAAAGTCTGCTTAGGGCACTGGTTCAGACTGGAAGGAACCCGTGCCACTGGCTGGGCAGGGGTTGCTGCATCCCTGGATCCTGGGGAACCTAGTTACTCTGTGTGTTGGGGCAGACGTTGTGGCCTCTTCTTTGATCCTGGGCAGTTCAGAGCACCAGGGCTATTTTCTTTCTTATTGTAGTACCTTATCAGCAGAAGGAGGTTGAGAAATTTTTGCTGAATGGTTTCATCATGTAAATTATCAAATATGTAATTGGGATTTATTAATGTGTATGGTAAAGATTTGCACCCGAGATATCTTATCGTAAGAAATAAGCTGGGCAGTGGTGGAGTCACCTTCAATCCTAGCATGCAGGAGGACAGAGGCAGACAGATCTCTTGAATTCAGGGTCTACAGAGTTCCAAGATGGCCAGGGTTGTTAGACAGAGAAACCCTGTCTTGAAAAATAGAAGAAAAAACAAACAAAAAGACCACAAAGAGGCCAAAGTGTATGTGTCCTCTCCTCTAACTGGATAACCAGCTGTTGAACTGGACTTACTGTATTCTTAGGGCTTGCATCTTGAACTCCTGGGCTCACGTGATCCTCTCGTCTTAGCCTCCCGCTTAGCTGGGCCTACAGAGCATAGCACTGTTCCTGACTCTCAGTATATGAACCTCATCAGTTATTCCTGTCCAGGGGGCGAAGAGGATGACGGTAGCTGCCAAATGAGGAGGCAAAGAAGGCTGGAGGTGTCACTGTGACAGATAATGCTCCATTAGGACGCTCGAGGCCGGGAGGGAAAAAGTTGTTGGCCTCATCATTCTATTTCCCAATACATGCTTGTAAAATTGACAGAGATAACTCACATGTGCTCAATGTACCGTTTTTAAATTACTATTAGGTGAGTTTTGACGAATGTGCTCATGTAGTCACTACTTAAATCATGATGCAAGACATCTTTAACCCTGTTTTATAAATGGATTCACAATAAGATCTCTCTAAGTATTGGCCTTCATGTATTTAAAGTGCTGAAACCTAGGTTACCTTCAGCTGCCTCTGCAACGCTGGTCCTCAACCTTCCCAGAGCTGCGGCCCTTTAATACGGTTCCTCGTGTGGTCACCCCCAACCATAAAATTGTTTCGTTGTTGCTTCATAACTATGATTTTGCTACTGTTATGAGTTGCGGTGTGAATATTTAATGTGCAGGATGTCTAATACAGCACTGGGGTTGAAACCCAAGGATGAGAACCACTGCTCTGGATGAAGAGTCCAGTGAGTTGTCCTAAAATGTTTTCACATTACTATAGGGCCTCTCTGTGTAGTCCAGACTGTCTTGGAACTCTCCATGTAGACCAGGCTTTCCTAGAACTCAGAGATCCATCTCCCTCTACCTCCCAAGTGCTGGGATTAAAGACATGTACCACTGCACCTGGCCGTAATTAGGAGTTATTAAACAATGGATTGTCCTGTGAGGAGTGTAGTTACTTTATATCTTCAAATGCTTAAATTGTGCCAGAGTTGGTGATGAATCCCTGTAACCAGCATTTGGTTGGCTGAGGCAGGAAGGTTGAATTCTGTACCAACATGTGATATATAGTGTGACCCATCTCAACAGAGCAAAACAAGATGTCCAAGAGGATAACTCAGTGTTGAGGAGAGGAGTGCTTACTGCTCTTGCAGAGCACCTGAACTCCGTTCCCAGCATCTAGATCTAGGGGCTAACACTGCCCATCTCTCCAGTTTCAAGAGATCTGATTCCCTGTTCTGGCCGTGAGCACCATCCCACTCAAACGTGCATGCATTCATGTACCAGCATGTGTTTAAGACTGAAATAAATATTAAAAAGCTCAAACCCCCAAGTTCTTAAATTGTCCTTGTTGCTCTCTTCTGGTTTTAAAATGTAAGATGCTGTATTAGATTTCTGATAATATAGACCTCATAACAGGTACTAGCATCATTTACCTTTCCTTTCCTGTTGGTATACTGTAACTTTTAAGTATGTGAGACAAAGTCAGTAACTACACAGGTAGGAGTGTGTGCCTCCTTTATGCTGACTGACAAGTATAGCGTATTAACTAACAAACAAGGTGCTGGTCCAGTGTACCAAGTGTGCGTGTTAACATTTGAGAAGCTGTGAGACAGGCATTTATTAAAAATTACTCTGCAGGTAGAAGACAGTTGCTGGGGTAGGGAAGCCTCTGAAGTGGGAGTGATGGGCAGGGATGGCCTCTGAGGTGATGATGATAGGTGGGAATGGCCTCTGAGGTGATGATGAGCAGGGATGGCCTCTGAGGTGGTGATGATGGTCAGGGATGGCTTCTGAAGTAGTGGTGGTGGTGGTGACTACAACGACGATGATGGGCAGGGATGGCTTCTGAATGATGATGGGTGGGGATGGCCTCTGGGTGATGATGAATAGGGATGGTCTCTGGATGATGATGATGATGAAGGCAGGGATGACCTCTGAGGTGATGATGAAGGACAGGAATGGCCTCTGAGGTGGTGATGAAGGGCAGGGATGGTCTCTGGATTATGATGATGAATAGGGATGGCCTCTGGGTGATGATGATGGACATGGATGGCCTCTGGGGTGATGATGAAGGACAGGGATGGCCTCTGGGTGATGATGATGGACAGGGATGGCCTCTGGGTGATGATGATGGACAGGGATGACCTCTGAGGTGATGATGGACAGGGATGGCCTCTGAGGTGATGATAATGGGCAAGGATGGCCTCTGGGTGATGATGAGGGGTAGGGATGACCTCTGAGGTGATGATGATGGACAGGGATGGCCTCTGAGGTGATGATAATGGGCAGGGATGGCCTCTGAGGTGATGATGATAATGGGCAGGGATGGCCTCTGAGGTGATGATGATAATGGGCAGGGATGGCCTCTGAGGTGATGATGATAATGGGCAGGGATGGCCTCTGAGGTGATGATGAGGGGTGGGGATGACCTCTGAGGTGATGATTGGCAGGGATGGCCTCTGGGTGATGATGACACACATAATGGAACTTGATGGGAGGAATGTCAGTGAACATGAAATGAAATGAAGTCATCAAGAGGACATAGGTGTCCATGGCAGGTGTCTGTGGAGTTGGGCAGCCAGGGATCTGTACAGAGCAGGTTAGGATAATACATTCAGAAAGAAAGCTGTGTATTTAGTTTTAGATTACTTAGTTTGTTCTGATTGTAAAACTGTAAAACATGTAGCAGACTGGATTGAAAGCAGGAATTTTAATATTCGTAGTCATTTCAATCAGCAAATTAGTGTTTCTTGAATGACTCTTACAGCATGCTGCACGCTGTAATTTTGAGCTATTTCTTTAAAAAAAAATCTTTACTGGGTAAGCAAAGTGATGCGTACCTTTAATCCTAGCACTGGGAGACAGAGCAAGGGGATTTTTCTTACTTCCGGGCCAGCCTGGGGTACATAGTAAGGTCAAGGCTACCTAGGGCTACTTAGTGAGGCATCAAACCAACAGAAGGACAAAAGCTGTGTTTTTACTCAGTGTAGAGATGTTATATTTAGAGACTTGTTTTTAAAGTATTCTCTAGTACAGTCGAGCAACCTTTAAGTACTTGCTGAGTGTTGGGGAGCAGTAGGACACACAGGTCAAAAGAAAATCTGGGCGTTAACCAGAGCAGCAGTTCCCAGGTCTCAACCCCTTGTGGGGGTCACCTGTCAGATATTTAAATTATGATTCATAACAGTAGCAAAACTATGGTTATGAAATAGCAATGAGAGGGGCTGGGGATTTAGCTCAGTGGTAGAGCGCTTACCTAGGAAGCGCAAGGCCCTGGGTTCAGTCCCCAGCTCCGGAAAAAAAAGAACAAAAAAAAAAAAAAAAAAGAAAGAAATAGCAATGAGAATAAGTTTATGGTTGGAGATCACAGCATGAGGAACTGTATTAAAGGGTCACAACGTTAGGAAAATTGAGAACCACTGAACTAGAGCTTGTTAATTTTACTTTAACATCTTGATATAAATGTTTTAAATCAATCTTTCCCAGAGAGTGCATCATCCTTCTCTTTAAAATAGGGATTCCATATTTCTAGAATTACCGTAAGCTTGCCATGTACAGACTTGGTGACAGTGTGTGCTGTTGGGCTAGGGACTTAGCTGAGTGGTGGGAGACTGTGTAGGAGTTTATGAGTTAAGAGAGACTGCTGCTGTGTTAGTACACATTAGTCAGATGGTATTAGTATTACAGTCTTTACCAATGTATTTTAAAACACCATAAAAAATCTCTAAGAACCTTCATGATAGAGCAGGTCTTATTATTTTATGTGTATGGGTGTTTTGTCTGCAAGTATGTCTGTATCCCATAGGTATTCCTAGAGCCTTTGGAGGCCAGAAGAGGGATTTCGATGCCCTGGGGGTGGGGTTACAGGTATCTGTGAGCTGCCATGTGGGTGCTGTGAACCAAACCTGGGTCCTCTGCAAAAGCAGCCAGTGCTCTTAACTCTTGATGCAGTGCCATCTCTCTTGCCCTAGGAAAAAAACATTTTTTTTTTTAAAAGCAGGGTACATTTTAGAAGTTCTACAAGAGGAAGTGAACTGCATGCAAGGCCCATTTAGTGTGAAACATGGTGGTTGGACAGAACGCATGTGGCCGTGAGGTGTTGAAAGTCCCTGTTGCTCTGTGGAGACCCCATCTCCTTTAAACTAGAAGGAGCTGAATATCTTTAATGTGTCTACTTTTCCACTAATAAATAGTTTATCGATAATAGGAAGAAACTAGCTATATTTGTTGCTGGTAAAATAAAATTAAACTTTTAGGAAACGTAGATCACATTTGATACATTGGTAGCTTCCCAGTGTTTAATGTACCTGCCTAACAATTAGACTGGTGGTGGTGTAATAAATTCAATAATTTGAAATAGTTAAGTCTGCGAGCACTTGGCGAGAAGCACGCCTCAGTGACTACTGCTTTTGAGTGAGTAGTGCAGGAATACAAACAGCTTGTGTAGACAAAAGATGTAAGGTGCAGGAGACCAGCAGCTTTTAATGTAATGTTGGAGGTGACCAAGGGTATCGGTTCTAATTCCACACGTCAGTTATCGAAGAAAAGCAACATAACGACACTGTGACAGCGTGCGTGTCCACAGCTATCTGAAAGGGGCATAAAATACTAGCTTTTCAACCATGCGTACAAGACATGGTCTTTTCTGCAACTACTCAGTCAAAACAACACACTATGAAAGACTGAACGTAGGAGATTTCTGCCATCCTCTGATGAGCCTGTACATCTACACATTGAGCCTATAAAGACCGTGTCACTCTTCGTAGTTCTGGTTTTTTTTTTTTGTTTGTTTTTTTTTTTTTGGAGCTGGGGACCAAACCCAGGGCCTTGCACTTGCTAGGCAAGCGCTCTACCACTGAGCCAAATAGTTCTGTTTTTTTATACTACTATATTTTCATGTAAAGTGCATGCTTAGATTACTTACAAAATAAAACCTTAAAGGTCTTATTTCTTATTTTGTATTTTAAATAGAAAATACTGTAAACAAAAATTCTTCGGTAAGTCCCGATAAAATTTCAAATTCTGGGATTCCGCGGTGTAGGTCAGCTTAGAATCCAGGAGCAGAGTATAACTCAGAATCTTTTGCTTTTTACAGCAATACTCTATGAAGCATTTTTCAGGTGGTAGTGATAAAATAGGTTCTGTATCACATTTAACATCATTTGAAATCGTTGAAACTTTTCTGAACCTTCAGTTTTGTTTCCTGGCTTTACAAGGGTACACAGAGCTGGTGAGTTACTGGTGCTTGCTTGCCTCTGAACCTGACAACCTGAGTTTAGTCCCTGAGAGACCTGTAGGGTAGAAGGAGAAAACTGACCTCTTCAAGGCCACACAGTTATCTGGCATGAGTGTGCTTGTGTACACACACACACTCTCACCTCTCTCTCTCTCTCTCTCTCTCTCTCTCTCTCTCTCTCTCTTTCTCTCTCTCAATAAGTAAATAAAATAAGAGACTAGAAGGAAAATGGGAAAGCAAACATAATTTGTCAAACTGCTTTTGTGACTAATTTTCTTGCATGCATTTGGTTTCTTCAGTGAGCTTCTTCAGTAAGAATGTTGGGAAAGAGACACTGATAATTTGTAATGTTCATGACGACTTATATATGGAGTTACTCGTTCATATCTGACTTAAATGGACAGTTTTACTTTACAACTTTGCATTAGCTCATCCATGCTGCATCCAGAGCTAATCCTGCCCGGTGGGAACTTTGCACGCTAGTAGCAACCGTTTACCTTCTACCGTGGTTGGAATCTCTGGGGTTCTGATTTTCTCTCTCTCTGAACAGATAATCTCAGTGACGCATTAAAGAAGCTGAAGATAACAGCTGCTGACAAGACAGAGGGCAGTTTGGAAGGATGCTTGGATTGTCTGCTTCAAGCCTTGGCTCAAAATAGTAAGTTTCATTGTTTATTCAAATTCCAGACCAAGAGCGGACCAAGCCCTCATTGTTTAGAAATTGGTATATAGTCAGGCACATAACTTGAATTCACATAGTTTGTATTCTTTTGAATCTCTTTCTTGAATGCTGAAATTGTTTGCAGTGTTCTGTCCGCCTACCTACCCTCCACCCGAAAGTACTGAGAGCCCAACTGATGGGCAAAGAAAAGAGAAGTTGATTGGTGGTGATGACATTTATACTAGCCCCAGAGAGGAGCCATTATGGCTTTTTCCCTACAACACCTACATTTGTGCTTTTTTAACAAAGCCAAAAACAAGAAGCTAAACAGTTTATGTGTAAGGGGGACACAGGAGAAACTAAAGGGGGCTTAAAATGCTTAACATTGTTTCTCTTAGCACTTCTCTTTTAGCTTTTAAAAGAATTTTATTCTAAGATTAAAAATTTATATATAGAGATTAAATTGAAAAGAACCATCAGCAGTGATACAAGCATTTCTCAAACCCTAGGGCCAAGCCAGATGTTCAGTGTCTAGCAAATAATTCCAAAGAGAAATCACGTAATTCTTCATTGACTATCACAATACATTACTACATTTGATACAACAGATTTCTACTCACTAATTTCTGTATTATCATAGTGAGTGGATTTGAGTTAAATGTATAAAATGATCTTCAGTTGTTTCCATAATCCTACTTCGTTGTACTGTATTGGTATTTGGTTATGCTATTCCCCTCATGGACTAACTAGGTAGCGTTTTGAAGAGCTCAGAAAAGAATACATTGTTACAGTTTCCATTTCAAACACTTAGAGGCGATCTTTCTTTTTTACTTTATCTTTTATTAAACTGTCTACAGAATGTAAATTGATCAATAATAGCCATGCTTCTATAAAAAGAGCACATTTTGAAGCTATCCTGTGTTCACTTGTCACAATGACAGGAACGACTTAGAGGAAGAAAGACTTGTTTTGGTTCCCTGCGTCAGTCCATCCTGGCAGGTCGTGGTAGTGCAGAGTTGTGCCGTGACAAACTAGCAACTAGGAAGTAGAAAAAGGAAGGCTCTGGGGACTTTTCAAGGAAAATCCTTCATAATTGACCTCCCTTAGCTAGTACTGACTCTAGATGTTTCCACCATCTCCCCAGAGCCTTGCCAGCTGGTGGCCAGGCAGCTTCCACACATGAAGCTCTAGGGCATTTCAGATTGATACTGTAAAATTATCCTTTAAAGTTGAGTTTCAGTTACCTTTCCTTTTGATGTCATAACTGTCTATTTAATACAGAGCCTACTCAATGAGAATATTTGTACAGTGCTCAAGATGGTAAGGAAAAGAAAGGAAATGCCTACTTCTGCCACCATAGTAGCAGCATGGCTCTTCATGCTTTAGTGATAGTAAGTAAAACTTCAAACGAGCTCCCTGTTTGTTTTCCAGTAGCCTGCCAGCTGAGGACATGGGAAGTTCACAGGTGCGAAAGATTGCCATAACCATAGGCAGTTCTTTTGAATGGTGCCGGTCTAGAAACTGGAAAGAACACAGTGACCTGATTTTACAAGTGCTTATGTAGGCAGCTTTACATAATAGCATACTTCTCTGAGGAAACTGAGGATCAGTCTTTTGTTGTTGTTGACAAAGAGTTGTACTGTTTTAACCTTCCCTTGTTTCCTATTGTCAATTCATTTTTTCTTTTTCTGTATGTTTTTTTTTTGGGGGGGGGGATAGAATTTTTAAAGGAAACCATTAGCTTTAGAAACGGAACGATATAAAGACGGTTTCCTTGGTAACATGTGGAAAGTGAGCCTTCCTCCGGAAAGCATGAAAGGCCAGAGTTGAGGAAGGAAAGTGGCTGAGGGATGCAAAGGTTAAAGCTCTTGTTTGTCAGAAGCCATCTGGGAAAGGCTACAGCAAGCGAGTGGGTTTGGCCCACCAACGGTTTGCATGGGTGCGATGGGTGGGCTCTGAGATGCAGGATCCTCAGGGACTTCATCCCAGGATTGCTTCTCACTGCAGATATGCCTTTCCTGTCACTATTACACAGCCTAATGATTCTGGGCATCAACCCACCCTATTGGGCAGATTTCCTCTGGAATCAACATGAAGATGTACTCTAGTACAGTAATGCCACGTAGATGAATTGAAGATTTCCTAATTCCTGATAATGATTTTATAGAATGACTAAATTGATACAATATCAAGTCCCTAACAGAATAAAAGCTGCAAATGGAGCTCTGTAATCATGTGTCATGGGCTAATTATTCTAGGATAAGAAAGTAGGCTTAGAACAAATTTACTATCAAGGAGAACATTCCTTCTAGGTTAAGAACGAGGTCATTATCTGGTAACTAAAGTTCATAAACTGGGAATGGACAATGTATTGTAGGTGCAAGGACAGAAAAAGTAAATGATGGACTAGTTTATCAGTACAAAACTTCAAAACTAGTAAGACTCAAGGCAGATGACTTGTCCCTGGATAAAAGCATGCTAAACTTGTACCTCAAAAATTATTGCTTTAAGCTTATAATGAACTTATGGATCTAGAGGCTCTAAGCAATGAATGCTTAGATACTAGTCTTAATAGAAAGACATGTAAACATTACTGTAGTAAATCCTTAAACCTTATAACATTAACTATTTAATTTACTATGAACTTACCAGATGTAAGAATGCTTAGAAAATTATGTAATCAATTATCCTGTTGTAACAGTTCTACCTGATAGTCCTATGAGGTAGTTTTCAGAGAATGGCACCAATGGAAGGAGAAGCCCTTGGTCCTGCCAAGGTTGAACCCCCAGTGTAGGGAATGCCGGGGGCGGGGCAGTAAGTGGGGGTGGATGGGGAGGGGAGCACCCTTATAGAAGGGGAAAGGGAGGGGCTAGGGGGCTTATGGACAGGAAACCGGGAAAGGGAGTAACATTTGAAATGTAAATAAATACCCAATTAAAAAAAAGAAAAAAAGGAAAAAAAGTAAGTAAAATATCCAATTAAAAAAGGGAAAAATATAGAAATAAAAAAAAGAGAGAGAAAAGTCATAGGGAAATATTATTTTATGTTTACTTAAAAATAATTTTTAATACATATAAGTATGTTTGTATATATATATATATATGTATATACATATATATAATTCTTTAAATGAAATAATACAATTTGAGGTGATATCACTCAAAGGTGACCCTCTGGGGACAACCAACAGCCATCTAATTGATCTTAAAGTCCATTTAATAGGAGGGCACTTAATAGCAACTGCAGTGCAGATAAATGTTACAGCAGAGGGAACCCACATGCTTACAGCATGCTTGCCTTGCCCTATATAGGCCATAAATTAATTATTTTAAAAAGATCGAGGGTGAATATAATTAAAACATTGTATTCATGTATAAAACTATCAAAGAATAAATAAAATGTATTCCTTCTAAAATAATTTTTTCTTGGAATAAATATTTCTTGGAATAAAAAAAAAATTACTATTTGGGGAAAAAAATGTTGAGAACAGAAATAAAGGTTTGTTGGAGCTTCTTTTCTCTGCTTCATCCAGAATGAGTGACTGAGTGGTTTTATTCTGATTTTGTTTTTGTCGTTTTGCATGCCTGACTCTTTTTCTTTTCCTTTCTCTCTTCTTTTCTCTCTGGTTCATGAAAAATTAACAAACTCTGAGTCTATCCCTGGCCAGGGAAGGAGCCCTTGACCCAGAGAAGAAAGAGCCAAGTAACTAAGCCCTTTTTTTTTTTTTTTTTTTTTTTTTTGTTAATCCCCAGCTACTCTGACCTTAGAATAGCAAGAGTTAAAGGAGAGAAAAATTGCCAGACAGTAAGCAACCTTTGCCCAGCAGTTGCAACTTTCACCCCTCCAATCACCAATGCCATCAATCACTGTCTGCCTCAGTCTACCCTGGGTGCTGAGCTGGTCACCCGCACTTGTTAAAAGTTAAAGGTTCAAGAAATATTGCCATGTACGAATGTAGGTTTAAATTAAAAACCTGCATGTTGCCTTGTTTGGACTTATTAATTGAAAACGGTCTTAGACTGTGTAATGCAGACTATTTAACAAAAACCAACAAAATAGGATCTAAAGGCTTCCCAGAGAGATAATGGGGAAAAAATGTTTTCATTAGCAGTCAAAGGTAAAGTCTATAAATGTTTTCATTTCTAACCCTGCTGAGAAAGATTTGATTCAGGAAGCAGTTCTTACAAATGTTCAGTATTTGACTTAAAAGTTACATCTGTCATTGGAAAACACGTTACTGAAGAAAATATAATTCTGAAGTTATCTACACTGTGACTTTGGAATATTTGAACTGCATAGTGTAAGTGATTAATATCAGCAGTTAGAGTTTAAAAATTATTTTCAAATTATTTTTTAATTAAAGTATAATTATATCATTTTCTCCTTTTCTTTTCCTTCCTCCCAACTCTTCCCTATCCCCTCCTGCTCTCTCACATTCATTCCTAAATATATAGATAAACATATCTGTATGTTACTTGATCATATATGACTTCAGGGCTGATCCCTTGTGGTTGGTTAATAATATGGGGGCTCCACACTGAGGAGACTATGTCTCCTGCTTTTAGCATTCCCTAGTTGCCTCTAGTTCTCTGTCTGGGTTAAGGGCTCTGTGAGGCTTTCCTTTTCTGTGTTAGCATGTCTGTTGGTGATGTCTTGTTCAGGTCTTGTTTCCACAGCCGTGTTGTAGAGACATCATGGGTGTAGCGTCCCTGACATCTCTAGGAGACAGTCTTATAGCAAACTCCTGCTTTATGGCTCTTGGAGCCTTTCTGCTCCCTCCTCCACTGTGTTCCCTGAGTGTTAGGTTGCAGGAGTTGTGTTGTAGATCAGTCACTTGAGGCTGGGCATCCCACCATCATTTGCTGTTTACATCTTTATTGGTTGTGGATTTCTATAATGGTGTCTATCTCTTGCAAAGAGAAGTCTCGTTTTTTTTTTTTTTGAGGCATGAAAGCTTACACCTACCTGTGGGAATAAGAGTACATGTTTAGAAGGCATTTAGGAATTATGCTGGTTTAGAAAAGTGGTGGTTGTAGGTTTTTCCAGAGTCATGACTTCACCAGCCCTGAGGCGTTGGATAGGTTTCTGTAGCAGAGGTTTAGTTAGACCACTTTGGTTCCCAAAGGGTCACATGTGGACACCCGCCCAAGAGCTCTTGGGATTCAGGAATGAAAGACACACATCTGCCTGCTTAATTTTGAGGCGCCTTGACTAGCTCAATGGCTGGGATTTTAAAACTCCCAGCAAACACTTCCCTCCGGTATTCCTGGGTTAATATCTTTTAAAATCTATATTTTATCTTTGCTTTCCTGACTCCTGGATGGCTCCCTGTCTTTGCTGCCCAAGACACTTCTGGGCAGCCCTTCTGGGGACAGTTTCCTTCTTGTCCCTACATTTCGGCCTTTATTCCCTCCAGCTCCTCCGCAGCATGGTCCGTCCTATCCCTTCTGTGGCAGCCTTTTCTTCCCTGCGTTCTTCCCCAGGAACCTACAAGTCCTGCCTCTTTCATCCCGCCCAGCCGTTGGCCGTTGTCTCTTTATTGGTTAACCAAAAACCAATTGGAGACAGCGACCTTCAGCATTTGGACACGCAGATTCCCAATTTGGGGCCGGAATTAAGACAAAACATTAGAACGATTCCTAACAGGTTCCCAGTATAAGGTGTGATTTCCCAGTTGTTGAGAAGGCCTCACGTTCAGTTCCAGAGCAAGTGGTCCTGACAGAGTGTCACTCTTAAACCTTTCGGGTCATCATGCTGTGCTGGCCATTGTCATAGTTCATAGTCATCATAGCTGGGTAGGACTGTTGGTGGCTTCCCTCCCCTTGGAAGCCCGCGTGCAGCTTCTGGTACCATGAAAGTTAGTCCTCTGGGTAGTGGCTTCCAGGTTAGATAAGACTCAGATCCTCTGGGTTCTGTGTTTAAAGCACATGGTACCTTCAGCAGTAAGAACTGACCTCCATCCTCCACAAGGACAACACCCTGCAAACACTCCTTACAAACAGCTCAGAAGGGGCTTCTCATGTCTGGTCCTGGGGGCCTTGTCAAATAGTCTATGGCTTAGGGGTAGGGGATAAGTATTGCCACGCCAGGTGGGAAAATTCCATCTAAATTATATGTATTTATATGTACTATATGTAATTTTAGGCAAATTAACAATATGATTCCTTATGATCTTTTCAGACACCTTTACCATCATTTTACTCTCTTTTGTCCTTTCTGTGTTGAGAGGTGGTCACGCTAATAGTCCTGGCTCTCCTGGAACTTAGATGTCTGCCTACCTCTGTCTTTCTAAATGCTGTACACCACCACACCAGGCTCCCTTTTAACCAAATCTTTAGGAATTTTGTACATCCATACAATGTATTTTGATCATTTTCACTCCCGTTCCTCCCCCTAACCTCTGCCTCCCCAACCTCCTATCTGCATTTCGTTTAATGACTGAGTCTACGTTGTTGTATCCATGTATGCACTGGTGGGGGGCTGTCCCCTGGAGTGACCCACCTACCAGGAAGTGTGCTCATAACGAAAACCGACTCCCTTCCCTAGTGACCTTGAATTCTCACCTAGGGGTTGGAGTTTGTGAGCCCTTCTTCCTCCATTCTGGAATGTTGGCTGGCAAGATCTTGAGCAGGTCTTGTGCAGGCAACCACAGTGCCACGAGGTCATGAGTTCCTCAGTCCTGTCATATCCTTCCCAACCTGTGACCCTTAAACATTTCTGCCCCCTCCTTCCCAGTGTCCCTTGAGCCGTGGTAGAGGGGAAGTGACACACATGTCCCATTTGTCTCTGAGGGTCCCTCAGTCACCTGATATCTGTGCTTTGGCCAGTTGTGAGTTTCTGCGTTCAACACTGTTCACTGCACAGAGAAAGTGAGGACTGAGAGCTTCATACTATGCCAGTTTAGCAAAATAGTAGGCCCACAGTGCTGGGATCTCGGTCCATTAATAGTTCCAGACGTACGTTTTCTTCTGTGTATCAGGGTGTACATCTAAGCAGAGAGCACCTGCTTACCCTGATAACCCTTGCACAAAGGTCATTCCCACTGTGGGCATGCGTATCTCATCTTGACAGGCCTGTCTTTATTGTAGCTCACAGGGTTAGTAGCTGGTAAGACTTTATTGACTGGCTCTATATTGACTTCTGTACTGGCTGTTTCTCATGCTACTGAAACCAGAATCTTTTTTTACCTTGATGTATGATTTTAAGGTGGATATCTTCTTTGTTTGCTTTCTCATGCTACTGAAATCAGATCTTTTTTTACCTTGATGTATGATTTTAAGGTGGATATTTCTTTGTTTGCCCCACCCCTCATTGGTTTAGTTCCCACATCAATCTTTAAATGTAACAATTAGAAGATTTGAGTGCTGGCTAGAATACAGCTTTGCTTAAGCGAGTATTCTGTATAAATCTCTGATCTAAGTTAATAACATTCACTCACATGAATGCTTTGATCTCACTTTTTAAATATTTTTAGTAAATATAGGAAGGCCACCAGCCAAGAAATCAGACTGTTTGTTCTGGTTTCATTTGATTCTGCTTATAACTACATGACTTTCAGCAAACGTTTGCGGAGTCCTCGTGTGGTTACACTATTTCATCCTCATTTGAGAATTTAAAACAGTGAACAACCCATAGTATCCAAACATTTTGGAGTCCCAGTCACCCTGAAAGAGACACTACTAGTTTAAAGATGCAGGGATGAGGGTTGGGGATTTAGCTCAGTGGTAGAGCGCTTGCCTAGCAAGCGCAAGGCCCTGGGTTCGGTCCCCAGTTCCAAAAAAAAAGAAAAAAGAAAAAAAAAGATGCAGGGATGAGAAAAATTAGTATTTTATTCATATTTTTAAAAAATCCTGTTAACTTTATTCCATTTTAAAGCATGAGATTAGTACTTCTCTGCTGTGTGTGTGTGTGTCTGTGTCTATGTCTGTGTCTGTGTGTGTGTGTGTGTGTGTGTGTGTGTGTGTGTGTGTGTGTGTGTGTGTTTAAGTATCTCACTCATTGCCTTGCTGCTATTTGGAGAGAATAAAAAGTATTGTTTTACTTTTTCCTAGTCTTGTCTAGAATAGATTTCACTCCTTTTTATTCTAGTCCCATTGTCAAATGCAGGATACTGGGAGTGTTCTGAGCTTCCTTGATCAGTGTAAGTTCAGTCAGGTTATCATTGCAGAGGAACTGTCACACACACTACGTACTGCTTTTGGTTTTGGTTAGACATGAGAGCTTAATGAAAGAAAGTCCAGGTATTTATCCATGTCAAGTCTTTATCTTACTGTATGTAAGTTGTATTAAATTACACACTGAATCAAGGTTTCTGCTGATGTATATAAACTATTGAAAACATTCTCTTCACCAATAAAACAATCTATGAAACACTCACCAAAAACAAACGACCCACTGTAACTTTTCTGATTTCATTAAGTAAGCTTTTGAAAACGTAAAAAGGGAAAAACTGAGTCAGAAACTTTAAAACCTAAGTGTGCAGACACCAGGAAGATGTAAAGTTAGGATTGGCCAGAAGAAGTAGAAGAACTTGACAAGCACTTTGGAGATTTACAGCAAATTAAAGGTGGCCAAAAATATGGGAAAGAAAAGGTTGAAAATAAAGGATAAAAAGAATGAATCAGAAAGAGGTGATTAATATCAAAGGTAGAGCTGTACTGTATCTGAAAGGTGCATGTAATTAGAGTCCTAAGGACAAAACGGTCGAAGAAAGCAGTACACAGGACAAGCTTCCTGCAACTGAGGGAAGACCGACCTCTATCAAAGGTTCTCAGCAGGTGCTTGTGAGAATGACCTATAATGCCGTAGCGACCTGTAGTAAAATTCTTAGTATTTTTAGATTTTTTTTTTATTAACTTGAGTATTTCTTATTTACATTTCGATTGTTATTCCCCTTCCCGGTTTCCAGGCCAACATTTCCCTAACTACCTCCCCCTCCCCTTCTTTATGGGTGTTCTCCTCCCCATCCTCCCCCCCTTGCCGCCCTCCCCCCAACAATCATGTTCACTGGGGGTTCAGTCTTAGCAGGACCCAGGGCTTCCCCTTCCACTGGTGCTCTTACTAGGATATTCATTGCTACCTATGGGGTCAGAGTCCAGGGTCAGTCCATGTATAGTCTTTAGGTAGTGGCTTAGTCTCTGGAAGCTCTGGTTGCTTGGCATTGTTGTTCATATGGGGTCATTTTATTTCATTTTATTTAGTATTGATCGTTCGGGCACTGAGTTGCTGCTGTAGTAGTTGAAGCTCTAGTAATTCTGCAGTTATGTGTTTGATTGACGTCAGCTGACATCTTCAGTCACGTGTAAGAATCTTCTTCATCAGCAGATCGAGGGGCTGTTGGTTATAGTACACAAATATGAAAGTTCTCTAAGTATAGAATTCGTATAGGGTGCCTACCACTTATATTAGCATTGCGAGGTGTTGCTCCATTCCTCCAGGCACACGGGTCACCCGTGTGGTGTGTACTTCTTGCCTGCTTGTCCTTTAGTAGCTGTCTCAGTTTTCAGTGCTCTGTGAAGATCAGCTTGTCTGAAAGGTTGACCCTGGTACTACCTTATTACTTGTGCTCAAATAACCCTTTTATTACTTAGTAATGGCCCCCAACTCGAAAGTGGTAATGTTTGCCATCTGATTACCTAAAGAGAGCCCACAAAGTAACCTCTTTTAGATGAAAAGGGAAGGGTTCTCACTAAATGGAAAGAAAAAAATGTGTGCCGTTACAAAGGTCTGTGTTAAAAAGAAATCTTTTTCACCCATAAAACTGTGAAGAAGGAAAGACTATGCGAGTCGTGCTGTTGTAACTTAAATTGATCTAGAGAAGAGTATGCAATAAAAAATAGAAATGACATTACATTTGTGGGTGGAAACGTGAACTGAAACTGAGTCCTAATGGATCCCAGGGTGTTGTGCCAGATAGGGCTAAGCCTCACTTTATCCTGCTATGTAGGCAGTGTCGTAGCTCATTGTAAGAAAAAGAAGCGTATTGAACAGCAAGCTATCGCGAGACATGCTGCCTGCTTTATTATTGTTTGTTGCTGATCTCTTAAGTGTAAGCGAAACTTCACCTTAGGTAAGTATCTTTAGAGGAAAATTGCCTACATTATATATTAATTACATACATTTTAACATAAATGTATACACTATATCAGAGTGGCTGTTGTATTTCACAGCTTGTGTTAGAGTGGCCTTTGTATTAACAAGACCCCAGTGTGCAAAAGTCGTGATGCTAGTTAGCTACATATGAAGGAGAAGTTACAGGTGTGTGTGTGTGTGTGTGTGTGTGTGTGTGTGTGTGTGTGTGTGTGCAAAAGTCGTGGTGCTAGTTAGCTACATACGAAGGAGAAGTTACAGGTGTGTGTGTGTGTGTGAGTGTGTATGTATGTGTGTGAGTATGTATGTGTGTGTGTGAGTGTGTATGTATGTGTGTGAGTATGTATGTGTGTGAGAGTGAGTGTGTGTGTGTGAGTGTGTATGTATGTGTGTGAGTATGTATGTGTGTGAGAGTGAGTGTGTGTGTGTTTGAGTGTGTATGTATGTGTGAGAGTGAGTGTGTGTGTGTTTGAGTGTGTATGTATGTGTGTGAGTATGTATGTGTGTGAGAGTGAGTGTGTGTGAGAGTGAGTGTGTGTGTATGTGTGTGAGTGAGTGTGTGTGAGAGTGAGTGTGTGTGTTTGAGTGTGTATGTATGTGTGTGAGTATGTATGTGTGTGAGTGAGTGTGTGTGTGAGTGTGTTTGAGTGTGTGTTTGACTGTGTGTGTGAGTGTGTGTGTGTGTGTGTGTGTGGTGTAGTCTGGTGCTGTCTTTAATTTCAAACATCCTACAGGTATTAGGACTTACACTTTTCACAAGGGAGAAGCTCCTGTAACCAGTATTTTAATGTGTCAGTTTGTCCTGCTCTAAGAAAATACAGTTTTGTTCATTTATAAAGAGCTTGACCGATATAAAATGAGTTTACTTTTTGGTGTATGTGTGTGAGGGGTGTTTTATTTCGTTTTTTCATTTCTTTGATCTTCTTATTTGTTCTGGTTTTATCTTATTATTAGTTTTGGTTCTAGCAAGTGAGAAGAACATAAAGTTAGGTAGGTGGGAAGAGGGGGAGGACCTAGAGAAGGAGTTAGGGGAGGGGGAATATGTGATCAAAGTACATTGTATGAAGAAAACTTGTAAGAGTCAAGACTGAGCTGTAGTTGTTGGAAGCGTCTGGAGACCTGCTAAGACTCAAGAGCTGTGGGTGCCAACATCTGAAGCTCAAAGGATGCAACCCTGACTGCCTGGTGCAAGGGAAGTGGTTTGAAAGCCTAGAACTCTCTCCGGCTTGACTAGCTACAGCAGTGAGCCTCTGGCTTCGAAACGTTGGAGCCATAAATCTTAAGTTTTCACAGCCTTGGGATTATAAGATGCTGAGATATGAAAACCTGGCCTTCAAGCCTCTGGCACTGGGGAGTGCAGGAAGCCTGTATTAAAGAAGCCCTAACCCTTCCCTGCTCATGATTCCGTCTTGATAGAATAGATGTCCTTCCACCACCCACCTCCTGGTGCTAACACTGTTGTGGAAACAGAGTCTAATGAGCCCCAGAATCAAGGCACCAGCAGGTATGGAGTCTAATGAGCTGTCTCATATATTCTTTTTTTTTTTTTTTTTTTTTTTTTTTTGTCTCATACATTCTTGATGGTGGCTTGGTACTCAGGTGATGGGAGACAAGTAGCTCAGAGTGAGAGGGCGTTCAGCACCCTGATGATGCATTAACCACTCATGAAGACTAAGCCCTGCGGTTTCGTTTTTCCTTTCTTAAAATTTGAGACAGGGTGTTACATTGTAGCCCAGGCTGGACTAGAACCCACTGTGTAGTAACTTATGCTGGCCTCAAATGTAAGAGGTGCCTTTCTTGCTTCTGGCCTCCGAAGAACTGGGATTGCAGGGCAGTTACAGTTAGAAGGCACAACAGCTGGTTCTTAGGTGATTTGATAGCTTCTCGAAAGGCAATACTGTCATGCTCAAAACATGAAAATTTAGGCTAAACACAATGCTTTAGTTATTTTGATAGTCTGAGACAGGCTGCTTTAAACCAAAGATATTTATTTTGGCTTATAGCATAGGGGTCTAAATTCAAGGTGCTTCATCTGGTGATGTCCTTTGTCGGCAAAGACCTCAAGTGGAACAGAGTCACATGGCAACAGGTAGGAAACATGAGTACATCTGTGTCTTCACTGGTCATATCTGAGCTGCCTAGTTTTATGTCGACACAAACTGGAATCATTTTGGAAGACATAACCTCAGTTGAGTCCTCACCAGATTGGCCTGTGGATAAGCTTGTGGTACATTTTCTTGACTGTTGATCAATGTGATAGAGACCCACTCTTTGTGCACAGTGCCTTCCCTGGGCTGGTAGACCTAGGTGCTACCATAAAGTACACCGAGCAGGCGATGGGAAGCAAGGCCAGTGAGTAGCCTCAATGGCCTCTGCCTCACTTCCTGCCTTGAGGTTCCTGCCTTGAGGTTCCCTTCTGACTTCCTTTGACATTGTACTGATGTGGAACCGTTTTTCTCCCCACATTGCTTCTGCCTTGGTGTTTTAATCAGTAGAGAGAGAGAAAAAAGAAAACCTTAACTAAGACGATTCTCTCTCAAACAAAGTACCAGGAGTTTTTCTACTCTCTGGAATTATATTTTCTTTGGAGTTTTCAGCCAGAACTCCACAAAGTAATATTCTTACTTCTTTCCCATAAAACTATCATCAGCTTGGACTTCCAAATTAGTAATAAGCAGGGAGATGGCTAGCACTGTATTTTAGTTTCTAATATTAATAGACATTAATAATGTCTTTATTAATGCTTCTGCATTAAATTCAGCAACCTCGATTTTAAGCAAAACTCCCTTTTCATTAAAAAAAGATCAGTCTGAATAGAGTGGATTTGAAAAAAATATCAACTCCTTTAAATTCTAAGCCCTTCTTAGACAAATGAGTCACTATTAAAAACAGTAAAGGTCTACTCTATTTATCATTTTAAGCTAATAAGATTATTGTTGGAGAGCACTAACAATAGGAGAACTTTTTCTTAAGGGAAGAAAGTAGAAAATTTATACTGAATGTGATAGTGAGGTTCCAGCAATTTGCATGACCTTCATTCAAAAACAAATGCTGACTTAAATTAGTACAAAGTAATTAGGATTGATAACTATGTAGTAGAGAAAATGTTTATTAATTAATTGGCCTGGGAAGCATAGGTTATGTCCCCAAATAGTAATATGTACCTACCGAAGTCTTCAAAACTACATTAAATAAAGGATTAATTTTACCAGAAAATTCATTAAAAGGCTGGCCGCTTGGGAAGTTTGACTGCACTGCGGCTTATCCCACGCCACTACCAGGAGTGTGCCAGGCTTCAGGGAAGCACCAAGCTCCAGGGTGAGACAGCACAGTCCAAGATGTGAGAGAGCCAAAGCTGGGCTTCCAGGCCCCCAGTAGCCCTTGGAGAACCATACAGAGAAGTCAGGGAATCAAGTGTCAGGGATCCACAGGCTGGGACCACACAGGCGCCAAACTCCCGGACAGCTAGGCATCTCTGAGTCACTAGGAGTTAGGAGCAGAGTTAGAGCTGGCCAGACTGAGGACAACATCTAGCCTTGGGAGGGGTAGGGCATGGGAAGCTATGGCTTAACTCAGCAGTGGGGATTGTCCTTAGCTTGGTTGCAGTTGTGGCTGGAAGCACAGAGAAGACTTCTATTGGAGAACTAAACTGTGGTTCGATATTTGAATGACTTCTTCATGGCTCCCCATGGCGGACCTTGCTAAAAGAGACAGTCCCTGGTTCTACACTGTTTATTGACTGTTCATCGTGGAAAATGAATGCATGCCATACCGTACCATCTTCTCAGGGTGGACCCTAGACTAAATACCTTCTGCAGGGAGGAATGTCTGGGAAGGGAAGCTTATTGGCTAAACCCTCAGGGCTTCTAGGAACCTCATTAGCTTGGAGAACTCTGTTCTGGGCCTACAGTACCACAGGTCGTATTTCCTTCTGTGGGGAGAGTGGCACATGTTCCAGGCCAGAAATTCGATAGGGAGTGTGGAGTCGCCTAAGTCTCAGGTGTGTACCTACTGAGTCTCTAGGTCTCAACCCCACTCTACCTTACCAAACTCCTGGCATGGTTTTACCGTCCCACAGTGAGGTCACTCGGAAGGCCTGCTGCTAACGCTAATGCCTGGACTTTCATCTACAGGACGACATGGTGGATGGAGTTTTTTTTTTTTTTTTTGGTTCTTTTTTTTTTCCGGAGCTGGGGACCGAACCCAGGGCCTTGCGCTTCCTAGGTAAGCGCTCTACCACTGAGCTAAATCCCCAGCCCCGAGACGTTTAACTCCCACAGATTGTTCTCCGACTTCCACATTCATGCTCGAGTATGAACACACATGCATTCACACATACCAAAAATTTAAAATTCTTCAGCATTTAAATGTCCAAGTTAAAAATAACTGTAATCATTTCATAACTGTAATCATTCATGAGTCTTTAAAATACACCTCTGACTATGCGCTAAGCACTAGTTTATACTCAGCATTGTTGATTATTACAATTTTTTCGTGCCTTTAAAGATGTCATTTAACCTAGATTTTCATAATGAATTTGTAATATGTGAGTCTAGTTATTTTAAGATTTAATAAATATGGATGGAAATCATAGATGAATGTAAAATTTTTTTAAGGTTCATAACGTTTGCCCTTAAGAGGACTTGAGTCTAGCTAGAAAAGTTGGTATTTAAAATGAACTATTCCCCTTTGAGGGGGGATTTCATCCTTGCCTTAATTAACACAAAGCTCTAGATTTTTCATTAACTAAAGCTGAAGGGAGTGTTTCATCGGAAACATATGTTTCATGCTAGGCCGATAAAAGCAAATCCACTCCATTTCCCTTGTTCCCCATTTACTAAAATTTTAATTTTTTTGAGTTATAAATGTACGCGGATATTATCACCAGCTGTAAAATTGTCGAGGCGGGAAAGTAATGGGAACACTGCAGACGCAGCAGAGAAAGAAATGAGCTTTGGGATCAGGAATGGTCGCACATAATGAATCCCAGCAGTCAAGACTCAGGCAGGGAAACTGAGTCGGACATGAGACTGCTCTGTTAGATCCAGGCAAAGAAGTTAACTCTTTCCCTAAAGTAGTCAAAGGGAAGGAACGATAGCTTTGAAATGCGAAGGATCCAGAATGACAGTTGCAGGAACACATGTTCATAGGGTGGTTTTATCTAATGGACACACGGAACAGATAATATTTTTAACGGACTATAAGATAGACAGTTATGCACACATATTTGCTGGGGAGCATATTATAAGATGTGGATGAAAACTGCTAAGAAAGGCATTGTTCTTCCTTACTCTCTTTCCCTCCTTCGTTGTGAGATCGGATTCATGTATTGAGGGTTGCCCTTGCAGCCAAGGGTGACCCTTTATCTTCTGATCCTGCTGTCTTCTCCTGCCTCGTGCTGTCTGCTTACCTCACAAAGTGACAGGATTGAATCCAGAGCCTGGATGCATGCCAGGCAAGCACTGTATCAACTCAGCCACATCCTCAGGCTTAGGAGACTTATTCTTGGTGGTTGTGGTCATTTTGCTGTAGCAGAAATCAGCCCTAACTGAAGAAATATAAATATCAAATTTATCCCCTTTTGAAAATAGGTTAATTTTTTTCTCACATAATATATCCTGATTAAGATTTTCCCTTTCTGTACTTCTCCAGCCTCCTCTCCTCCCACCTGGATCCACCCATTTCTCTCCTTAGGAAACAAACAGGCTTCTATGGGATAATATTAAATACAACAAGACAAAAACTAACATCAGAATTGGACCAAACAGACAAAAGGAAAAGAGCCAGAGAGAAAGTACAAGAAACAGAGCCCCATGTGTTCGCACACTCAGGAGCCCCACTGAACTAGAAGCCATGATATATACACAAATAAACAATACGATTAAAGGGGGGCCTGCATGATATCATAAGACAAGGAACCTCCAGACATACCTTTGAATATCTTACATTTTTAGTTATCTGAGAGTCAAGTGCAAATATCTAGGCTAATATCTATGTTGGGTCATTTAATATGGAAGATCTTTGGTTAAATTTCTTACTTTGAAGTAGAATAGTTTTTAATCTTATTGCCACTTGAAAGGTAATGTCTGATTCTCTTGAGTTTTAAGAAAGCTAACTTAGGTGGAGTGAAAGACTATTTCCTTTTTCTTATTATTATGTGCAGAGAGAGAGAGAATACTGTGCAGAATGTCATGGTCCATCAGTTATTCATGTCTAGAATAAGAAGCAGTCTGCTTCCTGAATGTAGGTGAACCCGTTAAAATATTAGGAAACAATTTGAATACAGATGAGTTAGTTCATTTTGTGGTACAGTAAGTGCTATGGTCACGTGCGGAGTACAAATTTAAAAACTAGATTTAGAACATTTTTGTGTAGCCATACTGTGCTTTTATGAAGCAAATATATACCTCCGTAGCACCCCCTCCCCACTTTCAAGTTTCATGCACAGTGTTTGATGCTGCTAAATAAATACTCTTTCTGTTGGAGGCTAAAAGTTGATTATTTGATATGGGAACTGATAGGTAAGTGTAAAATTATAATTAGCCATCCGAAATGCTACTGCTGATTCGTGTGGACTCCCTGATGGAGGCACACTTACTTGCTGCTGTTAAAGTAAAATTAACTCAGATCAAAAGGGAATTCTCATGAAAGAGTGGAAGGCAACCGGAAATAATCTGACTTTTGTGGATAGTTCAACTCAATAAAAATTTCAACTTTTCAGCCTTTGAATTTTTTTTCTTTTAATGTTACATAATGCTAGATGTAATTGCTCTATGTAGCACGGAATGAATTCATTTTTACCCTTCTCATATTCTAAATGGCTCTTATAATGAACATACTAATTGAACCAATGCTTTTGGCTCATGAACTTAGATTTTTTTATATTACTTTATTTCCCCCTTGTGTTAACCACAGATTCTTTCCCCATACCATATAATCTGAGTACAATTTCTCCTCTACCAGTTCCTCTCTTCCTCCTCTCCTGTCCAGATCCACTCCCCTTTTTAGTTCGTATTAGAAAAGAATGGGCTTCTAAACGATAACAAAACCAAATAAAATGCAATAAGACAAACCACCACGTCAAAGTTGGACAAGACAAACCACAGAAAGAGAAGAGCCCCAAGAGAAGGCAGGAGAGTCAGAGGCCCGTAGGTTTGCTCATACAGGAGTCCCATCAAAGCACTACCTGAAAGCTGTGTATATGTGCAGAGGGCCTGGTGCAGACCTGTGCAAGCTCTGTGACTGCTGCTTCCGGCTCTGTGAGCCCATACGGGCTGTGCTCACTTACTACAGAGGGCCTCGTTCACCTTGTGATGGACGGCTCTCATAATAATGTGGTCCAAGATTTTCCCTTAACAATCCAATAAGCATCACATCACACATGGTGGTCAGGCATTTGCAAGGGCAGCTAACTAAATTAGAAGTTAGCTCCTGGGGCTGGGGATTTAGCTCAGTGGTAGAGCGCTTACCTAGGAAGCGCAAGGCCCTGGGTTCGGTCCCCAGCTCCAAAAAAAAGAACCAAAAAAAAAAAAAAAAAAAAAAAAAAGAAGTTAGCTCCTATTTCAAGTACCTAGTTATAAGAAAAATGAGTTGCTCAAATTTTTGATCGTACAATGAAGCGTTTAACATAAATATCTGTTAAACTTACTTGAAAACCTAAAGTTACTGATGCAGCTTACATTCTGTTTTGAGTGGGAAGTGTGGTGGTTTACGTGAGGATGTCCTGCACAGGCTCAGATATTTGAACAGTTGGTCCTCAGTTGGAAGTGCTGTTTGGGGAGGTGATTCACCACGTTGCTGGAAGAGGTCACATCCACTGGGGGGCAGGGTTTCAGAGTCCATTGCCCCTCCCCATTTCCAGGTCACACACTGTGTTTCATGCTTGTGATTAAAGAGGTGATCTTTTAGTTTCTTGATTCCTGCCATGCCTTATCTACGTATTCCCCTGGACCGTAAGACCAAATAAACTCTATGCTGTAAGTTGCCTTTGGCTGTGGTGTTTTATCACAGCAGCAGAAAAGTAATCAATACTGAAATCAGTGTCCTGGGCTGGTAGGCGCTACTTCAGCATTCTCAGGAATGCAGTTCTTTGGAGCTATTGTTAATACATAAAACACGACACCAGGACCTCTGGCTATAAAGATTCCGGTTTAGTATTTCTCAGGTTGGGGCCTAGAATTTGCATTTCTAATAAGTTTTAAGAGGCTGATGTGCTAATCTGTCGATCTCATAGTCCCAAGCTTAAAATGGAGACAGTTGTCTTTCAGTAGAGATCTTTATGTAAAACGTTTTGTTGTAGATATTTTCCCTCACTTGAGCGTCTACAAACAAACAAGTAAAAAGCCAGAGGTATACCAGTGCTTGTTTGTAATCCTGGCACTGGGGAGGTGGAGACTGGCCAGTTCCTCCTGGAGCTTGCTGGCTAGCCAGTCCAGCCTGTTTGGCCATCTCCAGGCCAGTGACAGGCCCTTCTACAAACACCCAATGAATGATATCACAGGCCATCCTGTGGACCATTCTGTGGCTTCCGCATGCGTGCCTGCACGTAAGAACACGCAAAGCAAGGGATGATGACATTGGAATGGAGAGAAATGTAAAGCAGTTAGAAATTGTAGAGAGAGGAGGAAGAACGCACAGCTGTATAACAAAAAGAATAAAGCATGTAGGAGACCCAGGATATTACTGAATTGGAGAATGGGATCATGGATGTGACCGTGGTGGCTAGAGGGCTTCATATCAGTAAAGTCCTGGGACTAGTTTGAAGCACCACACAAAGGAAACAGTTCAAGTGTGGAAACAAACCTTTAGTGTCTTCGAAGACACTCAGTTTTGTTTGAGCACTATACTCTTAGTATCACCTAACTTTTCGGTTTTAAAGTAACTTACTAACCCTGCCTCTTGTTAATAGTTCTCTCTAGAGGAGAGTCTTTGTGAAAAGTATCGTTAATAGATGTTTATTGTGTCACATTTATTGTGTCACATTTATATGTCACATTTATTGTGTGTGTTCACTCAAGGGCCACAGCATGTGTGGAGGTGAAAAGATCCCCCTTCCTTCATGTGGGTTCTACCGTTGAATTCAGGTTGTCACTCTTGGTGCAGATGCCTTCACCTGAGCCATCTCTGTAGTTCCCTCATCACCAACAGCAGCCTGGATACTAAAAACCACTTTCCTTCTTGCTTTTGAAACAAGTCTCTTGTTTGTGCTCACTGAATAGTATAGATTAGCCTCGAATCTTTGATCTTTCTGCTTCCAACTCTTGGCGCCATCATACCTGATTTTAAACACATTTTTATTGACATTTTTACTTATTAGTCTTCTTTCTCATAGTTCCTATTCATTCATCTTGTTTGTAGCTCTTGGATAAACGTATATTTAATACATTTTCTTTTTCTGGCCAAACTCCTGTGTTGGGGAATCATATTCCTTTCTTTTCTGTTGTAACACTAGGGTATTGTTTTCCAAAGAAAGGTGACAGCACGTTTTCCTGATACATCTGTGGCACATTTGCATTCTTACTTGAAACTAAGTAACAAGTGTTGGGAGGACAAAGGTATGTCTTCTCCGGAGCATATTGAATTCACAAGGAAAGGGGAACTGACGTGTGTAGTTACAAAGGCGGTAAATCTCAGTTGGCAGAGTGGACCAGAGTTGGAGAGCCAAAGAGGAGCTCATGTTGCAGTCTAGGTTTCAAAGCAACTCAAGTCCTTTGTGCTAGTTGTTGTCTTTTTTTCTATGTCTCCCGTTGATAATACAGACATACCTATGTTGTAGAGAGCAAACAAGTTTTACCCAAAAACCACTGATTAAAATGTTAATACTATCCAGTAGCACCATCATGGAAACATCCTATTCAACTAAATAACCTGGACACCGCCATTAAACCAAATCAGCAAAGTAGACAAGTAGAACGTGCATTTCTATTGAAATATGAAAATGAATTGTATAGTACAATAGACAGTTTGGAATAACTGCTAAGAAAGAATGCCATTGGAATGGTCACATTATATGCAAAATCCATAATTGATTTTACTGAGAATTATCCTAACCTACTTTTGAACACTTACTGTTGAATCCCAAAATGAGGCTCCAAAGGCAGGGTACTTTTTTAAAGTAGGAACATATGGATTCAGAGTCTAGATTTTAGCACACAGTGTTCTTTGAGGTGAATTTATTTTAGATGCTTGTAATTTTCTCTTCCCATAGTTGAATGTTCCATATCTTTTCATTATACTAAAGGAGCAAACAGAATGTTTTCCTTTGACTCATAATAACTTAGTCATGGTGTGATTATCTTTTCTTTGTGATGTGCGTATGTGGGAATGAAGAGTATAAAAGCAGGGCAGTTTTCTACAGTGATTTCTAAAGGCTTTAAGAATATTTTTGCATATGTTTGCATTTGAAAAATATGATCTAGGGCCTGAGTAGTCTAATGCAGGCTAACAAGTTTAGTCCCCGCATGAGCTAATGACTGGTAATGCTCTGAAACTTCTGTTCTTGGCTTCAGATCCTTAGTGATCTTGACAACACGTGCCAGGGAGGCTCTAGGCACTGGGGAAAAACTGACGAGTGAATTTCTAAAATGTAAGGTAATTTCTTTGTGAGCTCAGTGAGAAACAGTTACATAATAATGGCATCAAGAAAGGTAGTTCATTTGTTTGATTTTTATTGCTTCTTCCCATAACAATTTATACATTATCTTATTTAAGTTTATGCCAGTGTATGGTCTTTGTCTTTGTGACATTTTCATTTCTTTAATTAAGAGCATGGATACAGTCCTTTTTGTATGCCATTCGTTGGGTACCACAATACAGTCGTTGGTAAGATAAGTAATAAGGATGAAACCGTTCTCACCATGTAGCATTTGCTGACCTGGAACTGTACTGTCTAGCCCACGCTGGCCCCAGATTCTCTTGTCTTTCTGCCTCAACCTCTAGCTGAGCTTGATTGTATGACACAGGTGTCTTGGTCTAGATACTTTGTTTCATTTGTTTTGTTTTGTTTTGTTTTTTAAACAAGGTCTCATATAGCTCAGGCTGGCCTAGAACTTGTCATGTTCTAAAGATGACCTTGACAGTTCTTGTGCTTCTACTTGCAGAGTGATGAGAGTTTATAATGTGCTAATGCACATTGCCACTGTACTCAGATTATGCTATGCTGGGGGGTCAAACATGGGATCTCATACTCCTTGGGCAAGCATTCTACCCACTGAGCTACATTCCTGCCTGTCCTCTAGTTTAATGTTTTTGTGGTCTGCTCGTTTTTGAGACAGGGTATTTACTATGCAACTCTAGTACACAGTACAGAGGCCATGCTCACCTTGAACAGGTAAACATCTGCCTTCGTCCGCCTGCAGAGTGTTGAGGTGGGAGGGGTGAGCTGCTGGCATTCCTAATGACTTTAGAAAGCTCTGTATAGAGAGCTGGATTCAACTCGCAATTAAGAATCTGTGTCACAGAAGAAATGACATTTTACCTGTGTCTTGATGAATAATAGGTATTGTGTTCATAAACTTATTCTTTGGCTCCAAGTCGTCTTAGTATCTTGCACAGTGCCAGCCTTGGCTTTTTACCGTTCTGATATAGTCATGCACTGGGCAGGCCCTGGGGAAGCAGTCACCGGGTGCACAGTGCTGCCGTTCCAGGGTCCCTCACTTGTGTTCTAGTCAGTCTTTGGTCACTGGGGCAGGGTTCCTGCCCTAGACAACCTGAGGGAGGAAGGGGACGCTTTGACTCACAGTTACAGAGGTTTCAGTGCATGGGTTTTGGGTTTGGTTCTGATCCACGGTGAGAGTGTAAACATCCAGGTGTCGAGAATGTGTGGCAGAAAGCAGCTCACCTTGCGGAAGCCAAGAAGCAGACACAGACCGTGCCTGCAGGCTCCTCCCATCCCCTTTATTCTGTCTAGGCCTCCAGCTTGTTAGATGACATCACCGTCCACGGTCCGTTCAGTTCTTCCTGGAAATGTCCTTCAGATACACAGAGAGAGGTGCTTTCTGTTCTCATGTCTCAATCCAGTCAAGTGATGAACTTTCCACCTCGGCCTTTTACATATCCTCTGCCAAGAGAGAGCTTTCTTCTTTCCTGCTTAGAGTATGCTTTACCATCCTTAAAACCTCGCCCGGTGGCTGCTCAGGTGATTAAGAGCATAAAGTACTCACTGTAAACCTGAGACTGAGATGGGATTCCCGACAGCCGTGTGAAAAGCTAAGCATTGCGATGCTCTGCTGGATTCCTAGATCTGATGGGTGAGGACAGGTGGACTCTACCCCTTAGTGCTAGTTCCAGGTTCATTAGGAGACCCTGGCTCAAAAAAGTAGGGTGGAAGGTACGACAAGGTAGCTCAGAGGGTAAGGAGTTTGTAGCTAAGCTTCATGACTCTAGTTCAGTTCCCAGAACTCAGGTGGTAGGGAGAATCTACTCCCTCAGAATTGTTCTTTGATCTCCACACGTGTACTCTGTCAATGCATGCACACATACAATAAATAAATAAATAAATAAATAAATAAATAAATAAATAAATAAAGTGAATGAATGAATGAATGAATGAATGAATGTAAACCTTATGTTAGAAAGTAAGGTCTTGAAGAAGACATCCTGAGGTCAGCCTCTCTCGGGTCTCCTCAGGTGCCCTTATAGGCAAGCACATTTACACACACACACACACACACACACACACACACGGAAAGTCTCTGTGGTGTTTGTGAAGTCGTGAAAGCATCCCTCTGTACTTCATACCTAGACCTCCAGGGTGGTTGGAATCACATTAAATGGTTACATCTCTTCCCTAGTCAATACATAGCTCTCCAGCGATGGATTGCACACTCTTTATCTTACATTCCACCATAAGGGCTTAGTAAAAATATATTTCCCCACTCCTGTGTCTGATAGCTGGAAAACAGCCGCAGTATTGTGGGGCTTCAGGGCTGGGGATAAGCAGGAAGAAGGAATAATGAATTTAAAATAGTGTGTACTTGAGGTATATAGAAAGGACGTCTCAGACAATGGGAGGAGGATGCAGAAAATCACGTGGGGGAACCTGGTTCAGTCAGAAACTCAGAAGATCTGCATGACCAGCAAGAAGGATCCGCACAGGGTGGCCAAGACGAAGAAGCCGGGAGTTGTCTAAGAGATGGAGTTACAAAAGGACTTTGAAGCCCTGCTAAGACTGTTGAAAAGCAAGTAAAAAGTATGTAAAACTTTTGACAGTTCAAGGGCAGATAGATGAAGGCCACAAAGAGGAAGGTAGCCTCTGACGAGGTCCTGGGCATGGTTTCTGTGATGGATTGTCAAAGGGACAGCCAAGGTGGGCCCTTCAGATCAGGAAATGGGATGACACATACAACCATTCATGTAGATTCAAAGTGGTCCAGGTCGGTAGCGGAGATTAGGAGGAGACAGACTCCAAGGTGATGTGATGTCAGTGATGGGGACACAGCACGCGCAATGTCATTGGATGGTAGAGGTTGAAAAGACATGAGCTGGTTTTGAGAAAAGCCAGGAGACAACCTGTCTCAGGTTTTCTACAAGCCACAGCTACTTATTTTGTGTTTGGATATGTGTGCACCATGGCACACACGTGGAGGTCAGAGGACAGCTCTTAGGGGTCCGTGCTCTTCTGCACCATGTGCGTGGCACTCAGGTTGTCAGGCAAGGCCGCAGTTGTGCTTACCACTGAGCCATCCAGCCTGTCTGCCGGTGTCCCCCCTGTGTCGCTAGTGAAGCAGTCTGAAGCAGGGTTAGTTTAATGGTGGTGGATTTGCTACCATAATGTCAGTCTCAACAGCGTGTTTAGACCATTTATTTGATCTTGATTTATTTGATCGTGTCTCTTCTCAAAATGATAAGGCTCACTTGTCCTGTTAGATATATTATAGATATATATTGTCCTGTTTGATAGATAGATAACATTATTTTGTTTTTAAATTCTTAGGTGGCTATTGTACATTATTTCTTCTCCCTCCTTAGTTTCCTTTGCACCCCAGACCACTTTTGCTCTGTATACCATGTATGACTTTCTGTATAAAAATCTAGGAAGCACAAACGAGCAAAAACATGGTATCAGTCTTCCTGAGTATGGCTTAATTCACATAGTATGAAAATCTCCAATTGTATCCATTTCCCTACAAGTGACATCACTTTGTTTTTTTATGGGTAAAAAAGAAAAAGAAAAAAAGCCATTGTGTACCTGTGCCACATTTTTTTAATCCATTCTTTTGGTGTCAGATGCCCAGGTTGGTTCTGTGATTTCGCTATTGTGAATGATACCGTGGTAATCACTATTGTGCAAGGGTTCTGTGAGGGACTGGATTATAGTCTTTCCAATAAACACCCATGGCTTACAAAGGGCTGGGCTGAATGGTTTACTTGGCTTGGTGGGTTTTTTGAGAAACATCCATGCTGCCCCTTCACAGTAGCATTCCCACCAATGGTGTGGCACGTGTTCCTCTTGGTGTCCGTTTCAGCATCAGTCGTTGTTTTCTAAGTAATGTATGCCCTTCTTCCTGGGCCGATGGAATCTCACTGTACTTTTGATTCGTATTCCTCTTGGACTTCGTTTTAGTAGGTTTACTGCCCATTGTTTTTTGTCTTTCTCTTTTGTGTTTGATGTGTACACATATGTATGCATGTTCACTTGCATGTGTGGGTGCACACGTGTGTTTGGGTGTGTACAAACATGCATGCATGTGAAAGCTGGAGTCTGACATTGGGTGACTTGCTTTATATTAAGGCAAGTCTCGCCAATCCTGGAGCTCACCAACTCTGGTTCTCATCTCTGCCCAACTTGTACGGGAGGGAGTTCTGGAGACCTCAACTCTAGTCCCAGTGCTGACAGCAAGTGATTTTCCCACTGAGCACTCTCCCCCACCCTTCATTGAGTGGGTTTTTTTTTTTTTTCATTTTTTTTTAATTATTATTAACTTGAGTATTTCTTATATACATTTCGAGTGTTATTCCCTTTCCCAGTTTCCGGGCAAACATCCCCCTCCCCCCTCCCCTTTCTTAGCGGTGTTCCCCTCCCCACCCTCCCCCCATTGTCCCCCTCCCCCCACCAGTCTAGTTCACTGGGGGTTCAGTCTTAGCAGGACCCAGGGCTTCCCCTTCCACTGGTGCTCTTACTAGGATATTCATTGCTACCTATGGGGTCAGAGTCCAAGGTCAGTCCATGTATAGTCTTTAGGTAGTGGCTTAGTCCCTGGAAGCTCTGGTTGCTTGGCATTGTTGTACATATGGGGTCTCGAGCCCCTTCAAGCTCTTCCAGTTCTTTCTCTGATTCCTTCAACGGGGGTCCTATTCTCAGTTCAGTGCTTTGCTGCTGGTATTCGCCTCTGTATTTGCTGTATTCTGGCTGTGTCTCTCAGGAGCGATCTACATCCGGCTCCTGTCGGTCTGCACTTCTTTGCTTCATCCATCTTGTCTAATTGGATGGCTGTATATGCATGGGCCACATGTGGGGCAGACTCTGAATGGGTGTTCCTTCAGTCTCTGTTTTAATCTTTGCCTCTCTCTTCCCTGCCAAGGGTATTCTTGTTCCCCTTTTAAAGAAGGAGTGAACCATTCACATTTTGATCATCTGTCTTGAGTTTCATTTGTTCTAGGCATTTAGGGTAATTCAAGCATTTGGGCTAATAGCCACTTATCAATGAGTGCATACCATATATGTCTTTCTGTGTTTGGGTTAGCTCACTCAGGATGATATTTTCCAGTTCCAGCCATTTGCCTACGAATTTCATAAAGTCGTTGTTTTTGATAGCTGAGTAATATTCCATTGTGTAGATGTACCACATTTTCTGTATCCATTCCTCTGTTGAAGGGCATCTGGGTTCTTTCCAGCTTCTGGCTATTATAAATAAGGCTGCAATGAACATAGTGGAGCACGTGTCTTTTTTATATGTTGGGGCATCTTTTGGGTATATGCCCAAGAGAGGTATAGCTGGATCCTCAGGCAGTTCAATGTCCAATTTTCTGAGGATCCTCCAGACTGATTTCCAGAATGGTTGTACCAGTTTGCAATCCCACCAACAATGGAGGAGTGTTCCTCTTTCTCCACATCCTCGCCAGCATCTGCTGTCACCTGAGTTTTTGATCTTAGCCATTCTCACTGGTGTGAGGTGAAATCTCAGGGTTGTTTTGATTTGCATTTCCCTTATGACTAAAGATGTTGAACATTTCTTTAGGTGTTTCTCAGCCATTCGGCATTCCTCAGCTGTGAATTCTTTGTTTAGCTCTGAGCCCCATTTTTTAATAGGGTTATTTGTTTCCCTGTGATCTAACTTCTTGAGTTCTTTGTATATTTTGGATATAAGGCCTCTATCTGTTGTAGGATTGGTAAAGATCTTTTCCCAATCTGTTGGTTGCCGTTTTGTGCTAACCACAGTGTCCTTTGCCTTACAGAAGCTTTGCAGTTTTATGAGATCCCATTTGTCAATTCTTGATCTTAGAGCGTAAGCCATTGGTGTTTTCTTCAGGAAATTTTTTCCAGTGCCCATGTGTTCCAGATGCTTCCCTAGTTTTTCTTCTATTAGTTTGAGTGTGTCTGCTTTGATGTGGAGGTCCTTGATCCACTTGGACTTAAGCTTTGTACAGGGTGATAAGCATGGATCGATCTGCATTCTTCTACATGTTGACCTCCAGTTGAACCAGCACCATTTGCTGAAAATGCTATCTTTTTTTCCATTGCATGGTTTTGGCTCCTTTGTCAAAAATCAAGTGACCATATGTGTGTGGGTTCATTTCTGGGTCTTCAATTCTATTCCATTGGTCTATCTGTCTGTCTCTGTACCAATACCATGCAGTTTTTATCACTATTGCTCTGTAATACTGCTTGAGTTCAGGGATAGTGATTCCCCCTGAAGTCCTTTCATTGTTGAGGATAGCTTTAGCTATCCTGGGTTTTTTGTTATTCCAGATGAATTTGCAAATTGTTCTGTCTAACTCTTTGAAGAATTGGATTGGTATTTTGATGGGGATTGCATTGAATCTGTAGATTGCTTTTGGTAAAATGGCCATTTTTACTACATTAATCCTGCCAATCCATGAGCATGGGAGATCTTTCCATCTTCTGAGGTCTTCTTCAATTTCCTTCTTCAGTGTCTTGAAGTTCTTATTGTACAGATCTTTTACTTGCTTTGTTAAAGTCACTCCGAGGTACTTTATATTATTTGGGTCTATTATGAAGGGTGTTGTTTCCCTAATTTCTTTCTCGGCTTGTTTCTCTTTTGTATAGAGGAAGGCAACTGATTTATTTCAGTTAATTTTATACCCAGCCACTTTGCTGAAGTTGTTTATCAGCTTTAGTAGTTCTCTGGTGGAACTTTTGGGATCACTTAAATATACTATCATATCATCTGCAAATAGTGATATTTTGACTTCTTCTTTTCCTATCTGTATCCCCTTGACATCCTTTTGTTGTCTGATTGCTCTGGCTAGAACTTCAAGAACTATATTGAATAAGTAGGGAGAGAGTGGGCAGCCTTGTCAAGTCCCTGATTTTAGTGGGATTGCTTCAAGTTTCTCTCCATTTAGTTTACTGTTAGCAACTGGTTTGCTGTATATGGCTTTTACCATGTTCAGGTATGGGCCTTGAATTCCTATTCTTTCCAGGACTTTTATCATGAAGGGGTGTTGAATTTTGTCAAATGCTTTCTCAGCATCTAATGAAATGATCATGTGGTTTTGTTCTTTCAGTTTGTTTATATAATGGATCACGTTGATGGTTTTCCGTATATTAAACCATCCCTGCATGCCTGGGATGAAGCCTACTTGATCATGGTGGATGATTGTTTTGATGTGCTCTTGGATTCGGTTTGCCAGAATTTTGTTGAGTATTTTTGCGTCGATATTCATAAGGGAAATTGGTCTGAAGTTCTCTTTCTTTGTTGTGTCTTTGTGTGGTTTAGGTATAAGAGTAATTGTGGCTTCGTAGAAGGTATTCGGTAGTGATCCATCTGTTTAAATTTGGTGGAATAGTTTGGATAATATTGGTATGAGGTCTTCTATGAAGGTTTGATAGAATTCTGCACTAAACCCATCTGGACCTGGGCTCTTTTTGGTTGGGAGACCTTTAATGACAGCTTCTATTTCCTTAGGAGTTATGGGGTTGTTTAACTGGTTTATCTGTTCCTGATTTAACTTCGGTACCTGGTATCTGTCTAGGAAATTGTCCATTTCCTGAAGATTTTCAAATTTTGTTGAATATAGGTTTTTGTAGTAAGATCTGATGATTTTTTGAATTTCCTCTGAATCTGTTGTTATGTCTCCCTTTTCATTTCTGATTTTGTTAATTTGGACGCACTCTCTGTGTCCTCTCGTTAGTCTGGCTAAGGGCTTATCTATCTTGTTGATTTTCTCAAAGAACCAACTTTTGGTTCTGTTGATTCTTTCTATGGTCCTTTTTGTTTCTACTTGGTTGATTTCAGCTCTGAGTTTGATTATTTCCTGCCTTCTACTCCTCCTGGGTGTATTTGCTTCTTTTTGTTCTAGATCTTTTAGGTGTGCTGTCAAGCTGCTGACATATGCTCTTTCCTGTTTCTTTCTGCAGGCACTCAGCGCTATGAGTTTTCCTCTTAGCACAGCTTTCATTGTGTCCCATAAGTTTGGGTATGTTGTACCTTCATTTTCATTAAATTCTAAAAAGTTTTTAATTTCTTTCTTTATTTCTTCCTTGGCCAGGTTATCATTGAGTAGAGCATTGTTCAATTTCCAAGTATATGTGGACATTCTTCCTTGATTGTTATTGAACACCAGTTTTAGGCCGTGGTGGTCCGATAGCACGCATGTGATTATTTCTATCTTTCTGTACCTGTTGAGGCCCGTTTTTTGACCAATTATATGGTCAATTTTGGAGAAAGTACCATGAGGAGCTGAGAAGAAGGTATATCCTTTTGCTTAAGGATAGAATGTTCTATAAATATCCGTTAGGTCCATTTGGCTCATGACTTCTCTTAGTCTGTCTACATCTCTGTTTAATTTCTGTTTCCATGATCTGTCCATTGATGAGAGTGGGGTGTTGAAATCTCCCACTATTATTGTGTGAGGTCCAATGTGTGTTTTGAGCTTTAGTAAGGTTTCTTTTACATATGTAGGTGCCCTTGTATTTGGGGCATAGGTATTTAGGATTGAGAGTTCATCTTGGTGGATTTTTCCTTTGATGAATATGTAGTGTCCTTCCTTATCTTTTTTGATGACTTTTAGTTGAAAATTGATTTTATTTGATATTAGAATGGCTACTCCAGCTTGCTTCTTCTGACCATTTGCTTGGAAAGTTGTTTTCCAGCCTTTCACTCTGAGGTAGTGTCTGTCTTTGTCTCTGAGGTGTGTTTCCTGTAGGCAGCAGAATGCAGGGTCCTCGTTGCGTATCCAGTTTGTTAATCTATTTCTTTTTATTGGGGAGTTGAGGCCATTGATGTTGAGAGATATTAAGGAATAGTGGTTATTGCTTCCCGTTATATTCATATTTGGATGTGAGGTTATGTTTGTGTGCTTTCATTCTCTTTGTTTTGTTGCCAAGACGATTAGTTTCTTGCTTCTTCTAGGGTATAGCTTGCCTCCTTATGTTGGGCTTTACCATTTATTATCCTTTGTAGTGCTGGATTTGTAGAAAGATATTGTGTAAATTTGGTTTTGTCATAGAATATCTTGGTTTCTCCATCTATGTTAATTGAGAGTTTTGCAGGATACAGTAACCTGGGCTGGCATTTGTGTTCTCTTAGGGTCTGTATGACATCTGTCCAGGATCTTCTGGCCTTCATAGTTTCTGGCGAGACGTCTGGTGTGATTCTGATAGGTCTGCCTTTATATGTTACTTGACCTTTTTCCCTTACTGCTTTTAATATTCTTTCTTTATTTTGTGCATTTGGTGTTTTGACTATTATGTGACGGGAGGTGTTTCTTTTCTGGTCCAATCTATTTGGAGTTCTGTAGGCATCTTGTATGCCTATGGGTATCTCTTTTTTTAGGTTAGGGAAGTTTTCTTCTATGATTTTGTTGAAGATATTTACTGGTCCTTTGAGCTGGGAGTCTTCACTCTCTTCTATACCTATTATCCTTAGGTTTGATCTTCTCATTGAGTCCTGGATTTCCTGTATGTTTTGGACCAGTAGCTTTTTCCGCTTTACATTATCTTTGACAGTTGAGTCAATGATTTCTATGGAATCTTCTGCTCCTGAGATTCTCTCTTCCATCTCTTGAATTCTGTTGGTGAGGCTTGTATCTACAGCTCCTTGTCTCTTCTTTTGGTTTTCTATAGCCAGGGTTGTTTCCATGTGTTCTTTCTTGATTGCTTCTATTTCCATTTTTAATTCCTTCAACTTTTTGATTGTGTTTTCCTGGAATTCTTTCAGGGATTTTTGTGATTCCTCTCTGCAGGCTTCTACTTGTTTATTAATGTTTTCCTGTGTTTCCCTAAGTGTGTTCATGTCTTTCTTGAAGTCCTCCAGCATCATGATCAAATATGATTTTGAAACTAGATCTTGCTTTTCTGGTGTGTTTGGATATTCCATGTTTGTTTTGGTGGGAGAATTGGGCTCCGATGGTGCCATGTAGTCTTGGTTTCTGTTGCTTGGGTTCCTGCGCTTGCCTCTCGCCATCAGATTATCTCTAGTGTTACTTTGTTCTGCTATTTCTGACAGTGGCTAGACTGTCCTATAAGCCTGTGTGTCAGGAGTGCTGTAGACCTGTTTTCCTCTCTTTCAGTCAGTTATGGGGACAGAGTGTTCTGCTTTCGGGCATGTAGTTTTTCCTCTCTACAGGTCTTCAGCTGTTCCTGTGGGCCTGTGTCTTGAGTTCACCAGGCAGCTTTCTTGCAGCAGACAAGTTGGTCTTACCTGTGGTCCCGAGGCTCAAGTTTGCTTGTGGGGTGCTGCCCAAGGGCTCTCTGCGGCGGCAGCAACCAGGAAGTTTTTTCATGTTTTGAGAACTATTGTTTGGTTCAGTCCCTGTGTTGATTTGATTGTTCCAGTTTTAGATTAGTGCTCTGTGGGTTCTTTGAATAGTTTAGATAATTAACTGGATGTCTAATGCGTAGCTAGCAAAGGTTTTCTCTTGTGCCTTAGGCTGTTAATTTCAGCGGATCTTCTTTTCTCTACAAAAGCTTTTTAATTTCATGAGGTCCCAATCACTGGTTGTTGGCATTATTCTCTGCGGGACCAGCGGCCTATTGAGAAAGCGCTTGCCTAGGCCAATATATTGAAATGTTTTCCCTCCTTTTACGCCCACGGCTTTAGGTCTCTCGTTAAAGTTTTTGTTCCAGTTGGAGTTGGGTTTCCTGGAGAATGATACTCATTCTTCTATCTGTGAATACCCAGCTTCCCTAATTCCTAATTGTTGGTTTATTGAGGAAAATTACTTTAACCCACATTCACAGTTCATAGTTCAGAAACAAGGGTCAATGACAAACTTCTGTGGAACTTAATCCCAAGAAATTCTTCAGATTTGGAAGCCACTCTACTTTCCCAGTCTTTCTAGTGTCTTCAGAATCTTTTGGGGAATCAAATTCTGTAGAAATCTGCATATGCTTTGTTCTTGGCCCAGCCGTGTCCGCCCTAATAAGAAACTGGAGCTGCCAGAGCCACATCAAAGCGTCCGTGTGAAACCACAACGACACCTGAGGTTCCGCCAACTGGATACCACAATGGTAAAGTCCCTTAACCTGAGACAAGTAGGCTGTGGCACCTACTTGCCACGCAGGTCACTCAACAGCCCAAGCTCCAGGGCGCCCCAGGCTGCACACCTTAGTGACTAACATGGATGATGTTGGAGGTACCCATGAGCATAGCAGGCCCCCTTCCTCCTGGCTCTCCTCCCTAAGTGAGCCAGCCACCAGTGTCCTGTGTGTCTGTCCCCACCCTTCTACACAACACTGCCGCTGTCCACCACCCACCCCATTCCTGGCCCGGCTTGCCTCTGTCCCCTCCTAAATCATACCATGGCCGAGGAACAGGCGCTCGCCCCTTACCCAGCATTCTTGCTTGCCTCTGGAGGGGATAGAAACGCTTATCTCTGCTTTAACTTTCCTGGAAATGACAGTGATGTCGGTGGTCAGGGATTTGCCTTCTAAAAACGTTTTCTTCGTGTCTCTTTATTTTTTTTTTTTTTATTTCCCCTGGAGACTGGAGTAAATAGCATCTCGTCATTGGCTTATAATGATAGCGTGGAATACTCCTTCCTTCAATGTGTTTCTTCAATTACTCATTTTTAGATCCCTTGCTAAGACCTTACCGACTTGGGATGCAGAGTATAATCTCGTTAGGTTCACTATGAGTATTGTTAAGTTCACTATGAGCTCTCCATCTGGAGAGCTCTGCAGATGGCAGCTTCCTGTAGCTTTGCTTACTTCCTGTTTCCCCCAGGTTTCACTCTCATATCCAAAATCTTTAAGACTAGAGTGAGGAAACCCACTTTTCCTGTCTTTCTTCAGTAATTACTTTCACCTTGGAGAAAACCTGATCCCCTACTATTAATGAAGTTCCTTGTGTTGTCTACTTCTGCATACCCGCCTTCCATTAGTCAACTGGACAGCTTCCAATGTTAGCAGTTACCTTATGACCTAGTTAGCCATGATTTTAAAGAGACAAAGCTAGCACGTTCCCCTGCTTTTTCTGGGGATGATTTTCAAGTGTGGCTTAAGTTGCCCATAGAATGGAAATCATAATAAGCCTATCAGGATCATCTGCTGTAATTTTAAAGGATGAGTCTCACGGATTAATCACTCAGGAGACCCTGTTTCTAGTGGTATTGTTGCATAAGTGGGGTTTTGTTCTATTCTCTATGCTGTTTCCAATTGTATGTATGTTCTGTGTAGTGCTTGGTTAAATAAGGAGGTTTGTATACGAGTCCATGATGTACTTGGAGCACTGTTCTCTTTCTTATGATTATGCACACACCTTTCTTTCTGCCCTTTTATTTAAGACCCATTGGGAAAGGTTTTCATGAAGGGAATGTCATCTAAACTATTTCTTAATGCCCTCTCAAAACCATTTTCAAGGGTGCTCACAGAGACTGAGAACATATGGGTAGTGTACATTTTGAGGAGGAAGAGATATCGAGGTTCACTTAAACTTTGTTTAGTTGGGTGTGGTGGCACGTGGCTTATATTCCAGCTCTTTGGAGGAAGAGGCAAGTAGATCTCTCTAAGTTCAAAGCCAGCCTGGTCTACACAATGAGTTTCAGGACAGCCAGAACTATTTAGAGAGACCCTGTCTGAAGAAACAACTATTACTAGACACTGGCATTTTTGTGACATAGCCTATTTTGTTTGTTATATTTTTATGGCAAAAGAAAATTATCACTAGAGTACTTAAATTTTAAACCTTTATAAAAAAAAAATCCATGTTTGTGGGTGTGGGAGGTTGTCACAGTGAAAGGCTCACAGTGTTTTGTTGTACGTGTTACTCCTGCTCCTGATGTTCAGATGTGACACTCGATAATCTTTAACTTACATTTAAAATGAACCGTGCTAGGATCATGTGCAGTTAATGCTCACCTTCATGGGCATGTGCCTAAGCCTCACATCCAGTCTGGATGCTGTGGGAAACCCGGTTCCTGCTGTCAACCCATCGTGAACAGATGGTGGGTTAGACCCCTGGGGCAGTATGGACCTCTTGTTTACAACTGTAGATCTTGTGGGGCAGTGGCCGGAAAACAAAGCATTGTATCCTGGTGAAATGACTCCGCCCCATGCTAGCTTCTTGGAAGGGTGTGTGTGTGTGTGTGTGTGTGTGTGTGTGTGTGTGTGTGTGTGTGTACGTACATGTTTTAGGTGTCAAATTTCTTGGTGGTACCTTAAAATTTTTGCCAAAGATGCATAATGAAAATATACACTGGAAGAGTTATGATCCTTTTAACTCATATTCCTGGGTAATTAAAGAACACATAAAACAGCAGTTTCTAATTTTTTTTGACCTATGATTAAAAATATATTTTATGGGAACTCGAAGTGTAGCTCAGTAATATGAAAAGTTATGGGCTTGGTTTCTGGTATAGCAAAAGCAAAACCGTGTGTGTGTGTGTGTGTGTGTGTGTGTGTGTGTGTGTGTGTGTGTGTGTGTCATAATTTAACCCAAAGCATAAAAAAATAAATTTTACCTTTATGTGTACATTTTGTTATTGTAAGTGATACTTCTTATTTCTCTCTCAACAACTTACTCACAGATTGGAAACTACAGTTTGAAAAACATTATTTAGGGTCTGGCAACGTGGCTAGTGGGTAAAGGTTCTTGCCACCAAGCCTGATAACCCAGGCTTGATCTCTGGAACTCATGGGGGAAAGAGAACTGACTTCCTTAAATTCCCCTCTGACCTCCACAAACATCCTGTACTAATGAAAGAGCATGCACACACAGAAAAAAGTAAATATAAAAGTGTCTTGAAGACAGAACAACTCGTAACATTCAGCATTAACTGTAAAGAAATACACGCTTGCGTCTGATCTCGAATTACTTCAATGAGAATGATTTCCCTACTTCATTATTCATGCCACCTGTCTCTTACGAAATTCGCAGTATTCTCTGTTCCTTGTGTGTTCAAAGATCCACGACATGTCAGTGTGTTATGCAATCAAGTTTTAATTGAAGATTTTAATGAGCCCTTTAATTTTCTCATTAAACACACTTCTCCTATAATCAAGTAGCAATGTTTCGCTTTTCCTTTTTTATCTCCGTCTAGATACCCTGTTGCCTTTGATGCAACAGGTTACTCTTTCAATAGTAGGTACCCGAAGAAGCTCCAGTTTATTAAGACTCTTTAAGGGAAGCAGCTGGGAACTCTCGAATTTCTGTTTTGCCAAGCAGAGTTTCAGATATAATGGAGTTCATTTCCTGTTTATTTATGTTAATAGTGATCTAACGAGTCATATCCAGACGTGGTCATCATATGGAAGCATGTAATCTTAGCCATCATTCATTATGTAAAGATTTTATGAGGATTTATTCATTATACTTGCTATTTGCAAGTCACTATACCATTATAAGAAACCATAAAAAAAAAACACACATAAAATTATAGTGTTATAGCTCTAAGAATTCAGAAAGGATATAAGAAAAACTTCCTGCCCCGAATCGACACCACTGAAGCTAACAATAAAAGTAAGTAGTTGTCTCATGGCCGACGGCTTGAGAAAACTCTCTCTGCAGTGTGACCAGAGATAAACGAAATAGTTCTATTGTGTATGTACCGTGAAGATTAAATCTGGAGGCAAAGGCAGCGCATACAGGCGAAGGTAGTTTGTATGAAAGCTCCAGTGTACGTGAGTGAGCGTTAATTGTGGGTGGGGAAAGTTCTTGACTCATTCATTGTCGTTTAAATAGTTCACATTTGCCTACAGAATTTCACGGAAGCCGTTTTTTCTTTCTTTCAGATGCAGAAACAAGTGAAAAAATACAAGGAAGTGGAATTCTTCAGTTGTTTGCAAACCTGTTGACGCCACAGGCCTCCTGCACAGCCAAAGTAGCCAACATCATAGCCGAAGTAGCCAAAAATGGTGAGGTTTTCATCAAGAGTTTTCTGCTCGGAACATCTTCAGTTTTACACCTTACTTGTCAGTATGTTTCGTTAATTTATGTTTTGATTTCCCAGATTAGACATTTTCCTACTTTTTTCTTTGACTCTGTTACTATTTTAGATGACTCCAGTTCAGCTGTTTTCTTCATATAGTCCCTCTTATTCAGAGTATAGTCAGGGGAAACTGCTATTCACCTCTGCTGTTCTTTGCCGTTTTTAGTTTAGGTCTAAGATTATTATTTATTTTTATTCTTTTTAGCTCATCATCCGTCCCTCCTCTCGTCACAGGGGAGCCTGTGTTTCTGCGTGTGTTGGTTCGTGTTGTGTTGTGATGCGTGTAGAGGCTCTTGCCTGTTTCCCCTACTTCACCGTCCCTGATAGCAGCAGTGTTGTTGGTGTGTGTTCCCTTTTCACACTTGCTCTCATAGAAAACAACTGTGCCTTAACTCCCTTACTGAAATTTAATCTCAACACTTTGGAAAAGCAGTGCTACCATAAATTATATAATACGAAATTCATCCCACTGTATTACTTATATCCACTGACCGATTCCTTGGAAGAATTAAGCAAATCATTTTTCACATGACTTTTATTTGACCAGTGTCTTAGTTAGGGTTTCACTGCTGTGGACAGACACCATGACCAAGGCAACTCTTATAAGGACAACATTCAATTGGGGCTGGCTTACAGGTTCAGAGATCCAGTCCATTATCATCAAGGCAGGAACATGGCAGCATCCAGGCAGGCCTGGTGCAGGAGGAATTGAGAGGTCTACATCTTCATCTGCAGGCCTCTGAGAGAAGACTGGTTTCCAGGCAGCTAGGGTGAGGGTCTTAAGCCCACAGCGACACACCCACACCGACAAGGCCACACCTCCAAATAGTACCGCTCCCTGGGCCAAGCTTATATAAACCAGCACAATCAGTTTTAGGAAACACTGAATAAGTAAAGCAACCTTTAAGCATAAGGAGGAAACAGGAATTATAACAACACTTAGTATGTCTTACTTCCACAGAATTTTGTATTATGCCTTTTGTTCTAATATGTTTCATAGATCAGTAGTTCTCACAGAGCAATTTAAACATTTCTGATTTCATTCGAGTAATTACCATGCTAATTGGTTTTGCAAAGAATTGTTTGGGCTGCTAAGACAATGTACATTTATGTAAATCACTGAAAGTGAAATTGGCATAAACACTTTCCTTATTTAAAGCTCATCAAATCCCTTTCAAGTGTCAGCGAGCTTCTATATTGGTAAATCCTATCAGATTTGATTGTTCACTGAAAACTGGCTCTATGACTTACCTGTCGTTATCTAAGACAGTGACCTGGTTCAAAATAGGCTTCCCAATCCCTCGTCTTAAACTAACCTCTTTACTACAAAGCAGCTTGGCCTTTGAGTTGAGTTTTTGTTTAACCTCCTCAGAGTCACAGTATAGATTTCAGAGAATCAGAAGGCAAGATTTATTTTTACCGGAAGTCCTCTTGTTTATTATAGCATACATTCAGTTACTCAGGACAGTTCTGCTAGCCGAGGTTTTGTCTAGAGGTGCTTTGGAGGGCACAGAATGCTTAGTATACACATGCTGCACCAGTAAGAAGCAGAGGTCAGGGTCCCAGAACCTACGTGAAAACTGGGCTCATATGTTGGTTGCCTGCAGTCCCAGCATCCCAGAGGCAGAGAGGGGATTACCAAAGCACGCTGGCTAGCCAGACTAGCCACAATCAGTGAAGTCCAGGTTCTACAAGAGACCACACGTCAGGAAATAAACAGCTTAGGCCTCTGTTCAGACGCACATACACTCTTGTCCCATGCACGTATGAATGTGTACACACTTGCAATAAGTAATAAAAACCAGTATTGCTTGGTGTCCATAATACCATAATGAGTAATTCTCAAGATTCGCCATTACGATGTACTTATTACATTGTGTTCTGTGTTATACACATTGTTGTAAATTCTTGTTGAGGTTCGTCTTAACAAATCTTCTAAGTGATTTCTGGTAAGTGCGAGGTTAAGAATCAAATCTTGGTCCAGAACAAAATCAGCAGCATGAGTCATTGTGCTTTTACTTCCTGTGTCAAAGGTTCTACCAGAAAGTCCAGAGCATTAATCATCAGAGGGGTTTAGAGAAGGCCCCACCAGAAACGTGGGGATTTCTCATTCAGTGTTGTGATTTAATGTGTTTTAACTCTCTTTCGTTCCCTATCAGGTAGCTGTTTATTTTAATGTGAAATACGTTTTTCTAGCAGCATCTTGAAACAGAGGGGAAAATGTACCATGTTGTTTAGTAAAGTTTACCTTGACACATAAAGTGTTAGAACCTTAACCCATGACTGCAACAACAGCCATCAGTATTGTCTTTACCGATGGAAACAATAAAGAAGGCATTTACCAAAAGCAGAAGCTCTCCACTCACCATCAAGCCATTCATTCTTATTTATGCCTTATATCAAAAGAAAACTGTATCAAGCTAGGAGTTGATAGAGGAGGGTTGATGTAGAGCCATTTAGAACTCCGTGCATTAAGGCACACTCTAGCACTCCGTGTACTTGGCTTGCACCCTAGGATTAGTGCTTGGTTCTTTCAAGTATTTGAAAGTGAAGAAGGTACACATCAATCTTGTTTGCAAGTATTGGATAAGTGTATATGTAAACTTAGGAATCCGTGTGTCTACAAAGAAAAATGTCTTTTGTTTTTCATCCCAGCCTGTACTTTATAGTAACACTGAATAAATAGGTAGTTGAAGTAAGTCTGACAAAGAAGAAATAAAAAAAAATAAATAAGAAATTAGGAGTTGTTTTACCAAATCAAAGATTCAAAAAGGTGTGGGAATCCACTTTGTTTTTAAATTTTATTAACATTGAACTACAACAATGCCTCTGAATCGGTCTACACATAATACAATAAATTAATTGATTAATTAATTATGTTTGTAGACATGCATACACATGTACACATGTACACATGTGTACTGGTTTCTGCTCAGTCGCACTGTCCTTTTTCTATTTTTTTCCCTACTGTGAGGTCCTCCTAGTCTCCATACTTTGGAGTTCAAGTTGACAAGAGAGTCTGACCTCTATTTCACCACCATTGCTTTGCTTAGCAGATTTTCAGCGTAGGCTCTTTAAGTGCTGTACAGGCTGGGTGTGTTTTAGAATCCAGCCCGGCACGGCCTGGTACAGGTTCCTGTGGTGTTGACCTAGCTGTGTGTGTGCTAGGAACACCTTTGAACCTTTGTAGATGCCCATCAGAGCCATTCTGAAGCTTCTCCAGTGTAACATACCCAGTATTGTATGCATTCTTGGTAAGTTCTGGGGTTTGCACATGTGTGAGAGAGCATGAATGCACACACACACACACACACACACACACACACACACACACGAGAGGGGGGGGAAGTAAGGAGGGACGGACAGTCGCTTGTTTTAGATTAGCTAGGGAGTGTGTACTCATCCCCATTCAGAAAGGAGTTCTAGCTTACTTTCTCCAAAAAAGCAAGTTGCCTATATAGTAACTGAATACTGGCATCGTTACCAGCTCTGTCCTTGCTCCATGCTTCCTCATAAAGATGATCAGAATATTCTATACTTTTTCTGTAGTTTGCTTTCTATCATTTTACAAATACCTATATCGATTATAGAGTTCAAGTTTTGAGAAATTGGTATCAGATAATCAGAATATGAGAGCAAAGAAAAAAGTCATAATTCTTTGATGTTTGCATTCTTTGAAGGCAGTTAACAAAATCATGATGTAAGAACAAGGTACCGTTTTTGAAATAAAAACCCAAATGATACCATTTCTAGATTTCTTATTTAAAGAGTAATCAGTAAAATTACCTTAAGTATTGTAATCCAACTGAAGAAAGAAATTAATCTGTTATTTAATTTAACAGTTGAAGTGTATAGATATCTCAGAAATAAGTGTTAATGTCACAGGAAGCCCATCAGCAGATTGATGGTGTTGTCTCCTCTGTTCATGAGCACATATGACGTAATTCCCTTTCCACACCGTATCATAGGGCATTCTGCGTTATTAAAACTGCCCGTGATAAACTTAGAGGTTTAGTAGAAAGTACTTTTAACCATGGGGGTTTAAACTGTAGTAAGGTTCCAGTAATATAAAGAATGATAAGATACTGTAGGGATGAAATTCTTAAGGCTAGCGGCTGGCTACCTCCGTCACTCACAGCTGTCTATAGAGAAACTTCGTTCAGGAGTTACTGCTCAGCTGATAGCAGATATGTTGCACGTTGAGAATTTTTAGATGAAGGAAAAAGAGAAAGATTGCTTTTGAGGATATACATGGGCTACACGGAACAAAAACAGACTGAGGCCTGCACCCTCTTCAAAGTGGGCGTGAAAAGTTAGTGGTTTTTAGTAAGATAAATTCTACCCTGAGCTGTTTCTTCAGTAGAACATGCTGATGACAAGTGTGAAGGCTAATTCTAATTCTAACACTGGCTTTGGGAGAGGTCTAAACAACTGCCCTTTCTTATTTGGGATTTTTGGGGTGAGGAACTAAAAGGACGGAGTTTCTTTCTAATCCTTTCTATGATAGCATCACCAAGAGTCAGAAGCAGGGAATAGTAAACTCAAAGACCGGGGAAAGCAAATATGAATGACAAGAAGCATAATATTTGGTGGCTAGACCACCTGTAAACTCGTGGACCTAGCAAGAGCAGACTTGAGTGACCCATAAACTGGATGTCAGTAAGGGTGAGGAATTCAAGATTCATCTAGGCCTTAACAATCAAAAAACTACTATTAAAAGGATTCATTGGAACCTTTAATTTTTCTTCTTAACTTTGAGCTTTTCGAGACCATGTAGTGATAAATTGGAGCCCTTGGTGCCTTAGTTTATAGCTTATCCTTTAATTATCACACCCTGAAGTAACACACTGCCACCGTCACTCACTCTAAAGAGTGCCAGTCGTACTCTGTAGACAGTGCTAGCTTCGTCAGAATGAAACTTAAAACACTATTGGTTTATGACGGCGTTTACAGACAGCAGATAATGAGATCCTACTAGTTTATGTGTGCCTATTGATTCCATCAGGTATTTAACAGGGTTGTAGGCAAGAAGCCTGAACAGAAATGTGCTTTCAAATAGTAAGCCTTTTAAACTTTTAAAATATGTGTTTATTAGGAGAGATGAACGTATATTTCGAGTTCTAATTAAACACCTCTCTTCTTTTCAGAATTTATGCGAATCCCATGTGTAGATGCCGGATTGATTTCACCACTGGTACAGCTGTTAAATAGCAAAGACCAGGAAGTGCTGCTTCAAACTGGCAGGGCATTAGGAAACATATGCTATGATAGCCGTAAGTATCAAGATCTTGGTAATACTCTTACCGCTCTTTAAGACTTAGGATTTTGGAATTAGTTTCACTCTGGTGTCAAGGACTGACTTTCCCAGAGAGGCCAGTTAGCTGTAGCTTTGCTTACTCAGCAGAACTGATGGAGACTCGGGCTATCCTGTTCTCAACTCAGTAGCTACAGGGAGTGAATCCCCATTCTTTACAAGAGATACTCGCTAAGCAAATTGCTAAACCTCTCGAGACCTTTAAGTTTAACAAAACTCCATCCGCAGATCGTTTAAATTAAGTCTTAACCGAAGTGCTATCTAAACGAACATGCTTATGGAGAGTTTCTAGTTTCTGAGTCTGTCCAAGCGAAGTTTTTTAACCAATCGCCATTCAGTAAAACCATTCCTGAACTCCATCATCTCCTCAAAAGCTAGATCGGCCCACTGCATTCACATTGGCTCCATTACATCATTGCCATCCTTACCACACCCCTGGGAGCGAACGCCGTGCTGCACAGGACAAGCAAGAACCTGCGGGGGATTAAGTGCAAACAAACCCGCAGTTGCTACTTCTCTTCTCACAGACACTAAAACTGCCGAGTGAGCGTAACGCTTGACCTGATGACACACACTGCTAATCCCAGCACTCCAGAGGCAGAGGCAGGAGGATCACGAGTGCAAGGCCAGGCTGGGCTGTATAAAAAGAGCTCAGCCAACAAACAGCAGACTTTGAGTGTTTTCAGATTCATTAGACATACCTTCTTTCCTCTAGATTTTTATTTTTGAGCCAGAAACCACACACTGAACCATTCAAGTTTAAACCACCTACAAAACCAGTATTTGTACAACCAGGATAATTTTTACGTCCTCCTCCATACCTTGAGTGAGTTGTATTTTTCTGTGAATACTAAATATTTGGGTTTGGGGCCTAACATGGTGTTTTAAAATGTGATTTGTACCTGTGAACCATGCACATATTTATAGTGAAAACAAAAACAGCAGAAGAAACTGTAGTTATTGGCTGTAATTGGTGTGTAGGTAAAGGTAGGCTCCTTTTCCTCACTCTCCTCTCTTTCCTGTGTGTAGCGATGTCCAGGGCATCTTAATGTAAAGTGTGGCCTCTGTTTTCCTGTCCCTGGTGATGCTTGTAAAGTTACACATGCTCTGCTCTGCGTCTTAAGGCATTAGCTTTATTTACAGAATGAGAGCTCTTCATGTTTATAATTTTGCATTGCGTGACTGTATGCATGTGTGTGTGTGTGTGTGTGTGTGTGTGTGTGTGTGTGTGTGTGTGTGAGTGGTTTTTATTAAGCATCATAGATCGTGATCTCAGCTCAAATGATTCATTCCTATAAAAACGAATTATTTTTATTAGCACATACACCTAACCCCTGCACAGTAGCAGTTACAGAATGGTTGCATGCACTTTCAAAGTGTTATAAATTATGGTTTCGTTCTTGCCCTCGTGTTTACTGGAGAATTTAAAGCTGTCAAAGTCTTTACATATTAGTCAGCTTTAGTTCTCTTGAAATTTTTTTCCTCCTAACGTGGGAATCATTTCCTCTTATGAGACTCTTGTCCTGGAGTCTCGCTTGGTAATGGCAGAATAGAAGAGAGAGCACTGCACTCTCCTCTGGTCCTGTGTGGTTTTCATGGGCAAACACAGTTTATTCCCTGTGTATTTTAAAGAACCTTGAATTCTGGGTGGCAAATGTCAAGATGATACGGATATAATTTGATGAAACTGAAGGTCACTGTGACAGTATGTACAGTGTTTGCCCCCTTTGCCTTATGAGATATGCAATATAAAGTTTTATTGGTACAGTCGGGGCTGTAACATTAATATATTTTATTTATGTAGAAACATTTATAGCTACTTCATCCTTCAGTGGAAATTACAGTTAAACTGACAAGTAAACGGTGACTTAAGCCAGATTTTCACTTCTTAGCCTCAGTTAAAGAAAATGGAGCTAAGGGCATTAAAACTGCTAAGCCTGAGTGATTTATTGCTGTAAATATGTGACAACAGATTCATTCGCAGTGTTGTCACGTGTATAACTTAAGACTGCTTTCTTTTTCTTTCATTTTAAATTATATTTTTGTCAACTTCTTAGCATTCTCTCCAAAATTATTCTAGAAAAACTGAAGTTTATACTTCAACACCAAGATACAAAAGTATGGGTTTAGTACTGTCTAGTTACTTGCAAATTTATTTGAAGTACATTTATCGTTTGGAAACTTGACTCTTGCTCTTTGCTCTCTTCTCTTCCCTGCTTCTCCCCTTTGTCCCTTCTCTCCCCATTCCCCTCCTCACTTCCCTCCACTTGCCCATGGCCAGCCTCCTTTCCTCTCCTCTTCTACTCTTCTTCTCTCATTAAACCTCTCCACATGGAAAAAAAAGAAAGAAAGAAAGAAACCTGAAAGTTAAACCTACCTGAAAAGAGCATGATGACTTCTATTTTAAATAATGAACCATTTCCCCTTTATCAAGAAAATGGTGGTTTTGAGGGGTTTGGGGTGGGGGTGAGGGACAGGAAACATTACAAATTAGTAAATTTAAGAGACTTGCTTCTTCAAAATGCAACATATTTTAAAGTTCATATTTATCGCAACAAAATTTAACCTGTCCGTAATTGAGATGAGTAGTTAGTTTGTTCCAAATGCCCAATTTTTAAAGGTGTGGTTTTTATTCAGGGAGGTGGCAGGCGTGCAGTAGGCGTCCCGATAGATAGTAAGCTTAGCATTTGCAGAAGAGGCACTGTAAGCAGCTGACGACAGGAGGGGAAAAATGAGAAATCTGTGTCTGTATGATCGATGTTTGCTAACATAACCTTAGCAATCTATTTGAAAGAAATAACCATAAAATGCTTGGAACTCTAGCAGAGAAGTAGGTCAGGCTTCAGTTTTAGTAACAGCCTTGTCAGTTCCCATTATGGGCGTTCTTCCTAACGGAAGGAAATTTTCTTATATAATCCCCACAGTGTGAAACAGAGCAGCACACCAACGAACGGGGTGTAGTCCAGCTTTACTGCTGGCCAACCTTGGCTGCATCTCTGTCTCCTGTGCGGAGATGAAAGAATTACTGGCTGGCAACAGTTTCCACTTCAAATTGTTTAGTGTGCTTTCTTCCTTATCACCTCTGAGGCATTTCACCACGGATTCCTCTTTCACAGCATTCAAATAGACTTTTGATGCAAGCAAGGTTTAAAAACTTGTGTGCCAGAGTAACTGTTAGCTTTGCCAGAGTAACTGTTCTCGAGAAGTTTGACATCTGGCAAAGAAGTCATATACAGAAACATTGTATTTAAATTTGGGAGTAGAACCTGCCAGGAATGTTGCTTTAAACGGAGAAGCATTCAGAAATGCTTATTCTACATGCACAGAACTTCACGGTTGCCTTACGTGGAATGTTTGTAGCATTCCCTATTTTCATTGACTCCTAAAATTAGAGCGATGCACGTTTTAAATTGCTGATTTGTTTAGTGTCCCTAAAGCTCTAAAGGTCCATGGGACGTCTCATCTACATCTAACGTTCCCAGGGATACAGTGGTTACTGGAGGTTTGAGTTTCTGTTGTTGATATTAACGCTTAAGTTTAGGAAATAGCATTTGATATACACATGCCTCTAATCCCAGCACTCAGGAGGCAGAGGCAGGCAGATCTCTGGAGTTCAAGGTCAGCAGTGAACTCTAGAGTTCACTACAAAGTGAGTTCCAGGGCAGCTAAGAGAAATCTTGTCTCAAAAACAAAACAAATAAAAACAGCAACAACAAAAAGGTATGAGTAGGGACTAGCAGAAAATGACTGTATAAATTTCATTACCTATTTTATGCAAAGAGCAAGATTAATGCAATTGAAATTTAGAATTGAATATGCTGCTTACAATAAGACAATGCTTGCTGTTAACATAATTCAATTATTAGAACGATATACATATTTTAAGACTCTTATATGATGTAGTGTCTCACTTCCACAGAGAAGAAAATTACAGTCCTCCTAGTGAATAAAATAATCAAAACAAGTTAGTAATCCAGTTTGCCAGAGGCACTTTTTTGTGAAGAAAAGTGAATTCTATTATTCAGTTGACTTCAGGTATACAAGAGAATGGTCAAATGCATGCATGTTACTGATTCTAAATGTGTGATGTGATTGGTTGATTGATTGATTGATTGATTGGCATGTGGGGGTGGTATTGCATCCACATGAATGTGCAGGGGTAAACCTTGGATATTTTTCTCTGCCAGCCTCCTTATTACCTTGAGACAGGTCCTCTCCATGGACTAAAATCTTGCTCTTTGGACCGAGCTTGCTAGGCAGTGAGCTGCCAGGGTTCATTCAGCTCTGTCTGCGCAGCAGTGCCAGGGTTACAGGCACCTATAGGCCCAGCCTTTAACATGGGCCCTGAGGAGTGGAACTCAGGCTCTCACGCCTGTATAGCACTCTTACCTGCTAGGCCAGCTCCCCAGCCCCACTGTTATATTATTTTTATGCATGGGCCAGAATAATCTAGTTTAAATTAACTGCAAGTGCCAAGAAATAATATCTAAATAATATTTTATAATGAAAATTAGATTATTGTATGTTAATATAGTACAAAAATGCTTTGAAATTGCAGAGGTAATCAATATTTGCAGCAGCTTTATTAAATAGAGTTATTTATTCTGGCACTTGGAAATATTTGTTTCAGTGATCTAATTATTTGGTTAGAGGGTTTTGCTGCTTTTTTTTTTCAATGTTTCGTCTCAGAAGAAATTGAATTATTAGCTAGTAGCATACTGATGACATTCAACTTTAATCAGTCAACTTACTATCAAAGTATGCCATTTATAGAAGAAAAGAATGAATAACTGTTTTGCAAGGGAGCTTTTTAGATTTGGTTATGACTGTTATTGCATGAAAATACTTCATAAAGATGTTCTGTGTGGATTGAAGTAGATGCTATCTTATAGTTCTTGTAAGCGCTAAAAAAACATAGAGAAAGGACAGTGCTCCAAATAAAGTAGAGAAAATACCATAGACAAAAGCAGACACGATGCTAAGTACACACTACGTATGTAGCTTTTCCTACAGTGATAGCAAGAGGACAAGGTCCCGCTGCCTTTTAAAATAGGTCAAATTGTGCCTTCTAGGAAAGGAAAAGAGATAGGCTGTTAAAAGTTATATATAAGTGTATAAAAGTTTAATATGCCCCGTGGAACGCAGGTGATGAGACAGATAGGACTTCAGCTGCATCATTTAATGTGTCTGGTATTTTTTAGCTCTGAATTGTGTTAGGTTAAAATAGACTTGTTTCATGGATTACATAGGATTCATGACTGGGTATGGTAGGACACTTTTAATCCCAGTGCTTGGGAGGCAGAGGCAGGCAGATCTCTGAGTTTGAGGCCAGCCTGGTCTACATAGTGAGTTCCAGGACAGCCAGGACTACATAGTGAGACCCTGTGTCACTGTCCACCTCCAAGTAGGGTTTCTGTAGAAAAGCAAAACATGGGTTATAAGCCATTAGGCAAAGGAAATAATGATAATTCTACACGATACTGCAACCTGATCTCGTCTATACGGGAATGTGTGCTGGATGTTTACAGTGAACGTATAACAGACCGGGAGCTTATAAGGAAAGGCAGGAAAGAAAATCCAGGGCTAGAATACTTAACTCTGTGTAAGCACTAGGTAATCCTCAGCTTTTTGGCAGCCACAGTGAACAAAACAAATTGGTTTGTATGATTCTTACCTCATGCTAAAGAGGGATGCTACAGTTATTAAACAGACCCGTAAAACAAATGCAAGCAGGGGATTACTAGGATACTCCTATGTATGTGCCCCTGGTAACAGTGAGAGAGTGTCGGCTGGCGTTAGGTATGGTGTCCTTGGTAAGCGTTCTGCAGAGTTTGCTCACTGCTCCACTTAGTGACTTTCATCTTGCTCTTTAACAGAATCCAAGAAATAACACTGTGTAGTTTTGAGAAACATCGCCCAAATACATTGGGTTTTGGTGGTTACCTCAAGGAGGGAACTTAAATTTTGAAAGAAAAAAAAAATGGACTTTTTTTCCTACTAGTTTAGCTTCGAACCAAGATACTTTGTGTGATATGTCCAGGTTGAAGTCTCTCGAGAGAGGAAAGGAAAAATGTTTGCCTTTATTAAGTCCATTGCTAAAAGTCTAAATCTGTGTGAAAGTGAGTCCTGCAAACTGTGTTAGCGCCACAGCACGAACCTGTACATAGATAAATTGATTAGACATGTGCATACATGTACACACACAAGATGGGAACTAATGAGGTCTGAAGAGAGCCTTTGATCTCACCAGGGTGGGTGTCCTGATGGAGATATTGTGTCTATACTGTGTGATATCCTTTTGGGATACGAAAGTAAATATTCCACAAGAACATGCTATGCTTGGGGCCTTGGGTGTCTTGGGTTGATTGGTGTTTGTTTGTATGTTTGCGTACATGCTTGTGTGTGCCTATGTCTGTGTGTCTTTGTATGTCCGGTAGCTTCCTGTGAGCCTCTACATACTTAAATAAAAAGCTTAAAGCATTCCGTATGTCCAGGAGGTAAACATATTCTCTTTTCTGTGACAAATACTCTTGCTTCTTTTAGCTCTTCTTGGGATGGAAGCTCTCTCTTCTTCTTCTTCTTCTTCTTCTTCTTCTTCTTCTTCTTCTTCTTCTTCTTCTTCTTCTTCTTCTTCTTCTTCTTCTTCTTCTTCTTCTTCCCCTCCCCCATGCGTACATAAAATTATAAAGCATTACCTCATAGTGCTATTTTTACAGTATTTGGGCAATTAAAGTGAAGAACAAAATTGCCTACAATTTTTTTGTTCCTCCATACTTTTAACAATAAATAAACAAATACATACATTAAATGAAACCGGTAGCGTTGAAATAAGATTTAAGAGGCAGAAATAAACAGGTTTACATGTAAAAGAGAAAGAGCAATTCTGCCTCAGAGAGGAACTTGGTCAGAAGGCCAGTGTCACAGATTCTGACATGACTTCTGGGTTCCCAGGAAAGTATACGTTCATAAAGCCCCCCGCACAGGGATGGTGTGCACCTTGTGCTGGGGGAGTTCAGAGACGGTGCTGGGGGACAGGCTGCTCATGAAGGTGGAGTTGTTTTCAAGTAGCCTGATTAGGGGCGCAGCTCCCAGGTGATAAAGGATGCTGACTTTGCATATTTGCTAATAGTCGTCACCTACTTAAAACCCCTAACGTAAGGATCTACTGTACATCCTGAGGTATTGACAAGAAAAGGCTCGCAGTGTAGCTGTGATTGACGTTGCCACTTTCCCAGCAGCGTACAGCGTGGATATGGGGAGAGATGTGAGACACAGGTTTGCAAAGCTGTCCTAACAGGCCAGCTCTTGGTGCCAGAGAGAAGTGTAAATGTCAAGTGGGAGATTGGGGTGTTACATGGTTGGTTGGTTCTTGGTTAGCATTTGTACCTGGTTTAATACTGATGTTAAATACTTCAGGAACTGATTCTTACAGTTTGAAATCCCTGGTCTGTTAAAATGGTACTAAGAAACCCAAACAGTAAATTTTTACTATTAATAAAAACATCAGAGAGGAGCAAACTAGCCCATGCTTGATTAGTTCCCAAGTAGCACTATTCTGTAAAACATGTTAGCAAAGACATGGAGTGATGGTTTCTGAGTAATTGCAATGTCACAGATATGCAGGTAGAACTGAACTGATGGGGGTATCTCATGTGACAAAAATCGATAATTGTGGGTGGGGCGGTCAATAAGAAGTCACGAATGTTCTTCACACTTGGTGTTTGTGTCTTGGAGGCCAGGTGGCTTCATTGCGCCTGTGTAGGAAGTCTGAGTGGCCATTGACTTGACTTTTCCTGGTTATTACGGTTTAGGTGATGCCAGGGGAAATCACTTTATAAAGCTCTGGGAAAAGGAATATGTGAGAACGCTAACAATTTTTTTTTTTTACCACTTTCACTTTACCTGTTAGAGCTGAACCTTTGACACTAACATAAATTTCCCACGATGTTTGTTGAGAGCCTACTAATAAATACTATCCTCGGTTGCATTTCGGTAGTGCCATTGACAGGCCACCTGTCACAGGAAGCATGGTTTAGAAAGAATTCTCAAACAGCCATCACTGAAGAGAGACCCGGAGTGGTGGACATGGTGTACAGGCGTAGCTCTGTGTCCATCAGATGCAGGGTTGGGACCTCATTTTGAACGGCATCTGTGATGGCAGTGCTTGTGGATGTGCACTACCCAGCTTTCTCCTTGTCCTGATCTGCTGTTATATATGGAAATGCAAAACTTTGAAGTCCTACATAAAGGCATCATTTAAATCTGAATACAATAGGTCACGAAGTACAAGTTTATGCTTCTGACATGAGTACTTGATGACCGTGGTAATTTTTTTCCTCGTGACTCATTTTTATCATTCCACTAATGGAATATTTATAATGTTTGCTCTCCTCTATCTATTTTTTAGCAGATGCTATTAACACCTAGAACATTTAGAAATATGGGTTTTTGATTTGAGAAATGATGTCAATGTTTGGCAATTTTTCTTCATTTAAAAACTTAAATAAAGACTTGAACATGCTTTTAGTCAAATAGAAATTCAGTGTTTTGGCAAAATGGTAGAATTTAAGCATTGAAGTTTAATTTTCTTCCCTAGTAGATTTATAAATATTTAAAAACATTACAGGTATGTCTGCCATTAATTCAGGAAAATACTTTCTTTTGGTAAAATTAAATATCATTTATATCATTAAATATTAAATGTACTATACACTAACATAGATAGTAATATTTAAGGGAAACAGAAAACTCCTTCATAAACATATGGCTCAGAATGGCAGATTTATGTGGTTTGCAAAGCGGCTTAGATCATGGGTGACCATCCCCTTCAAGTCACGAAGGCCCCTTTTTAATAGCAAGCATTTTTTTTCTTTCCTTTTGAAGATATTAACCACATAATAAAGATTGTACTTGCAAAATCTACGAACTGAGAAAATGCACATATACCATTGAAGTGAAGTATGTAGAATTCGGTGTGTCAGGGCAGGGATGAGATGGGCGCTCTCTGTGAGTGACCCAAGCTAACTTCAAACCTGCCATCTTCCTGCCTCAGCCTCTGCAGTACCTGGGCTACAGATGTGCTGTCACAGCAGGCTGGGCTTCCTTTATGGGAGGAGGCTTCCTTGTAATTCATAAGACAGTTATCCGAAGTCCAGCTGCATTTGTCACTCCTTTCCATCAGGAGAATCATGCCACCGAAGGTACAAACTAAAGATGGGCCTCTCTTTAATCAGCCTTCTGTAAACCTGAGAAAAATTAATCCCTGAGTCAGATTGAAACAGAAACACGATGGGCCTCTCTTTAATCAGCCTTCTGTAAACATAGAGAAAAATTAATCCCTACTGAGTCAGATTGAAACAGAAACACAAAAACATGTTTTTGTAGAGTGGCTTGGGGCTAGGTTGGGGGTAGGGAAGGGGTGAGGTTAGGTACCTCCCAGAGGGGGAGCAGTTGGCTGGTACAGAAAGGGTAGAGGTTTCTTTGTTTCTCTGGCTTTTATTGTTACTCCTGTGTGTTCTTACTTTTTTCTCTGTAGAAACTCTTAATCGTAAGACTCTTAATTGACACGCGCAGGAAGAAATAGCAGGTGTTCTCCTTTGATCTCTGTTGCTATAATTTTAAAGCACTGACTGAAAGCAGCTTGGGGTAGGAGAGGATGCGTGTTCACTTAGGTCACAGCCCGTCCCTGAAGGCAGGCAAGGCTGGAACTCAGACAGAAGCCTGAAGCATGAGAAGGGAGGAGTGTTGGCATGCTGGCATGGTGATCTTGCCCAGCCCAGGACTACCTGCCCACCGAATGCTGTCTCCGCAAGAAACTGGGCCCTCCTGCATCAGTTTATCAAGACAATCCCTCCGCAGGCGTGGCCACAGGCCAGCTGATCTGTGTGATGTCCCAGTTGAGGCTTCTCTGAGATGATTCTGGACCGTGCCAAGTGTACAGTTAAGACTAGCCAGGACACAGGTCAGCAGTAGTTTTATTTTTGTACATTCTGCGGATGAATATTCAAAAGGTCAAAATAAGCCACATTTAGCAAAAGGTTCAGATCTTTCTACTGAGACGGAATCTGTCGAGTGAAGGAAGCCATGAGGCACTACGAAAGGAAGGGAGGCTTCCTAGAATTTACAGTGTTTAAAGTGGAGAGATGACTCAGCTAATGCTCTTGCTGTTCTTCCAGAGTAAGAATTCAGTTACCAACCCCAACACGGCCTTTCACAATAGTCCAACGCCAGTTCCAGGGCACCTGGGGCTCCCATTTGACACAGACACCAGGCATGCATTTGGTGATTGTTTTCCTACAGGCAAAACACACAGACATATAAAGTAAAAATAAATCTTTATAACTCTATGTGTCAACTTGACTGATCACAGACTAAACTGATATTTGGTCAAACACTGCACTGTGTGACTCTGTAAAGTAGTTTGGAGTCACTGCACTGAGTAAAGTACTTTGCCCTCAATCATTCACACTGTTGAAGCCCCAGAGAAAATCAAAAACTCTGGCCCTCCCAGGAGAGTGGGAATGTCTCATGCAAACTGCGAGCCTGAGAAATTGGTCTTTCAGAACTCATTTATTTTTAATAGTGTATTTTATTTGAAACACCCAAACATTTAGACAATATGCATTGGTGTTATCCTCCTATAAAATGAAATAAATAATTTTTTTAAAAAATAGAGCTTTTTAGATGTAACCTGACGCGTCCCTGCCAGATTTTAAAGATAGAGAGACTGAACTTTGAGAATTCAATCCTCAGTATCAGAAGCTCCGTCAGAGACCTGACAGCCTTGCCCCTGGTAATCATCGTCTCTGTAATTGCTGCAGTTTTGGAAGTTATTACAGATACATACATACTCTGACATTAAATAAACATGCTGATGCCTCTACCTGAGTAGTTTCATCTCCAGGTGAAAAATACAGGAATATACATGTCCTGAGAACTTTTCTAAAATTCTAAAAATGGAATTTCTAAAATCTTAAATGAGCATTTTGCTCAATCTGTTGTAAATTACAAAAATAACTACTATGACCTGAATGAAGATGAATGAAATCAGATAAGGAAGGAAAACCTTATATTTAAAACAAAACAAAATCTTCCTTTAAAAATATGTGCACGGGCGTGCTTAGCTTTGTTTGACCCTGTGTCCTTGACATGTCTGTCAGCATAGAAGAGTGTGTAAATGCCACTTGGTTTATTAAGACTAAAGGATGTTCTGATTTGGTCAATATTTTAGTGATAAAGTAATCCAGGTAAAACAGTTTTGCTGCTATCAGTACAGTAGGAAAAGGTATATCCTTCAAGTTCTTAAACAGATAAGTTTGGTTTTATGCTATTTCTTCTGCCCAAAAAGCATGGATGATAAAACCTGAAATTACATCAGCCTACTAATTGCCCTGGGTATTTTCTTCCTTTTCTAGGAGGAAGAGTCATGCTGAAGGCATTTGTACATATCTAGTTTTTCTAAATAAACCCTTCTGTCTCGAGCAGTCTTAACTGAATGCTTTCTACGGAGCACCCTTCTTATACTTGAACTGGATACCCTTTCCAGTTTGTCACAATTTATTGACACGGGCAAAGTGAGCTTTGTTCATTTTATTTCTTAAAATTGTTTTTCCTTATATTTAAAGTAAAATGAAGTTGAGCTGAAAACAGCAAAGTCTTATTAATGTGCCAGTCAGAAGCCAGAAATATTTGATGTGGATCTGTCATGAAACACATCGGTGTGGGAAGCAGGTGGGCTAACTGGACATACTCTCCTCAGCTCCTCCCTCCTGAGACAGCAGCAGGTGACCTTGCTGTGGCCCCCTTCACCACCACCCTGTCTGCAATGGATCATATAAATCTCCCCTCAAACATCCCTCCTTCTCTCACTGCTTCATCCCTGCCCCAATGCCAGCAGCCATGCCCTAGAAACTCTCTGGCCCCTGGAGCCGGGGAAGCGGGTAGGCAAACTGCAGATCTTTACCTCCTCCAAGTCCTCCCTCTGCAGCATCTGCACACCCCCACCCCCCACCCCCCACCCCTCACCCCCACCCCCTCCTCACCCAATCATCTGTGGGTCGCACAGATCTTCCCCTCCTAACTTCCTGCACTCCCTGGAAACAGGGAGTCCACTTGGCTGAGGGGAACAGACGGACTAATGAGGCTCTTCACCTCTCCCTCACCTCCTCCAGACCTGGTCCCCCAGGCTCATCCCCAACACCACAGTACACCACTTACCATGGCCTCTCCACCCACAGCCCTGTAACCCCCATTGCCCCTGAATCACTTAGCTCTTTCCCTCCCTACTCCCTTGCCTCACACATTGCTTTATTCTAGCTAACAAACCAGCAGGCATTTCTTGGGAGCTGCTCTGACCCAGGAGGCAGGTAGCACAACTGCAGAGCTCACCACTTCCTTCTCCATTCTTCAACATCCAGTTCCCCGGAGAGTCCCCAGCTCTGTAGCAGACTTTCCGCTGTGACCTTCTTGGCTGTCTGTCCCCTTTTCAGGGGACTAAGCCAATTCAGATGAACACCCTGCTTTCCTCTTGTGGATCCCAATCCTGCTAGCCCATCCCTGTTCCTAAGTGTCACCACCTAATACCTAGAAATCACTGCACCAAGAACCCCCAGTGGCCATGCTTATCCGGATGACACCCCTCCCCCAAATTTCCTACCCAGTACCACATAGTTACCACCTCCTCACAAGAACCAGAGACCACAACAGAAGCCAAGGAACAAAACACCTACTCAACAAAGACAAGACCAGATAACAGTACTGAGAATTACAGTGTTCCCAAACCCGGATGCCAGGGTAAAATCACATCAACAGCCGGGACAATATGTCTCAATTAGAGCCCACAACCCTACCAGAGCAGGCCCTGAACACTGTACTATACAGCTGAAGCTTAATAAAAGACCTCAAAATAGGCTTATGAATATGAAAGAGGTCCTTAGAAAGGAAATGAAAAAAAAAAAATGCTTAAAAGAATTCTTATGAAAACAGACTGTTGAAGGAAATGAGTAAAGCTGTTCAAGACCTGGAGGTGGTAATAGAATGAAAACAGAAAACACAAAATGAAGGAAGTCTGGAAGTGAAAATGGAGGAACTCAAAACCGGCGTCTCAGAGGAAAGCCCCCTGAACAGAAGAATAAGGGTGCTAACGCATGCTTACAGAACGTTTCAGCTAAACACAGAAGAATATATACCTTCCCGGTGCTTCATGGAACTTTTTTTGAAAATTAACTACATACTCAGACGTTGAGCAATTTTCAAGAGGTAGAAGAAAACTGAACTAACGTCCTGCATCCTGTCTGACCACCACAGATTAAAGCGAGATATTAACAGTAGCAAACAACAGGACACTTATAAACTAATGGAAACTGAACAGCCCGCTACTGATTGGAAAATGTGTCGAGGCAGAAATTAAGAAACGAAAGGCTTTTGAGACACAGCATGCACAGAGTGTACGATTAAGGTGGTTGTAAGAGACGTTAGCACTAAGAGCCTACATAAAACGAATTAGGGAGAGCACATACTAGTACATCAGCAGAATGCCTGAACGCTATAGAAGGAAAAGAGATCAAACCCAAATGAAATAGAGAGCAAGAAGTCATCAGCCTTGGGGCTGAAATCAAGAACATAGGAACAGAAAGTAGCACAGCGGCTTGGTGAAACCACGAGCTGCTTCTTGGAGGAAAGTCAGTGAGACTGGCAAAGCCTTATCCACATTAGCAGAGGGACTGATGAGAGGGACAGGACAGGAGAGCCAGTGAGAACAGAAGGACATGCTTTAGAAACCCGTGCTCCAACAAACCGGAGAATGAAAAAGAAGTCGATAATTCTCTTGATATCGCACCACTTACCACAGTTAAATCAATACCACAGAAGCAATTTAAACAGACCTATAACCCCCAGTGAAAAAGAAGCAGTCGTTTTCTAAAAGCCCAGAGCCAGATGGATTTAGTGCAGAATTCTAACAGAATTTCAAAGAAGAGTTAATGCCAGTACTCCTGAAATTATTCCATAAAGTAAAATAGGAGGAACACTGCCAGATTTGTATCACATGGTCCTGGTTACCCTAATACCTAAGCCAAATAAAGACCCAACAAAGGAAGAAAATTACAGATTAATTTTCCTTGTGAACATATGTTGTTCTGTGAACCTTTTCCTGGGAAGATAAAAGGCACCATTTTGCTTATCTCAGAGAGGCAGCCCACAAGAGACCAAAATTCTGGTACCACCAAAGTCTGACTTGGTGAACCAATGAGGATTTTTTTGGAGTTACAGGAGGAGAAATGAGTTAAACACAACTGCATTAGCCAGGTCCACACATGTGTTCATGCAGCGTGTACTCACGCTCACACACATACAGCATGGATGACTGCACACAAAAGCTGGCAAACCTACACAGCCTTCAGGCGGCCCAACAGGTTGAAGAGTAAATTTTTTTCCTTTCCAAGGTAGCCTTTACTTTTTTTTTCTTTTGCTTTTCTTTTATTGAATTTTTTTTACATTTCAAATGTTATCCTCTTTCCCAGTTTCCCCTCCAGAAACATCCCATCCCATCCCACTACCCCCTGCCTCCATGAGGGTGCTCTCGCACCCATCCATTCCCTCCCTCCTCTCCACCCTGGCATTCCCCTACACTGGGGCATTAAGCCATCACAGGACCAAGGGCCTCTCCTTCCATTAATGCCAGACAATGCCATCCTCTGCTACATATGCAGCTAGAGCTATGATCTCTCTATGTGTGCTCTTTGGTTGGAGGTTTAGTCCCTGGGAGCTCTCGGATGTCTGGTTGGTTGATACTGTTGTTCTTTCTATGGGGTTGCAAACCCCTTCAGCTCCTTCAGTCCTTCCCCTAACTCCTCCATTGGGATCCCTGTGCTCATTCCAGTGACTAGCTTTGAGCCTCCAACTCTGTATTTGTCAGGCTCTGGCAGAACCTCTCAGGAGACAGCTATATCAAGCTCCTGTCAGCATGCAACAGTTAGCCTCCCCAATAGTGACTGGGCTTGGTGACTGCATGTGGGATGGATCCATGTACAGCAGTCTCTGGACGGCTTTCCATCTCTGCTCTACACCGTCTGTATTTCCTCCTGTGAGTATTTTATTCCCCCTTCTAAGAAGTACTGAAGCATCCACACTTTGGTCTTTCTTCTTCTTGAGCTTCATGTCGTCTATGAATTGTATCTTGGATATTCCAAGCTTTTGCGAGTGCCTCAGCTGGCCTACACTTCTGCAGGGTGGCTCAGCTGGTCTCTGCTGCTTCTAAGCAGGTGGTCTGCTCTCAGAGTCCCTTCAGCCCTTCTCCCTCAGTCTTCTTTAAACTCAGCTTTACTTCTGAGAGGGACAGGTGTTATTGTATACTCTGTCAGGGACTGGCCTACTGATTCTGGTTAGTTTCAGGAACTTCCTGAGACTAATTATTAGTAGTTTACCTCCCTGCTTAAGCTCCCCTAAAGGATGGGAATGGTTTAGTCTTGGAGGAGTGTTACATAACAACACAGTCAAAGGTACTCAATGAAATATTTGCAAACAGAAAAGAAAAGCACATTGAAAAGATCATCCAATATCATCAAATTACCTTCATTTCAGAGATACAGGAATGGTCCAGTATATGAAAATCAATAAGTAATCCACCATATAAACAAGCTGAAAGAAAAAACACACATCCTCTCATCGGATGCAAACCATGCTTTGGATAAAATCAAACACCTTTCATGATAAAAGTCTTGGTGAGATTACAGATACAGGAAGCAGTACCTCAATATAATAAAGGCAGTTTATACCAAGCCTGTAGTCAACATCAAGTTAAAGGTAGAGAAACTCAAAGCAATTCCACTAAAATCAGAACCAAGACAAAGTTGTCCACTCTTCTCTATATAGAAATATAGTACTTGAAGTCTAAGCTAGAGCAATAAGACAACTAAAGGAGATCAAGGGGATACCATATGGAAAGGAAGAAGTCAAGTAGCAATTTGCAGGTGCTATAATAGAACATAAATGACCCTAAAAATCCTACTGGGGGACTCCTACAACTGATAAATTCTCTCAGCAAAGTAGCTGTCTATAAAATTAACTCACAGAAATCAGTTGCCCTCCTGTATACAGATGACAAATGGACTGCAAAAGAAATTAGGGAAGCAATACCTTTAACAATAATAGCATCAAATAGTATATTGTGGGGTAACTAAGAAAGCAAGTAAAAGACCTCAATAAAATTGTTAAGACACTGAAAAATTTGAAGCTCATCAAAAGATCAAAGGTCTCGCATGCTCAATGCATCATGATCAGAGTTCGTTTGAACTCACGGACACAGAGGCCGTGTGCACAGGGCCTCTGTGTGGTATGCATTATGGCTCTGGTGTAGTTAGCGTCTCCATAGGATTTCCACAAAGGTGAACGGGTAGGTCTCTGACCATATGCCTTCTCTGGGGCTCTTCTTCTTCTGTTTGTTTGCTTTGTCCATTCCAATGTGTTAGTTTAGTTTTATCCTATATTTTATATCGTTATATTGTATTTCACTTTACCACTATCCCTTATAGGCATGTTTGTTTCTAATGAGAGTCAGAAAAGGAGTTGATCTGAATGGGCGGGACGTTTGGGCTGATAGAGGAAGAAGTAGAAGGAGGGGAAACAATAACGAAGATATATTATGTTGTGAGGGGAAAAAGATCTTTCACTAAAAGGAGAGGGGGAAAAAGAAACATCACTATAAATTCATCTTACTTAGATCCAATATTATGTAATTCTTTGTGAAAAGGAAAAGAACGGTGATGATTTATTTTCTGATTGGTAGGTATTTCATGAGTTCACAAGTTAATGAAGGTCGGTATTTTTTCAAAAACTTGCTTTTGATGTTAAAATTGGTTGACAGTCAAGCCTGGCTTAAAAGAAGTAGTGAATTTTGGAGTGAGTCCAGTTGCATCGCCCTTCCACAGTGGTCCGGTTGACTATCTCTGAGTTGTAAAGTAGTTCCTTTATCATTATCTTATTTCTCAACCTTTATTTTTTCTAGACCTGAATTTTAAAGTCATAATTTATACACCAGGGCTGTTTTAAAATTGATATGAGATGTATATATTTACAGTGTAGTAGGGCTGCTGCCCTTTTGTAATTTGTATAGTCTGGGAATGAATCAGTGAAGCTTGAGAGAATTCGGATGTGTTTACTTCACACAAGAGCATGTGATCCTTGTCGCAGTCCCTGGGACCTTCTTGTTTTCTTCTTCGAGTGTTCTAATGCCCAGGAAGCATCTACTACGCCTATAGATAAGTGTGCGGGGAGTTATTCCAGGAGCCGGCTGGGAGAGCATGTCCTCTCCTTTCCCTCTCTCCTTTCGTGCTTGTTCTTTCCTTCCTGTTGCCTAGGAAAGGCCTTCACAAGGTGCTGAGTAGATCCAGTCACCACGCTTTAATAAGTTCAGAATCCTGAGCCAAGAGCAACCTCTTATCACTCTGAATTGTCCAATCTCAGGTAATCTGTTACAGCAGCAGGAAGTGGGCTAACACGGAGACACGGATGATTTGTGCAGTCCTCAGACACAGGATAAGAAGCCAGCTCTAACAGCACCTATAGTGGAAGAATCCATTTCTGTAAAAAGACAGTCTGTGGCAACAGAAAACAGTGATTCCTGAAACCAGAAACCAAAGGAGAGATAGCCCTCAACCAAAGAGGAGCAGTCAGTTGGTTATGATGAAATTAGTCAGTATCGTGACCACCGTGGTGATTTCTTGATTAGTTACAAATCTCGAGGCTTATCAGTTGTACACTTATGATTTTTCTTTTGTGTATTGTCTCTAGCCAAAGTCTACATGTGCATACACTCTTTTACACTCAGGCCCTACTGTCCTTTTGAGAAGAAAGGTGTCCAGGGGTGTTTCCTGACCCCCTTTGGTGAGACATTTCTGCATTTGCACCTTCCATCACATTTTGAACACTTAACTGTGTTTAAACATTTTCCTCACACTTCCCCCCCCCACCATAATGAAACGTTGAATTCATTATATCTGTGTTCACCATGTATAATTTAGTATATGAAATAAAGGAGTTGCACAAAATCCTTGATTAGTAAAATAGAATAACTACCAATTTGTCATAGTTTTCTGAGACACCGCGGTTAAACTGTTCGACTCACATTGGCATCAGTGTCTCAGAGAAGGAGAGTTGCTCCTATTAAATATTATTTAACTTAGATTATAGATGAGCTGGAAGAAACATTTTAACTACATGCACATCTACAGATGATCGTGGATTTGTTACTTAAGGATGTTAGGTAACTATACTGGTATTATAAAACCTTTTTATCCCTATAAAGTTTTAACACTGTTTCTTCCATTCATCCCCCCAGAAAAGATGTATATTCTATGCTTCTATGACATAATGTGAATAATTATTAACGCCTTTGTCTATCTCAGTAGAGTAGGACCTCTGGAAGCAAAGCCTTTCAGCATTCTTGTTTGTGTCCAGTATCTTGATAACAAGGCCTGGCAGTCAGCACCCATTCTGTAGTTGCGGAAATGGCCGTTTCTCCTGAGTTCTGTTCATTTTCATCGTATACATTTTTAAGCTTTATAGGTTTTTGTTTTTTTAGATGCCTGTGTGTTTTGGATTACTCCCATATTGTATTATATTGCTCTTGAACTGTGATACCAATTCCTGTTTTGATGTCTGCCAGGTCTGGCAGTGTAGACGTACTATTTTCCATTTGCCTGGTGTGTATGATGCATCTTTAACCAACCTTTCTTTAAATATTTGCTGAAGGTTCTCCTACTTCGAGCAGGCTCCTGCAGGCAGCATGGGGAGCTTGCTCCTGTTTTAGGTCTGATCTGATGAGCCCTATCTTCAAAGTGAAAGGCTTAGACTTGAAACCTACCAGCTTCCTAGCTGCTTTCTGATCATCTGAGCCATTCTTTGTTCCTCCACCTTCTTGAAGCTGCTGAGTGCTTTGGTGATGGCGTAGATAGAAATGGTGAAAGCCATTTAATCTCTGGAAATGAGGCCATTTTCTTTTACATTGGGTTGTTAGTGTGGAATACAGGTCAAGTCAGATATACCCAAGAGTTGAACTGGGCTTGTTTTGTTGTTCTCTTATATAAACCAAGCCCTCCTGGTGGTGCACTCTTCTCTCCTGGGCCTTAGAATGCATCTGCTGGAGGACTTTCCCCAGGGCTCCTACTTTCCCTGCAGCCAGGAACAATTGGTGCTGTGCTGTGTCTTAAGGGGATTTCTCCCTGTTCTTGCTGCTCTCCTGTAGTAAACAGGCCAAACTACTGAGTCAGCTAGGGCTTAGGTTGATATCAGGCATTCTGTTTGTTTTTCCTGGCATTGCATAAAAAGTCATTTCCCTTCCTTTCTTGAGAAAAGAATTCCTAATTTACCATGACTGTGTCTAGACAAAAATTACTGTAAAGAAATAAATAGAATTTGAGATATAATATAATGATCAGTGATCTAAAAGCTAAAAGTAGCAAAACTTGAGGGTGTGCTTCCCGTCAGCAGACGCTTACAGACAGCACGCATTAGGTCCTCTCTATACTCCCACCGTGGAAGTAGGCACAGCAGGGGGAAGACGCGTGGGGCCCTGTAGCTCATAGCAGCTCAGTGGAACCCCCTCCTGCTCCCCCCCCAGACCAGCATCCTGACAGAGGCTGAAATACTGTGTGAAGGCAAGCCCATCAGCATGGGAGGCTGGGCTTTTTTAGTTACTCGAGGTGATTACCTTGGTAATAATATTTCTAGCATTAAATTCTTACTGAAATTCTTATCATTTTGAGTTTTAACAAAGGAAAAAAATGCCCCTTCTAACAATGAGGAATAGCAACAGGGTTCCAGTATTTTCATTCTGTTCTTCCGAGACCTTACTTGATGACAGCACAGCACAGCTCCAGTTTTCCTCAACTGAAATGTCTTAGGGTCTACTAGAAGTAAACCTCCCACTTGTTTTTTATTTACTGTTAGCTGTAAGTGAACCAGAAATAGTTAAATTGGGTGGAAATTGCATCTAAAATCAGTCACGAATATTTTTTCCTCGTGTCTTCTGTTTTCTCTGTGAAGTATGAACTGTTCATGTTGTGGCTTGCATAGCCCTACCCTCTCTACACCCTGGACTGTATATACCTCGCACTGCACCCACCTGAATTTTCATATTAAAGACTTGTTACTGTGTTTTGCCCGTTTAAGCCCTGAACTAATTATATGCGAAGTAATGTGTCTGTCAGCTCTGTGGGTAATGTGCATTTAGACCCGCTGTTGGATGACTTAATACTGGATTGTCCTAAGTTGATTTCTTGAAAGGGGGACCAGATAACTCTTCAGAAATTAATCTTTTAAAATATCTGCTCAATTGATGCTGAACATTGAATCTGTGTTATAGTCCCCACTGTGTGTGGTGGCACATGCCTATAACCCCGGGACTGAGACCGTTGACACAAAAGGATTGCCAGTTAAAGCACAGCCTTGGCTACTCAAAGTCAGTAAAGAGCCAAGTGCCTGTCCTCTTCTCTAAGTTAAATGGGAATGGAAAATGTGTCTTCAGAAAGCTACTCAGGAGAACATGGAACTAGACCTCAGACTTCCCAAACTCCACTTAGTGGCATTTAATCCTGATAACTTCTTTAAGCTGAATATGAGTTAAAATTAAAGCAAAGACTATGAATTACTGCTTCCTAATCTGCTAGTTGCTGTGTTCTTAGCTCTGAAAACTCTCCAGAATCAGAGGTGTTTGCCTCTAAGTTTCTCAGCAACTCGTTCCTTCTGGCAATCAGCAACTTTGAAAGTATCTGTCTGTCGTTCTGTGCTCTGTGGGCCTCACACTTGTACAGAGCTAGGGTCGCCCCCTGCAGACCTTATGTGCAGATGGTTTTGTTTAAAACTCGGTGAATACGGCAGTGCACTTAGAAACACAAGACACTGAACGTGTGAAAGAAACTCTTCGCGGCTGGGGAAATAGTCTTAGTAAAACGATCATCACACAAGCATAAGGACGGGAGTTCAGTCCCCAGCACCTATGTAAATTGAGGGTATTTGTTGTGTTCTGTAAACAAGAAAGGAGACCAGGATATGTTTTGGTAGAGCCAGGCATGGTGAGGTGGGAGAGGTGGCTCTGTGGGACCATACTGAGGCATCCCTTCTCCCTGAGGTACCAGCCATATGATGGATATAGGATGGGATAGAGGGTTTTTTTTAAGGCATGGGAAGGGGAGTTGGGAAGGGAGTAGAGACAGAGAAAGGTGGCAAGGGGAGGCTAGCTAAGAACATGTGGACAGGAAGAGGGAGAAAAGGAGAAAAGGCAGAGAGTAAGAGAGATTAGAGAGTGAGGAGGGGGCAAGCAGCCTTGTTTATAGTGAGTCAGGCATACCCAGCTGTTGGATCCTAGTAGGAATGCAAATAACATTCCTCCTTTTTGTTGTCATTAAAAAAAGGAAAATCTAGACAGAGGTGCTGATGAACCAGGAATGGGGTCTTTGAGATCTTTAACTACTTCCTGCTGACTTTGGGGTGACATGTCTCTGGGAAACCTAAGAAAATAGGTATGAGGCTGTTGGTCCAACAGTATTGACTTTTAATCCCAACATGAGGGAGGTGGACATGGGACATCACGGGATGTTTCCATAGTCTTGGACATTTGAATACGTAGTCCCAGTTGGGGGAGTTGTTGGGATAGGTGCAGGAGGTTAGGAGGTGTGGCCTTGCTGGAGAAAATCTATTGCTAGGGCCAAGCTTTGAGGCTTCAAAATCTATGTGCCCTACCCTCCTTCTCCAGAGGCAACAGAGAGTTCTTAGGCACTGGAGTCACCATGCCTACCTGCTGCAGCACTCACCTGTTGTCATGGAGATGGAGTCCTTTCCCTCTGGAAGTGGGATCTCAGATGAACCCTTCTTTCTATAAGTTTCCTTGTTCATGGTCTTTTATTATGGCTATAGGAAACTAGCATACACCAGACGAGTCTAATATGGTTAGCACTGGTACCCAGTGAGGGGTCCTCTTGAAAAGCAAGGTGCACAACTCCAAAATTAACCTCATGTGGCACACGCCTAAAGACCCACGCACAGGTGCTTTTTACTAGCTAAAACTTTATCACCAATGAAATAGCTGGATCAAGGATCACCTTATACATACATTTTTCACAGTAATTTTATTTTTAAATTTAAACAATGTTTAGGTGAATGTTTTTTAGACTGAATGATTCTTTACTGTTTATTTCTCTCACAGACTTAGAATTTTCCATCGTGCATTTTATAGTATCAGTTATGATGTTTACTAATTATAAGCTTATTAAGTTTTCAAATTTCATGCCTCTAGCTCTCATCCTTTTAACTGGCATAGTAAAAACAACCCCACATAGTTCAAATGTTCGGTTTACTAACTGGCTGAGACAAATAACATGAAGTCAAGGACTGTTGCCTGATGTCATTAAGGCACTAGCCGTGGTCTACAATACAGTGTGTAGCCCAGAGCAGGTATAGTGCAATAGTTAATTCTTTGTGCAGTACACATAGACAGTAGGTCCATATTTTAGCCACAAGGATACTTACCAGTCATGAGAATTGTGAGGCAATATATATACAATGTGAAATGAGCGAAACATGGAAAGCCACACACCACATGACTGTGCTCATGAGAGATAGCAGCATTTTATAATTGATGGACAGAAAGGAAACATCCTCAGTCTCTTATACTTGCTGTATAACATACTTGAAAATAAACCACCAACTCGCTAGTTTTTCCCAACATCTGTGAGACATAGCTGTGACACTCAAGTTTTATTGTTTCTTGCCTTTGGTCACAGAAAGGTATTGGAAGGGCAGTACCTTCACATTTTGCTCTTAGATGGAGTTAGTATGAAAAAATTATCATTTGGGAACTGGAAACTATATTCTATGATGTATTATCATTAAAGAATGAGGTAAGGTTTGCAGGTGTTGGTGGGTTCCTCCAATGGCTGTATGTCTCATAATTATGAAGAATTACATTGTAAATTACATTTATATATACAGACATACACAACACAAAAATATTAAATTGAAATGAAATAAGATCCACTAAAAATATGGAATTTATTTTGTCTTGACCAACTCTTGGTTGGATATACTATGTATCCATATAGTAAATATTTAGATTATTAACTATAAGTCGTTTTCTAAAATACTATCCATATACATATTGAGTAGTTCTTACTTTGTTGTTGTTGTTACTGGAAATTTTATTTCCTTTTTGTTTTAAGACAGGGTCATGCTCTGGCAAGCAGGCTGGCTAGAATTTGGGAGTCCTTCTGCCTCAGCTTCCTAAGTGATGGGTTATAAGGGTAGACTGTACTTGGCTGGAAAGTAAAGGGGTGTGTGTATGTTTGTATCTGTGTATGTATGTGAGTGACTGCAAGTAACTACATAATGTGTTCATGGGGAGGCTTGAGGTAGATATTGGGAACCTTCCCCTATTGTTCTTCTCTACCTTATTCATTGAGGAAGGCTCTCTCACTTGGACCCAGAGCTGATCTGTATGCCTAGTGTACGTAGCCATTTGTCCTAGGGAATCCCCTGTCCCTACCTTCTGAGTGCTGGAATTACAGATGGGCTACTATGCCTCCCTAATGTTGACGTGGGTGCTGGGGGGGATCTAAATCCAGGCCTCAACGTTCATGATGAGTATTTTATCTACTGTCCAATCTCCCTAGCCCTGAAGCTTAAATTGCTAAGAACACAACATTCTCAGCTAGTTCCTCTGCCCTGTCGACATAGAGTTTTCTGTATCCATGACTGTTCAGCACTGTTGTGCATGCCTGTAACAGTATAACTGTTAGAACATGGTATGAAATTTAAAAATGAGTTTCATTTTAACCTGTTTCCTTCATTTTTTTAAAGAAACTAGCATATTATATGTGTGTATATGTCTATACCAAAAGAGATGTTTTAAGTTTCATATAGTCAAGTGATTGAGCATCGTGTATAAATATATGGCCTTATCCCAGTACCTCTATTAGTAGAGAAAGTTTTTCATTTATCAATGTCATGGCACTGTTCCTCTGTAAGGTGTGCTTCTTATATTGACCCTTCTGTGAGGTCCCTTAGCTAGGCTGTCCCTTCTGGCCCTTCTGTGAGGTCCCTTAGCTAGGCTGTCCCTTCTAACCCTTCTGTGAGGTCCCTTAGCTAGGCTGTCCCTTCTGCCGTCAGCCACCAGGTTGGCACTTGAGCTACTGAAACATGGCAGGTTTGAACTGAGGGTTATTTCTAGGGCAAAATACACGTGTATTTTGAAAATCTATCATGAAAAATGTAAATATTTTCTAATAACATTGACTACCAGTTAGGATGATAATATATTAGACATTTGGTTGAATGAAATTATATTGACACGTATTCCTCGTCTTATACTCTTTAAGGTGGTTCTTATAAATCTGTATTACACGCACAGCTTGTATATATGACCGCCATGATTCTGCTGGACAGCACCTGTCTATTGACTGTCTTTTGACATGAAGAGGTCAGATTGTAAAAGGCGCATATCCGTTTAACTTTCCATTCCTGCCTTCAGAGGTTGGAAAGTACTGTAAAGCTGTTTGCACACCATTCCAGCAGCCGGGTGGCGTTTCTCTTGTGCATTGGAGGTTTACAGGTCTGCCTGACCATAACTTCCCCACCACGTAGAAGTGGAAATATAGAGGTATATAGAGAGGACAAGGAAAAAGTAGAGCACGCATCAAGAGTGAGAGGAATGTATTTGTAGATCGTAGAAAACACTGCTAGACTCTAGGACCAGTGCTTAGTCATTACAGATTGTAACTGGAATTATACTGTGTCCCATCTACTTTTCAAAGAATTGACCTTGAAAAACACTCACAGAAAGATATTTATTGCTTTCTGAGTTGAGGAACAAACACTTTGACTAAACAATACTACTTAGGAGGCTGTGGGCGTGTCTCAGAGATAGAGCACTTGCTTAGTATGTGTGAGGCCCTGGGTTCTCTTCTTTAGGAACCCTATCCATTCAGAAGAGAATACCATTTTGTTCCCACTTCTTTTAAAAAAAAGAAATCTCAACAATTTCATTGAGGAAGCAGGGAGGGTAAATTTTCTCACCATAAAACACTCAAACTCTTTAAGCTCCCGTTTGTACAGTGAAGATATTCTTTGTTTTCCTCCTAAAAAAAAAGGTCATCTCCTAACCCCATCCCACTCCCATGTTCATGTTCGTTTTCTTTTCCTTCTGTTTGAGTTCTCAACAAGACATTTATTTAGTCACCCTGCTTGGGTTTATTTTCAGTTCATTAAATCGATAATAGCAAATGGTGTTGTGTTTTGTATTTGAAATTGCAAGGTACATTTCCTTTTTATTTTATTTTTAATTTAACTCTTTGTTTTACAGATGAGGGCAGAAGTGCAGTTGACCAAGCAGGTGGTGCACAGATTGTAATTGACCATTTAAGGTCGCTGTGCGGTAGAGCAGACCCCGCCAATGAGAAGCTCTTGACTGTCTTTTGTGGCATGCTGATGAACTATAGCAATGAGAATGGTAAACAAAATGGGACACTCGCTTTATCTGTGGGGAAACGATAAATGGCTTTCACTGTACTACACAACAGTTATCCGAAAACCAAACAAACTCCCAAGGGGCACACAGAACTGAGAATTCACCTTACCGTGCTGGAAAATTACACAACGGTCTGAGGTACAGAACTGGAACTAGGCTGTGAAGGTTGACCATGATAACACCTGAAGGCGAAAATCAAGTATATGGTATAGTTTAAGCTTTTTTGCTGTGAACATTTTAAAAAGAAACAATGTTAAAGTAGGCTCACATTTATGTCTTTAAATGCCAGGAGTGATTTTAAACAAACATTGTTTTTAGATTAAAAAAAAATAAAGCTACTGTATTATTTACTATATTTATTTGGAAGAATAAATATTCTTCAGTCAAATTGAGCTTTAGAATATCAAAGTTCAAAGTAAGTGTAAGTAGTTCATTATAGAATTAGTCTTTGAGATAATTTGTTCTCCATTTAAGACATTTTTAGGACCTAGCAACAAACGACAAACTTTCACACAGCCTGTGATTATCTATGATAGGACCATCCATCCATGCAATGTCAGTAAGTTTTCATAATGCTCTTGTGTCTTAAGCATGGTTCACTTATCATCATCTATGTAGAAAAAGTGCTCCAGTTCCAGAATGTTCTTGGCATGTAACAGAGGTCCTTGTGCGATTTGTTTCTTGTGGTATTTTAAGGTTTGCAGTTGTATATTGACTATGTAGTAATTTTTTATACTGAATGAGTTTTTTGTTCTTGTTTTTGTTTTGTTTTGTTTTTTTATGGTAGGTTCATATGGTCAGTGATTTCTGCTTTCTTTTACCTTTGCTGAATCCATTTTGAAGGATTCTAAATAGAAATAGAACAGAATCTGGGTAAAAACCCAGTTTTTGGTTTCTATCTGGACTTTAGCTGTAGTATGCAGGTGTCTGAATTACATTAAGAAATTACATTACAGCTGTTCATGTTTCTTCTCTTTTTTTCTTAACTTCATTTGGGAATCCACTCAAGAAAGTAGAAAGATCCCAAGTGGAAGAACATTTCAAAATGCCACAAAAGAAACTGCGGCTTTGGACGTAATAGACATTTTATGCATCTAAACTGGGAGTTTTCGCCTTTTGAGGAAGCTGCTTTAAAATGTGTGTTTAAAAAAAAAGAAAGTAATCAATGGGAGGAGAGGCCCTTGGCCCTGTGAAGCCGGTGCCCCAGTGTAGGGGATGCCAGGGCAGGGAGGCGGGAGGGGGAGCTGGGGGAAGGAGGAACGCCCTCATAGAAGCAGGGAGATGGGGGATGTGATAGGGGGTTTGTGGAGGGGAAACCTGGAAAGGGGATAACATTTGAAATGCAAATAAAGAAAATATCTAATATAAAACAGTAAGTAAATAACTCTCCCCTGGTAGCTAATATTGCTGGCAGTCCAAGCATGGTGACTGAGTTTAGGTCCCCAGGGTTACCGATACAAAAAGACAGCTTAGAGGCTCATTGGCCAGCCAGTCCATCTAGCTAGAAAAGGGGTGGCGCTCCTGGTTTAGTGAGGGACCCTGTCTCAAAAGGTACAGTGGAGAGCAATTGAGGAAGACATCCTGGTGTCAACCTCTGATCCTTTCTCAAGACACAGACAAAATGGCTGAAGGATCCTTCAAAACATGATGCGGCCTATAGCAGAGCATCACAGTGTGCGGCCGGGTGCACTGGGGTCGGATTGCACATACACTGTGCCTTTTTCAAAACGTAGTAGATAAACGAAGTTATTTTGTTAAAGAGACGTGGCAAAGGTCACTCTTCGTCCTCCGTCCTTCCCTCATCCTGAGCGCCCTTTCACATGATTCTCGTGGCCAGCGCTTTAACTCAAGTGCGGATCCATCCTTCCTGCCACTATCAAGCACCTTCGGTTTTGTGCTACCAGTTACTGTGTTACCTACAATTCCGTTTAACGACTTAAATACTGGGACTTCTTTACTGACCTGAGACCACTTAGGATTGACTCTGTGTACCCAGCACCTAGATGACTCACTGAGACCCAAGACACTCATCACCTGATGAGAGGGTTCCTTTTAGATGTGTTTACCTTTGAATCTTAGTTCATACCCCTGTGCCAAATGCCTCCCTTCTGTTGTGGAGAAAGAAAAAAAAAAAATGAACTGTTACTTTGAACACAATTATTTAAGCTTTATCCATAGTGAAGAAGTTTTCAGGGTTTTTTTTGTTTTTTTTTTTTTAATTTTCAGATGAGAAAGTATGGAAACTGATCACAGAAAACTCTTAACCTGGGTGCCCTCATGAAAGCGGCTTTTTTGAATTATGTATTCATTATGTATCCTAGAATGCATTGACACTATGCAGTATGTTCATTCAAATACTCATGTCCGTGTCAGGAAGCTGTCAGTATAGCAGGACTTAAGTTCAGTGAATAAGGAACGAAGCAGTTCGGTAGAAGCATTTCTGTTCTGCTCGATAGAACTATACACGACTGAAGGTTAGCAGTTTATTATCACACTGGCTTAGGCCTCTGCCTTTAAGCTGTGACCTATTCCTATATTTTTTTACCCAGCGATGAAGCAGTTAGGACTTCTTATAGTAGAGCGTCTGGGTTGTAAAAAGTATCCTGCAGAGCCAGAAATGTTAGAGTAATAATTATAAAACCATATTTACATGTGACAGGGTAAGTTTAGTTACAAAAGTCACTTAATAATTTAAAATATCGTGCTCACTTTTTAATGTGGCAAACATTCCAACAGTATATAGCCTTGCAAAATAACCTGAATATTGATTTGATAGAAAAGCCTGTAAAGGAATTGCCATTCATCTTGGGGAAATGTAGCCTTCTATTACCTGGATACAGCTCGAGTTTTAAATGAGGGACTCAGATCGTGTAATCGTAGATATTTTACATCATTTTTGACGATTTTTTTTTCCCAGTTTGTTGACACTTGCTAAAATGCTGTGGTTTGAGAGCACTAAATATTCTAGCTCAGTGTTCCGCTGTTAACACGGGTGCTCTCTGACTGGCCGTGGAGTGTATTCCAGTCAGTCCATCATAGACCTGACAGCGGCATACATGGGCATCACACTTGATCCATTTAATCCACTGAAGATCGTGTCCAGCACCTCAGAGTTCCACTTATTTAAACCATGAGCACAGAGCTGGTGGAGGACTGTGGCCTACTGCTTCTCATGCCCAGCATCCCAAGAGACATGCTGCACATCACTGGCCTGGGCAAAAACTAAAACGTCAAGGTCCTCCTGAACCCATGTCACTTCCATACCATCATCCATTCCATAGTTCCTTTGATATATAGTATCCAGGTACTAGATACTTTATTATTACCTAAAGTTTTTATTAATAAAGCCAGTAGTGGGAAGAAAACTGTCCAAATGCAGCCCTTCATTCTGTAAGTTAGAAACACTATAAATTCTTTATTCTTCTATTAGTAGGTATTCCGCATCCAGATAGAGCAGGAAAGGACACTGAAAACAAGTGACATTTCCCATGTTATCCACAGACTTAGTAAGTCTATATATGTATACCTGGAAACCACAAACATTTATCCTTAAGCAAATCACTTAGAGATCAGGATAACACCTTGTGTGGGAACCTGTCCATTCATGGTCACCACTGTCAGTTACAAGTGGCATGTTCAATCAATAACTAATAGAAACTCTACTTAAAGGGTTAATATTTTTCAGTTGGTTAGTTGGACAGTTTTGATACAGGGTCTCACTGTGTAGCCCTAAATGGCCCAGAACTTTCTATATGGACCATACTGCCCTCAAACTCACAGAGATCACTGCTTCTTCCTCCCTGGTACTATGATTAATGGTGCGCACCACCATGACTGGCTTAATATTTTTCTTAATACACTTGTGTTAGAAAAACACAAATAGAAGGGAAGGGTTGTTACAACTTTAAAGCACAGTTCTAAATGGTGATAAGCAATAAAACTGAATTTCATAAACATAAGCTGTGCTATAAAATAAAGACAGACAGTCATTGGCTTTTTCATGTGACCTTAACGTATACATCCAGCAGCCATGTATTTGACTGTATGCCTTCAGTAAACACTAGCGCTAGCATTCTCTAATCTGTAGTAGTGCCATTGGTGAAGGGGGGCCGTCTTATGATATAGATAACTTTATTCCTTGGGTGCTTTATTAAAGGGTTTGTCACTGAATTTAAGTATTAAACTTAGTCCTTAAATCATTTGACTGAAGTATTTTCTGTCTCAGATTTAAAGATTGTTGCCAGGCCGACTAGAATGCTCAGTGGGTAGGGAGGTATGTGCTAGCAGGCCTGACGACCTCACTTGATCTCTGGATTCCGAAAGGTGGCAAGAGAGAACCAACTCCTAAAAATGCCCTCTCACCCCATGCTGCACAGTGGTCATGCACACGCTCACACACACACTTAAAAACGCACAGATCATGACACGTGAAATTTTAGCTACTACTTGTGCTTCTGTAGGTTTCGTTTAGCTTTCATTTTGAGAGAAAAAGAACACAACGTTGGGTGGGTAGGGAGGTGGGGGATCTAGGAGGAGATTGGGGAAATGAAATATATTATATGGAAAATTATTAATTAAAAGAAAATACCATGCACAAAGAATTTCTTCTGTTTTAAATAACTTTAATCATAATAGCCACAGTTATTCTATGTTTTTAAAAGAAGACATTTACCATCCTTGTTGTAATCCAAGTATTGTGTGTGTAGAAGTGGTTATGTGTAATATCTGTTATAGCCCAGTGGTGTAGAGCAGTGAACTGGAGTGATCTTAGAGTGTGCCTGTTAGGTTTTATCAGCCGGAGTCCAGCTAGAGTCATTTAGAAGAGGGAACCAGAACTGAGAAAATATTTTGGTGAGAATTGCTGGTAGAAAATCTGTGGGTCATTATCATAATTAACAATTAATGAAGAAGGGCCCAGTCCACGGTGGGTGGTGGCCTCTGTGGGCCTGGGTCTTATATAAAATTAAGCTGAACAAGGCAGTAAGCAGCACTCCTCCATGGCCTCTGCTTCAGTTGCTGCCTTAGTCAGTGATGGGCTGCGATTAGGACTTGTAATAAATAAACCTTTCCTCTGCCCACTCCCTCCTAAAATAATTTCCCTTTATCGTGAAACTTTTTTCCTTAGTGAATCTAATCCAGTGACTTGGCTTAGCTTCTCTTTCTTCACATTTAGAATAAAAGTAAAAAATGAATACTAAATGATAACTGATTAAAACACATTCTGCCCCAAGATGTGTTTATGCCTGTGTGTTAGTGTTCATTGATCATAGCCCATGGGAGCATTTCCTAAATGTCAGGTTTTGAGAAAAATTCGTGTAAGGCATTACTTTCAAAGTTTAATTAAGATGATGTGGTGTTTCTATTTATTTTCTCCATACTAGTTTTTAAATATATATTTAAAACATTAAATTAAAATTATAAATTAAATATATTTATTTAATATATTCATTCTATATATACATATATATACACACACACATATACACACACACATATAAAATCTGTAGGACAGAAAAGAAAACCCTCAAAAGGTAAAACTGTATATTCCAGTGTAGTACATTGAATGTATTCTAAACATTTTCTAAGCTTATAAAGACATGGGCCACGTACCTTTAAGTTCACGTCGTTTAAATCGCAGTTGTCGGTTGAAATGTCCTAGTGCGTTAAGTGGAAGTGAGGGGAGTTTGCCCTGTGTGGCTGAGTTGTTGGGATTTTATGCTTTATGCTATGCTAACCACTGCACTTTATTAAATACCTCCTAGCTGTTGGTTTTGATGTTTAAAGAATTCTGGATTTTTGCTTCTTATATAAGAATATTTTTTTAACCCTTTGCTGAATCAGACAGAATTCCTGAAGTTCCACTACAAATGCCTTTTTATTTACAGATGTTTTGTTCTTAATCCCATGTGGTCAAGTTGGCTTTACCCATTATAACATCAACTTCTGAGTACAGAGATTTTAAACTTTTATCGTAGTAAAATGCTATGGTTGAGCTACTTTGTCAGTGATTTCAATAACCTCACACTTAAAGTTTGGCGTTGCATTACAAGAGTAATAACTGTTGGCATTGCTAGCCTCTGAGGTGTTCCTGCAGTTATTGCTGGATATTTAACATTGTAATGCTATACACATATGTAATGTGATGCTGCACACATATGTAATATAATGCTGTACACACATGTAATGTAATGCACACACATGTAATATGCTACACACATATGTAATGTGATGCTACACACATATGTAATATAATGCTGTATACATATGTAATGTAATGCTGCACACATCTGTAATGTAATGCTACACACATATGTAATGTAATGCTGCACACACATATAATATGCTACACACATATGTAATATAATGCTACACATGTGCCCTCTGAGGGCAACACAGGAACAAAGGCTGTGTGGCTTTGTATCTCTAACCTGTTTTCTGTTTTCTCTGTATTTGCCTCAAGTTCAGATGTGATTTACTCAAGGCCTTTGGGTGTGATTTCCAAGATTTTCACATGAAAATCCACCACCACCATTCACAAAAACCTGAGAATTCCCAAATTGCACTTTTAATTATAAGACTCATTGTATAAGTGGGATTAAGTAACTTTTTTTAAAAAAGTTCCTGGGGTTGGGGATTTGATTTAGCTCAGTGGTAGAGCGCTTGCCTAGCAAGCGCAAAGCCCTGGGTTCGGTCCCCAGCTCCGAAAAAAAAAAAGTTCCTTAGGGATGAATGGATGTTCCACACTCAGGCCAGGGAAGTGGAAGGACTAGCAGCAGCTCCTTACAGCTCCCTCAGCTCCTTCAGATCCAGTCCCTCTGCAGCAGACCACCTGCTATGGCCTCCTGCTTCCAACCCCTCTTCAGTGAGTCACACACATCTTCCCCTCCTCTCCACTCATTGCTGATAAGACCAGATATTAGCACCTGACCCCTGGCTCACCTCCAACTAAGCACAGCACTGCACATACATGTCCAGTGGATCACACAGATCCTCCTTCCGACATGTGCAGTTTTATCCCAGCTCCCAACACTAGGAGGCATTTCCTGGGAACCCAAGGTCCACTACACCCAAGGAAGCAGGTAGGCTAACTAGAGATCTTCACCTCCCCACCTGCTAAGTGTCATCCCCCAGTCTCATCTACCTCTACAGTAGAGTACCTGCTGTCGCTTCCCATTTCCAGTAGATGGTACAGATCTTTCCCTTCACCTGACTCATTGCTTTATTCCAGTCCCTAATTCCAGTAGACATTCCCTGGGAACCCTCAGTTCAATTTGGTGAGGAAAGTAGGTAGGCTAACTCCAGATCTTCACATCTCTACAGTCCTCCAAATCTAGTCACCCATTCTTATATCCAGCTCTGTAGCAGACTTTCTGCTGTGGCCTGTCCTTATTTTCTGACCCCATTCCCAGAGGACTGAGGAGATTCTGGTAGAACATCTGCGTTCTGGGAACTCCCTTACCTCCTAGCATACCCTCATTCCTAAGTATCACCATTCAATACCTAGAAACTCGTTTTAATCAGGAACCTCCAATCAACATACCTATGAGGATTCCAGAAGAATTTCCTACCAAGCAACACACAGCCACCTCACAAGAACCAGAGACCACAACAGAAGCCAAGGAACAGAACACCCGCCCAACCAAGATAAGACCAGATATTAGCACCTACAAGTACAATGCTTCCAAACACAGCTGCCTAGATGCCATTGTAAAAACGCACTAACAGTCAGAACAATAGAAGCTAGCACCCCAACTACAGCAGGCTCCGAGTATTGCACCATAGATGAAGCAGAATAAAAGACCTTAAAGTAGCCTTTACGATACAATAGAGGCCCTTAAAGAAGAAATGGGAAAATGCTTTAAAGAAATTTTATGAAAACACACATTGGAAGGAATAGAAGAAAATTGTTCCAGACCTGAAAGTGGAAATGGTATCAATAAAGATCACCCAAACTGAGGGAAATCTGGACATGAAAAATTTAGGATCAAGCAGGAACCTCACCAGCAGAATACAGGAGAACAAAGAGAGACTCTCAGACCTTGAAGACACAATAGAAGAAATGGATACCTTTGTCAAAGAAAATGTTAAATCTAAAACATACCTGGCAGGAAAAAAAAATCCAGGAAATCTGGGACACAATGAAAAGAACAAATCTAAAAGTGATTGGAATAGAAGAAGGAAAAGCAACACTGGTCAAAGGGACAGAAAAGATCTTTAGCAAAATCATAGAAGAAAAATACCCTAATCAGTCAAGGAGATGCGTATGAAGATACAATAAGCATAAAGAAAACAAAACAAGTGTAGGCCAGAAAGAAAGTACCCTCAGCACTTAATAGTCAAAACACTAAACATACAAAACAAAGAAAAAATGTTAAGAGCTGCAGGGGTAAAGACCAGTCAATATATTAAGGATTGGAGGGGGGGGCACAGCAGGTGATCTGCCGCAGAGGGGCTGGACTTGGAGGAGTACCAGAAGTGCTGGAGCTAACAATTGGTCTGTACCGAACATTTCACCCAATCACAAAAGAATACACCTTCCCCACACGTCCAGTATTGACCACAAACTTGAACAGAGAGCAAGTCTCGGGACAGATACAGAAGATTGAAATAACACTCTGCATCCTATCGCCACTCCCATGGATTAGAGCTGGACATAACAGAAACAACAGAAAGCTTACACACTCATGGGACTGAACAACTCACTACTGAATCAAATAAAAAAAATGGGTTAAGACAGAAATTAAGAAAGAAACTTAAAACTTTCTAGAATTGATGAGATTGAATAAACAACATACCTAAACTTATGGGACACAATGAATACAATTCTAAGTGGCAAAAGTCATAGCATTAAATGGTTAAATTTTAAAAAAAAAAAAATGGAGACATCTCATGCTAGTAACTTCAACAGAACACATGAAAGCTTTAGAACAAAAGGAACAAATCACACCCAAAAGGAGTAAATATCAATAAATCATATCAAACTCAGTTCTGAAATAAATAGAAGTAACAACAAAAAAAATCAATAAAACAAAGATTTGATTCTTTGAGGAAATCAGTAATATTGACAAACCCTTATTCAAATTAAGTGGAAGGTGGAAAGAAAATAGCCAAATTAACAAAACTAGGAATAAAAAGGTAACAACAGACACCAAGGAAATCCAGAGAATCATAAGGACATACTTCAAAGACCAAACTGGAAAATCTAAACAAAATGGGTAATTTCCTCTGTACATACCTCTTACCAAAGTTGAATCTTGATTGGATAAGTAGTTTAAACAGACCTATAACTGCTCATGAATTAGAAGTAGCAATTAGCAGTCTTCCAACAAAAGTAAGCTCAGGGCCTGATGGTTTTAGTGCATATTCTTCCATACTTTGAAAGGGAAATCAATACCAATATTTTAAGTTGTTGCACAGAGTGGCTCATAAGCCGCATTGCCCAGCTTGTTTAATGAGGCTTCAGTTATTCTGATAACAAACCATAGACCCAATAAAGGAAATTACAGACCAATTTCCCTTATGGACACAGACGCAAAATTTCTTAACAAAATGCTTGCAAATTGAATTTAAAGGTATGCCAAAATTAACATCTACCATGATCAACTAGGCTTCATTCCACAGATGAATGTAGGTAAATCTATAAACGTAATCTACCGTATAAACAGACAAAAGTCACCTGATCATTTCATCAGAAAGGCCTTGGATTAAAATCTTTACTCAATGATAAAATTCCTGGAGACTTTTATACAAGGGCCATACATCGACATAATAAAGGAAGTTTACAACCAGCCCATAGATAATGACCAACATGAAGTTCAAAGGAGATAAACTCAGAGTAGTTCCAGTAAAATCATGAGCAACTTGAGGCTGTCTACTTTCTCTGTACTAGTCAGTGGAATACTTGAAGTTTTAGTTAAAGCAGTACAACTACTGAAAGAGAGCAGGGGATACAAACTGGGAAGGAAGAAGTCAAAATTATCTTTATGTGCAAATAATAGGATTGTATATATAAACAACCCTAAAAATCCCACTGGAAAACTAATGCTGATAAGCACGTTGATCAGGTTGGTTGAATGCAAAATTAACTCAAGAAAGAAAGAAAGAAAGAAAAGCAAAGAAAATGAGAACCCTTACTGTAGACAAATGACAAACAGACTGAGAAGGAAATCTTGGGAAACAGCAACCTTTCACAAATAGTCTCAAATAATACAAAACGTCTTGGAATGATTCTAGGCAAGCAAGTGAAAGACTTCTATGACAAAACTTTCAAAACATTGGAGAAAGAAATTGAAGATATCAGAAGATGGAAAGGCCTCCCATAGTCATGGATGGGTAGGATTAATAGAAGACAAATGACCACCCTATCAGAAGCAATCTTCAGATTTACTTCCATTCCCATCAAAATTCTAAGACATTTCCTTACAGATCTTGGAAGGACAATTATTCAGCTTTGTATGGATGCACAAACAAAAATAAGAAGGATCGCTAAAACAATCCTGAAAATTTGTTTCACTCTCCTGGAAGTCACTCCCCTGGATATTAAGTTGTACTACAGAGCTACAGTAATAGAAACAGTGTGACATTAATATAAAAATAGACATGTTGATCAGTGGAATTGAACAGCAGATCCAGACATGAATCCAGACATGTATGGATGCCTTATTTTTTATAAAGAAACCAGAAATACACAATAAATAAAAAAATGTGGTGTTGGTCACATTGGGTGTCTGCATGTAGAATACCATACTTATCGCCTTGAACAAAACTCAAGTCCCAGTGGATCAAAGATCTCAACATAAAGCCAGATGCAATGAGCCTGATAGAAGAGAAGTGGAGAAGAACCTTGAATGTGTTGGTACAGGGAAAGCATTTCTGAACAGAAGAGCATTAAAACAGGTGCTAAGGTCAACAGTTAATAAACGGAGCCTTCTGAAATGAGATGCTTCCACCCAGTGACGGACATTATCATATCAACAAAGCAGCAACCTGAAAAATGGGACAGCATTTTCACCAATACATATCCAATAGGACTATGTATCCAATAGAAGGCTAATATCCAACATACATAAAGAACTACAAAAAAAAAAAGAACAAAAAACTACATAGCAAGATATCAGATAACCAATCTAAAAAAATGGGCTACATACGTAAGCAGAATTGTCAAAAAAAGAAACTCAAATGGCTAAACACTTAAATGGGCAACATTCTTAGCCATCAGAGCAATGCAAATCAATAGTACCAGCCATACCACTCTTGAGCATATATGGAAAGGTTGTTTCATCCTGTCACGGAGACACTTTCTCAACCATGTTCATTACCACTCTATTTATAATAACCAAAAACTGGTAACAACCGAGCTGTCCCTCAACCTAAATACTAAAGACTAAATAAAGAAAATATGGTAAGTTTACATAATAGAGTGTTATTATGTAATAATAAAAGAAAATGAAGTTTGCAGGTAAATGGATTGAATATCTAATTTTAAAGTGTAATATCTACATTATCTAGGATAATGAATAAAATACTTTTAAAAGGCAATATCTGTTTCTTACGAAAATGAAAACTAAATAGTTTATACCCTTGTTTATAAACTATTCATGCTAAGATATACATTAACTTGGAATGTAGCTTAGTTTGCTAAACAAAACCTGAAGTTAGTTTAGCAGTGCCAAAAGCAGGAAAGAACTATTGATTATTTTTATTAATAAGAGGGTTTTTTTTTATGTCACATCTATTAACGCTGCTCTGAAAAGAGTTTTAACCTTAATAGCCAGTTTCTGAGATGAGAACATACTTTTAAAATCAAAGTAAACATGCCCATAGAACTAGAGTTTGTTTGCACTCAGTAATTTAACCTAAAGATGATACTGAGAAAAATTGGCTAGTACATGAAGAGACAGTTGCCACTTACTGGATTGGGGACACAACTTGGACTGACCAATGGGATGACCCAATTGAACAATGGGATGCTGACCACTTCCTGTTATAAGCCTGTCCCTGGGGTTGCTGCTGTAGATTCCTATCCTGTGAGTGGCAGTGTCCTCCACGTTTAGAACTTTCATGAATGACAAAGCATATTGTGTTGAGATTACTTTATTTTCAAAACCATGGAAGAACTCTGGATTCTCTTTTTATTTCATTAACCTTTATTAACTTTTAGCATGAGTATGTTGGTTAACCTCCCAATTTTCTCAAGAGGAAAGCCTCTTGATTAGCGTTCTGTCTTTCTGAACTTCCCATGTGTCACTGAAATACATAGCTTGGGAATTAATGGGGCATTCTGAATGTGAAACACATATGTGTGTTTCGTTTTTTAAAAACCTCTTAAAATAACGGAGTGGAGGTTGGTTTTTAAGACATTAACTGTAGTTTTTAATACCCTTGGCACTGGGTTTAGAATAACACTTTCTTCCCCATGTTCCTGGTAATCCATAAAGTGGAGCGGAGTCCTTACTCGCACAGGGGGGCACTTGTGTAGCCAAGTAACTCACCCTCTTAGTGGCTGTGTCTCCATCAGCTTTCATTTCAGCAGTAATGAGCTAAATCCAGCCTGAGACCTGAAATGCTACATCACCAAAAGCGTTTCTGATTTTTAGTGTTCCTAGTATGGGGAGTGCAGTCCCCTCAAGTCAGGGGTGGTTTTCTTCAGAGTCTGTTACGTTTGTTCCCTTGGCTTTTCAACAAGTTGGTAATAGAACATTTCATCGAGACTTCTGCCTTCTGCTTTTCACAGCACAGCATGTGCTGCTCATTTACCTTAGCTTAGAGTGCGAATGCAATACCCGACCTGTATTCTATGACTAACGGAAATACCATAGACACAACACCGATGTATAGGCCGTCACAATACTAATAGAGTGGGTGTTTCCTTTTGATAAACTCTCGTCTTTAAGTCTCACCAGTAGGGTTAAGAATCTTTGAGTATTGTCTGCAGGAGACTTAGGAATAAGCTAAACATGTTATAAACCTAAGAAACCTGTTTTTAGTAATAGATTAGTACAACTGAGTTATTGGTGTTTCAGCCTGCTTTTGTGCACCTATAGTCTATACCAGTGTTTTAAACATGAAACTTAAAACTCAGGAGGAAAAAGGTTCCTCAACTTGAGATCTTCTCTCCAGATCTCCATTCTTTGGAGTTTCCATGAATGTGACCTGAAGAACTTGGAACCATTGAAATTCAAATGTAGGTAGGTAAGTGTTCACACCAGCGCATGCGTTGACTGCCTTCTATCTCTCTGTATATGCATCTGTATTGCACCCCCCTCAGTGCCTTTCTTCCTCTTCCTCCCCATAGATCACGTAGGGCCCGTGTCATCTTGATACAGTGTGGTTTTGTAAATCTGTACTTTGATCAGTATCTGTCTGTGTTGTGTGTCAGGAGCAGTCGTAGAAAGTCGTCAGACGTTTATGGTGTTTGTGTTGTCTAGAGACCGTCTCAAGCATGTGTTTGCTGTCTATGGGCCCAGGTTACATCATGTGTTTCTGTGTTTGTAGAGTCTCTGATACAGAACATGTGGAGGTGTTGGTGTTTGCATAGGGATGCAAATGTCACCGTCTTGTTCTCATTTCACGTGCTTTTCAGTGTGTTCAGAAAATGTGAGTGACTCGTGTTTCTTACAGAGTCCTGCCTGTTGGTCTTTGATTTAAAACTCTTGCTCCAGATTAGATGTATGAGAGCATCATGTCAGATGTTACCTTTGAAGAACATTCACAAGCTTTCTATGGACAAACAAAAAAAAAATACCAGTTACATACACACTGCCTCATTAGTAAGAACATCCCACAAAAATAGCATCTCCACTTAATTGAAGACCTACTTAATGGTAACGTACGCAGTTGGTTATATCTGAAATAAACTAGATCTGCAATAGTCTTCTAGGCCCAAGTAGTAGAGCCTGTTCAAATAAGCAAGATGAAAAAGTTAAGGTACGTTAGTGACATAATTTCTTTCAAAATATCTGGAACCTAAACCTACTTATAACATGTTTTCTCTTGTCACTGGGTTTTCCCCCTTGTATTTATTATATCTGACAAGTATTTCATTAACAGTCAGATTTTTTTCCCTATGATTTCTTCCTCTATACCGTCAACTCTTAAAAAATTGGGCAATTCTTTTACAGTGACTCTTAAATATCTGATCCCAAAGCCCTTTTAGTTGTTAAAAAAAAAAAAAAGATCTTGAAGAATTTTTTATTGTATAAGTTAGTACTAGCAAAGCTTATAGTGATAGAAATTAAAATTTTAAGCATTTCCTGTAACATTTTAAAGTGATAAGCACATCATATGTTAACATGAACAGTCTATGAAAGTGTTTTAAAAAATAACGTTGCTGACAAAAAAACATGGGACTTTTTTACTGTGAATAATATTCTGACCAGAAAGAATCGAGAAGTTATTTAAGCGCCACTGCCTGGATTCTGCCAGACTGCGAGTGTTTTTACCAGTCGTTATTTTATTAGCGTCAGCGCACATGTCAACATATTGGAAACAACAAATACAATCCTGGCATTTTTATAAGACAGATTTTCCTTTGGTAATTTTTCTGGAAGGGTTTCAGCAGTTCCACTAGAGAACCCTAGGTATTCTAGGGCACCTCTATCCATAAAGTGAAAGTTCGTACCTGCATACTTAAGTTCTTTTTTTTTTCTCCTCTGGGTCTTCGATATCCAAGGAGAATTTATGTACCCTGTGAAAAAAAATTTAGAGTCACTTGAGTATTACTGCTTTTAGTTAACGTCAGAGAAATAGATATAAAAGAATGCACCCAGTTGGTCCAAATGGCTGACTGTACATTTTCTCTTGTATGTGGTACGTATGTTTTATATGTGAGTATATAATTAATCTGGCTCCGGAGTAGTTTTTAAACATGTTTTAAAAAGAGGCAATTTTTGCACATTATGGTGATTAACACCATTTGTCGATGCTACTCTTACTAATGATCTGCCCTAATTCCAATGTTACTGGTGCAGCTTGTATTTTAAGGACTTTGTTAAGCTCCGCTTTCATTTCTTTTCTCTTACCCTGAAACCTAAAGTTAGGACATTTTTAAAGTAGTCCAGGGAAGCGATAGGGATGTCAAGGTAGGGGAGTGTGAAAAGCTTCGACCATCCTGTTGATGATGGTTTACCTTACTCATACAATGTTATCCCTCTGACGTGCCTGCACTGCTGGGTGTTTATAAAGCTCATCCCGACAGTCCTGAGGGGTGTGTGATGCTTCCGTTAGCAGCCGGAGGGCAGAGTTTGACTCACACTCAATGCATGCGCTAGTGCTCACGCTTACATACCTGAGACTTAGTATCAAGCAGCTGAGGTCTGTGACGAGATAGATAGAATACTAAACGAGCAGTGCTATGCTGGGTTAGACCCCTGTACCGAATGCTATTGGTAAGTAACTGGGATAGTTTCTAACGCAGAAAGGTTCTCGGTGCATGATCTTTACAAGAAATACTACACTTACAGTGGTCGTGTTCAGCCAACGTCTAACGAACTGCACTGGATTCTGTAACGTAAGTGTTCTGCCTGCAAGTGTTGAGAATCATCCACGTTCCTGTTATATTCAGGAAGGTTTTCGCAGTGACATCTAAAAGCACATAGATTCATCGAGTGAGCAGTTTACCTCATTTAGAATAAGCTTTACCACCACTTTTGAAATGTTTTTGTTAGGGCGTTTGAACTTTAAATGTAGCTCTCCCATTTTCACAGGCCCCAATAACCATCATTAGCTGTAATTACCTACTACTTTTCAGGGGCAATTATTAGTCTTTGACAATCTCTTCATAATTCATTCTGAAAGCCATAAGAGTTAACAACAAGACCACCAGGCAAGTAATGAGCTGGCATGTCAGAGAGCCCAGCCCTTCCTTTGCCTTTGCTGCTGATAGTCACCCTGTCCTCCAGGTGAATGAGATTGGTAGCTGTCAGGGGATTTGTGCTATGAAGAAAATGTGTTTTGTCAGAAAAAGTTTTATCCTTACATCCCAGATCACTTTAAAGAATTTTGAGGGAATTACTAGCTTTTAAGTAGCATATTGTTTTAAGGTTGGGGGGAAGCCTTGGGAAGGATTCCTGTCTTCACATGAGCACGTTGTATAAAAGCGTGAATACTCGCTGTTCTCCTCAGCCTATCCTAAGAGGTACTACTTCAGGTTTGCACTGGGGTCATTTGCCTTCAACCTTGCTACAGTATTTTATTTATTATCATTGTCTATGAAGAAAAGCTGTGGAGATACAAAGTCACTTAAGACTAGTTACTTACAAAATGGAAGCCACAAGGCAGTGTTGCCTCATGCTTCACTTCTCTCGCGTCATTGGCCCCATTGAGTTGACCCATCTCTGTAATAAGTAAAACCGGTAAAGATGATGTTTTAGATACCCCTCCACCCCCACCCCCACCCTCACCCCTTGTTAAAACCGCATTCCTCCCTAGCGGTCAGCGTAGAGCAGTCTGCTGGCAACACTCAGAACCAAGCGCTTTACTTGTTACGTACTTCTGATGTTTTTTTCAGGCAACACTCAGAACCAAGCGCTTTACTTGTTACGTACTTCTGATGTTTTGTTTCAGATTAAGAAGGAAGTATATTTTAAAGATTCTTTTCTTCTTTCCTGGTCTCTAAACTTCCTTGTTTTTTTCTTAGTTTCTGCCTATATTCTGTGAGTTGCTGTTACACAGATGTTTCTAACCGTTTCACTTGTATACCTTAAAAGCCTAATCATTAAATGTATCAATGGTATATGAAGACCCCCATTTAGAAGGAAAAATGATGGTTTGACAGTGTTTTTAAAACTTTCTCATTTCTGAATTTCTGCTGATCATTGAAAAGATTAGACGTTCAGGTCTTCGGAACTATGGTGATGTAAGTCCTCGAGTCTTATGTAGTGAGTGTGCCGGGGCCAGAGATGGCTCAACCCGCTGCAAGGCTTACAGCCAAAATGTCGAACGAGTGGACTTTTCTGCTTGCCGTCATTGTAATTCAGTAAGAACTGAGTTCCAGAAAATAACCTGTTTGCTAATGTAATCTCTTCTTCCCGTTTTCTCTTTCTGTGTTCACAGATTCCCTTCAGGCTCAGCTAATCAATATGGGTGTCATCCCGACCTTAGTGAAGTTACTGGGCATCCACTGCCACAACGCTGCTCTGACAGAGATGTGCCTCGTGGCATTTGGGAACTTAGCAGAACTCGGTACGTCTACACCGCAAGTCGCAAGTGCCATTAACCTATTCAATGCTCTTACAGTGACTGTCTTTGTGAACCCCGGATCCATTTACATCATTTTAGTTTTTCCTTTGAGTATTTAAAATACTTTCTTCAGTGTTTAAAAGATAAATTAGATCTTCTTTTGTAATTTGTTTACAGTTGTAACTATTCTGCTTCTCTGGTTATTTTATGTATCAGGATTTAGATTTTAGGAGGTTCGAGTCTATAGCCCAGAAGTAGAGCACTTTTAAGAGTTAGCAAGAAGCCTGTGGCTTTACTCACACCAGAACACACGCAAAGCATGAACATTATAATTTCTTTTTAAGTATAAATTATTTGATTATAGAACCTCAAATGTAAACTGAAGTACCTTCCCATCTTTTCACAAAATCCCTAAAAGTGACAACTTTTGCGTTCATTATAAAATGCACATATATTTTACATCTAGAGAGCATACTATGTGTATGAGTGTGGAAGTCAGAGGATCACATGCAAGAACTGTTTCAGTCCTACCCTGTGGGTCCCTGGGGTTGAACTCAGCTTACCCGTTACCTGCTGAGCCATCTTGTGGGCGTCTGTGCATTTGTAAGAGTATTGTTACAAGCAAAATTGGAGAAACCTTTGACAGTAAGAAGACAGGCAGAATAAGACCAGGCTGCAGGCATTCCTATGTCACAACAAAAGGACTTCGTCTCTTTTTCTCTTCCATTTCTTTCTCTATTTTCTGTCTTGTCTTCTTTCTCCTTTGCTTCCCTCCCAGCTTTTAGAATGAATGGTTCCCACAGCCATGTTTATAATCCATTATGTTTGCAGTCTTTAGTGTTTTGCCCTAACATAGGAGTTAAAGCATAAATCTATTTATTAATCTTCTACTTTATAACGAAACAAAAGGCACCATTCTTGACTATTGATTTTTCTAAAAGTGTGTGTTTACACACTATAAATGGAAGGCTCTTTGGTACTTTAGTTTGACTCAGAGTTTAAAATAATAGAGAGGGGTGTGTGTCTGTGTGTCTGTCTCAGTGGAGATTTGATGGCAACCTTGGTAAATCTCCCCAGTGTGGGTTCCATGCCTTAATCTCTGCACTCGGGAGAGGCGAGTGTTCTCGTGTGATATGAGGCCAGCCTGGTCTACTATGAGGCTAGCCAAGCTATAGAGTAAGACCCAGTCTGAAAGAAAAAGAGAGAGAGAAAGACTTTAAAAAATATTTCCAGGACAGGTAAGGTGGCTCAGTAGGTGTTGCCTAGACACACTGAAGAGGACAGAGGGCAAAGCTTCAAGGCGGGTTGGCCTTTAAATCATGTGTGGGAGCTCATGCCTTAGTGATGGAGGAAATGCTCAAGGCCTGAGGTGCAATCTGGAACACTGCAAAGACAAATACCGAAATACAGTGGTCAGGTCAGAACCGTATACAAGCACCTCAGCTAAGTGACATTAAAGGTACATCGGCGGCATCTTTTATTCAGCAAGGTAGAATATAATGTATCGTGAACAGTTTTCTCCTTTGCATGAAAAGCCTTGAACGTGTGAATTTATGACTTAGTGATTTTATCGTTGCTATGGTTACCCGTATGTTGCACAGCGAACAATTTTTATGGCTTTGAATGTAACTGGGTCAGAACATTTTCTCTAAAGTTTTAGACATTTTCTCTTTCAAGGGCATTAAAGGTCAGTGCGATGGTTTCCTGGGTTTGAAGAGCACTTGTGTTCTGTAACAGAACAAATGATTGAGCGTCAAAGTAGCAGCGAGTTTCTGCACTTAATTTTTTTTTTTTTTTTACTTAAAGTTTTGCTCTATTTTTCAGAGTCGAGTAAAGAACAGTTTGCTAGCACAAACATTGCCGAAGAACTGGTAAAACTATTCAAGAAACAAATAGAGCATGATAAAAGAGAAATGATTTTCGAAGTTCTAGCTCCATTGGCAGAAAATGGTAAGGGAAGAAAAAGCAACTTCTGATGTTTGCTTGTGTGGAGTTTCTTAGGTGCTGTAGTGCCAGTTCTTAATTCAAAGCCCTTCCTTGTGTTATTAATGTTACATTTTTGGTTTCTATAACTCTAACTTCAACATTATCTGTGCCATGACTGCATCTAAATCTGGAGAAGCCGCTTTCCAAGTTTGATTTTAAAGTCTTAGCAAAGATGCTCCTACAGTTATTTTTGCTCTGATATAGAACATAGATGAAGGCTTAGGAGATGGTTCAATGGGGACAGTCTTTGCCACTCAAGCATCAGGTTGCAGAACCCATGCAAAAGCCATGGGGCAGTAGGGAGAGGCAGGAACAGACCCCTAGATGCTGTTTCTGACACTTTAGCCTGCCCAGGTTCAAGGAACCATCCTGTCTCACCAAATAGAGTAAGGAACGCTTGAGGAAGACTGCCAGCATTGACATGTGGCCTAAATGTGCACACAGACATACATAGAATTTTAAGAAGAAAAATGAGGTAAAGAACTTAAACTCCTATATGAACCCTCTGAAGACACAGGAGGATAACAGCTCAGCTTTCTAGGCCTGTCTACAATGAGGATATTTCTGAGCCACACCTTTGAGAGAACCGGCTTAAGAGATGGACCCAAAAAGATAGAGTGCATCAGGAAGCAAACAGACTGCGTTGTAAATGACTTTTCAAACACAGTGTCTTTTGCATATTCAGAATATGACAAGACACTGATAAGACAACACACTACACTTGTAAGAACAGGTAGATTGAATCTCCAGACTGGAATTATTGTCCATCGGTTTAAAGTAGGGAGCTGGGAGCTAGAAAGGACGGTACTTGTTGAGTAAAATGCTTGCTAGGCAAGTGTGAGGACCCAAGGTCAAATCCCAGAACCCACATAAACCCATGCATGTGGAATCCCAGCGCTCTTGCAACAGCATGGAAGGCAGCAGCCTGCTGTGCCCAGCAGAGAGCAAGAGAGAGATGGTCTTCAACCAGGCAAAAGGTGAGGACCAGGGCTTGAGGTTGTCCTCTGACCTCCATGTGTGCACCATGAACACCCAGTCAGGATCACACACACATGCACACACACGAAAGATTAAAACAGGGCAGTTTGTGTCTTTAGAGAGATGAAAAGCAATCTTTAAGAAAGATGTTTAAATAATAAAAATGCAACATCACAGCATATTCAGAAATAAACAAGTAGAATTCCCAAACTGTAATTTCCAACCTAAATTAGGTACTTGCTGATGGGCGGGCTTCACAACAGGTCACATATAGTTGAATTAGGGGGTCCTGTGAACTGAAACACAGGAACTCCTGAATGAAGTCAGCGGAAAAGAAGAAAAGTTACACAGAGAACAAGGGATCATCTCGCACTCCCTGGTGGTGGTGGTGGTGGTGGTGGTGGTGGTGGTGGTGGTGGTGGTGGTGGTGGTGGTGATGGTGGTGGTGGTGGTTTTGGTACCAAGAGAGATTAGATGCTTTGGGAATGAATGGTGCACAGGCAACATTTAAAGCCAGGTAGGCAGAAAAGCTCTAAGCTTGGTAGACACAGCAAGTTCTTAGACAGCCAGGGAGACCTCAGAGACACCCTGTCTGAAAAAGACTTCTAAAAGGAAATGCATTTGCACATAATTTAAAATACAACATGGCACGGAAAGTCAGACTCTGCTAAGCAAACCTGGGAATGAGAAACAATATAGTTGGAGGCATTGCATTTTTTTCCCTTAAGACAGGGTCTCTCTATTAAGTAACTGAGTGCCCTGGAACTTACTATGTAGTCTAGACTCGCCCTGAACTCAGAGACCCATGTGCCTCTGCCTTCCAAGTACTGGGATTACAGACATGTGCCACTATACCCAGGTCTGCATTAATTTTTAAAATTGATTTTAGATAAGGTACTGGCTTCAATTTGCAATTTAAAAACGTTTAAATATAGGAGGCTATCCTGACACCAAGCCTAAAAACCTGAGTTCAGTCCCCAAAGCCACAGGTTTAAGTAGAGAACCAATTCCTATAAGTAGTCCTCAGATCACAACATGAGCATACATTCCCGTCTCCATTCCAACACACACACTCACAGAGACAGACAGACAGACAGACAGACAGACAGACAGACAGACAGACAGTAATAAGGAAAGAGCACTAAACTAGCTCTTAGAAATGGTTATTTGGTGATAAAATGAAATATGCGAGTGGTTTGTACTAACACCAGTGACAAGAGACTTAGAAAAGGAGGCTTGTGGTCAGAAGAAATGTATAGAGGGACTTCTTGTATTGTTGACAATTTCTTGATCTGGGTAATAATAATTTTCATAATCGCTTATCCTTAATATGTATATTTTCTGCAGATATGGTTTTTCTCTGCCTTTTAAATAAAGGTTATATCTTAGATAATCTTGATTACCAGACTGGTAGGCTTAGGTTGAGAAGTTCCCAAGATTAATGCATACCTCTGAGTGTGCTTGTGAGGCTCTCCAAGATCAGCTAGGAGTAAGTAGAGACTGTCCTTGCTGTGTCCAGGATTGTCACCCCTTCCTTGGCGTGACCCCTGAAACCTGGGCCTAAGTGTAGCCCGCCCTTTGCTCAGGAGAGCTATTTAGTATATGTATGTGATACAACTTTACACATGCGTACTCATCTGAGTGATAAAGGTGGTCCTTGTGTGTTGATAAGTAAATGTGCTAGGATGTCTGTTTTGCCAAAATGCCGGGCTGGTCTTCACTAAGGCAATGTAAGGTTTCTAAATTGGTGATCACAGTCAAACTGTGAGAAGAAAGCTCCCTCCGTAAGCCTCCTTCTTTGCATATTTTACCCATTCTAAATGCCTTAAACCTCACTCTTCAGGGAGAAACTTCTTTTTCACCTCATTCCTTGGTTCTACAAAATGAAATGTTACCCTGGTCTTCAAGGATTATGCCAAAGACTTACTGTCACCTCCTTACAGAGTGTCTGGATAGTAGTGTTTTTATTTATCGCTTGTTTTCTCATCCACATAAATCCTGTTGAATAGCCACAGGGCTCAGAGTGGTGGGCCTCTGAAAACTTGTTTCTGTATTAATTATTTGCATCCTGTCTATGATTCATTTTGTTTTATGAGCAATTGTAACTTTGTGGTTCAAGGCTTTAGAATTTCTAAGACTTCTTTATCATAGTTTTCAGTTCCAGTTTCTGCACATCTCTGGCTCTAGTGATCTTTTTTTTTTTTTTTTTTTTTTTTTTTTTTTTTTTTTTGGTTCTTTTTTTCGGAGCTGGGGACCGAACCCAGGGCCTTGCGCTTCCTAGGTAAGCGCTCTACCACTGAGCTAAATCCCCAGCCCCGGCTCTAGTGCTCTTTATGTAACCAAGGGAACATCCTACTTAAGCTTGGCCCAGGACAGGTGTAATTTTTAAAGTATTTTAAGATATTCAAAGGAAAATTAATAATCGTTGTGATAATATAAAGTTAAATTTTCTCCATGCTAGTTAACCTAAAATTATAAACATTAAGCATATGTATATTTTAAACTCTTTATTCCACACACCAAGAAACCATCATTGCTGTGTGGGACTCACTCATATACAGCTTATGAAAACCAGTGACCCAAAGTAAAATCCAATCAGAACAATAAAATCACATTCTTTGACAGGAGGAGGTACAGCTGCAGATATAAAGTCCTCTAGAGTAAGATATTGGGACTATAAAACAATAAACAGCATTGGGGTGAAGTTACTATTTCAGTCTTTTTTTTTAATGAAACTATTATATTTTTTTCTGAAGTACCATAGTTTTATCAGTTAACCGTGGAAGATTTAACTTTTTTTTCTTTTCAACTGTACTGTGAAGGTTTTAGAGACATATTGGGAAATGGAATTTAGTGTAAGGAATCACCATGTACTCGTGATCTGAAGATGGTTTACATCAATGAAAACTTGAAGTTCCCTTTAAAAACAAGACTTAGAAATTTACAAACCACAGTAGCCAAACTGCTTCAGCACAAATACCAGTCTGAGTGGTGAAGGTTCAGATTTTCTCACAGTACCATAACTTTTGACAGCTTTTTATTCAAAATACATAGTAGACATATTTTAATTTTACATGACAAATATGTATGTGTATTATAGGCATGTGTGTATAATATACTATTGTCTTTCATCATAATATCTAAAATTATAGTGATACTGGTTGTTGTCAGACCTAAGAGAGACCCCGGATTTTTTGGGTGCTATAAGACATTTTAAGAGGATAGATAATTTCAAATAGAAAAATGAAATTTTTGTATAATTAGTCTGGACCGTCAAATACTTCACCTTGAAACTCAAGTGTTCAGAAGTGGGTTGTTGTTGTTGTTGCTATTGCTGTTGTTGTTGGCAGTGGTGTAGACGTGGGTGTTTTGTGTTTTATCTAAGTTATACATCAACTGATCTTAAAATACACTAGTTAAAATTCTTCAGGACAGGTCACTGTACCAAAGCTTGTGATTTCATTCTCATGGTTCTTTATTCAGACGCCATTAAACTGCAGCTGGTTGAAGCAGGTTTGGTCGAGTGCCTCCTAGAGATTGTTCAGCAGAAGGTGGACAGTACCAAAGAGGATGACCTTGCTGAGCTCAAAACTGCTTCAGACCTCATGGTTTTATTACTTCTTGGAGGTGAGTCTTGACTGCTGCCGACCAAAGGACATGGTCAGCAGGTATTTTAGACCTACTGTGCCTTTCGTAAACAACACTAGGCCTCTCCTTACTTTCCTGTCCTGTTTACTGTTACTGCAATGGTTTTTTTTTTTCTTCTTTTCTTCTTTTTCTTTTTTCTTTTTTTTTTTTCGGAGCTGGGGACCGAACCCAGGGCCTTGTGCTTGCTAGGCAAGTGCTCTACCGCTGAGCTAAATCCCCAACCCTTACTGCAATGGTTTTGAAACCTTGTACACACCATGAAAAGTTAAGTCCCTGCTGTCTTCAGTACCTGAAGACCTGTCATGAGCACTGAAGGCAGGCTGGCCCTTGGAAACTTGGGCTACACAATTCATAAACTTCAGTGTCTAAATGCTACTAATAACCAATTACGAGATGTCTACTTTCCCCGTTGGATATCCACGTGGGAACATGGGTTTGTCACTCCTAATCATAGTTCCTTATTTAACGATTTGTTTCATTTCCCTGCAGATGAATCCATGCAGAAACTTTTTGAAGGAGGAAAAGGCAGTGTGTTCCAAAGGGTGCTCTCTTGGATTCCATCGAATAGCCAGCAGCTGCAGCTTGCTGGGGCATTGGCCATTGCAAATTTTGCCAGGAATGGTATGCACATTAGTTACTCCATGTGGATGAGACGTTCTGCATTTCTTAAGTGTCTGCTTATCTGTCACATCAACAGTGCTGCGTTCAGAAATGTCTACGTGTTGTTTCCTCAGTCCTTTAGAAGTCTTTACTGACTTACTAATATATGACATATTTTGTATAGCAATCTGAATTCTGATGTAGAAAGATCCGTGATCGTGTGGTGGTTTTGAATACTCGGTGCTTCAGGTTTAGGGACCTTGAGCATATCCATCTAGTGGGATCCTTCCCCAGTTACGTTATCTTGGCTGTAATAATCTGAGTATTCACTTTTGTGTTATTGCGTTATTTCCTTACATCTGTACTTACATATCAATAATCCTGTGGGTGTGCAGTATTTAGTTTAATAATCTTTCAAAGGCACTGGACCTTGTGAAATCTGATACTCTTGATAGCTAATCTCAGAACTCTTACTATGTCTAGAAAATATGGACTGTGTTTCTAGTTCAATTTGATTCCACTGTAAACTATTCATATATCACAGGTTGAGTGCCCCTTAGTCCAATATGCTTGAGACGTAAAGTGTTAGATTTTCTCAGGTTTCGGAATATTTATATAGGCATTAGGCAGTGTCTTGGCCAGAAGGCCAGCTCCCAAACATGAAATGTATCAGTTTCCTGTACAGTTGATGCATGTATCCTAAAATTCGTTTAGATGGTATTTTTAGTGCATCCTCACTGTGACTGGTTGACCACATAAATTCAGTTTCAGGTTCTACTCCCAGGGTCATATTTGTCATTACCCGAATATTTCAGACTTAAGGTTTTGCTTCAGGAACGTTTGACCTTACAGACGATCATGGCTGACTTACTTTGTCTTCCCTTCTCTTTAGAAGAACAATAGTTCTTTGGTAAAGGCCTGGTGTGGGTCAGTGGAGAGTGTAAAAGAGTTAGTGCCATAGGATACTTAGACACTTTTTTTTAACGAAGGAGGAAATTTGCCTTTGTTTTGCGTAGATGGGAATTGTATTCATATGGTAGACAATGGGATTGTAGAAAAACTCATGGATTTGCTGGACAGACACGTAGAAGACGGGAACGTGACGGTACAGCATGCAGCACTGAGCGCCCTCAGGAACCTAGCCATTCCAGGTAAGCAGCAGCATTTGTGTGGCTCATGGACCTCCCTGGCAGCACAAGGGGGAGAGCCTGCTGTGTGGTACCTGCCTTTAGTCCCAGCCCTTGGAAGGCAGAGTGGTTGAATGGTCAGTCTTCTGTAATTAGTGAGTTCCAGGATTGCCGGGGCCACGTGGGTGTCTTAAAGGGAGAGGAGGGGCTAGGAAGAGTCTTTAAATTACTCATCTTGTTCCTGGCTAAGAAATGGAGACCATATGTTAAAATGTGTTTTCTGCGACAATACAAACCGATCTCATAAGACAGCTAGAAGAATTTATCACGTTTATGAGCGCCTCGATTTTCTTTAATGACATGCGTAAACATTCTTAGATATGTTCAGGTGAAGTCAGATATGACATATATGAACAGAGTCCACTAAAGAATCAGTATAAAGGTCGGGGGCTCTTTTTTGATTTTTTTTTTTCATCCCATAAGCAGATACATAGTTTTGAAAAGGGCCTTGATGTATCTTTGGATCAACAGTTTTGAGCCATGGGGAAAACCATGCAGATGATTGCTGTTTAATTCTTTTATTCCCCTGTCGAAACTTAAACTTCTGACAAATCAGTGTAGTGACAGGAAGCCCCAATTGAAATGGTTCTGATTTGTTTGCATATCATCAGCGTCTAATAATGTCTGTCACATTTGTATTAGTACAGTTGACTCAAATACGGCAATAAAGAAAAGCACTAGAGTGAGTGCATGAGTATTTTACAAAATGTAAACATTTTCAGATTTATTTTACACATTTTCTAATTAAATGCTTTAAAATTGTGTTTAAAAAACCTAGAATGAATTATGACTGCTATGTTCCTGTAAACAGGATACTTACTTGCATATACCCAATCTCATGTTTTATTTGTGCCCCACACACACCTTGGGCAGGGGAGTTGAGACAGGCTGTATCCCAAGTTAGTCTCAAATTCAATATGTAGATTATAAGGACCTTGAATTTCTGATTCTCTTGCCTCAACATCCCACGTTCTAACTGCTGGCATAACCCAACATGCCCAACAGCCCCACCCTTAGCATTTCCAAATAGAAGTTATAAAATGGGGCCTTAACGCCAGTAAGTACCAGATGTGTGTTGAATGAATGTTCCTCGAGAGTGTTAACACCATTTTAACCATAGTCTCTTTTTCTTTCTAGTTGTAAATAAAGCAAAGATGTTATCAGCCGGGGTCACAGAGACGGTTTTGAAGTTCCTTAAATCTGAAATGCCCCCAGTTCAGTTCAAACTCCTGGGAACGCTAAGAATGTTAATAGATGCACAAGGTAAAGAAATGGTTTCCAAGTCACGTTCTTGGTGCAGTGTTCTGACTTACGTGTCCTTAGCTTTAAAGGGTCTTGATTTTCTCGTTGTCAGAACTATGGACTGGTAAAAGTAAATGGAAAAGGAGAGTTTAAAAGAGATTAATTTTAGACTTAATTTTTATGCTAAATGATTTTGAGTAAAAATCATGTTGTATATTATTATTAATATCTAAGTCCTGTGTGTGTTGATCTGTTACCGGCCCCTAAGCACCCTTTGTGCTTAGACATTTCCTCCCCATGTTTGTCTTGTCTTGAAAACCATATTTTAGTACAGGGATAGTCAAAATTTTTACAGATTTATCTTATATTTTCTATTTGAGGACACAATAAAAAAGTGTCTAGGAGTAGCCTGGTTTGTTTGTTGTTTTTATGTTTTTTCAAATTCTTAATCCTTCTCTGTCCTGATTGTTTGGAGTCCTTTGGAAAACCCTTTGTTTCAGTCTGCCAGAGCATTACCAGACTGTTAGGCTTACCCCCGATATGAAGTTACATGTTCTGGCGTCTGTGCGAAGCCTGTAATGTTATCGGATAAGCTAAACAGCCCACCAGGCGAGGACCGCTTGCAGTAATTGCTTTTATAGAAGTGTCGCACTGTTTTGAGAACTGCTTTCACGTCAGCTGACGGCCTGTCGGTGATTCGGTCTGTCTTTGGTTTGCCTTGTTTCCTACAGCAGAAGCTGCTGAGCAACTGGGAAAGAACGCTAAGTTGGTGGAGCGCTTGGTTGAGTGGTGTGAAGCCAAAGATCATGCCGGTGTGATGGGCGAGTCAAACAGACTGCTGTCCGCTCTCATACGACACAGTAAATCAAAAGTGAGTCCCAGACGATGCCGTCCGCTGACCAGCATCAGATTGGTCACTGTGGAGGCCAGCACTGTAGAGCCTCTCCTCATGCTCACCCGCTCATGGATTCTCTACAGATATGCTGATCTCCAGGAACAGCAGGAAATAAAGACTGGTGCTTTCCTTTCATTCCGTTACGTCACACTTAAAAGTAAGGCTTTGGCGGTAGGAGCTGGGAGGAAGTGAAGAAGGACTTTTCCGGGCAAAGACTTGGATATGCTTGACCCAGATGTCGGAGATTTAATAGGAAACAGCAAGGGTAGATCTATTGGAGAGCGTGCACAGGGGGTATTGTTGGAATTAAGATGAATTATATGCCAGGTAAAGTATCTGGGTTAGATTCTCCAGAAAAGTATGTCTGCCACACGCTTCCCTCCAACACTACGGGGGACTAAATCAGATCTGGGTATTTTAGGAGGGACTCTACCACTGAGCTGCATCCCCAGCCGTTTTGCATTTTTCTTTTCAGACAGAGGGAAGGCAGTAGAATCAGCAGCCCTCTATGTGTACTAGTGATACTTCTTTAAGTAGGTCTGAGTTTTATGCGTGGTACCAGTTAGGGCCGTGCCAGTCACGTGACAAAGCACAGAAGAGCAGTTCACTTTCCCTCAGTTCTGTGTTCTAGGCCACTTTGCCAAACTGTCCTAGAGGGTTTGTCCTTAGCTGTCTTTGCCTCAGGAGATTCCCCACCAATAGTTCAGAGTTCATACAAACCATCATTTTTTCAGCTATGTTATATATGACTGTGGAACTCCGATAAACTTCTGTTCTATTTGGTAGCAAGGGAAAAAGAGAAACAAACGAAAATCCACATGACTAAACCCCAAACTTGTTGTACATGGGAAAAGTCATACCAACTTTTAAAACAACCATATTTAGGAACCAAAACTTTGACATGCTATACTACTGAGTTAAAATTTAAATATTAAAATGTTTTATGCATTTTATTTGTCATAGGTACCTCTTTACTTCGTCTGACATCATCCCCCCAAATTAAAAAAAAAAAAAACATTTTTAAGTGCCCATTAAATATCCATCTGCATGTAGGTTCTTGGAAAGATGAAAATATGTGGCCTGTATCTTTGGAGACGTGTATACCCATGTGTGTGCACATGTAACAGAAAAGAACTTGTAACTATATAGGAGTTGGTCACATAATTTAGGTTTACAATTCAATATACATGGTTCTATTTTTCGCCTTACATGTTGTCTCAGTTGAGGGCTTCTATTGCAGCAACAAAACACCATGAACAAAAAGCAGGTTGGGAATAAAAGGGGTTTATTTGCCTTGCACTTCCATAGTCCATCAGTGGAGGAGTCAGGACAGGATCTCAAACAGGATCTGATGCAGAGGCCACAGAGAGGTGCTGTTTACTGGCTTGCTGTTCCTCTTGGCTTGCTCAGCTTGCTTCCTTAGAGATCCCAGAACTCCAGCCCAGGGATGGCACCACCCACCATGGGCTGGGCCCTCCCCCATTGATCACTAATTGAGAAAATGCCTTACTGCTGGTTCTCATGGAGGCATTTTCCCAACTGAGGCTCCTCCTCTCTAATGATGCTTGTGTCAAGTTGACACACAAAGCCAGCTAGTGTGTGATGTGTCTTCTTCCTACGTTTGAAAATAAGCTGCTCAAGAGCCGTAGAAACATTTGTTTCCACATGTCTGTAGTCGGCATTTAAAGCATAGTCATTACATGAGATCCAAACCAAGATCATGGCTATTAAAGACTGGGTGTGGTAATACACAGCAGGCAGAAACAGGGGCATCTCTTAAGCTTTATGTCAGCTGGATTTACATAGCCTAGCTCTGCCAGGGCTCCATAGTGAGCCCTGTCTGAAAAAAGAACAGATGGACAGATACAGGGTTTTATGTAGGCTTAATTACAGAAATAATGTGTCCCCTTTTGTTATTTTATGGTTAACAGCATGCATTCAAACATTTTTTAATAAACCCCCTATAATCCTCTAATAACTGATTAACTTGTCCAAGAGTTTGTTTTTGAAGTTGCATCTCCAAACTATATACTGACCATAATTTGGGAAAAGCTTTAGAATAAAATTTTGAAATAATATAACAATGAATACATTGCCTGCAGAGTTTTCTCAATTGTTAGTTATCTCCTTTTTTATAGAACTGTTGCCTTTTTGTCAATTGGCAGGAGTGAGGGATTACAAGGTTTCATTAAGAACTGTTTACTGTTCTAGTTGGAGGTATAAACCTAGAGAATGGGGCCTTAAAAGGAGGCTGGGTAAAGTCTCATGCAGTGGCCAGCTGTATTCAGAACATCAGATGATGTATACTCTGACGGATAAGAAGAGTCACCCAAATCAAGTTTACAATCATGGGGATACACCAGAAGAGGCAAAAACATGTTTTTCTGTAGAGGCATATGAATTATAACAGCTGACGTAAACTCTCTCTGGGAGGAGCACAGAAACACATCCCCAGAGCAATTCTGTATCTAGAAGAAGCTAAAGGTACAGGATTACCTTGGTTCCTTGGAGTTTTCTCACAAGCACTCAGAATCTCACATAACTCCTTATTTGAACAAAGAACCACTAGTTTCCCAAGGCCTCGCACTTCTCCAAATCCTTGTAAATCTGAGGCGGTTATTAATGCTTTTGTTCATTAACTGACCAAAATTAAGCAAAAATGTTTCCATCTTTTGTTCTTAATATTGGTTAGAAGTGGATCTAAAGTCAGAAAAGGTGTGTTAAATACCCCGTCCAGCCAGGCATAGATGGGCATTCCACTATATGCCGTGGACTTGGGAGGCCGAGAACAGAAGGATCACAACTCAAAACCAGCCTGGGCTACTTGAAATTAAACAAGCCCACATCAAATTATTACGTATACAAAAGACTGAAAAGAGCGAAAGGCCTTAGACAAAGCCTGCAGTTCTGAATACCAGATGTGGGGCTAGTTCCATAGAGACAGCTGCTACCTTATAAACCTAGGACTTGGGACTTGGCAGGTGCTTGTGTACATTATGAATGAGAGAGTGCTGGTTTGAATCCATGCACTACCACTTAATAGCTGTGTGAGCTTGTTCCAAACCTATAAATTATTAATCGTGAGTTATGCAGGTTACAATGTGATAATTTTATACACACACATTGGGTAATATATCAGGGCAGTTAGCATTTCCTTTAAACATTTTTAAATATTTTATTAACATAATCATACATATTTATGGTCTAGTAGGTAGAACTTTAATTTGTATATAGTAGGTACTAGTTAGTTGGTATAATTTATATACCCATTTTTTTTATCATGTGTCTAAAACTTTTGGGCTCCTCACTGGTTATTCATTAAATATAAACAGTAATTGTCAACTCCAGACAAGTACCCTCATTAACACCACCGTGCGGTAGAGTAAAGAAACTATTATTTCTACCTGCATTGGGATACCCAATGATTCAACTTTTCCTGTAAGCCCACTAAGGGGCATCTGACTCCATTGTGTGTGTGCCTAGGAATGGGATACCCAAATTATTTGCTGTTTCCATGCTTAAGTTCTTGAGAGACCTCTGCAGTGCTCTCCTTGGCGGCTGTACTTAGTTGTGGTTCCACTGATGGCATATGAGAACGTTAATGAAAATTCACTCTCCTTTTCTCCGTATCCTTTGGTAGTCACTAGTGAAAAGGCGTCCGCAATGTTGACATGAGTCTCCTTCAGAGCTAATGAATGTCCTTTATTCTGTAAACCTATTGGCTATTTGATTTTGAGATTATCAGTTCATACCGTTTGCCATTTTTTAATTGGGCGATTTGGAATGAGCATTTTTAAATACTTACATATTCTGAATGTTAACCTTGTCTTGCTGTGGAGAGTCTTTGCCTGCTCTGCCATTGATCTGTTTTGGCGTGCAAAAACATTTTTCTGATTTTAGTTCCATTTCTCTGGTTTTGCTTTGGTTTCCTGTGCTTTGGAGGAAACAAAAACCACCTGTTCTGTGCATAGCTCAGTGCTTTAGAATTTGTTCTGTGTTGTCTTCTAGTATTTTCATAGTTTGGGATACTATATTTAGGCCTTTGCCCCCTGCCCTCCTGTTAAATTAATCTTCATGTGGGAAGAAATCACAAGTATTGCTTGTAAATAGTTTTCCCAATACCGTTTGCTGAAGACTCTCTCTCTCTCGGTGTTCACTTCGATGCCTATGTCAGTGAGGAGTCGTCTGTGAACGCAGAGGCTTGTTTCTCGGTATCGTGTTGTGTTTGTCAGCATCTACTCTGTGCCATCATCGTGAAATTTGAGTTTCTGTAGCTTTGAAGTGTGCATCGGGAAGGTGAGGGTAGCATGATCCACTGTAGCTCTGTTTAAGGATTGCCCTTCCAGGCCTCTTTTGCTTCCCTATGGATTTTCTGATCTGTTTGATTGATCATGTAGCCGTGTGAAGAAACCACAGTCTGACCAAAGGCTACACTAAAAGAGCTCCCTTTCTTGCCGTGGGTCCGCGGTGCAGGAGTCCGGAGGTTGAGCGTTTGTTTAACTCCGTGAGGTGTCCAGCTATGGCTCAGCTGTGGGTTGCTGTTGGGTTTAGTCTCTGCAGACAGGACTTGTGACGAGTCAACAATGCAGTAAACGCCTCTGTCACAGAGTACTCGGTTAGAGGTGTAGCTGGGGCCTTAAAGAAGAGCAGATCTCCACTCACAAATCCTTTCCTCTTCAGATGCTTCCAACCCCATGCCCATGTTCATTGCCCGGCACTCATTTTTGATTCCCGGTTCATATGGCATTCAAGTCAGTTGTCAGTAGTTGCTCGTTTGGACAAAAGCGTATTCTTCCCTTTCTCCCAAAGAAAGTCTTATCTGCTTGAGAGCTCAACCAAGGCAGCAGAACAACGGTGGACTCCCAAACCATTTAGTAATGGTCTAGCACCCCCACCCCATTATGTTTGGCATAGCTCTGTGAATGGAGGTGCCTGTTTCCTAAGGATGGGGACCCTGTCTGTTGACCACAGGCATAAAACAAGCAAACAGTGGCAGAATGAAGCACCTTGTCTCTCTTGCTTGTTAGTGGGAGGTGGTGTAACTCTTTTACACTCTTCATGGACCTCACAGAGTTGGGTAAGTAGGATGTGTGGGGTAGCCTGTCAGCAGTGTGAATACTCCATTTGGTGCTCACCTTGTGATACTGTCTTTCAGTGGTTTTTAAGCTGCTGTCGTGCTAGTGTTTGTGGGCTGTGGATACAGGTGAGGCAGCAGCCTTTTTAGTCCGCCTCATTCCCTGTCTTCAATTGCTGTTAAAAGACCCTATGCCACATGCGGTGTGGCATTTGTGAACAACTATGTCAAAGGACAGCTCGCCCAACAGCTGCGTGCTATTTGCTTGGAAGTCTGCCCCTTTGAGTCTTCTCCCAGCCATGCCCTTGAATAACTGTGTTCAGTAATTGGGGAAAGCTCTGAAGTTGGGATATTCAGTCATGGGATGGCAAGGGAGGCCACCACCCATCAAGAGGTCTCTGTCCATGAAGATCCTAGGAAGGAGCCATGAACTTCAGTGAGGAGTTCAGAGATTCTCAGGTCAGATTTAGCATTAATATTCCGTTTTCAAATCCGTCTTGTCCAGTCAAATGTAAAATTTTGTACTCCGGACTCCTGTGGTCATGTCCACTGATGCTATGTCTGACAGATGTTTCCAGGGCTGGCAGGCCTGTGAGCAGCCCAGCACAGGGCAGAGTTCATGTGCGTTCACACTGACCAGTGGCGTCATACTTGGGAATATTGTATTTCTTTCAGAGCTGTTCTGAATTCTGTCCTAAGATTTAGCTCTCCAGAAGTCTCCACTGACTCACAGGTCTCCCCATGATTAGTCACCTCAGCCATGTGCAGTGGCTTCCTGCACTCATACCATTAGGTGAGTTCATTCTTTCCAACGGCAGGGAGCGAAAACGGAAGAAGTAGAGGCTAAGTCGCCCACCTACCAAGTAGGCATGCTGCTTCGCGCTTGAAAAGTGTAATGTTCCCTGGTTATTGGGTCTTTTAAAAAAGCCCATTCAGACAGGCTTTTCTATATCTAAAACGTCTAGAGACTTTGCTGATCTCCAGGGTTCACATAAGACTCCTTACTTAGTTCAACCATTGTGATTGAAATGTTTAAGAGAAGCTAACTGAATAGCTGGATTTATTTTTTTGGAGAATTATCATTTAAGTTATATTTTTTGGACCGTCTTGGCTTCAGAAATGGTGGTAGTAGTCTTTATTTCGGGGGGCAGGGGGAGTCTTGAAGTTAAAACATAGCCCTAAATAGGTTTGTGAAGCCTCTTTGGACCATGTAAAGCAGCTGGCTGTAGCACAGTGAACACAGCAAGTGTACATTTGCTTTGTCCATATTTGGTTTGGAGCAAGGGTCTGGACACTGACTTCCTGGATTTGAACCTTTGCTTTCCCCAAGCCTAGCCCCAGTCTGACTTGGACAAATCGCACTTTTCATTTATCAACTGGAGACGGTATCTTGCTCAGAGAATCCTCTGCAGGGTGAAAATGAGCTGTGTCTCTAAGTTCTTACCATATTCTATCAGGAAAGCCAGCCGCGTGGAGAAGCCATTGAGTAAACATTTGTTAAAGTAGTTGCAGAGATGACAGACATTTGGAAAAGAAAATGGGGGTTGGGGATTTAGCTCAGTGGTAGAGCACTTGCCTAGCAAACGCAAGGCCCTGGGTTCGGTCCCCAGCTCCGAAAAAAAGAAAAAAAAAAGAAAAAAGAAAAAGAAAATGCTCAGACACCCATTCTGATGAGAGGTGACTTGCTTGGACTACATGCTTGGCCTCAGAGACTGTTTCTCATTACAAGATTCATCCATTCCTTTGTTCGTTCAGTCAGTCATTCATTTCCTGTTATTCTGCCACAGCGCACTATTGATTTAAAAAGAGAAAGAAAGAAATCACAGACCTTCTTTGGGAATCACATGAGTCTGCTAATGTTTTCTGGTCTTTAGTCAGTAAGATCCTCTGAAAGTTCTATGAAACTCTTGAGTGATTTTAAAAATTAAATCCAACATTCTAATAAACCCTTACCTTGTTAACAAGTAGGTAATACTTAGGAAGTTAGAAAAGGGTTTAAAGCACCATTTCTGGAACGCGTGAGGTGGCTTAGTGGGCAGTGGGGCTTATGGCAAGTCTGGGTCCCTGAGTTTATCTCAGATCCCACACAGTGTTAGGGAGAATTCCCAGGATTGTCCTCGGACCTCCGTACCACACTTGCACTCACATGCACAAACACAATAAACAATAAATACAATTTTAAAGCAGGTTAAAGGGGAAAGACTTAGCAGCCGCCAGAGCACAGCTGCCCATAAAAAAAAATGTAATTCTTAAATGCCACTTGTGATCGTTGGGCTCAAAGCAGTGATATTTTCTATAAAGGGTTGATTTAAAATTTTATGTGCGATAGAAACATAAAGGAAGCCATTTTAAATAGTTCAGAAAATTATAAAAGTACTCATAATTACAGTTAGATGTATATATAATTGAAGCTAACAGGAAGTAAAGTATTCTGAAATTTAGATTTTCCATGAAATTGCTATGAACGTAAGAGTTACAAGCTCACAAAATTTGTAGCAGGGTGAAGACAAACTAGTTCCTAGGAAGAACTGTAACTGCACCTGACCTTTTATCATATATCTTACATGTCCTTTTATATGATAACTTCGTATAATAACCACAAAACATATGGAAGATAAATCATGTTGCAGCCAGAGCCACTTGACAGAAACACAGGCTCGGAGTGTGCTCTGCCAAGGTCAGTGTTGATATTAGGACTTAACTACACTAGAACTCCCACTGCCTCTCCCTTAGTGTCACAGTAAGAAATTGTGGCGAAGGTTCTATTTAGGTTTTGTTGTTGGTTTTGTGTGTGTGTGTGTGTGTGTGTGTGTGTGTGTGTGTGTGTGTGTGTGTGAAAAATAAATGTATATGCACTATTTTTTTCTGCAATTAAAATCTTTTATTCCCTTCCCTCCAAACACTCCCATATACCCTTCCTCTCTTTCAAATTCATGACCTTGTTTCTCACTAATACTGTGTGTGCACGTGTGTGTGTGTGTGTGTGTGTGTGTGTGTGTGTGTGTGTGTGTGTGTGTGTATGTGTGTGTTTTCAGGACTGATTGTATGGTATTGGACAACCAGTTGGTGTGTTCTTTCCTGGGGAAGGCCTTTCTCCTGCTCTCAGTTTTTTTGACATGCAGTTTTCTCAAATTTGTCAAGTCAAACAAAGGAGTAAAAGATAATTTTAAAATGTTTTTTTAAATTATTTTAAAAAAAAAAGACCTTTACCCAGAGTTCCTAGAGTCCTGCTTTGGGGAAGTGGGGGAAATGAAATGGTACTTTTCGTTCTTTAGATTCAGTAGCTTTTAGGCCTTCCTTGGTAGGAAGTGAAATGGTCTTTTTCACTTAGGCAATTTAAGTTGTCGTGTTTTGAAGAATTTATTTAAAGCTAAAAGCTTTTCTTTAGTGTACGGTTAAAATGCAGTGATGCCTTACAGGACACTGTCACACATATCCACTCAACAATGAGTTGACTGATGGGAACGCCATCTCCCTTTGTGTAGAATTAAGGTTGGTAATGCTGTGATATTTATTTATTGTAGGATGTAATTAAAACCATTGTACAGAGCGGTGGCATCAAGCATCTAGTTACCATGGCAACTAGTGAGCATGTGATAATGCAGAATGAGGCTCTCGTCGCGTTGGCACTAATTGCAGCTTTGGAATTGGGTGAGTACCTGGCCGACAGACTTACTTCTTCCCTGTTCTTACCTTCAGATAGAGGAAGCCTGGGAGTGGGATTGAAATCAAAGAGAGCCTTGGAATACTGTGGGAGTATTTTGCCAGTGTGTTCTTATATCTGAGTCTGTGGGAATTGTGTAAGTTGCTACCACAGGTGTTCAAGTGGCTACACTTTGTGTGACATTTTTAAATCAGCACTCTAAGGCTCAACTGTTAAGTGGTTATTTTACTTAGAACATACATAACACATTTTCACAGGGTTTATGGATAATTCAAATGATACCTGGACTATATCACAACAGGAGTCTGGAACTGGGCTTTTAGCTCAGTTGGCAGAGTACTTGCCTAGCACGCATAAGGCCCTGTGTTCGATCCCCGTGTGCCTGTTACCAACCTCTGTAGGTGTTTTTCTGTCATTTCACAGTACTGCCTTCATCTGCACTCTCACCCGTGTCTTGTCTGTGGGTGTTCAGGAGTTCCCACAAAGCAGAGTTAAATGGAACTGTTGGTTCCTGTCTGTGCTTATTGGTGGCTGTGTAATATACAGTATCCATGTAGACAAAATTATCCACGAGAAGCCAAGACACAACCTTTTGGCTCATTAACCAGACCCTGATCCATCAGCCAGGGATGGTATATTAGAGCCACAGAACCTTTGGGTAAGACCTAGAACTGCTTTACAGCACACCCTACCCATACGTCCTTTAAGTATAGAATCATGTTCTCTTCTTTCCTATTCGTATCCCTTTTTAGATTTTTCTCCTACTTCACTAAGACTTTGAGTGCTGTATTAAACAAGAGTGGAAAGAGGTCTGGATTCTTAACAGGACAGGTGTCCTGCTTTTTTGCAAAGTTAGTGTAACACCTTAGCTATGATTATAGTATGTAGCCTGTAATATGGTAAGGTATGTTCTGTCTGTTCCTAGTTTCTTGAGTACGTCTATCATGAAGGGATGTTGAATGTTCTCATATACCTTTTCTTTGTCTATCACGATGTCCTTAAGTCCTTTTCTATTCATGTGTGTATTGGTTTTTCGTATGTTCACCAAGCCTTGCAACCCTGGAATGAAACCAAATTATTTGTGGTTCCTAATCACCTTAATGTATTCTAGGATTCGGTTTGCAAATACTTGGTTGAGAAGTTTTGGTTGTGTGTTTATCAGAGCACTTGGTCTGTACTGTTCTTATGTTTGTATCTAGTTTGGGTGTCAAGGTGATCCTAGTTTGAGAAGTGCTGCATGAGATCTTGCTTCCAAGCTTGGAGAAGTCAGCTGCCTGTTCTTCATTTACTGCTTCAGTCTCATTACAGTTGAACGGTTTAATGTTGGTGGGTCACTGAGTTAGAAATCTATCCATCTCATCTGGTTTTCTACCTTTTCGAATCTAAGTATTCAAAGTGCCCCCAAATGGTCTTACGGATTTTGTAGGCATGTGTTTTAACAACTCTTTTTTCATCTCTAATCCTATTAATTTGGGCTTTTGTTTTAGTTTAGCTAAGGGTTTTTCAAACATCTGCCCTTCCTCCAGGGAGCCAGGTCTTTGGTTGGTTGTGTCCACTCATTGTTCTTTCAGTCTTTTCGTTAGCTTCTTCCCTAATATTATTTTCCACCATATGTTGAGTTGGTGACCTCTTTGGTTTGCTAGAACTGTAAGATCTTGCTTGTGTGTGTGTGTGTCTGTCTGTCTGTCTGTCTGTCTGTCTGTCTGTCTGTTTACATCTACAGCCTTTTCTTTTTAATATACCTTCACTGTGTCGCAGATGTCATGATGGAGATAACACTGTTATTTAATAAGATTGTAGGAATTTTGTTTCTTCAAGGACTACTGTTCATTTAATTGTGTAATTTTTTGTATGACTATTTGTATAGCCTCTGATGTTTCTCTTGTTGATGATGTCTAATTTTGCTTACTGTGGCCTACTAAGACAGGAATTATTTCAGACGTTTTTGTTTGGTTAGTGTTCTGTGGCTGTTGCTTTGGGGTATCTGTTAAGGCATGTTTGAGGGTCTATAGCATGATCGGCTTTAGAAAAGATTCCATATGGCACTAAGAAAAACGTATGCGTATTTCTTACCAGTTGGGTGGGATATCCAGTTGGTCTGTGGTGCAAAATGTAGCTGTGAGGCATCTTTGCTGGTTTGTGTGGGACGCGTGGGGTCCTTTGTGCCTTCCTCGTGTGTGTGTTGAAATTCAAAGCACCAAGACTTAGTTCCTAGACTCTGTCTTCTTGATGGACCCTTGCCCACGTTCCTTCCTGAGCGCCCAGAGCTGTAGTCTACTAACCTGCAAGGGCAGGTTTGTTCTCTGCCAGTTAAAGCCAGATTTTATTCACGGTGAATGCAAGAGAGAAAGCAGCCCCCTCTGCAAGGAAGGGAGCAGAACTGGAATCCACCCTTCTCCCAGGGACGTGGGGCAAGCAAACCTGCACAGTCTAGCTAGCTTCAGGGAAGAAGGAAGAGGAAGTAGGTGCCATCCCTGCTATTTTGGGACATGCCATACGGAAACTATCTACCCCCGACTCCCTTTGCCCTAGCTATTACACCTTCCACAGGATTAATCCTAATCTCTGTCCCTTTTGCCAGCTTGCTTACAGCTGTTGGCTTGGTAGACTTACACATCCTTTGACCCTCTGTGTTTATACATTGTTTGTTGTTTTTTTTTTTCTTTAATCTTTTCTTACACACCAGACTTTAATCCCCCTTCCAGTCCACCCTCTAAATGTTCCACATCCCACCTCCGTCTCCAAAAGGATGCCCTCAGCCCTCCATACCTCCCACTCCCTGAGGCCACAAGTACCTCTAAGGTTAGGTACATCTTTTCTGACCGAGTCCACACCTGGGAGTCCTCTGCTGTATGTGTACCTGTGCACCTATGCACCTGTGCACCTGCACCTGTGCACCTTGGAGACAACACATCATCTTTTTTGAATCCACTTGGTCTGAGACTTGTCACTGGTGAATTGTGGAAGACGCATTTGAGAGTCTGCTGTCTCTCAGGTGACGGATTGCCCTCCATTGTTACTGCCAGCAGTGGGTTGGGTTGGGTGCAATTGATTCCCCCTTGGCTCTCTGTTCGTCTGTTCCTCTCTTGAGATGTGTGTGTTCCTGGCACGTCTTCTGTACACACCCCTTTAGGAATCTTCTACAGTGGTGGCTCGGTTGTCATGAATTGCCTTAATATGAGTTTGCCTTGAACTGTCTTTTCTCGTCAGTTTTAAGAAATGACTGGTTGGACGTAGTCATTTCCTTCCAGGGCTTGAACTGTATTTTGTTCCATGCTTCCTCTCTGATCAGGTCGATGCTCCATTGGGTAAAAGTTCCCTGTCTCGGCTCCTCCTGCCTTCATGCTCTCAAGTTTGATTTCTTGCATGTATCCCAGATTCCTTGGGAGGTTTTTGACACATTTCTTTTTTTCCTTGTATATGTCTGAATTTATTATTGTCTTGTTTAGTTTTTTGTTTATTGTTCATTTTGCTTTGTCTTGCCTTTTCTGAAGTTGATTTTCTGGTGAGATCAAGGTCAAAACACAGGCGCACGTCTTTAATCCCAGCACTCAGAAGGCAGGCAGATCTCTGAGTTCAAAGGTAGCCTGGTCTACAGACTGAGACAGCCCAGGCTTGATCAGAGAAAAACCTCTACACAATATATCCCAGCCCAGATGTCAAAAATATAAACAATATTAACAACTATAAAGAAAAATATAACAAAATATCATATCTTGCATTAGCATCCTTGAGAAACGGGAAAGCACGGGACAGTACAGTTCAAAGAAACCCTGTCTCTAAAAACAACGGAGAAGGAAAAACAGTTACAAGTCAGGGGAGGGGGTTGTTGTTGTTGTTTTAAAGCCACTTAACCCAGAATCTAAACCTTTTTTCTTGCCCCACCCCCGACCCTTTTCTAAGAGATTCTCAGCAGTCCTTGGGACGCTCCCTGTGAGTAGTGTGCAGAAGAGAAGGAGTGTTTAGCAACGGCTATGACATGCTCTGTTTCCTGTTAAAGGTCCTGCGGAGAAAGATCTCGCAAGTGCTCAGCTTGTCCAGATCCTACACCGACTGCTAGCAGATGAGAGAAGTGCCCCGGAAATCAAGTATAACTCCATGGTTCTGATCTGTGCTCTCATGGGCTCTGGTAAGGCTCCTCCGTCTTCCATCAGATGTTAAGTGTATAATAAATGGTGACTTCAGGTTTAAAAAGAAGTTAGTTTGAAAGAGGATACAGGAACTTTGCCTCAGAGGGCAGAATGGGGGTCGGATACCTGAAGCTGTCATCACAGGCAGCTCTGAGCTGCCACATTTGGGTTGTGAGAACCACACTCAGTCTTGTGTCTTACAGGAGCCAAATGTGCTCCTGACTGCTGAGTCGTCTCTACACTTAAACCAAAACCGTTCTTCCATAAGAGAGCTGTCATAAACTACAGCAAAAAAGTAAATAACTGCAAAAGTCAAATGTGTTTATTAATGACAAGATATATTTTTTATGTCAAGAACAAGTTTTGGTACCATATGCTGTAGTATTAGCTGAAGACTTCTTTCAAGAAATCATTGATTTCTTGCTGATTTCCTGAGTGGTGGTAGTTGTTGAAAGAGAACTGTTGAAGCCCACCCCCCTCAGAATGTTACATCTGTATGTTGGTCCTCATAGCTGTATCAACTTTTTCTTACAGTGACGTAAAGCAGTGTTGGTAGGTACACAGGACTCTAGGGCTGCTGCAGTTTCTTGCTAGAGTGGCTCTTCTGTCCCAGTGTAACGGCCCTCTCAGTCTCTGCTGACTTCCTTGCTCTGACGTCTGATTTATGCGGTGTTAATCTAGTTAGTCCTACTTATTTTTGAGTAGTATTATCATGACTTTTCTTTCTCTCTACCTCAGTCTACGGTGTTGATAAGTTTGAGGTGTCCGGTAGGTAGTCTTTACGGAGTCATTTCATAATCCACTCTGCCAGTTCTGTTCATTGGTATGCATGCACCACTTATATTTAATGCAGTTATTTCTTCCTACTTAGATAACTACCCCCCGCCATTCTAAAGTTATGTGCTAGCAAAAAGTTCACTGTTTTTCCTCTTTTAAGAATGTACTTTATTAACCCCCTTCATTCATACAAAAAAATTTCTATAGTCAAGCGGTTTTTGTTCCTAGTTCTTTTCTGTCTACACAAGAAAGCCATGTTCCTTTGATGGTTTCTAATAAGAAATCCACTCTGTTCTGTTTCTCTTCCATATCTCTATTTCAATTTTTTTTTAAAAAGTGTCTTAAAACCTATTTGAGTTTATCCTGTTTGAAGTTTTTCAGCTTTTACAATCCACAGGTCTCTTACTAAATAGTCTTTAACTATTATTACTTACGACTCTTTAAAGGTCTGCCCTGTTTTTCCTTCTTGTCCAAGGTCTCCATGGCTCGGATGTGAGATCTTTAGTGGTATCGCTGTAGGCTTTATCTTTTCTATTTCATTTTTATCTGTTGCTCAGATGATAACCTACGTTGCCTTATCTTAGAGTTTAGCAATCATTTCCTCAGGTCCTTTTATCCCAGTGTTAACTGCACCAGGTTTTTCAGCTTTCTAACATAGTTGTTTTGGCCCTGAAATTCCCATTTGCTGCTTTGCTGGGTTCCCCTTTCTTCCCGAAATTGTTTTCAGTCATGTGGAACATGTTCAGAGCTTTCTGTGGAGGTTAACTGTAATTAACTATAGAGAAGCATAGCTGTGCCCTACCAACCCTTTATCAGCGTTCTGTTCAGGAGCAATAAATATGTTCACGTTGCTTCTTCACCACCATCTGTCGCCACACTGTTTTCCCTTCCCCAGGACCGGTCCTGTATCCATCCAGCAGGAGCTCCCTGGTGTCCCTGTCCTCCTTGCCTCTGGCTGCTGCAATTCTGTGTTCAGCTTGTCCTTGTCCTTCTTGTTATATTTGTGTTATTACAGGCTTATGTCGTGTAAGTTGAATAATAAAACACTCGTTGCAATGTTATGTCCCACCATGTGTGTACGTGACAATATGATTCCCTCCATGACGGGCATTCGTGTCTTATTTCTGCCTGGCCTTTAGAGTGAAGCCACCTAACACTGGCGTAAAAACCACTCAAGTCTGTTTCAGTTCTTTGAAAGCAGACAAAGCAGTGGGGATGAGGGGCCCCGTGAGAAACCTGTTCACTACTTTGCAGAGCTGTAGTACTGTTTCCCCAAGGTGGTTTCTGCCAGTCACACGCGTGGGTTCCCATTTCCCAGAATCCCAACAAACCCCATTTACTTTGAAGTCACCACTCCAGCGACTGAAAGCTGACTGCTGTGAGTCGCCTTTCTGCTGTCGTCAGTGATGCTGGGGATCTTTTCGTGTGCACAGTGGGAGTTGCTGTGAATGTTGTACAGTTCCTTCATAGGTTCTGGCCGTTAACCTTCTATCAGATCTGTTTATAAATATCCCTCCTTCCACTGACAATCTTTTTAACTTTGTTTTTACGGGTCTTTGATATATAAAAGCTTTTTTGTTTTGTTGAAGCACCATTGTTTGATGAAATTCATTGCTCTGTTTGTTGCCAGGAATAAAATCTAAGTTTGTGTGTGAGGCAGGGCATCAACTTCTGTCTTTTATGTATGACAACCTGTTTGTGGAAAAGCCTTGCCCTTTCTGACCAGTCTTGATACCCTTATCAAATCATTTGACTATATGTGAGAATTTATTTCTTCTCTCTCTTTTGTTCATCTCTGTCTGTCTCTGTAACAGAACTACACTAAAGTCAAGGAAGGAGAGGCTTCTGGTTTGTTCTTTTTCAAGATTTTGTAAACTTGAGGTCTTAAGATTTTATGTGGCTTGCCATACATGGTCCTATACACCTTTAATTCCAACACGTTTAAGGATGAGTCTGACTGGTTTACATAGTGAGCTCTAGGACAGCCAGGACTGTATAGAGAAACCGTGTCTCCAAAAAGAGAAAAAAAAAAAGATTCTATGTGACTTTATGATGGATTTCTTTGTTTCTAATAAAAGATTAGTATTCGTGTTTGATATTGGACATGCCAAAATTAACACATCAAGAACCAAGGAGAAGGCTCCGTGGGTAAGGGCACCAAAGCCTTCGTGAAAGCCTGAGTGTAGTTCTTGGGATCCACATGGTTGAAGGAGAGAATCGACTACCACAGATTGTCTTCTGACCACAACACATGCTCTGTGTGTGTGCACAAGCACGCTCAAAACACACATGTAAACAATGCAGATAAAATGTAAAACCCCAGCAGCTGAGGAGCACGGATTGTGTTAAACGCATCAGACCCCTTTCTTCCCAATAGACTCTTGGTCATACTAGGAGTCCTGCACTCTCTTACGGTTAAGGCTAAATGTGTAAGAAAAGGCAGGCTAGGAACTAGAAAGGAGGTGACTTTGACAGAATTTACTCAAAGTATAGGAAGTTAAAAAAAAAAAAAACCTTCCATCTGTCACAAAATCTAACAGGTGTTAGTAAAGCAGGTTTTTGTTTGAACAGATAAGGAGGGTTAAGTTGTAGATTGCGTGTTGAGGTTATGGTAATGAGCTGTGTTTAACTGTATCTTCTTATTCTAAAGCACTGTGGACTGTAGAATCTAATAAAAAGTCTTTATAAATAACAGTGCACTCCCGAAAAAGACCTTGCTGGGTACTGCTGGGGTTCCTTCCTGCGTTATCCCTAGTTCTAGTAGAACAGTCAGATCTGTGTCTTGGGTAGAGTGTGTGGTAAGATGAGAGCAGCCTAGCAGACAGACCGTCCCGTCCGTCCCGCGGGAATGTGAGCATCCTCTATCCTCTTGCTGTTCTCTTCCAGAAGCACTACACAAGGAAGTACAAGACTTGGCCTTCCTAGATGTTGTATCCAAACTTCGAAGTCATGAGAACAAAAGTGTTGCCCAACAGGCCTCGCTCACAGAGCAGAGACTTACAGTGCAAAGCTGAGAACTGCCCCTTCCTGGCACCAGGCATCATCCCAGCTCCGACTCCCCCACTGTTCTCCATGCAGCCGCTCCTGAGACTCCATTCTCTACTACGTCACCTGTGCATGCGTGTAATGTTCCAGTACCAATGGAAGAACCGCCGTAGGTACCTGCCTAATAAGATTTCTAAACCCATAGTTAATGTGAACCTGACCGTCCAAGCCAGTCTCCAGCCATAACTGTTAGACCCTGCATTCCCGATGCCTGAGCTCCATTAAGTAGAATGTGCATGTCGTACTCCCATGATGACGTAGACTTGATGCTACATGCTGACTTGCTCCTCACACGCAGTAACCTACATAATAATGTACTGGTAACTTAGAATCAAAGACTGCAGCAGGGTCTGTCCAGCTTATTTAAAGGTGAAACCGAATGCTCAGAGTAGCACCGTGGTTTTTGTTTTTGTTGTTGTTTTGGTTTCTGGTTTATTTTTTGGTGCTGGGAAAGCACGGTGATCAAAAGAACTGTGTGGCTGCTCCTTCATTAGTCTCCTACCAACGTCAGGCCCGGTAACACCTAGAGTTGAACAGCTTCAGCACTCATTCTTTCCCTGCGATTTCTCCCTTTTTTTTTTTTTTTTTTTTTTTTTTTTCCTCTGAGCTGTATAGGCAGCTTGCCAGACACCGTGACAAACCTTCCTGGAGCTCCTCGTTCCATGTTTAACTGACAGCGGTACAGAGGCCCAGGGCTGGAACGTGGTTTTCAGTGTCAGCAGAATGTAGGAAGGAGTTAAACCCTAGCACACTGAACCACTTTGGATCCTGCCTGTACTTCAGATTCCGATTTGTTTGTAGTTAACGTCTAAACCTTCATCAGTAGCCAGCATTGTCAACGTGTGTCTCTGCAACGTCCTTGGCATTTGTTCAGTGAAGGAAACCTGAGGATGGCTTGTTTGGTGCAGAACGGACTTTTTTTTTCCCTCTGGTTTTCATCATTCAGGGTGAAAACGGGGGGGCTTCGTCTTTCACGCTCCTTTTCAATGTGCTAATTCCCGATGAACGTAAGAGGAAACACGACGTAAGCTTGCCTACACTAAAGAAAGGAAGGCCGGTTTTAAAAGCCATAGTAGCCAGTCCAGTACATTCTGCAGATGGCCTCATAGCAATCACTGTTAGAGTTCTTCACCTCCACTTTCCCACTGAGAACCACAATAATCTCCCGGCTGTAAGCCGGGACTCGATGTAAAGACTCTTCTTGGCAAAATGTAGTGTGCTCATCACTGCCACTTACCACCACCACGTGAGTTTTTAGAGCTTTGACACACAATCTTTATAAATGAATCGGGATTCCCTGTGAGCCGCCTGCCTCCTCACACCCAAGTTTGAGCCCTGCTGGTGTCCAAGGGAGGCTGGGCTCTGTTACAGGAATGGAGGGCAGTGAGAGGGCTGCTGAGAGGGGACCAGCTCCTTCCTCCCCAACAGGAGATACATGCATCTCTGCATTCTCTAAGTCAGACTTTGCTTTTCACACTTTTAAATTCAAGAAAGATCTACCTAATTTAAGTAAAAACCCGACTGACAATTCCCTCTGATGTCCAAATAAGGGAACTTTGGTGAGCGCCTGTGCTACACTCACTGTAGGAACGAGTTCTTTATTGTCTTTCTCCTGGGCTGGATAAGTGGACTGATGTTGCATAATACTGTCCATATTAATAACTTAATAAATAAATAGTATATGAAACTACAGTGGAATTACTTGGTTTTTTGGTGTGTGTGTGTGTGTGTGTGTGTGTGTGTGTGTGTGTGTGTGTGTGTGTGTGTGTGTGTTTTGTCTACATCTTCATTTTCAAGATCAGGATTCACTCCTAATTGATACAGTGTGTTGCTGATGGCATGCTCAAAGTTACAGACAGTCGTCAAACAATGTCCAGATAGACTGACTGATAGCTGGGATTTAGTAGATAGTTCTACTTCCAGATCTTTCAAAATAAAAACAAAACACTTAGAGATTTCTTTTTTTCTGTACTGCTTTTCAGTAAGAAAACAAAGAAAAAACAAAAACAAAAGAAACAAACAAACAAAAAAACCCTCAGAAACATCCCAAGATCATAGACTCGAAAGATGGGACCTTGTAACTAGACTACCGGCAATCAGTTCAGACTGATGGGAGCTGCTGGCTCTGACAAAACCAGTCACAATCCAGCTGTGCACTTAGTCACCGAGGCCTCAAATTAGGAACCTCACTGCTAAACCCAGGCAGTGAGTGGACAAATGCAGACTGGATGACCTTTCATCTCCAACTAATTCATCTGAGGGCTGACATTAAATTACTTGGCTGCCCACAGACTGGAGTTGAAAAGAGACAGTAAGAGAAATTTCCAGAAAGCTAGGAAATGTCTCTTCTTCCTTTTGGCCCCACCAGAAACTCGGCATCGTCTGACCACCTTTCCCACGCTGTAACTTTTTGTTCAAAGCAAATTTGATAAAGACTACTCCAGATTCTGATGTTTTCCTTGGAGTCATGTTTTGCCCATTCTTTGATGTGAATAGAGTTGTACAACAAACACCTGACAACGTTCTAAAATGATGACCTGTGGGGAGTGGCAGGGATTGCCATAATGGTCTGAGAAGGCCTGCATGTGAAGAACTCAGGAGATTAGGCTGTCCACGTTCTGATGGACATGTAGACTGTAGGTATTTACCTATTGAGATACTCATAGATGAGCATCACTCTTCGGATCCAGCTGTGACTACAGTCAATAAGCTACACGTCTACTCCACTCTGGGTAGCCATAACATTTCAACTATACAAGGATCATCAAATGGCATAAAGTGATGTTTGGGATGAAGCCTCTTAATTTTGGCTAGGAATATGTCATTTTTTTTTATACAGTTGTGTGACCTCATGAATTTACACATACCCAGGAGACCAAGATGTGCCAGGTAAGTATATGTTATATAGGCATATCTGAGTGGGATATTGAGGTAGCTATACTTTAAAAGTGTAACATATGGTCAGCAAAATGGCTCAGTGTGTGTAAGCACTTGCCACACAAGCTTGACAACTTGAGTTTGATCCATGAAACTTATGGTAGGAGATAACCAACTCCCAGAAGTTGTCCTCTAACCTTAACAAACTGCACCATTGCACACCCATCAAGCACACAACACGAGTACAAATTTTAAAGTAGAATAATGTAAAATACTTGGTCTTTGAACACTGATGTAATTCTGGCTTTGTTACCTATTGGCTGTTTGGCCAACTTGCTTGGGACTCAGCTCTTTTCTCTTCAGTATGGAAAACTTAAATAGTCCTCATGATCTTGAGGGAGAACTTTTAGAGATTCAAGATAAAGTAGATAAAAATGTGATATTACTATGGACTAGTCTTTTCTCACCCCTCTGCAGGTTTCCCACATAAAATAGTTTTAAAACAAAGCTAGGAGGGGTTGGGGATTTAGCTCCGTGGTAGAGCGCTTGCCTAGCAAGCTCAAGGCCCTGGGTTCTGTCCCCAGCTCTGAAAAAAAGAAAAGAGAAGAAAAGAAAAGAGAAGAGAAGGAAAAAAAAAAAAAAACAAGCTAGGAGTACAGCATGGTACTCCCAAGAAGCATGCAGGTCTCTATGAATTTGAGGCCAGCCTGTTCTACACAGTGAGTTCCAGGACTACATAGTGAGAGTGACCTAAAAATAAGTAATTAATAAAATCTTAAAAACTTTTTATAAAACAAAAATTTTAGTTCTATCCAGAATATAGATATTTTAATCTAACACATCAAACATAGAAAATATATATTGTGGTGTTCATAATTCCAGATACGAACATACATAGTGACAGTTATTTTGTACTCCAGAGTCAAGCCTTCATTAAGACAAATGTATACCAAGTCCCTGCGTTCTCTGGCCTTTACTCCCTCAGTCCCTACCTTTTCTCCTGACGGGTATTGCCATACTTGTCCAAGAGACATGGAGAGCATCCCACTTTATAGCAAACCAAAGGATCAAGTTGCCACACCTATCAGATGTACCCCACACTCAGGGCTTGGGCTGATGCAAACATCCCATACACAGTCCAGTCGCCTGTCCACCTAGTTGTATCCCACCATAAGCCATTTCCAACCTGTAGGCCCAGCCCACTTGCACTTCCATCCTCTGCCCAAACCTGCTCTGTCAGTATTAGCACTAACAAGAGAGTCCTATTTGACCAGATTTTACTGAAAATTTACAAACAATATGAAAGATCTCCTTTCTAAAAACTACCTATCCTGTAGAAAAGTTTGCCAATGAAAATTACCTTTATGAACCCAGGGAACAACTCAAAATAACAATCTCAATAAAGTTTTTAATTAAAAAAAAAAAACAATCAAACTTCAAGGAACATTAAGAAGACACAAACAGCTCAATGATGATCAGGAGATTAATCACCAGAGTGATGCCCAAGAAAAGACAAACGTAGGCTGATGGGAATCACAAGGGCATTCTAGGACTTGAGAGCACTATTCGGTTGACATAGAAACATTGAAGAAGCTTCAACAGAAATGAAGATGAGTTTGAAAAGTCCAGTAACTCAACTAGAAAACTCAAAGCCTCATGGGTAGAATGGATCAAAAGAAGAGAGTAAAGGATATAAACCAAACCTTAGGAATGTGATTTAAAAACACAGCAACATACAGGAAGTGTAGGATGCCGTGAAAAGACCAACCTTCACGTTATAAGCATCTACCTGTTCTCCACAAGAAACATCTTTAGCTTTAAGTAATGCCGTAAGAGTAAAGAGGGATAGACAACATTCTCCAATCAGGTGGGACCAGGAAGTAAGCCGGCATTACTAATAACTGATAAAACATCTAAATCTACTGAATATAAAGACACAAATTAACATCAACTCATTCATAGCAGGTGATTGTCAGTATTGCACTTCATTCAATATACACATCGTCTGGACCAAAAACAAAAATATCAGAACTAATTGACATCATACGTCAACTGGACTTAAACATATCCACAGAATATTCCACCCAGATTCTGAACAGTATACACTCTGTTCAGCAATGCTCAGAAGCTTCTGAACCCAGATTCTGGAGCACAAAACAAATCTTTGCAAATCAAAAATGGTTGCCATGCTTTCTCATATCTGACCACACTGCAATGAAACTTTGACAGCAAATCATCTTTAGTGAATATGGAAACGTGTGGCGATTAAGCAACTCATTGCTGAATAGTGAATGGGTCAAAGAAGTCAAAGAAGGGAAAAAAAATCCTAGAACTAAATGAAAACAAAACTTCTGAGACATATTGAAACCAATCCTATGAGAAATTTATAGCTCTAAGAGCCTACATTTAAAAACCAGAAAAAGCACAAAGAAATGACTTAATGATGCAATTCAAAGATTTGAGAGAACAAAAGCAAACCCAGTTTACTGCAAGAAATAATAGAAATCAGAGAAGTCATCTTAAGGTTTCTATTTCTGCAATGAAAGACCATGACTGAAGTAACTCATGTAGCAAAGAGTGTACTTAACTTATTCTTTCACATCACTATTTGTGATGGTTTCTATAGGCTTGACCCAGGGAGTAGCACTTTTAGAAGGTATGGCCCTCTTGGAGTAGATGTAGCCTTGTTGGAATAAGTGTGAGGCTTTAACACCCTCATCCTAGCTTCCTAGAAATGAGTATTCTGCTAGCAGCCTTCAGATGAAGATGTAGAATTCTCATTTCCTCCTGCACCATGCCTACCTGGATGCTGCCATGTTCCTGCCTTGATGATAATGTACTGAACCTCTGAACCTGTAAGCCAGCTCCAGTTAAATGTTGTTCTTATAAGAGTTGCCTTGGTCATGGTGTCTATTCACAGCATTTCAACCCTAACTAAGGTGCTATTCATCATCAAAGGAAGTTAGGACAGGCATTCATGCAGGACAAGAACCTGATACAGAGGCCACAGAGGAGTGCTGCTTACTGGGTTGCTCGACCTGTTCTTGTAGAACCCAAGACCACCTGCCCAGGAATGGCTCTACCCACATTGGTCTGGGCCCTTCTCCACCAATCACTAATTAATAGAATGTCCTATAAGCTTGCCTACAGCCCAGCCTCACAGAGGCAGTTTTTTCAATTGAGGTTCACTCCTCTCTGATAACCCTAGTTTGTGTCTAGTGGACATAAAACTAGCTAGTAAAGAAATCAATGAACTAGAAACAACTAAAACAATATGAAGAATCAGTGTTAAGAGCCAGTTCTTTGAGAAGATAAAGATGGACAGATCTTCATCTCAGCTAGCCAAAAGAGAGCCAATATCACTCTAATACCAAAACAGTAAAGACAAAAAGAGGGCATGGGGGTGAGAGGGGGGTAGGGGGAGGTGGGATACAGGCCTTGTAAACATAGACTCAAAAATACTCAATAAAATACTTGCAAACAAAATATTATCCCTCGTGATAAAAAGTTAGCTTTATCTCTAACGTGCAGGAATGGTTCAACATATACAAGTCAATACATGTAATAAACACTAAAAATGGATTTAAAGCCAAAACAAACCACATAATCATTTCAAACCTCTAACAAAATCCATACCTTCATGATAAAAGTCGTAGAGCATATAGAACAAGAGGGAACATACCTCAACATACTAAAAGCTATATATGAGACGCCTACAGCCAACATCATCCTAAATCAGTGGTAATCAACCTGTAGCTTCAGTCCCATTTGGAGATTGAATGGCCATTTAAATAGTCACCTAAGATCATCAGAAAACACTGACATTTACACTATGATTTTTAAACAGTAACAAAATTAACCATTATGAAGTATCAACAAAAAAAAAAACAATTTTATGGCCTGGATTCACCACAACATGAGGAACTGTTTTGAAGAGTCACAGCATGAGGAAGGTTGAAAACCGCTGTCCTAAATAAAGAAAATTTTGAAGCAATTCTGCTGAAGTCAATCATGAAAAAGGAATGTTCACTATCCCCACTCTTTTTCAGCATTAGGCTAAAGGCACTAGTTGGAGCAAGAGAAGGTAATTAGGATAAAACAGGGAAAGAAGAAGACAAACTATCCCATTTTGCGGATGACATGACATTAGACATTAGTGATCTAAAAAAAAAAAATCTATCAGAAAACTTCTAGAAACATTTTGTCAACATTAAAAAATGTGGCAGGCTACAGAATCAACTTGCACAAATCAATAGATAACCTGTACAACAAACATGCAGAGAAGATCATGGACATGTTTTCATCCCCAATATCTTCAAAGATAATAAAGTACCTAACAATAAACCTAACCAAGTAAGTGAGAGGGACCTCTACAGTAAAGATTTTAAATCTCTGAAGAAAGTGATAAGGATGTTACACCGTGAGAAGATATATTGTGCTCTAGGGAGGGTAGAATTAATATTGTGAAATGAACATTTACCAAAAGCTATTTACAGATAAAAGGGCAATTAGAATCAGAATCCACAAATTTGTATTTCAGCCACTTACTATTTGACAAAAGTGTCATCATAAGCCAGAGAAAGGGCATTTTCAGCAAATGGTGCTGAGGAAACTGGATGTGCATTGCAGACATTGTGACTATACCAGAATCTCTCACCTTGCACAAAAACTAACTCAGAATGGACCAAACACCCAAACATGAAGCCCGAAACTTCCAGAAGAAACCATAGACAGTAGGATCTCTATGGGATGCAGGTGTAGGAAAGAACTTTCCAAATAGACCTCCATCTACCCAAGAATTAAGGGCAGTAACTGACTAGTAGGACTTCACGGAACTAGAAATCTTCTGCACAAGGAAAGTCATAATCAACTGGGTGAATAGAACACCCACAGAACGGGAGAGTACCTTTGCTGGTAATACATTTGACAGGATTAATATCCAAAATATATAAAGAACTCAAGACACAGAGTCAAAACAAACAAATGACCCACTTGACAAATGGGCCTGAGACCCAGAGAGTTCACAAAAGAGAAAAAAGAAGATTAAGAAATATCTCCAAAAAATGTTTTATCATTTCTAGCAGTTAGGGATTATGTAAATCAAAATCAGCTTTAAAATTCTCTTTTATCCCAGTCAGAATGGCAAAGCACAACAAAACAACTGATAACAAATTCTGGGAAGGATTCAACTGTTGGTTGGATTGCAACCTGGCAGAACCACTGTGGAAATCAGTGTGGAGAATTCTCCAGAGGTTACAACTAAATCTATCATATGACCCTATCATACCATTCCTTTGCATACACCCGAAGGACTTGACATCCCACTCCACAGATGACACTTGGTCAACCAAGTTCACGGCTGCTCCAGTCACAATGTCTAGGAAGTGGAAAAAGCTTCAATGTCCTTCAGCTGATGACTGGATAGTAAAAGTTTACAGGTACACTAAGGGATTAAACTAGAAAAAAAAAGTCATATTGAATGAATAACCCAGACCCAAAAAGACAAATGTCACGTGGTCACTATTACTGTCAGATCCTGGCTTCAGATGAGAGTACATGTCCCAGAGTGACTACCAAAACCCAAGAAAGTAAAAAGACACCATTGCTATCATGAGGGATGAAGAAAGCAATAGAGGGGAAGTAACAGGATACATGTGATCTGATTGAGGACATGGAATTGCAAGCTGGGGTCCCTAGTTACAGAGGAGAGCAGAGGGAGAGGGGAGTAAAATAGAACAGTAAGAATGCCTGAAAAAGTCGTAAGAAAGCCTACTATTAACGTTCTTCCTACACGTACAGTTTAAATGAAATTTTATCATCTGAGCTGGCCAAAGACTACCACCTACCCTAAGCTCTGGTCTTGACAATCAACACTATAAGAAATTAAAATGAACACAAAATAGGAGTCTTTACTCATTCTGGGACTGAAGGGATGACTCATCGAGTAAAGCTCTTGCCATGAAATGGTGAGAACCTAAGTTCTGACAACCAGAGCCCATGCTGAGCTAAGCACAGCAGCACACATCTGTAGCCGTAGCATTTCTACAGAGAAATCGGGAAGGGTGGGAAAGGCCAGGATGACCCAGCTAGCTGGCATGGTGAAAAAGACATCTTGTCTCAAGGTGGAAGGTGAGGACCGGCACCCAAGCTTGTCCCCTGATCTCTATGCACACTGTGTGGCATGTCCACAGGTTCATACGCACTACACACACCATACAGAACATACTCTGCTCTTCACTCCTGCTGTATGATGTCCTAATGACCCACATAAATGAGAAGTGACTGCAGAATGACCATCTCTAATACCTGTTAACTCTTCAGCTTGCCCGGTTCCCATCAACTCAGTGACTCCCTCCAAGCCAGAAGAGGACAAGAGAGGCACTGCATGAAGAAAAGCATTTGATGAAAACTCACTTCTGGTTGCTTTCCCAAGAAAACTTAGCCATGCATCATTATGTATCACACCTTCATTTGACAGCTTTTGGTCTGTAAAAAGTGTGCTTTGTTAAATCAGTGACTCATGTCCAAAGCAAACTTCTGGAACAGCGTTCTACATGCTTTTTGGAGTAAATGCCCTATAATTTATATCATTAAAATACACCACTTGATGTAGCTGGTTTCCTTGTAGCATTTCACATATCCTTGGGTTTGGTTGACTTGCCTCATTCCACTCTGTCTCTCATCTCCCTGCTTCCTGTTCTCCCCGTTAACTAGCAGTTGCCTTCTGCTTTCAAACCACACACCAAGCTTCATACTAACTATATAGTCTTCAGTTACTTGGATGTACCATAGTTGCCCAACCTTTCCTCACATTTGGACTCCTAAGGTATCTTGAGTTTTGAAAACCAATCCCCAACAACCTCACAGTTCCCTGCACCCAAATGCCGTGGGGAAGAGACCTGACCAACCAGGAGTGCAGACATCCTGAGACCGCAGGACAGACTGCCACTTCTGCACACCTCTGCCCACATCCCCAGTCCAAGGGGAAACTGCACAGTGCCTCTGGACACGGAAATATAGGAACAGTCAGCTGCTGGTACCCACAGTTCTGGTGTGTGCCCGGGACCAAACTGAACCAGCCAACCAGCTCCTTGCACCCAACTCCCATGGGGAAGAGAGCTGGACCCTCACAAGTGTGGATACTATTGAGAAGTCAGAGGAGACTACCTTCTGCCCACAGTCTAGACCCAAGAGGGAATCACCTAGTGCCAACTGTGCCCACTGGGTGCAAGGACCTAGGAGCAAGGACCCTTTGATTCCTGCCCATGCCTAGAGCTGGAAGACAGTCTGCAGGAGCGCCGAAACAGCTGAGAGCAGAGCACCTGTTCTCAGGAAAGGCTGAAAGAAAACAGGAAAACAGTTCTACAGGAGTGCTGACAAAGAGGCCTACAGCAGGGTCAGGTCACTCTCAGAAAAAGCAAGACAAGAAAACATCAGAGACAACCCAATGGCTAGAGGCAAGCGCAGGAACCTAAGCGACAGAAACCAAGACTACTTGGCATCATCAGAGCTCAGTTCTCCCACCAAAGAAAATACTGGATATCCAAACACACCAGAAAAGCAAGATTTAGATTTAAAATCACATTTTTTGATAATGATGGAGGACTTTAAAAAAGACATTAAGAACTCCCTTAAAGAAATACAGGAAAATGCAAGTAAACAAATAGAAACCCTTAGAGAGGAAACACAAAAATCCCTGAAAGAATTACAGGAAAACACAACCAAACAGGTGAAGGAATTGAAAATGGAAATAAAAACAATAAAGAAAGCACAAAGGGAAACAACCCTGGATATAGAAAACCTAAGGAAGAGACAAGGAGCTATAAATACAAGCATCACCAACAGAATACAAGAGATAAAAGAGACTCTCAGGGGCAGAAGATAGCATAGAAAACATTGACACAACTGTCAAAGATAATGGAAAATGGAAAAGTTCCTATCCCAAAACATACAGGAAATCCAGAACACAATGAGAAGATCAAACCTAAGGATAATAGGTATAGAAGAAAGGGAAGACTCTCAACTTAAAGGGCCAGTAAATATCTTCAACAAAATTATAGAAGAAAACTTCCCTCACCTAAAGAAAGAGCTGCCCATAAACATACAAGAAGCCTACAGAACTCCAAATAGATTGGACCAGGAGAGAAATTCCTCCTGTCACATGATAGTTAAAACACCAAATGCACAAAACAAAGAAAGAATATTAAAAGCAGTAAGGGAAAAAGATCAAGTGACATATAAAGGCAGACATATAAGAGTTGCACCAGACTTCTCACCAGAGACTATGAAAGCCAGAAGATCCTGGACAGATGTCATACAGACACTAAGAGAACACAAATGCCAGTCCAAGTTACAGTATCCAGCAAAACTCTCAATTAACATAGATGGAGAAACCAAGATATTCCATTACAAAACTAAATTTACACAATATCTTTCTACAAATCCAGTCCTACAAAGGATAATGGATGGAAAACTCCAACACAAAGAGAGAAACTACACCATACAGAAAGCAAGAACATAATTTCCTTGCAATGAAACCAAAACAGAGACAGACAAACATAATTCCACCTCTAACAACGAAAATAAAAGGAAGCAATAATCATTATTCCTTAATATCTCTCAACATCAGTGGACTCAATCCCCCAATAAAAAGAGATAGACTAAAAGACTGGATATATGAAGAGGACCCAGCATTTTGCTGTATGCAGGAAACACACCTCAGAGACAAAGACAGATACTACCTCAGAGTAAATGGCTGGAAAACAACTTTCCAAACAAATGGTCTGAAGAAACAAGCTGGAGTTGCCATCCTAATATCAAATAAAATTGACTTTCAACAAAAAAAAACCATTAAAAAAGATAAGGAAGGCTCATCAAACGTGGAGCCAGCTCTTAGGTTCTCTGTGTGGTCTTGTCGTCAGCACAGCCAGGCCTATATGCAAGCAACCATGTCTAAGGGACCTGCAGTTGGCATTGATCTTGGCACCACCTACTCCTGTGTGGGTGTTTTCCAGCATGGAAAGGTGGAAATAATTGCCAATGACGAGGGTAACCGCACCACACTGAGCTATGTTGCTTTCACCAACACAGAATGATTAATTGGGGATGTGGCCAAGAATTAGATTGCAATGAACCCCACCAACACAGTTTTTGATGCCAAATGTCTGATCGGATGTAAGTTCAACGATGCTTTTGTTCAGTCTGACATGAAGCACTGACCCTTCATGGTGGTGAATGATGCCCAAGGTCCAAGTCTAATACAAAGGGGAGACAAAAAGTTTCTACCCAGAGGAAGTGCCCTCAGTGGTTCTGACAAAGATGAAGAAAATTGCAGAAGCTTACCTTGGAAAGACTGTTACCAATGCCGTGGTCACGGTGCCTGCTTACTTCAGTGACTCTCAGTGGCAGGCAACAAACGATGCTGGAACTATTGCTGGCCTCAGTGTACTTCCAATTATCAGTGAGCCAATGCTGCTGCTACTGCCTATGGCTTAGATAAGAAGGTCGGAGCTGAAAGGAATGTGCTGATTTCTGACTTGGGAGGTGGCACTTTTGATGTGTCAATTTTTGAAGTCAAATCAACAGCTAGAGACACCTACTTGGGTGGAAAAGACTTTGACAACCAAATGGTCAACCATTTTATTGCCGAGTTTAAGCGAAAGCACAAGAAGGACATTAGTGAGAACAAGAGAGCTGTCCGGCATCTCTGCACTGCTGTGAGTGGGCAAAGCACACCCTCACCTCCAGCACCCAGGCCAGTATGGAGATTGATTCTCTCTATGAGGAAATTGACTTCTACACCTCCATTACCCATGCTTGATGTGAGGAATTGAGTGCTGACCTGTTCCGTGGCACACTGGACCCTGTAGAGAAGGCCCTTCGAGATGCCAAACTAGACAAGTCACAGATCCATGATATTGTCCTGGTGGGTGGTTCTACCAGAATCCCCAAGATCCCGAAACTTCTGCAAGACTTCTTCAATGGAAAAGAACTGAATAAGAGCATTAACCCCAATGAAGCTGTTGCCTATGGTGCAGCTGTCCAGGCAGCCATTCTATCTGGAGACAAGTCTTCTCAGACTTGTTCAGGATTTGGTGCTCTTGGATATCACTCCTCTTTGGGATTGGAAACTACTAGTGGAGTCATGACTGTCCTCATCAAGCGCAATACCACCATTCCCACCAAGCAGACCCAGACTTTCACCACCTACTCTGAAAACCAGCCAGGTGTACTCATCCAGGTGTATGAAAGTGAAAGGGCCATGACCAAGGACAACAACCTACTTGGGAAGTTTGAGCTCACAGGCACCTCCACCACCCCGTGGAGTTTCTCAGATTGAGGTTACTTTTGACATTGATGCCAATGGCATCCTCAATGTTTCTGCTGTGGATAAGAACACAGGAAAGGAGAACAAGATCACCATCACCAATGACAACGGCCACTTGAGTAAGGAGGATATTGAGCACATAGTCCAAGAAGCTGAAAAGTACAAAGCTGAGGATGAGAAGCAGAGAGATAAGGTTTCCTCTAACTCACTGGAGTCTTATGCTTTCAACATGAAAGTAACTGTTGAAGATGAGAAGCTTCAAGGCAAGATCAATGATGAAGACAAACAGGAGATTCTTGACAAGTGCAATGAAGTCATCAGCTGGCTGCATAAGAACCAGACTGCAGAGAAGGAAGAATTTGAGCATTAGCAGAAAGAACTGGAGAAGGTCTGCAACCCTATCATTACCAAGCTGTACCAGAGTGCTGGTGGCATGCCTGGAGGATGCCGGTGGCTTCCCTGGTGGAGGAATTCCTCCATCTGGTGGTGCTTCTTCAGGCCCCACCATTGAAGAGGTGGATTAAGTCAAAGTAGAAGGTATAGCATTGTTCCACAGGGACCCAAAACAAGTAACATTTCCATAATAAAACTATTTAAATTGGCACCAAAAAAAATAATAAGGTAGGATACTTCATATTCAAAGGAAAAATCCACCAAGATGAACTCTCAATCCTAAATATCTATGCTCCAAATGCAAGGGCACCTACATTCATAAAAGAAACCTTACTAAATCTCAAAGTACACATTGAACCTCACACGATAATAGTAGGAGATTTCAACACCCCACTCCCATCAATGGACAGATCATGGAAACAGAAATTAAACAGAGACATAGAGAAACTAACAGAAGTTATGAACCAAATGGACTTAACAGATATTTATAGAACATTCTATCCTAAATCAAAAGGATATACCTTCTTCTCACCACCTCACGGTACTTTCTCCAAAATTGACCATATAATTGGTCGTAAAACAGGCCTCAACAGATACAGAAAGATAGAAATAATCCCATGCGTTCTATCAGACCACCACGGGCTAAAGCTGGTCTTCAATAACAACAATAATGACAGAAAGCCCACATATGCATGGAAGTTGAACAATGCTCTGCTCGATGACAACTTGGTCAAGGAAGAAATAAAGAAAGAAATTAAAGACCTCTTAGAATTTAATGAAAATGAAGATACATTCCCAAACCTATGGGACACAATGAAAGCAGTACTAAGAGGAAAACTCATAACTCTGAGTGCCTGCAGAAAGAAACAGGAGAGAGCATATGTCAACAGCTTGACAACACACCTAAAAGCTCTAGTACAAAAAGAAACAAATAAACCCAAGAGGAGTGGAAGGCAGGAAATAATCAAACTCAGAGCTGAAATCAACCAAGTAGAAACAAAAAGGACTATAAAAAAAAATCAACAAAACCAGGAGCTGCTTCTTTGAGAAAATCAACAAGATAGATAAACCCTTAACCAGACTAACCAGAGGACACAAAGAGTGTATCTAAATTAACAAAATCAGAAATGAAAAGGGGGACATAACAACAGAATCTGAAGAAATTTTTTAAAAAATCATCAGATCCTACTACAAAAGCCTATATTCAACAAAACTGGAAAATCTGGAGGAAATGGACACTTTTCTAGACAGATACCAGGTACCAAATTTAAATCAGAAACAAACCATCTAAACAACCCTATAACTCCTAAAGAAATAGAAGCAGTTATTAAAAGTCTCCCAACCAAAAATAGCCCAGGACCAGATGTGTTTAGTGCAGAACTCTGTCAGACCTTCATAGAAGACCTCATACCAATACTATCCAAACTATTCCACAAAATAAAAACAAACGGAGCACTACCAAATTCCTTCTATGAAGCCACAATTACTCTTATACTGAAACCACACAAAGACCCAACAAAGAAAGAAAACTTCAGACCAATTTCCCATATGAATATTGATGCAAAAATACTCATTAAATTCTTGCAAACTGAATCCAAGAACACATCAAAACGATCATCCATCATGATCAAGTAGGCTTCATCCCAGGGATGGAGGGATGGTTTAATATACAAAAATCCATCAGTATAATCCACTATATAAACAAACTCAAAGATAAGAACCACATAATCATTTGATTAGATGCTGAGAAAGCATTTGACAAAATTCAACATCCCTTCATGATAAAAGTCCTGGAAAGATCAGGAATTCAAGGCCTATATCTAAACATAGTAAAAGCCATATACAGCAAACCAGTCACTAACATCAAACTAAATGGAGAGAAACTTGAAGCAATGCCACTAAAATCAGGGACTAGACAAGGCTGCCCACTCTTTCCCTAATTATTCAATATAGTACTCAAAGTCCTAGCCAGAGCAATCAGAAAACGAAAGGAGGTCAAAGGGATACAAATTGGAAGGGAAGAAATCAAAATATCACTATTTGCAGATGATAGGATAGTGTACTTAATTAAGTGACCACAAATGTTCCACCAGAGAACTACTTAATCTGATAAACAACTTCAGCAAAGTGTCAGGGTATAAAACTAACTAAAACAAATCAGTAGCCTTCCTCTACTCAAAGGATAAACAAGCTGAGAAAGAAATTAGGGAAATGACACCCTTCACAATAGTCCCAAATAATATAAAATATCTTGGTGTGACTTTAACCAAGCAAGTGAAAGATCTGTATGACAAGAACTTCAAGTCTCTGAAGAAAGAAATTGAGGAAGATCTCAGGAGATGGAAAGATCTTCCATGCTCATGGACTGGCAGGATTAATACAGTAAAGATGGCCATTTTGCCAAAAGCAATCTACAGATTCAATGCAATCCCCATCAAAATTTCTACTCAATTCTTTATAGAGTTAGAGCAATTTGCAAATTCATTTGGAATAACAAAAACCCAGAATAGCAAAAACTATCCTCAACAATAAAAGAACTTCTGGGGGAATCACCATCCCTGATTTCAAGCAGTATTACAGAGCAATGGTCATAAAAACTGTATGGTATTGGTACAGAGGCAGGCAGATACATCAGTGGAACAGAACTGAAGACCCAGAAATGAACCCACACACCTATGGTCACTTGATCTTTGACAAAGGAGCTAAAACCATCCAATGGAAGAAAGATATCATTTTCAACAAATGGTGCTGGTTCAACTGGAGTTCAGCATGTAGAAGAATGAAAATTGATCCATTCTTATCACCATGTACAAAGCTTAAGTCCAAGTGGATCAAGGACCTCCACATCAAACCAGATACACTCAAACTAATCAAAGAGAAAGTGGGGAAGAGTCTCAAACACATGGGCACTGAGGGAAATTTCCTGAACAAAACACCAATGGCTATCCTCTAAGATCAAGAATCGACAAATGGGACCTCATAAAACTGCAAAGCTTCTGTAAGGCAAAGGATACTGTGGTTAGGACAAAACGGCAACCAACAGATTGGGAAAAGATCTTTACCAATCCTACATCTGATAGAGGGTTAATATCCAAAATATACAAAGAACTCAAGAAGTTAGACTCCAGAGAGCCAAATAACCCTATTAAAATGGGGTACAGAGCTTAACAAAGAATTCTCAACTGAGGAATATTGAATGGCTGAGAAGTACCTAAAGAAATGTTCACCCCATAACTCCTAAGGAAATAGAAGCAGTCATTAAAGGTCTCCCAACCAAAAAGAGCCCAGGTCCAGATGGGTTTAGTGCAGAATTCTATCAAACCTTCATAGAAGACCTCATACCAACATTATCCAAACTATTCCACAAAATTGAAACAGATGGATCACTCCCGAATTCCTTCTATGAAGCCACAATTACTCTTATACCTAAACCACACAAAGACACAACAAAGAAAGAGAACTTCAGACCAATTTCCCTTATGAATATCGACGCAAAAATACTCAATAAAATTCTGGCAAACCGAATCCAAGAGCACATCAAAACAATCATCCACCATGATCAAGTAGGCTTCATCCCAGGCATGCAGGGATGGTTTAATATACGGAAAACCATCAACGTGATCCATTATATAAACAAACTGAAAGAACAAAACCACATGATCATTTCATTAGATGCTGAGAAAGCATTTGACAAAATTCAACACCCCTTCATGATAAAAGTCCTGGAAAGAATAGGAATTCAAGGCCCATACCTAAACATAGTAAAAGCCATATACAGCAAACCAGTTGCTAACATTCAACTAAATGGAGAGAAACTTGAAGCAATCCCACTACAATCAGGGACTAGACAAGGCTGCCCACTCTCTCCCTACTTATTCAATATAGTTCTTGAAGTTCTAGCCAGAGCAATCAGACAACAAAAGGAGGTCAAGGGGATACAGATCGGAAAAGAAGAAGTCAAAATATCACTGTTTGCAGATGATATGATAGTTTATTTAAGTGATCCCAAAAGTTCCACCAGAGAACTACTAAAGCTGATAAACAACTTCAGCAAAGTGGCTGGGTATAAAATTAACTCAAATAAATCAGTAGCCTTCCTCTACACAAAAGAGAAACAAGCCGAGAAAGAAATTAGGGAAACGACACCCTTCATAATAGACCCAAATAATATAAAGTACCTCGGTGTGACTTTAACCAAGCAAGTAAAAGATCTGTACAATAAGAACTTCAAGACACTGAAGAAAGAAATTGAAGAAGACCTCAGAAGATGGAAAGATCTCCCATGCTCATGGATTGGCAGGATTAATGTAGTAAAAATGGCCATTTTACCAAAAGCAATCTACAGATTCAATGCAATCCCCATCAAAATACCAATCCAATTCTTCAAAGAGTTAGACAGAACAATTTGCAAATTCATCTGGAATAACAAAAAACCCAGGATAGCTAAAACTATCCTCAACAATAAAAGGACTTCAGGGGGAATCACAATCCCTGAACTCAAGCAGTATTACAGAGCAATAGTGATAAAAACTGCATGGTATTGGTACAGAGACAGACAGATAGACCAATGGAATAGAATTGAAGACCCAGAAATGAACCCACACACCTATGGTCACTTGATTTTTGACAAAGGAGCCAAAACCATCCAATGGAAAAAAGATAGCATTTTCAGCAAATGGTGCTGGTTCAACTGGAGGTCAACATGTAGAAGAATGCAGATTGATCCATGCTTATCACCCTGTACAAAGCTTAAGTCCAAGTGGATCAAGGACCTCCACATCAAACCTGATACACTCAAACTAATAGAAGAAAAACTAGGGAAGCATCTGGAACACATGGGCACTGGAAAAAATTTCCTGAACAAAACACCAATGGCTTATGCTCTAAAATCAAGAATCGACAAATGGGATCTCATAAAACTGCAAAGTTTCTGTAAGGCAAAGGACACTGTGGTTAGGACAAAACGGCAACCAACAGATTGGGAAAAGATCTTTACCAATCCTACAACAGATAGAGGCCTTATATCCAAAATATACAAAGAACTCAAGAAGTTAGACCGCAGGGAAACAAATAACCCTATTAAAAAATGGGGTTCAGAGCTAAACAAAGAATTCACAGCTGAGGAATGCCGAATGGCTGAGAAACACCTAAAGAAATGTTCAACATCTTTAGTCATAAGGGAAATGCAAATCAAAACAACCCTGAGATTTCACCTCACACCAGTGAGAATGGCTAAGATCAAAAACTCAGGTGACAGCAGATGCTGGCAAGGATGCGGAGAAAGAGGAACACTCCTCCATTGTTGGTGGACTTGCAGACTGGTACAACCATTCTGGAAATCAGTCTGGAGGTTCCTCAGAAAATTGGACATTGAACTGCCTGAGGATCCAGCTATACCTCTCTTGGGCATATACCCAAAAGATGCCCCAACATATAAAAAAGACACGTGCTCCACTATGTTCATCGCAGCCTTATTTATAATAGCCAGAAGCTGGAAAGAACCCAGATGCCCTTCAACAGAGGAATGGATACAGAAAATGTGGTACATCTACACAATGGAATATTACTCAGCTATCAAAAACAACGGCTTTATGAAATTCGTAGGCAAATGGTTGGAACTGGAAAATATCATCCTGAGTGAGCTAACCCAATCACAGAAAGACATACATGGTATGCACTCACTGATAAGTGGCTATTAGCCCAAATGCTTGAATTACCCTAGATGCCTAGAACAAATGAAACTCAAGACGGATGATCAAAATGTGAATGCTTCACTCCTTCTCTAAAAGGAGAACAAGAATACCCTTGGCAGGGAAGAGAGAGGCAAAGATTAAAACAGAGACTGAAGGAACTCCCATTCAGAGCCTGCCCCACATGTGGCCCATACATATACAGCCACCCAATTAGACAAGATGGATGAAGCAAAGAAGTGCAGACCGACAGGAGCCGGATGTAGATCGCTCCTGAGAGACACAGCCAGAATACAGCAAATACAGAGGCGAATGCCAGCAGCAAACCACTGAACTGAGAATAGGACCCCCGTTGAAGGAATCAGAGAAAGAACTGGAAGAGCTTGAAGGGGCTCGAGACCCCATATGTACAACAATGCCAAGCAACCAGAGCTTCCAGGGACTAAGCCACTACCTAAAGACTATACATGGACTGACCCTGGACTCTGACCTCATAGGTAGCAATGAATATCCTAGTAAGAGCACCAGTGGAAGGGGAAGCCCTGGGTCCTGCTAAGACTGAACCCTCAGTGAACTAGACTGTTGGGGGGAGGGCGGCAATGGGGGGAGGGTTGGGAGGGGAACACCCATAAGGAAGGGGAGGGGGATGTTTGCCCGCAAACCAAAGAATTATTATTAAGTATTAAATAAATAAAAAAAAGAAATGTTCAACATCCTTAGTCATCAGGGAAATGCAAATCAAAACAACCCTGAGGTTCCACCTCTCACCAGTCAGAATGGCTAAGGTCAAAAACTCAGGTGACAGCAGATGCCATCGAGGATGTGGAGAAAGAAGAACACTCCCCCATTGTTGGTGGGATTGCAAACTGGTACAACCACTCTGGAAATCAGTCTGGAGGTTCCTCAGAAATTGGACATTCCATTGAGGACCCAGCTATACCTCTCCTGGGCATATACCCAAAAGATGCCCCAACATATAACAATGACACATGCTCCACTATGTTCATAGCAGCCTTATTTATAATAGCCAGAAGCTGGAAAGAACCCAGATGCCCTTCAACAGAGGAATGGATTTTAAAAAAAAAAAATGTGGTACATCTATACAATGGAGTAATACTCAGCTATCAAAAATAATGACTTCATAAAATTCATAGGCAAATGGAATGAATGAACTAGAAAATATCATCCTGTGGTCTTCATCACAGAAAAACACACTTGGTATGCACTCATTGATAAGTGGATATTAGCCCAAAAGCTTGAATTACCTAAGATGCAATCCACAGACCACAGGAAGCTCAAGAAGGAAGATGACCAAAATGTGGATGTTCCCACTCCTTCTTAAAAGGGGAAAAAAACCAAAACTAGAAAAGATTGCTGAAGCTAAAAATGCATGCTGAAAGGGACCAGATATAGATCTCTCCTGAGAGACACATCCAGAGTATGTCCAATACAGAGGTCAAGCAAACCACTGAACTGAGAACAGGACCCCCTTGGGGGAAATTAGAGGAAGGATTGAAAGTGTTGAAGGAGCTTGCAACCCCATAAGAACAACAATGCCAACCAACCAGAGCTTCCAGGGACTAAACCACTACCGAAAGACTATACATGGACTGACCCAGGGCTCCAACTGCATATGTAGCAGAGAATAGCCTTGTTGGGGCACCAGTGGAAGGGAAAGCCCTTGGTCCTGCCAAGGTTGGACCCCTAGTGCAGGTGAATATGGAGGGGCAGTAAGGGGGATGGATGTGGGGAATACCCATATGGGGGAGGGGATGAGGGCTTATGGACAGGAAACTGGGAAAGGGAATAATATTTGAAATGTTAGTAAAGAAATATATCTAATAAAAAAAGAAAAAGAAAAAGAAAACCAATCCCCCAAATGTTACATTGTGGTTTTAGATGCTACAAGTTCCTCACTTAAAAACTGACTTGCCCAGGTGTTGTGGTACACACCTTTAATGCCACCACTTGGGAGGCAGATCTCTTTGAATTTGAGGCCAGCCTGGTGTATGTAGTGAGCTCTAGGACAACAGGAGCTATGTAGTGAGACACTAGCTCAACAAACAAATACATAAAGAAACAAATGATCTGACGTGACAAAATCTTCTACTTTTAGTCACATCAGCAACTCCCTCTGGGTATCTGGCTCTCTTCCCATTTATCGCTGTCCAGCGTTTATCAGTGTGAGCGCCATAAAGGAAGCGCAGAGTACAGCTGTCAGCACCCATGGAGCTGCGGTGTGATGGCCTCTTAACACCATCAACTGCTCATCAGAATACCTTACCACTCTTACCAGGCCTGTGACCCTCCACAGACCTGTCTCTAACCAATCAACACATTGCAGGCATAGCTCAAACGGAAAGTGGACAGAGATGGGAAGACTGTCCTTTCATTTACAAGAACCATCGCTTAGCACTCTATCCCTTTCTCAGAAGCCAGCGATGGCATGGAGGCCCCCGAATGTACTTGTTTGGTCCAGATAACATTTGTTAAGACAAACGAAGCAGCAACAACAACACACTACACAACCATTGAAATTTCGATTGACTTTACACAGAGATCTAGTTATCTTCACTTCTCTAAGAATACGTGTAGAAGGTGATGGGGGTGGCTTGGCTGGTAGTGTGCTTGCTACACAAGCACGAGGATCTGAAGTCAGGTCCCCAGCACTCACATACAAATCATGCATAGAGCACATGTCTACAGCCCCATCACTGGATAGACAGAGACAGGAGGCTCTTCAAGAGCTCATCGGCCAACCAGCCTAGCAGAACTGGTGAGTTTCATGTTCTCTGAGGGATCTAGTTTCAAAAATAAAGTGGAAAGTGACTGAGAAAGGCAACGAATGTTGGTGCACGAACAGTCATGTGTATGCTACATATACAGATGAGGGAGATCTGGAGGGAGGCTGAATGTGCACTCCAGTGGCAAAACATACATTTACTATGGGTAAGGCTCTGGGTTCAGTCTCCAGATCATGGGGAAGTGAGAGTTCTAGCCCGGAGGGGCCTGCATTTCAGGATCACCATGCAGCTCTGAGCTTGCTGTAGGTCCCACACATGAGAGTTCAGCTCACGTCACCACAGGTGACTCATGGGAGGGTGACCTGTGGAGACCTCACATGGGAAGGAAGTAGGTTTTCAGGACAAAAAGCAACACTACACAGCAGATCACACACACAGGAAGTTGGAGTAGCTGACTCAAGCACGGCTCTGTGGGTCACACAGAATTGCACTGTAATTATTGTTTTTAAGGTTCTGAAGGCTGGTGAATCCTGGAGGCCAAAGGAGAAACGACAAGAACACGAAGGCAGAATGAATAGCAAGCTATCCCAAGCCTTTGCCCACCCCGTCTTGCTAACAGGAAGGAGCCGATGCTGGCACCAGTCTCCCATCACAGCACTGACACATATCCTGTGGCGACTGCAGGAGTTTACAATGTCCCTTCTTGATCACATGAGGAATGCAGCCTGCTGTAGTCTGGTGTCTCTGTGGCTGTGATAATTTCATGACTTTAAGCAGCATGTCCATATCACAGTCCATCACTGGGGGAAATCAAGACAGGAACTCAATCAAGAACTTGGAGGCAGGAACTGAAGCTGAGGGCATGGAGGAATATGGTTTCCTGACTTAATCTCATGCTTCCCCAACCTCTCTTTCTTATACAACCCAGGACCACAAAGAGAGGCCATCCCACATCCATCATTAATGAAAAAGACTACATGCCAGTGTTCAAGGCAATTCCTCAGTTACCTTTTCATCTTCCCAAGTGACTTCAGTTTGTCTCAAGTTGACAAAAAACAGCCAACTCCCATCCCATTGAATACTGTGAGTCACTTGGCCCTGATACAGATAGGATCCGGCAAAGCCAAGCTCTCTACCAGAGATGTCATCCCACAATCTGCACCAAACCCCCAGGACGACCCAAGCCCCACGACTTCCACTATCGAGTCTGCCCTAGGAAAACATGACTTCTTGACTTAAATGGTTACCCAATTAGAAACTTTGTTCCACTACCACCTAGTGAAGAGGACACCCCGCTGACAAACCGTTCAGTGGCATCAGGCACACAGAAGGATGTGCACGGGAGGAGGAAACGGCTCAGGAAGAAAAAGATCATCCTCCAAGCCCTAAGATATCAAAGGGCACATAGGCTGGGAACTAGAAGATGTTAGTCACGCAGGGGCAGTTACCAAAGCTGGTCTCCTCTGGGGTTTGATCAGCCCAGGTGGGGAAAGTTCCAGAACTTCTTACCCCTCAGATGTCCTTGAAAAGTCCTACGGCATTAGTGAGGGCAGCTGAAAGCGCGTTGGTGGCAATATTGCAAGTTATTTATCCAATATCCATCTCTGTTCTCCTTATTTATAGAACTTCAGTTTTGCTCAGGAGACAATATGACTAACTTAGAAAATTCCTGTCGTCCCAGGTGGCTGAACCTGTGCTACGATTCACAGAAATATAAATTTCCAGAGAGAGAAATAGAAAAGGGCAAATTCCTGCTAGAGACAGCCAGCCACCTTCTCTTTCTCTTCCTTGTTATCAGTGCTGAAAAGAGCACAGAAGCACAGCTGCCCTCCCTTCTCGCCACCACTAAATACTGTGAGGATGAAAGGGTAGACATTGAGGTCCAGGGAAAGGAAATTACACGGGACCCAGATGGTAGGAACATTCATGAACCAGATAAGACCCTGCCCTTTGAGGAAGGATGCCACAGGCCTAGTCATTCATGTATCAAGATCACTCTAGGGCATCTTGTTCTGCCTATGGTTGCAACCATAGAACCTGGAACTTCCACAGTTCACTCCCCAGGGCAAAGGCCACCACCTTCTGACAAAACATTGGAGATTCACTGCCTATTTACTGCAGAAGGAGAAGGCAGGAAACAGTTTGTTAATGGATACCCAGACAGAGTAACAGTGCTGTAGGTGGAGAGGACTCTGGGCTCTTGGCATCCACATGGGATGAGGAGGAGGAGGAGGAAACAAAAGACCAGGATTGGGAAATGTAGATGGGACCTGAGATGCTTTAATGCTTCGTTATAGACTGGGAAGTGTAAGCCCAAGGTTTCTGAGTAGAAAAATTGATTTGTTTGTTTTGTGCTTTGTTCCAGAACCAGGATTGTTACTAACGGGAGGCAGGAAGGAGAGAGGAGCCACACCCCGGGAGACTATTCTTCTCCTCTTTCTGTATTTCTGTGGAAAGACAGAAAAGCTTTTGTTTGAGGTTCCTTTCAAGGCTGTTTAGATTGCAAGCAGGCTTGTGTAAGAGACACAGCAGCTTTTTTTTTTTTTAAATGTACAGGCAAATGAGATGACGTCACTCTCAGGCAAACCGAGCCAAGAATGTTTTCGGACCCTTTCACAGGTCGTAGGTAGCTTTCTTGGCTCATAATGCTTGCTCAGCTGTGTGTAGCACCCACCGGGTCCACAGTTCCCAGCGGGCCTCAGGGAGAAAGGATTACACAAACACCAAGGTTTCCTGTGGCTTGTCTCACCACCTCCGGAAGTGAGGTCTGCTTTTTGTGAGCTAGCCCTAGGGGAGGCTCAAAGCTGCTTCTCTGTCCTTAGGCTTCACCTGGACAGGGGACAGTCAGAGAAGTGGAGGCGGAGCCTGGGCCTGAGGATTGTGAAGTGTGTACTGGGGCGGCTGGGCAGGAGATGATGCTAGAGTTAACCCTGAGAGAGAGCTCTGGATGAGAGACAGGCAATGGCTGGCTTCCATGGGCCGACCAAGTCAGTGGGACAAATCTGCAGGGGTGCAGTCCAGAGAGCAGGACTTTGCTTCAGCTGAACCTTGGCCTTGGATGGGCAAGCCGTACAAACATAGCAAAGCACTCGAGTGCCTCCTCACTCAGTCTCGGTGATGCATTAGAGTTCCCTTCAAAATGCCAACTGCAGGCTTCCTTTAAAAAAAAAAAAGTTGAACTTTATGAAGCACTTAGGGAATCAAATTCCTAAAACCTGGGAAGCTGAATTAAGGATTTAAAGGTGAGTCTATCCTTCTGTGGTAAGTGGGAAAGCGCTGGCCTGTGGGAAAGCGCTAGCCCTCGAAAAACCAACAACATTCACGCGTGCCTAAGAGAAACATGTATGTATGCCGCCAGCCCAAGGGAACCCGGAAAAGAACAATCAGGAGTCTAAGAGCCAGCCTGAGGTACATAGTGAGCCTCCCTGTCTCAAGAAAACCAAAACAAAACAAAAAACAAAACCTGGAGTAAGAACAGCCAGGCGACCATTCCCTTCTTCAGTGTGCATGGGCCATTGTTCAATTTCTATCCTGAAATCTCCTTACCCAGCATGCAGGGATTCCAGAACTCAGGGGTCACTAAGCCCTGACTCGGGGACCCATTATCACTTGCCAAGAAAACCGTTGCACCTTTGTGTGAGCAGCGCTTCCTAACCAGCAGCTCCAGGTTTTAGGCTTAGGTAGACTCTGTCCCAAGGGACTCCAGAGACCTCACTGACCCTCGGAAACTGCCCTCCAGCAAAAATAACCAGGATACCTCATGCCAGTCTTCCTAGGAATGGCACCAGATATGACCCCTGGCCACCCTCACCTACTCCATTACTGTGGATACAAAGCCAAGGCTGTTCAGACATCAGAACCCCCTGGATTCCTGAGGAGCCTGGTAAAGGACAAGGCTGTATCCCTCATCAGGGACTCGACCTCCTCTCAAGCGTACTATTTGTCACTGTGTGACCCACAGCCTCCCCATGTAGCTGTGGCTGTTCCTGTGTGGAGGAGCCAAGTCCCCTGTCTTAAACGCCATTAGATCTATAGACATCCATTCATTCTCACTATTACTTGACCCAAGGGGCCAGGATTCATGTTGAGTCACTTCTGCCCATCAGCATGACACTGTTCTGTCCATGTAACCTGGACTCCACCTCCTGCCACACAGAACTTCCAGATAGAAATTGGTTGAGAAGCCCATTAACCCTGGAGAAACTCAGAATTTATGAGCAAATGAATTCTTCAAAGGTGGAATCCCCACTCAGAGTTGCTTCCCACCAGTTTGATGTTTAAATAGGTTTAGTGATGCGGTGGGAGCCAGAGATGCTCCAATGCCCAGGAGGCTCAGATGTTTCTGTTCTCAGCAATCAGGTGTGGGCTACCCTAAGGTCAACTGGAATCATGTTATTATTCTCAAAACCAATTGAGAGGCAAGTGGAGACAGTTTTCTTTTACACAGTGAAAGCCCACGCTTTAGGAGAATAGGGGCTCTCTACCCAAAACCAAATAATCCTGACGCCTGTGTTGCCATCTCAGCTCAGCTGCTCTCAGAGAACACCATAGACATGGTGGCTCGAACAACCCAAGGATTCCACATGGCTCTGGAGTCTG